>NC_089524.1:12616670-13816670 GCF_963924715.1 Thunnus thynnus | reverse complement strand
TGGACTACCAGTCATATTTCCTATAAACATGCCTCAAAGCTCAATCCTATCAAATTCACATCAAATATCAATCGCATGTCATTTTCCATGTGACAACTGATGCAGATTGATATCAAATTCGCTCTACAGGATGTCCTGCTAAGAAGACAAAAGGTACAATTTCTCACATTTAATTTACTCAGCTCTTTGTCAAGAAACCCTCTAAAAAATAAACTGACAAAGAGTGAAGAATCTTGAATCCTTGATTTTTCTTAATTATACTCTCAACACTTGCTTCCAGCGCCTTGCTGTTGCAAAAACTATGTTCTGTCTAAGTGTCCTTGGGCAAAACTGATGTCCAACCTCTATAAAACTGCATCAGTTTAACATTTGCCAGGACTGGGGTCTGATTCAGACTTTGGGCATCCACACTAACAATACTGCAGGCATAAACCTGTACTGTGATTTATAAGCATGGCACCGCAAACACTGGGCTCAGCCCACTGAATGCCAGACTGAAAATCACAGCTTGATGAATGTCATTTTCATCCACACACACACACACACACACACACACACACACACACACACTGACAGTGAGTTGTAATGATACATACCCGCTCTCAGTGAGAGGTGTGGAAACGAGACAGATAGCTGATTTTAATGAGATCACATCACAGAGAGGGGGGACTGGTAACACACACACACACACACACACACACACACATACACACACACACACAGTACACCACTCCAGGAGGCAGACAGGAGAAGGGGAAAGGTGGAGGGGAAACATACTGTGACAAAAAGAAAAACAGGTGAGAGAGCAAATGGAGAAGAAAAATTTCGACACACACACACACATACACACACACAGGTAATACGGTATTTCTGAGTGCTTCATGGCTGGGTTGGCTCTGCTCACCACCTGCAGTGCCACGGATGGAAAACAACGTGCAAGGGAAAAAGGGAAAACACACACACACACACACACACACACACACACGAACAAGAGAAAATCAAGGGGCAGAAAAGTAAAAAGTATTTTTCCCCTCAGGTACCAGGTATCTATAGGGGCGAGAGGCAGAAAGACAGAAGGAAGTGTAACAATGATGCACGCTGAACAGAAAGCAAGCAGGCAAAATAACTCAAATCACTATCAATATTTACTGTACATTACATCTGCTACAAATGGTTTCAGCAAACTTTCTGTGTTTTCCACAACACCTGTTAAATTCAGGTCATGATCTACTGTTTTTCTTTTCAACATTCTTCAGAAATATCCTGCAGAAATTGCACGTCTTGGGTTATTTGCAGACAAATTATAGTGATTCGAGAAGAGAACAAAAGAGGAAAACATTTCCAAACAATTCTCAAAAACAAAACAGCAGGAAATGGTTGAAGAAGAGAAGATGACCAAAACTGAATTCTAGCATTATTCATGAAGTGTTAGTCCTAATATCTATAAAGGTCAAAACACAACAAGAAGCCCCGGTATTACAAGCATAACAAGTTACACTCAAAGTAGCCTACACAAATAAACAGAGTTACAGTCTACAGGTCAATCAAAAGCAGGCCTAACACGGACTGAAGAACCGTGAACGATATAGTTGGCATTAGGTTGTGATGGATACCCTCTAGCCCTGGTCTGAGATGAGTACATTGGAGTCCTGTACTAGTTCACAGAGACCCCTGATGTATGCTGCAGAGCAGGTGAAACAGCTGGAAAAACGACACAGGAAGAACATTCACTACAGGGACAGAAGTTTCCACTTGGACTAGTGCCGCTGTCCCCCGTGTGCAAGTTTTAGTGAGAGAAACAGCATATCTGTTTCTTCATACATGTATCTCTACAAAAACATCCAACCGAGGTAGCATTTATGAAGGAAGATCATTTAAAACATGCCCAACACTGTAACAAATGTGCTGGTATTTGTTATAAAATTACCCTGCCTGTGATTCTCTAAATTACATTTTGGTAAAATTTCAAATAAATAACCCTTACTCAAACTGTTTTCTTTGCCCGACTCATCATGGTTGCCCTATCTCCACCATACAGGCAGATTATGTTCCTGTCAAGCTCCATGTGGACTTCAGATGGTGCTGTTAAGCGCTGTAGGACTTCAGATGAAATCAGGCGGGCTTGCCACACAGCTCCTGATCCAGTTGTCTGATTGCAAAACTCACAAAACTGGTTGGACTGTCTTTACACACATATGAATTAACATCAAGGGCAACTGCAATCTTGTCTCCTGTTTCTTTCACACGGCTTTGTGATTACTCAAAGAGGCATGCAGTAGAGGATCACCCATCAAAAATGTAGAAAGTAAGAAGTATGCAGCTGCTGATTGTAATGGTACAAGGGGCATGAAGTCACATTTGAAGTGATTAACTAGTAGTATGATGGAATTCATCTTCTTAACTTTATCACTTGTATATAAGGTAAGGGCCTCTTATACAAGGGATTTCTGTCAAAAGGTTTAAAAACAGGAACCACTTGTTAATCATTATTATATCAGTTAATCATAATCAGTAATCCAATCCAATCAGTGATCAGAAACAGTCCTAACAAGCCTGATCAGAGCACATACACAATGCACAGCATAGAAGTGGCTTTGTATATATGAAACTTGTGCAGCATTATCTGAAAGAAGAAGTCTACTGCTGCCACCTATAGCTTCCATCCTTGTTATTTCACTAGGAGCATATGCTTAACACACACACACACACAACAGCTACGCACTTCAACTGTGCACCAAGCACAAGTTTTAAAACCAATTAAAGGGTTCAAATAAAAATAAAAAAAATAAAAACTGTGACTGACCAAGATTTGGGCTGTCCAAAGTGCAGGTAGTTGATGCTGTAGAGGTCCATGTCTTCAGTGTGCCAGGCAAATGTGGTCTTCCACATGCCAAAGTACAGGTAGGGAGTGTTGACACCTTCTATGACGATGCCACACTCCTGCTCCACCATATCCAGCAGCGTGTTGAGATGGCCAATGTTCCACTCTTGAATATCCTGATCAGGGATAACATGTAATTTTATGATTATTAAATATAGAAACTGCATATTTCAAAGTGGTCTTAAAATTCTACACCACCAGATGGTGCTGGAGTCAAAAAGATATATCTGACAGCGCTCTGATAATTTACCCAGTCACAATCATCCCTTATTCAATGATCAGGGTATTGATATTACATGTATTGGTGCAGAAACCTATTTTTGATACTAGCGTTAAGACAAAAAAAACACAATAAGAATCTTTAAAGTAGCTTTTTTATAGTAAGAGCACAATCTCCTATTGTAAAATGTTACAATTTACAATTATCCAGCCATGAGTTTAGTGGATGTACATGTCTGTTGTTATTGAAAATACTGAAATACAATGCCAAAATACTATGCATTTTTCTGTCCAGAAATTACAGAGTAAACATTGTGATTAATAACCCAGAAAAAAATATCTGACAAAATAAGCAGGACAGGCAATTCAGCTTTAACCACTAAGCTCTAATACACACACTTCTTGGAAATGTACAGTTAACCCCTCACCTCATCATAAATAGATCCACTGACATCAGCACCATAAATGGGTGACACAAATGTCAGGTTCTTCCAGTACTTCCTCTCTAGGTCATCAAAGTCTTTGTGGCGGGGTGTGCAGTACCTAAAAACACAACAGAACCAGTTATATTGTAAGCAGTGAGCAGGGAGACAGCCCTGGAACAAGAAGACTTTATTCAAACCTTTATGTTGGCAAGCATCCAGCTTTATGAGCAATTCAACTACATGTCTAGTTTTCAATTAGCATGTAGCTTGATAGCTAGGTGTACAAACAGAAAACAGGACCCATGAGATGTGCATAAGAGATAAATAAATGTTTACAATAGGTGCTCTATGCTGTTGTGCTACAGTACAACTTATTCATACCAACATTTTAACACTAAAAGAACTAGCTTTGAAATTTTTAATAAGGAGGCAGTTATTTTATTATTATTGGTAGTATTTTACATGCCCATTCCTAAACAAAATCCTGTAAAAATAAATATAGATGGTTTTAACATTGTCCTCATTGAACTTCACTTTTCTAACCACTAGAGAGCAGAAAAGACACATAGTCCTTACAGAAAGTATTCGGTCCCCCTTTTGTCATGTTTCATTGTTTTCTAACTTCAAATCAGTAAATTAAGACTTAACACTGATCAATAAAAAAGAATGAAAATACAAGTTCACGTATTGTGATTGTAACTGACATAAATCAGAAGGAATCTCATCATCTTCAAATGAAGAATTATTTATATCAACATAAGTTCCCGTTGTGTAAAATAGGATTTCCAAATGTAGACATAACTCTGTTTCAATTCCTGTTTTGTTCTTGTGGGAGGAGTTTCATGCAAATCATAAACACAAATGAAAGTGTTATAGATGTAGGCTTAAACCACTCTCTGAAGTGTGTGGATACATGATAAAAATGCAAATCACATTTATGCAGGGAAAAAGAGTTATATTATTTTCAATTTCACAATGAGTTAACACATGACTGACAATGTCTACGAACACAAACTTACTTTTTGCTGTTGGCAAGCTTGCGGTATTCGCTCACAGTCATGGACTTCTTCTGGATGTTGTACTGGGTGAACAGACCCGACTGACCGGTCACCACCTGCATGATGGGCGCTGGAATCACCATGTCCTCAATGGTGTCATAGGACTTACGGGGTTTCCAGCCTTCTGGGGGAATCACCTAGTGAAGAGACAAATTGTTAGCATTTACGTCAATTAAGCAGAAATGAGAATTTTACAATAACCTGCAGCCACATGCAACTAAATACTTTACACTCTGCAAGGATATAGTATTAGAAGCTCATACAAGTCTTGTATTTTATTTAGGGCTGATACAACTGGTACAAATCTGGCAGAACATTCAAATTCTATTTAATTCAACTATATGCAGTTTGACACTCAGATAATCAGATACTATTGATTAATCAATCAATTGAAATGTCTGAATTATCTTGATTTTAATTATCATCATTATAAATAGAATACTTATAATATTGTGGGTTTTCTGACTGTTAATGAAATCAAATACGGAATTTTAAGACCCCACTTTGTGCTTTAGAAACTTAAAATAGGCAAATGTCAATATTTGTGATAGTTTTAGACATTAATAATCATTTTAGAGAGGCTTGGCTATGCAAGGTTAGGTAGGAATAGACATAGCTGCTAATGGGAATGAACATGTAACCATGAGACCTTACATTTACGGAGCTGGAAAGGACTGAACCAAGTAGGTGATAGTATGTGTTGTCCTCACCTTAGCCAGGCCAGCACGGTGAGCTCCTTGACTTTCCATGTAGACAATATATTTGGCAAAGTCTTTGAACTCCTCCATGGTGGGCCGGAAGGTCATTATCTTGCAGCTGGGGTTCTTAGCGCTGGCTGGCGGCAGTGGAGGCAGCAGGGAGGCCGGGGGCAGCTCAGAACCTGGAATAAGGCCTTGTGACACATCTGGGTCTGTAGGCTGAGCCTGGGTGAGATCTGGAACGGCATCCTGCTCCAGGGTCACTGCTGTGTCAGGGGTCTCAGCTATCGCTGGCTCCTGGGTCGGAATCTGGTCTTGGGCTGCACTCGAGCTCAAAACAGGATTCGAGGCTGGGGTGGGGTCTGGAGGTGAGGCTGGGGCAGAGTGAGGAGCCGGCACCGTGTCCATGGGCATGTCGGTAGCCATTGGGGAGTCTTTAAGGTTTGCAGGTAAACCTGGAAGGGAGAACATGGACATTCAGGGCAATTCAACAATTTTTTTTACCATTTTCTGGGCAGACAACATATGTGCTCAGAAAAGGTGACGCATCTAGAATGTTTTTGAGAGCAGAGAGCTTTATTAAAATGAAATAATCCGACTTTTTTCTAACATGACCACAAAACATAGGTGGCTTTTTAAATGCTGACCAAGCTAACAAGCTTGAATTAACACAGACTAAGTACTGGTACAGAAAAATCATTAGTAGTTGTTAGTGGAGATTCAAACCAAACAGCATTAAAACAACACAGGGAGCTTTGTGGGTGGCAGCGTGTTGCTTCAAGTACCAGCGAGACATGAAATATGTCTTATCAGGTGCCAAAATACTGCCCAACAATTTTTAACACTATGAGTCAGGATTCTCTGTAAAATCATCATAGCAGTAATTATTTTCAACAATCACATCAACACACCCCCCCCCCCCCCCCATTCAAAAGAATGGGCAGGCTGTGTTTTTTCACACAACGTTCAAGTCAGTCTGAATGCAGCCTAAGTCACTCCTTTTCCTTTGCTAAATACAACTTCCCAATAACTCAAGCATATATCTTAAGGTAATAGTCAAACTTTGTCCAAGTCTATGCTAGGGCTGAACAATTTTGAAATAATATCTAATTGCTATTATTTTGACTGACATTGGAATTGCAATAAGATTTGCAATATTAGAGGGAATGATCATTTTTACATCATTATTCTTAATTTCATTAAAAAAACATTAAAATGATTATGGTGTGATTTTTGCAGGGATCTGTATTAGTGGTGTAACGGAACGTAGTTGATCTTTGATCCGTACAGATCGCCACCGTTCAACGTGCATGTGAACCGTGGATTAATTGAAAAATTTAATGTCTCTTTGAAGACAGTAAAAAAACTGCTGTAAGTACAAGTCATGGACAGACAGCATATCACTAACGGGGATTTTGAAGAGCAATGACCAAACCAGCATCTAACGAGTCCAAAGTGACACATGCAGATGAGCAGCTAATCAGCTATCTAGCTGCTAACTGATGTTAGCGGTGCACTTTTCCCCAGTGAATGTTTGTTTGGTGGCTCGTTCAACAAGCTAAGCTACAGGACAAGACATGTGTTCATGTTTGTAAGTTATCATCAAGTCTTGATGCCCTGGCCTCAGGCTATTTTTTCATTCACTACCATGTTTAAAGGCGCTCACATCTCATCAAGAGTTTCCCAGACAACGACACAGAGGTTGACTCACGTTTCAGAACAGTGCCGCATACAAACGCAAATGATTATTGTTTTCCTAACAAATTAATATTTGGCGTTATTTTTGGCATGAAAGAAAATATTTTTTTGGCCCGGTGGTGCCTCTCGTTGGCCTGGTGGCCCAAAAATATTCAGTACTAAATTGTTAAATTAAAGATTTTATTTAAACACTGGACAACCTGGATGTTGTTTTCATTTACGACCATGGGCAAAAGTTCCTTGCCTGAAATGTTTTACAGAATAAATGGAAAGAAAAGTTATATTTCTCACTGCCCCCCCCCCACCACTTTCTTTGTCAAGCCCCATGCTTATAAGTATATATGTATCTGAGTATGTTAGTATATTACCTAAAGCATACAATTAGACAATTTCAATATATTACTGTGGTCTTTTTTGTTGTAATCTAAGCCTTAAACACTTAAACATAGCTTGTATGTGGACAATAGCAATGCATGGATTGCAGTTATATCTGCAGGCACCATGGTTAATCTGCAGATCGGTTGGGTCAGGTAATAAAAAATAACATTCTGATTAATGGCGGATGGGTCGTGGGTGGTGAAATAATACATCATTAATGAGGAAAATATTAATTACATTCTCTAAAATGTGAACATACTAGCGCAGAGCTGCAGCCCACTGCTGCTCAGCAGCAGACACACTAATAATTATTTTTACAACTATAAAAGAGAGATTGCTGGAGAAATTGGTGTACTCCGCATGCTACAATCTTTCCACACTACATGGGTTATCAGGAGCAGAAACGGGGCCGCGGCAGGCAGCATAGATAGTACATAAACCTAAAACTATATCGCAAAGGCACAATTCACCATAGAAACATTTACAATTACTGAAAGCAGCATCTCTAATATTTAAAGTAAATCCTTAAAGAAAACACTCATACATCAATAGGCGTGAATTTTGTGATTTGGGGGCCTCAGGCAAACTCTGTCTTGCTTTATTTTCACCCTTTCAAACTGGGAATGTTTCAAATCTTTTTTCTTTAGTAAAACTATTAATATCACACAGTAAAAATACTGTGAAAGTCCTGCATTCAAAGTTTTACTAAAAAGTAAAGAGTGAAAGAGAGGTATTATCAGCACAGTGTACACAAATTTACTAATCTTGTGTTCAAGGTGGAGCTTTTAATTCTAATAATTTTATACAGTATGCTATTTACTGAATTCTATTTAACAGCTGTTTCAAATGCATGTTTCGCTGCTGCATCTCGTTGGCTCGTTTTTGGCAGTTTGTCACAAGTTTCAAGGAGGCTACATTTTTGATTGAGAGAAAATTACTTTTTCCTTTTCTTTTTCCCCATCATGATTTCAACGTGCACACAGCACCAGCCTCAAGTCACCAGCTGGCAGCTGGAGAGAGAAGCAGTGGTGAGCGAGCTAGAAAGTGTAGGAGAGCGAGCAGTGGTAGTGAGAAAGCCGGTGAATGAGAGGAATAAAACGTTATTTTCTGATTGTCTCACAGCAGTTACAAATAAATATGTCCACAACCACACCCCACACCTCTGCACAACCCTGCGGAGGTGCGCTGCAACGCCTGTTCATGGGGCCGCAGCCGCTAAATACACATTATATGTGTATTTCGGGAGTAAGGTAAAAAGAAAACAGAATTGCCGTAGTTTAAAATGTTTTTTCCATATGTTTTCATGTATGAAAAGGCCAAAAAATGAACACTGTAAGCGGACTACTCATTACTATAAGCAAATTATTGAAACAGCATTTGATTCTGTCCCAAGCTTTTTGATCCATATAAACGGTTGCTCACTGTATAATGCTGGATAGTTTAATGAACAATAGTGCATCATATTTTATTTGTTATATTTTGTGAGAAAAATCTGAATCTGCAATGTAACCAGTTACTTTTTTTTATGTGTTTAATGCTTTTAGTGTGACCTTTTTCCTTATAGGATTAGCAATAATAATATGTCATGATTCTTGTAAAATCTTTCCACCTGGGAGCCTTTTGACCAAATCAAATCAATTTATTGTATACTTCTCTACAGAAACAAGGAAGTAAAGAGCAGAAGAAAATTCCTTCCTGAATGTGAAAAGCACTATTCATTCATTGAATATGATCAAACTGCACAACTAACGTACTGCAGAACATGCAAGAGCTGTCCAGGCCATGGGGAACAGCCTGTTCCACGGGGTAACTGGAGAGAAAGTAAGAGTGAGGAGCATCAAAGAGCATGCAGCCACGACTGCACACAAATTAGCTGAGGATGCCCTACAAGCAAGGGCTCACCCAGAAAGAGGAGCACTAGTGTTAGTGTTTGACAGAATGGATGTGGTAATAAAAGAAAGGATGGTGATGGCTAGCCTACTTCATTGACAAAGAAGTGGCCATCTTCACCACGTTCCCCAAGCTGGTGGCTTCCCATCACACAGACAGCCTGGACCTCGGCACAACATATAGCAATGACCAGGCATGTTGCATGTTCAATTCATCACAGCCATTGATTCGTGCCTCATTGAGGACCTTCAGGAAAAGTTGCAATCAGCCAGGTTCTTTCTATTGCGTCTGACTCTTCAGCCAACCGATCAGTGAAGGACCAGGAGCTAATCTACTGTACCTAACTCTAGTATGGCAAACCAGTGAACCAGCTCACCCAGACTGTTGCCCAAATCGCCAATAGCCAGGGCATTTTGGATGCCATTTTGGCTGAACTGGTGAAGGTTGGGGTGGGAGAGGAGGACCTGAAAAAGCATGTGGTTGGCTCTGGGTGTGATGGCGCTCCCATTGTGCTGGGTGTGAACAACGGAGTGACCGCTAGACTCCAGCGTTTGTGGAAATCCCACGTCCCAATCTGGTGACTCATCGTCTAGAGCTAGCTTCTCTAGGCTGTGTCAAACAGGTTCCTAAGCTGCAAGACATCAAGCAAACGTTATGTGCCATCCACAAACATTACACCTGTTCTGCAAAGGTCTCATGGGAGCTTCAGGAGATCAGCAAGGCGATGGGGATCTCTTTTGTCTCTATGTGAGGACTTTGAATCCATGGAGGCAGCTAGGCAAGAGTGGCTTGACCTCAAAATACTTGTTGCCCATCACTACAGGAACTTCAATTCCAAGGTGCTGTGGCAGCAACTGATTCAGGGTGCCACTGAAAGCAACGGCCAGCTCCAGCACATGCAGGTGGTAGCAGAGATCAGCCTCATCCTCCCCATGAGTTCCTCTTGCTGTGAGCGTGACTTCTCCAGCATGAAGAGGATCAGGTCAGACTGGAGGTCTTGCTTGTCCAACGAGATGCTAAACTGCCTCCTGCAAATCTCTGTTCATGGACCTCCTGCACAGGACTATTAGGCCTTGTCCATACACATGTGCTGGCTTGGCTTGACTCGGTTTGACTCGGCATGTCGGCCCAGCACGGCAGAGATTTGCATCTCCATTACAACAGGGCTACCTGCTTGAAGTTGTGTCTTTAACTGATGACATGCTTGTCTTGAGTCGAAAAGCAGCGGGCTGTATACATGACGGCTGTGACTAGCGGTCAAAGTCGTGGCTGTAAAACGGTGGATAACCACATTTCACTTCCTATAAAGTTCTTCACAATAAAAGCCTTCTGTTACATTGTCAGTGGATAGCTTTTGATATGAAGCAGCAGCATCAGCAGGAAATGTGTTTTCATCAGCAGTAACTTAATGCGACTCAGATGTGGATGAACGCGATAAGGAAACGGTAAAATGAAGCAGATATCTAAAAGTACAAACAGAAAAACAGGAGAGAAACTAAACCTCAAACCACAGAGATTCAGTTAGGAGCTACAAAAGTACTGAGAGCTAAACACACAGAGGCTTTTAAAAACATCTTTCTCTTTGGTCCCCAGCACAGACATGAGTTGAGTCTCGCTGTGCAACACACGCTTGTTTGAGGGGGAGAAGGTGGGAGAAGAGGGGTTGTCACACGTTTTCCGTGATCAGTGAGACATCACTGCAACCCATTTGGAGGTGGGTCGGTTTGGTTATGGGACAGTTTACATTCATTTCAGGACGAGTCTGGAATGCTGGTCAAAAGAGTTGGTCAGGAGTCCTGCACTAGCCATAAAGTTAGCTCTGCTAGCTTAACCACCAGAAAATAGTGTTCCTCACCTCAGTGACAGTGGTTATCTTCCTGTATAATGTCATGGCATTAGCTACCATTTTTACACAGTACCTGCCTGTGGACAGTGGTGCTGAAAACAGAGTTTGACATACCACTTAGAATCAGCATAGGCCGCTAGAACAAGGGTGGCATATAGTGTTGTAATGGAATGTAGTTGATCTGTGATCTGAACAGATCGCACCCCAACGGTTCAGCACACATGTGAACCGCGGATTAACTGCAAAATTTAATGTCTATTGGAGACAAAGTAAACAAACTGCTGAAAGTACAAGTCAAGGACAGACAGCATTTCGCTAACAGGGATTTTGAAGAGCAACGTCCAAACCAGCATCTAACGAGTCCTAGGTGACATCTGCAGGTATACACTATTTAATGTGCTGCAGTTGAGCAGCTAATTAGCTACTGCTAACTTACGTTAGCGGTGCACTTTTCCCCTGTGAATGTTTGTTTAGTGGCTTGTTCAAAAAGCTAAGCTACAGGACAAGATGTGTGTTCATGTTTGTAAGTTATCATCAACTTTTGATGATGTGGACATAGGCTGTTGTTTCATTCACTACCATGTTTAAAGGAAGAAGGTATCATGCTTCATACTGCACTTTAACAACTGAGTAATGAATATTTTATATATTTTAAGATTTTATTTAAAAATTGGACACCTTGAATGTTTTCATTTAAGACCATGGGCAAAAGTTCCTTGCTTTAAGTGTGTTACAGAATAAATGGAAAGAAAAGTTTTTTGTTTTTTTCCCCCGTGACTGAAAACCATGATACGATCCAAACCATGAGTTTTGTGATCCGTTGCATACCATCAGCCACTTTTCTTAAAAAATTACATTGTTTGTAACACAATTTTAACACACAATGCAACAACATGTGTGTATGTAGTGTTGTTTGAATGGATGCTGCAAAGGAGATACCCAGAGGTAGAAAGGGGGACTGAAATGTCTACAAAGTAGCAACAATTTTTCAACTATTTTATGTTATTTATTTTTGCATTAGTACTTTACCACACTTGAAAAATGAACTACTTTTTGTATCTCTCACTCACCAGAATTGCCACTTTCTCAGTTATTCACCGACTCTTTCTCTTTTATCTCACTCTTTTTAGATTAGTCAGGAATGCTACTTCTTACCTTTGTTTAAGAGACCTTTCCACCCCTAGTCCTAATATTGATACTACTGGCAACCAGTTTTGGCTTACTGTGTGTATGAAATCTGTACACAAGTTGTAGCAGCCCTGGGTGTTTAACCAATACGTGACACTAAGTACAGCATACTCCACTTGATAGTTGCAAGGCAACCAGCAAGCACTACCACAAGAGCACTGACTTTTTGTAGATAAAGAAATATGGAACTGAATTTAGACCAGTCAGAATGCAGGTTGAGTTGAGTAAAGTTCAAATGTTCTTGAAAAAGTAACTATAGATGAAAAAGGCTAAGAGTTGTACTTTAAAATACTAAGAAAAAATAAGGGATCTGTCAGAAAAAAACTCAATATTCAACTCAAATATTCTCTCTTTGGCTTCAAAATCAATTCTGAGTGGAAATGTTTGATGTGATTTGAAATGCAGTGCATTAATAGCGTTGCACTCGGCTGTACACATTACATCTTGTATAATTTGTTGTATGCTCTTGTATATTTGAACATCAATTAGATAATGTTATGTGTGCTTTTGCATTAATGTTTCACATTGTAATATAAACCGATGTAAGAAAGTATCCTCATTAATATCTGGTTAATGATTTCAACACACATCACCCGGCTCTACATAAAATAATGTATTATGCCTTAATCTATCCAAACTCCTTATATGATTAGCAGAATCAGAGCATATACTTAGTTTTAACTTTCTTCAAGGTGCAAGGAGCAAAGTTTTTTGTCAGCAGGGAGAATTGACTTGTGTATTTTGGGCAGAGCATGCAGGATTAGTTATTTAAAACCAGGTCACGCTGATTAACGTCATGTTCATCACATTAAGTCAAGCTTTTTACCTCTAGCCTTGCCTCAATCTGCTCCCACAAATTACAACTTCACAACAGTCTAAAGCAGCTGGCCAGACAAAGGTGAGTAGTCTGCTGTTTCGCTGCGCAGCAACTGCTTGGGCAGTCTTCTGATTTGGATTGAGTTTTGCATGTTGATTAGAGCCCAACAATATATCGATTGACCGGTATTGGCCTATTCCAGATATATCGATACATATTCTTATTGGTGTACATGTTGTCTGATATGCGCTGATATTTTTAAAGTTATATAGGCAGCATTTTATGTATGTTTGATCCTTTTTCTTAATTTAAGTTTAATTATACACACACTCGTGTATGTGTGTATATATATATATATATATATATATACACACATATACACATACATATACACACACACACATATATGATTTTTTTTTTTACTCGATATTATCAGTATCGACCCCAAAAATTCAGTATCAGTAGGGGTCTAGTGTTGATGCTGAATCATTCAAGGGAAAATCATGGTGCATTGAAAACTGAATTACTTTCTCTTTTTTTTCCCATCCTGAAACAAAAAGGTGGCTTGAAGTTATTTAAAATTTGAACTTAGATTATACTGCCACTGTCAAACACCCAAACATAGTCAATCAACATTGTCTCAATGGCAGAGTATGGACATTGTCCCTGACTGCAATAAATAAGCCACTTTTGTTTTATCACACTGCAGCATACAGATGGATATAATGAATAGTGATTAAAACAAATATCAACTTTAGGACATGACAGAGAGGATGAAACCATTTTCCATCTGCATTTTCACTGTGACAAATTAAATACAGTTAAGATTAAAATGAATTAGACATCAAAGAGAAACACATCACCACATCTCAAAATGTCCCTGCATGCAGCTTTCTATGCACAACTTCACACATCTGCAATGCATATCAAAAACAGAACTAGCTGTTGATATTGAGGTTTCTTATTTGCACTCAAGGTTCCTCCTACTTCAAGGCAAAGTAAATGCAGGTACCAATCCAACAAGTTATTTGCATCAAGTGCAAATAACCTGTAGTGCAGGAAACATGCCCTGAGTGTATAATTACATAGCCAGGTTTCATGCATATGAATTTAAACAGAGGAATTAAAGTTTTGATGAATTTAATATACATGCACAACATTCATCTCAAACCCAATGCTGTTTCCTAGTCAGTGAATGAGAACAACTTAAAATTTACTTTCACTTTTTGCAATAGTCACTTTTTTGACAAAGGTGGTTCTCATCTTAACATATAACTAATAAGCAGGGACCCTCTCTGTTCGGGGGCTGACCTATCCAGTAGACAGAAGGCCACATGACCCCCAGCTGTCTAACCACAACAAAAAGGGGCCTACACCGACCCTTTAACTCCATCTGGGCCTAGTTTCAATACTGTAGCAAGTGGTAAAGATGCTAAGACTCTTTAACTAACTGCATTTGTCCCTCCTGGTAGTTGATTCATATATCTGGCTTGGTGAGAGTCAAAACAAGGAGCCGTTTCTACAGGCTGCTGTTGCTAAAGGCGACGATGCCTCTGCACAACTAACATGAACTGCTAGCTTTAAATCCAAGATGACAGCGAGCAAGAAGCTGTAGCTGAAGCGCTTCAAAATGATTCAAATGTGGAATTAACAAACACATTCCGTGCAGTCTACATAAGCTGTAACTGTCCACACATGCAAAACCAACTATTCTATTAAAACCGAGCAACACTTCGCCGTGTCCTAGCGTTAATGTATTATGAGCTAATACTGGCTAGCTTCTGGCTAGCTACTTCCATATCTGCATTTAGAAAAAACAAAACACCGCGACGACAGACATCACACATCACGATTAAACGAGAATACGGTCTTTGCAATTGAATAAAAAGAGAATCCCGTTTGGGAAATATTACCTCCTGCAGCAGTTTAATCGTCCTCTCCCTGTTTAAATCAATCGATCTGGTTTCGTTTTGTAAAAATTCCCTGGATCGATTTTCTTCTAGCATTAGCTAGCTGAGGCTATTAAAGGTCCCGCCCACATGTGTAGCTACGCTTAGAGATTGGTTGATGACGTAATTGATAAATTCTCTTGTCACAAAGCCGACGACATCGTTGGTTTAGTAGGTTATTGACAGACAATTCAGCCAATAAAAACAGACGCTCACTACTACAGAGGTCTTTGACACTCCCACTTAAAGATGTGCACGCCACGCACGTAGACATCGCCGGGTTGCCAATATTTTTCCTAGGATGGCGAAGTCATGACCTACTCTACCTCTGACTGGCTAGTAGTCGTTGCCTTCGTTGGTTGGGTTGGTTAGGTATAGGCATGAGAGGTGAGAGTGGTTAGGGTAAGAATATCACGGTAGATCAGAGGCAGAGTAGGGCGGTTCATGACTTTGCCATCCTAGGAAAAAAATATCGCCGCTGGGTTTGCTAAAGGCTGTTGCGCTCTGTTGACCGTGAGAAAAATAAACTGCCCTCAGTGCAAATAAACATATTTATAACTGTATCTTCATCGCACGAGTTCAAGAATTTAATAAAAAGCCTCAACATGTTACAGCACTAAAAGTCCCCTAATCCACTTTCTCTTTCTGCCTTTGAAAGAAATCAGCTCTGCACTCTTGACATCTATATTTTAGACAGAACTAAAAGCAATCAGTTGATTACTTAAAGGACGAGTTCAGAATTTTTCAAGTCCGTCTAAAGACAGTCAGGTGCCCAAATGAACACTGACACGTTTTTCTTGCTATAATCATTCCTCCTGTTCACAGTGGCCATTACAAAATCCCTTCATAATGCATTTATAGTGTAAGTGAAGGGGGCCAAAATCCACAGTCCTCCTGTGCAAAAATGTATTTAATAGTTTATCTGGAGCTAATATGAAGCGAGGAAACACAAAGAGGGAATTTGATGCTAAAAGACTGTAAATGTGGGAGATGTCCACTTGATGTGACTAACTCAGATTGCGGAAGCATCATAAAAGCTTCAGATAAACTTTTAAATGCACGTTTGCACATAATGACTGTGAGAACACACTGTGGCCCCCCATCTATTACATCGAAAGCTCATATGAAGGGGATCTTTTAATAGCCAGTATAAACAGAATAATTTATTACAGCAAGAAAAACCTTTCAGTGTTCATTGGGGCACCTGACCGTTGTTTTAAGACGGACTTGAAAAACTGTGAACTTGTCCTTTAAAATTGACATCTATATTCTTGACAGAACTAAAAGCAATCAGTTCTTCTATGCAACACTAGTGGTTAAGACAGCGTAAAATAAATATGCATCGCTGCCAGTTAATGTTACAAAATAAACCAAATAAAACAGAAAACCAATTTTTCACTCTTTTATTGAATAACACTGAAAATGTATTAACACATTTTTGCACTAAACATGTGCAAGCAATTCTAAAACTACGTATCAAAACTAAAATGGACTAAAAATTATACAATTTCAGAAAATATACATTTCCCAGTCTATGCAAATCTTTGCCTCTTGATCAAATTCAAAGTGTTGTCATGTGAAGGACACTGTCACACACTGCTGTTGAAATTCTACAGAAAATTTCAAAAAGGCGACAACAAAAGTAGTAATTAACAAATTCAGATAATTTAGTTGATTCAATATCCAATTTCAAGAGCAGTGTGTGATATTTCCTAAACATTGCAACACTTCCTTAATGCAAGCAAACGCTGGTTTTTCAAATGAGGTCAGGTATTACAGGTGACCACATGAGACAAAAATCTGACTGGACAACCCCCCCAGATGGCAGTAATAGATTATAAAAAGATGAAAAAGTACAATTTTTAAATTTTAGCAAAAAAAAAAAAAAAAAAAATACAAATAAAGTTTCTAGACTCAAATAGGTTTGCGTGTCAGGGACATCTTCTAAAGAGCTAGATAGAGGGGAGTTCTACATTACACTCTTGGTTAAGCACTTTTGTTTCTTTGGACTATCGAAGTTAACGTTTTCAAAAACAGGGGAAATCCAAATTTACGCCACAGAATAAAATTGTCTTAAAAATCTAGTATGTTTGGCTTTCAAGACTATCAAATTCATGGGACCTTTGAAACTTTCATGAAACGTCATACACAAATATTAAAAAAAAAAAAAAAAAAAAAGTCTTAAGAACCAATATATGTTAGAAAATCCACCTCGAGTTTGATGACACCGTTCTCCGACTAGACACTTCATCTCAAGACAGCGAAAGTGGAGAAAAACAAAACTTTATGGAACTGGTTCAGTTGTGTTTGTATGTTTGGTCACATCTACATTTTACGGAGCAACTTTAGAGTCAAAGCCTCGTTTCTTTAAAAAAAAGGGCTTTGTTCACTTTGTCACATTGGTGCAATTTCAATCATCTGATCATACCAGGACAAACAAACAGAAAGTGTCAAACAAGGCACCTTATATCTTGATAGCTTGTCTATTTTTGTCTGGTTTGTCAATTGATTTCTGAACAGCAAATCAAGCTGCACTGTGTTTTTAAACAAAACAGACCAAGTGGTAGATTAAAAATGTAGGTAAGTAAAAAATACTGAGTATAGACTGGTAACAGCTACAGGAGATGCTAACGGAGAATATTTGGTCAGCTGTGAATGCCAACTTTATTTAAAAGCCTAACTGTATGATCAGATTTCAAAAAAACTGCACCAAGATGATGATCAACCACAGCCAAACTAACAGTAGACCAGATAAGATCCAGATTCTAATAGTTTTGTACAGTATAATTGCCACTTCAAACAAATTGGGCAAACAGCTTAACCACTTTTGACTGAACGTTCTCTTAAGGAGTGCTAGCTTTTAACATGGAGGGATTTAGTTAGGTAACAACAAATCTTATGTCATGGATAATATTAGCATTAGTTAATGGAACAAAATGAAACGCTGGGAGTAAAAATCACGTTTGAAGGTATTAACGGAGTAATGGTACAGGCAGTTAGGAAGGAATTTTCAATTTATCATTAACTACACATCATGGCAGATCCAAGGTGAAAAATGGTAGCACTGAAGTTCACAAAAATTGTAGTTTTATAATCATAAAAAATATATTAAGAGAAACTGATTCTTTATTGCCTCTATTGAAAATTCCCCTTACAGTTTACATCATGTTTCCTCCAGAGTAGGCAGAACCAATGATCATCGCCCATTGCTGTACCCTGGGAAAAACTGATTTAGAATGTCCTGCAGGGATTTGTTGACAGCCATGGAGTAGTTTTTGCCCAGGTCGTGTCTGCAGGCCGGGCAGGAGTACACCTCTGCTTTGAAGGATCGCTGAAGGCATTCCTGGATCAAAAAAATAGAAAAGCAGCTTTGAGTTCTCTGCATTTAAGATATAAATGTATTTACAGACTGAAAGCACATCTGTTTAAGTGCAGTGTATGCATTGAATTTATCATTTTATCATACCGCTTTCCTTTTGTACACACTCAACTTTCCATAGTGTCCTAAATTTAGAGTAATAGTTTCTTACCCTGCAGACATTGTGTTGGCACTCTGTGGTGATGGGCTGAAAGACCACTTCTTGGCAGCAAATGCAGAGGAAAACTTCTTCAACTTTGTTCAAGAATTTCTGCAAAAACAAAAAACATGAAATGAGTGAAAGGGCAGTACAATGTTTTATCACTTGATTGTCAGCAAGAGCTTTAAAAGCAATGCTCCATGGCCGTTTTGTTTTTGTACTGACAGACACTTTTATAAGCCCTTTATTTATGATGCGTTTACAAAAATGTACACCTACAAGCTCATCTGTTATTCCTCAAAATACTTAATCTGGAGACAACTGGTTAAGACTGTCGCTTCAAATAGCAGCTACATCCATCACTGACAACGCTCAGTCTTTCAATAATATTAATTACCTTTAATAAACTCACACATCCATTAAGCAGACTTGTCAGTAGAACATTGTTTTGTTTCAAGTTACTGCTTAGACAATACCATGCAGACAATGTGTGTTATTTCTTCATTTCCGTGGTACAATGGGCTTGACATATTTGGCTTTTTCATTTGAAATCACACCAATTTGATGCATATTTTCTTTTAGTAAATCCTCAATAAAAAACCCAGAATACCAATCCATTGATAATTTAGTTACTTCACAACTTATTGCCTCAAACCCTCCAACTTGAGCATTTTGATGTCTTTTGATGTGTTGAAAAGGATTAGAAATGTCAAGCTTCATCGCTTCCACCCGCATACAAGAAACATGTCAACAGTTTCCTCAAACAGAAGACTAAGCTTAAGGAAACACTGCTGACTTGATCAAACAATCATTCTCACCGGTCCAAGTGACAGTGACTCCATGGCTTCGTCCCACAGCTTCTTGTTTGGCTTATCACCCTTGATGAGTGCTTTCTGCTCCTGGGTGAGTTTGTACACCTCTACCTTGACTTTCTTAGGAGTCTTGGCTGGTGAGGTCTTGGTGGATTCTGACAGAAAGGAAACAAGTTTTAAATTCACTACTAATGTCGTACAAGCTTAGCAGATTCTGTTATGATGTCTACACACACACAAAAAGCCTACGACACATCAACATGAATTGGGACTATATATTATAAACTGGAAATTGAATGTCTTTAGGTTTCTGAACGTTTGTCAGGAAAAAAAAAAAGAGCAATTTGATGACGAGACATTGGGCTTGTTAATACACTTGTGAAGGGTATTTTTCCACCATCTTCTGACATTTTATAGCCCAAATGAGTCATCAAGAAAACAATCAGCAGATTAAAATTGGCAATAAAATGAATCATTAGTTACAGCACTGTTGAAGATAAAAGATACAAGATACAGGACTTGATTCATTGATTGGTTGACTGACAGAATGTATTGACTAGATATTCTGATTAGGGCTGGCTGATATAGCTGAAAAATGTATTACAATAAAATGCTTCATTTCAGACAACAGATAATTATTGATAATTTAATGACCTATTTTTAAATAAAAGCCAGGAGAAAAAGGTTGAATTTATCCACTATTTTGAATTTAACCACTGTCTTTTCTTTTTTCTTTAAAAAAAAAAAAAAATCAATAATTTTCTCATTGTCCGCACTCATTTTCTCACTCCACGCCGTTTCTCTGACATGTGTCACATGTCAATGGTGCAACTGTTAAATGATTAGCTGTTTGCATATCACACGTAGCGCTCCATTATCAATATGACAGGCTGTCTATGAGCAAGAAAGGGAGCATGCTTGGGGTTTGTTCATGTGACCAAACTTTGCATATTCGTTATGTGCTTTCATGGTGGTTTGCATTTAATGCAAACAAGTGAAACTATTGAACAATTTTCTTATTGCTATTGATGATCAAGTGTCTATTGCTGGCACATATCGCTATCGTTTTATTGCCCAGGCCTAATTCTGATGATCAGTTAGTTCTTTGTTTGCTGTAACCAGCAAGCGTTTGATTTTTTTAACATTTCAAGATTGGCATGCCATCATTACATTGTGATTTTCTTTGGCTGCTGATGGTACCACGCAAGAAGTTTACAAAAGGCTTGGGCGGTATCAAGGTTTTACGGGAAATCCTCCTCTTTCTATTAAACTGATACAGAGATGCTGTATTGAGTTGATGTATTGTAGCGCACAGCACGTGCCACCAGAGGTCAGTCTCTACTCTTGGAACAGGCGGCTGAGCTGACAAAGATGGCGACCGCAAGTGGTATGGAATTGTGAAAATATTACCACATAACCTTATCTCAAGATGACATCTTCCAACTACAAAAGCAGTTTATTAGCCACATCATTTTATTCAACTGCCAGTCTGCCACCACCACCTGCACATCATCTCTGTTCAACCCACTGATGTATCTTATCTGCCATGGCAACAAGAGCCATCAGGTCCTCCAGCAAGAATGAACGGAAGAAAGATGCTTATTTCCTATCTATTCATTATTCTATGGGCCATAAATATTTAAACCCAGCGAGACTTGTCTAAGTAGGCTAATTGCATATCAGACACACAGCATTGTAGGCCAGACAATGTCATGTATGCTACAATGACTTCTATCACCAGCAGCTCAGCTTTTACGATTTGTTTTGTCGTTTTTCTTTTAAAAACACACAAATACTGTCATATAAGGTTTACACCTGTGAAATATCAGGAAGTATGAAAAGAAAAAAGAAAAAAGATACCACCTAAGCCTAGTTTATGATATTTCTAATATTATAAAACTGGGTTTCTGAAACTATGACCCCGTTTTTATGTCCAACGATTCACATAATCTCTGCAATTGTGAGTTTTTGGTGAATCTGAATTAGGCACACAATTGTGTTCTGTTTTTCATACATTCTGTTTTGAAGGCAGGTTACCACAGCTGCATGAAGACAGTTTGAGGTCTGGCTTTCTGAGAGTCCTCAAAAACATAACTTTCTGTTAGCCCAACTACACCTGCTTACAAATCTCACAGATGTACTGAAAACATGGGAGGTGCACTTCCTGTATTGAGCAGCTGAAAGCAACTAATGATTTTGAAATAACATAACAGTTCCGTAGATCAACCTCTATGTTACGTGATTTTCCCTGATACATAACACTTCCTAAAAACTGTCTTATTTCAGTTGATCAGGAAGACGTTTCCATACAGCTGTTTTTAGCAACAATAATACATCAGTGGCTTGACACCCACTGCTGCAGATTTGCTCGCTGACTGTCATCTGCCCCCTGAAATCATCATCAGTATCATATAATATCATTTTCTGTATAGCAGCAGTGATACTGTCCCCACAACAAGCCTAATACATGTATTTGCAGCAGTCTTTCAACCCATACAAAATACTAGGAAAATGTAAAACAAAACAAAACAAAAATAAACCACACCCACATACACAAAGTGAACTTACCGCTGCCCTGAGATTTTCTCTTCCTCTTTGCTTTGCTGGGCGTTGCTGCCTCCTCCTCCACTTCATTTTTGTTCTCTTTCTCTTTCTGATAGCCTGCAGGATACTACAACAACAACAACAACAACAACAAGATTGAGTCCATTTAATTACAGTTTGGTGTTATTTTGACAGAGCATGCCAACAATCTCAGAATGTCGGTCCAACCAAGTTAGTTGTTGGTTATTTGTTTAATTCTTGTTATGATTCTTATCTAAGTATTTTAATTCTTCAATGTAATATGTGACGTTCCAGATCTGCTTATAGAAGGCATAGTTTTGTTCATTGACAGTCTTTGCATTTTACACCAAAATCTAGAGGAAATTATGAATAAGTAAACGGTAAAACTAGTTGTTTTTGCACATTTTTGGCTACGGAATAAAAAGGGAATTCTATGCTCAGTTTATTTTCTTTCATAGTCAAAATTGTGTTCAAATGGAAAAAGAGTCTGCACACCAGAATGTGTGACATATGCGTCAGAGGAAAGCACAACTTGAATCAAAGTGAAAACTCCCGCGCACTGTCTCGCTTTGCCAAATATAGCAGCAGTAGGAGCGAGAGTTCTCATTTTTAGTCAAAATTATATCACAAGTATTGTGAGTATTCAACTGTGAAACTCATCAAATTGTGAGCTGATCACATCCTAACAACCCTAAGGGCCAATGTACTGGTATATTGCACTCCTTTTGGTATAAAGTGCTTTATATAGTCTGAATGGTCGTCTCTACCTGCATAACAAGACCAAGCTTCTTGATGCGTTCCTTGCCATCTCTGGTCCATGGTGCCGGCTCATCATCATCCCGCTTCAGCAGATACCGCCAAACCAAGAAGCCAGATTTACCTTTGGCTGGCCAGTACTTCACCACCTGGAAGGAAGTCAAGGATACATAAAGTAAGTTTTCAAACCTATCGTTTATTGACTCTGGTCTGAATCAGTTGGTAAACTTGTTATTTTCCCCTTGGTTTGGTTTCTTTTTATACAGAAATAAATTCAAGCAAACCAAAATGTATCACTAAAAGCCACGTGAGACCGCTCACTCCTCTCATTGGTCAGATGTGTCCGGAGCGGCGATGAAAACAAACACAGGAAGAAGGTCCTATCTACCCAAATTTCAAGAATGCAACATCCTTCATTGCACTAGTTCAAGTCAGACAATTTATTCTCTCGCTAGTTGCTAGCAACGCTTGATTTCTCTCATCCATGTCCAAGTAGGCAAAGCTCCTCTGGCTACAGAAGCAGTTTAGCTCAAATTGCAGAATAAATCTTATAGTTGGATCAAATAGAGGTCGGATCATAAACCAACTGAATTCATCTGTTACTGGACTGAGACCACGACCTCAAAGGATCACTGTTCAGTTATTTTGGTCCAGACCAGAGTACAATTGCTGTGTTCAGATCTGCCCAAACAAATCGTAACAAGGGGGGAAACGAACCAGAGTCTGGATTCAAACAGACTAAATACCACATGGTTTGAAAATGTCCTAAAATTATGCTCCAAGTTAAAAGATCATTAATCTTGCCACATGTCCCTCTTACCTTATATATCCCATCATATCTGTTTCCTTCTTCAGGGGAGTATTTACTGTGCTTGCGACCCTTACAGTTGCGCACAACCCTAACTGGTTTGCCTTCCTTCCAGTTCTTGGACTCTGCTCCATTTTTGTCATTGACAGGGACATTGCAGTTGAGAGCCAGCGCCCTGTTAGGAACCAGAGCAAACTATTCAGATATGCAAAATAAATGAAACAAAAACTGCTAGAGATGACGTTGATTGAAGGCAGTTATAATAGGTTTAATCCCCAAGTGTCATACCGGTTCATGTGGGTAAGTGTCTGGTCACATGATTGTTCAGCAGTCCTCTTGTTTCCAGACAGATCTCGCCCTCCAGAGCCAGTGTAAGTAAACTCATTTCCATCATCCTACAATGGAAAATGCATTAACACGCAAAGAGTATCACATTAAAACTACAAAGGTTTGGTTACACAAACAGAAACAACTGGGTTTCAAACCAAAACACCACCTTTTGACAAATGTGATACCTAAAATACTTTGAGCTCCTTTACTTAGAAAAATGTTTACATCATTACTGGTTCAGAGGTTCAGTTTCCCCTGAAAAATGGAAGTAAACAGTGACTTTTACCTCATTAAAAATGATCCTTTTCAGCTTTTATAGAACTACTTTTGTAAAGGAAAAAAAAAAAAAAAAGTACCACATCATCTTCATAGCCTCCTGCCAAGACCAGAGAGTATGCACCATCATTGCTCCTGCCATGAATCCCAGCTACATGTGGCCTGTGAACGCCAGACTCACTGACCTAAAAAAAAAACAAAAAAAAAAAAACAAAAAACACAAAGAATTGAAACATTCTGGCAAGACGCTGGAAAAAAAAGAACAAAAAACAACTTTGTTGGGGATGTAACAAAATCTCTCAAAGTCAGACTTCTCAGAAATCTATAAAAAGCGCCTTTCCAAAGTCATAGTTGCATATGTTTTACGGTTTGTCAGTCACCCAGTGATTTAATGCACTCTAAAAACACTAAGATCCAAGTGAACCTTAAACTGAAGGCAAGAACTTTGGAGAGTTGAACTAATTTTGTTGAATATTTACAAAATTGTGCATTAAAAAAAATAAAAAAAATAAAATACAGTTACATGGACTGACCTGCACTCTGAACTTCCACAGGGAGCCAACAGGGATGCCGGGGATGGGGCCGTAGTGGTTGGACGGGACGATGGTGCACTGCTTGGTTCGACCAACACAGGCCATTCCCTGGAGAGGTAGGAGTCACAAATTGATTGTGTCTGAAGACTTTTGTGGAGTTAACACCAGGTATAATATTGTATCTAGTAGTCTACAGAACAAATGAAAATGTAAGCTGTAGGTTTACTCCTCAAATCGCATATGACGTAACTAGTGTAAATGTGAAAAAAAGTGTAATTATCTTGCACAAAATGATCTGTACAAAATATGAATAGGTGATTTCAACAATACTAATGATATAAAAGCAAAAATATAATGAAGTATTTTCAAAATTGTGATATATAATGATACTGCTTAATGTCCCATTTGTGCATTTTAAATACCACAAAAAAAAAACCTTTGCACACCTGTTTAAGATTCCTGTCTAGCAGCGCTGTCAGCACTCACCTTGCCCCAGTCCCTCTGGCTGGATGAGCTGGCAGAAGCCATCTTAGCTTTCTTCTTGCTGTCTTTCAGCTTCTGTCCAGCCAGCACAACCTCACTGGCGTCGTTACGGCAACCTGGGCAATACCTGTAGCAGCAAGATATGTAGAGTGAACGGCAAGGATCTTTCAAAAAAGGTAAGCCCATGTCACAAAAAGTGTGAATTTGGGTGGTTGAGTGTTGACTTCTGAATTTAAAAAGTCATGTTCAGTGTTTTTATTCAGCCAAACAGTTCTGACATTACCTGCTTCAACCTCTCTAACTGAACAATACAACATCACAAGATTACTCTTTAATCATTTAACACTTAGCTGGTAATAATTCAGTAACTTCATATTCTAACGAATCCCAGGACATCAGAATGCAGTGAATGACTGGATTCTGCATCTGATTTTACTGACCAGTCTTCATCCTCAGGGATGGAGGTGAGTGGGGGGTTCAGGCAGTATGTGTGATAGGCCATGTCACATTCGTCGCACAGCAGCTGTTTGTCAGGATCCTGCTTGATGCCGCAGATGTGGCAGTTACACCAGCGACAGTTTTTATCGGGATTGTCCTTGCAGTGCTTGCACTCAGGTCCATTTGATCCTGGAGAATACAGACATTTCATTATATTCTGTTAAATATTCAATTTCGCCATACGGCATTTTTCAGCTGGGTAGGGTATATCAGGCTTCAGATTTAATGATTAAGATCAAGCATACAAATCGACAAGATTCAGAATTAAAATACATGCCACGCCAGAATGCAGTTTGATGATTGTCCACCATTTGGTCTGAATCTTTTGACAAATAAAACAACTTCATTAATGAAAAATATATTTTTTCTTAACAATCTTACTTTTTAGTGGACTCTCAGTTCCAGCTGGGGCGTCACTTAGAGAACCAGGCTCCTCGATTTTGTAGATTTCAGTCAGGAACATGATCCGGCAGTCATTAAGAGAGTCACCAGCATCACTACAAACAAAGAAACAAACTGTGAAAAGTGTCCTGCACAGTAGCAACATAATCGCACAGTCGCTGATATGAATTGATAATTAATAAACATGATGTTAGCAGAGATAATAGAAAACTGCAAAATGACATGCAGAAATATTAAGACTATATACGCTTTATTCCCATCATCAAAAAAAGATAGTTGTACCTTTTTCCGCTAGGTGTAAATGAAATCCAAACCCACACATAAAATGTTACCAGTGCAGTACATATTCTGCCGTGTGCTTGGATACCACAACAGGAAATTAACTTTTCCCCACCTGTCAATGCGGTATCCAAAAACCCGACAAACTTTGAGATATAGATAAAAATAGGACCTTAAGGTGAAGCTTATATGTCACCACAGCTGGTTGTGCAGACATTTTCTCAGATATTTGACTGGGGTGAGTGTTATGTAAACTTTACATACAACAAATCGCCTTACCCAAGGATAATCTTGGCATAAATCTCACGCGCGGTGCGACTCTCCCTTTTCCTCTGGATCTCAGCATCGTACCAGTAGCCACGCTCCTTGGTGTCATCTGGGTTGTAGTTGACCATGACAACCATACCAGGCTCCAGCTGGTGCCACTGGTACACAGTACGGGCCCTTGGACGAACATCCTTGACCAGCAGCTGAATCACTCCATTCTCTGGGTAGCTGTGATAGTAAATGTTACACCATATCAGTATGCAGTTCAGAGACGATCCACACACCAACGATGCTGCCCAGGAGAGTGAAGCCAAGTATGTTTGAATGTTGAGGACCAGCTGCTGGTGCAACAGGTTTGAACACCAGCACTCAGATTAATGTTCCTCTAACAGATTCACTAATACAAGAGTGCCTTCCAGGGAGGGCAAAGCCAGAGATGTCACAGAAATACTTCAGATGTTAGCGCTACAAACCCATGCAAAGTTTAGTTGAATGTCACTTTTCACCATCCCATGGTGAAAATTTTACAGACAAGCCAATGCCTCGTTTCTTTTTCTAAAAGCCGTTCAAGTCTCTTAAATTTTTTTTAATTGTGCCATGCCATGAAGATCCTTCCATCAGGCCGTTCATGTGAAGCTGCTGCAGGAAGAGATGGTTCGCATTAGTTGTAGGTTAACAGCAGCTTACTTCACAACAGCTCCGAGTTAAGTTGCCTGACCTGTGATAGGGACTTGTGGTCTAGACTAGTGCAAGGACTACTAATCTGCTATGCTCCTCTCCAGACATGTCTTACATAATATTTGTGTGAGAGAAAACTGAATCATTTTACAATGTCCTGACCTTTCCATGCAAGAACAATCTTTGGGCTTGACCCCGACTGTTCAGTCATCATCGTAACCGGAATAACCTCCGGAGCAGGTTAGTCAGGCATTTATATCCTCACTTTAAAAAACACAAGTCTACTTCCTGGAAACTGTTACATCAGCACTTCTAGAGGCTCCAGCAGCTTTGAGCGTGAAGATAACAGGAGCCTTTCTCAACCTAACAATGTATCATATTAATCATATATGATTTGTACAAGTAATTTTATCAGTTGTGTGCTTCCAGTCTTCAACCTTTTCTCTGTTTAAACCAATTCGTTTCCACAACTTCCAACAACCAAATCAAAGCCTTAAATTGCAGGCGATCGATTGGTATTTAGTATTCAGTATTTAGTATTTAGTAAAATGTGCAAAATGTTGGATGAGCATTCCTATGGAAGCCCAGTGTTCATGTTAAATGATGTTTAATGATAAAAAATAATGTTGAATGATGAATATTAAAAGTCTCCGTTTGAGCAAAAAAAATAAATAAAAAGGAGTCTTACTCTTCATATTTCACGTGGTACAGTATCTCCTCCTCTGCTGGTTCTGCCTCAGCTGCCTCCTCTTTAGGAGTCTTTGTCGTCTTGGTAACATTCACGATCTGGCCTTCAAACCACGCCCCCATGTTCAAGTCTCTTGCATCCACCAACTCATTGATCTTCATACATACAGAAGAGAAAACATTAGCAAGATCGTCAGACATTAAAAAAAAAAACCCTTGACATTTTGTCAGCCTAATTAGTCACTGGATGTGAGAAACCACAACTACTCCTACGTATATACAGCCAAAATTCCATAAATATTCATTTAATATTCCAAAAATGGATTTGCACTTATTGCAAAATGTCTGATCTAAATACTTCAAGTCTTGTCAGGCATCCATCATTATATACACAGGATAAAATTGCACATCTTCACATTTTGAAAGGTGGGTAAAGAAACTGAGCACTACAATGCTTCAAGCCACTACACCCCTACTTTATCCACACTGCCTATGTTTATACATTCACATCTTATGAATCACCATTGCAAACCTGTTGGTAGGGAGTGAAAGTGGACAATAAAATCCTTTGAGACCAAGTCTGCACAACTACTTGCTAGCTTAGCTACCAGACTCCAAGTTCTGTCTCCCAAATATTATTGTGCTCATACAGAAATATAACTTGCATGCACGGTTTACCTGAAATGTATGCATGCGTAACTTCTATTAGACGGTGGACACCTGACTTGAACCTGACGGGTCAGGCAGGATTCAGACAAAAATTTAGAAATGATATTCGGGTTCAGTCACGTCAGCTGGGCTAGTGTACTTGACTTAGTATACATATAGTGTAAAAATAAATAAAAAGGATGGATCTACTGTCTGTGTCGGGCTACTTCCTGTTTATTTACATGACAACGCACAAACACAAAACATAGGCTATAACCATGGTAACAACAATTGCTTGGGTTCGGGTCACGTTTGGAAAGATACGTGGCCAAAGACGCACTTTAACTTGTATACAATATATCTGTGTGAGAATCAAAACATTTCCAAGAGAACAAGAAATGTTTTAAAATGCTGACAGTATCGGATTATGAGGAACCATGTAGCGTGTATGAGGAAAAGTAAAGAAAGTACTCTAGATACAGATCGTACATTACAACTGTCCACCACCCATCTAACGGAAATGTTTGATGTCCTCCTTCCCAACAAACTGTAACCACTAAACAAATAATTAAATCCCAATTACCAGCTTTAAAACATACCTTAAAAAATCCAAACCCTGGGTCAATGAGCTCTTGGGTGTTTATTTGGGCAGAGGTGCCGGCAGTCTGACCCTCGACCTCGCCATGAGTTGAGCTCTTGTCAGACTCACTCTGGGTTGAGCCACAGCCAGAATCAGAATCGGAGAGTTCAGCTTCTTTGTCCTTGCTTTTGGCAACATCACCAGCAGGCAACTTCTGCCTAACAAGCAGCTGCACTATGTCGTTTAGGCCCACGTTATAGTCGAATATGGTATGTCCGTCCTCCATCTGATATAAAATAAAGAAATATATAACATGGTCACAAAGGAGTAAAGCAGTACTTTCATATTTTGTCTCTTCAGTCATATAGATTTTTTTTTTTTCAGAATAGAAGTTTAAATTCCTGTTCAGTGCATGCTTTTAATTTCATTCATGTTTTGTATCTTATGCATTTTATGATTTGTTTATGAGTAAATGTTAGCAGCAATCATGAATGAGCTACAACCATCACCCATTTCCTTCCCACTCTGAAGATTTAATATTACCTGAGGCTGAAATTACTAACAATTAAAACACAACTCCAGAACAAAACAAAATGGCCCTTAGTAACTACGTTAAAAGGTTGCCTTTTTAAAATACAATTTCTTTGTGTTTAAGTCTGAAAGCTTCTCAAAGATTCCACTGTGAGGAGCATCAAAGACTTGTCTCAGGACAAAAAAAAAGTATTATGCCATCTCACCTGCTTTCCACGGTAAAACAGCCTCTGCCTCTCAGGCTCCACGTTGAAGATCGCCATAATTTTGAGACGTAGCTCATCCACCTTGGTAAGTTTGGACAGGGAATCCACCCGGTGGGTTTCCTTCCCATCCATTGTGCGCACTTGAATCCACATTGCAGCTGCCCTGTGTCAACAGTCCAAACATTACAGCTGCAATAATCATGTAACTGATTTACTGGATAAGAAAATGAAAAGGTAATTAATCTTGTTTAATGGATCATTTGGCCATAAACATTTTCCTTTTATGACTGCAAAACTAAAAATATGACTAATGGTTTAGCCTAGTTTACTAGGGAACTATATTTACGTCAAAGTGATTGACATTAACTTAGACTGCTAAAATGCACATCTCCATTATGGCTTCTGTAACACTCAGTGACTATAGTCTAAAAACCAAAATAAATCAGATGCAAAATAGTTTTATTTACAATATCAACAACCTGAATATCAACAAGATGCGCCTGCTATTCATTTGTATGTATTTGAATCCACGTCCACTGGAAAAATAACATTTGTGTCATACATAAAATAAGTACAGTATATCCATCCAGCCTGAGAAATAGTATTGTAGGGTGCACCTTTTTGGTGTTGCATAATAAAATTTGGTCTGTAGTCAGCCTTCATTTTTTTCATTTCAGTGCTTTCCAGTAGTAGCAGTACAGTAGTATAGATTTCTTCTTGGCTGAAAGTTTGTTCTGCAGCCAAATGTAGCTTTTGATTTTCTCTGATAGTTGCATGTATTAATAGGTGTGCACTTATACATGCAATTTTCCACATCGCGCCCGCATTTGAACACCCTGAATTAGTGCTTTTGAAAGAGCTTCGTGGACACGGCGAAATGAAAAGTTCCTGCCAAATACATTATTAACAGTTGATGCCTTTTCCCCTTTGGTTAAAAGCAAATTGGCGTTATTAAAAAGAATGAATTGACGGTTTCTGAGCAGCAGAAATATGCCTGTCACTCCTGGACAGTGTATTGTGGTGCTGTCACTTCTACAGAGTATCAGAAAGGGAGGGAACAAGCTGATTTAAATACAGTGCGGGAAACTGAGCTGCAGGCCACTCCCAGTTCTTTTAAAAGCAGGCACATCCGGACGCGAGGGAGCGCTAGCAAACAATGTGCCATCGCTCTCTTGACAATAAAACACACCGAAATACTACCTTATATGCGGTTTATAATTGATTATTTTGATACTAAAGCGCTCCATGGTCTATATAGACGATGCTTTGTTCATATGCAGTAAAAAGCAGAGACCTTCGGCGGCTGCTTTGCTTTTACTTTTGCGCTCTCAGCTGAGGTCTTGTTCACTCTGCTGTATCGAAATACATCAAACCAATGAACGAAATATAAGTAATAACATTACAAACGCACTACTTCCTTCCACCTACGATGCGTTATTTCACCGACTTCATTCATATTTTTTTCGAAATGTAGACAAAACCATCAGCTATTGCAAGCAAATACGAAAAAAAGCAGGAAAACAAGCATTCTGTTCATGTTAGCGTGTTTGTTTTTCTTCATGAGAAGCGGTGAAGTGGCAACGCTGGTTTAAATGTGACCGTGTATTGTGAAATTGTGTAGCAACACGACAGATAAACAACACAAGACAACAGCTCGAGGTATCAAGTCAAGTTCATCACCCACACATTTGAACGCTTTAACATCAAAATCGTGTTACAACTCATTGTTACAGAGCTTCCAACTGGCAACCAGGAATCACAGTCCCATCAATAGCACGAATACTGCCCAGGAGACTGACATTTTTTAAGGAATCTCACGTTTGGCTGGCTAGGTAACTCGGTGTAGTGAGCCCATCAGAAACGAGGTACGACTTTGTCAAGTTAGCTAACCTTAGTAAGCTAGCTAATGCATATAAATATCAATGAGCACAAGTTTAAAAGTTATAGGAACGTGAGGAAAAAAGTGCTTTACCTGTTAATTCGTCCGAGTGAAAACAAGAAATTGACGTTTAAAGAATAGCGCGCACGTTTTCCCCTAATAACTTCTCCACAGGGCTCGCACGACCAACTCTATGCCTTGTTGGATATTGATCAATGAGTTATTCTTCAAGACTTTGATATTCCGCCTGCTCTCAAAGTTCTGCTTCACTATTGGCTGCTTTCCTCTCAGTACTTCGACCTCATTTGATAGCAGAGCTGTCAATCTTTAGGGGGACTGGAGCTTAGCCTCAGCGCGCGAAACGACATTCTCGTGGGTGCAGCTCGCTACCCAGCAGTTATCGCGAGAATACTTGGTACCCTAAACCGCTAACCTAGACAGATGGGTGTTCTGGTAAACAACCCTGAGAGGTGGGTTGTGCTGGTTGTCGTGGTTGAAGTCTAACGGCCTTGATATTTGCGTTTCATAGCGCGTTTCCCTCCTCAAATAATATATATATGTTCAACTTTGGTGTGAACACCCCGAATTTCCTCAGTAATGCTGTTTAATTAATGATGTGCAATTACTTCCCCCTCTGTGGCGGGAGCTGACGGGGAATGAGGCCAACCATGATCAAACTAGAGCACGGAGAATAAGAGGATGATCTATCTGCAAAACTGCGATATACGCACAGTGCAACACACTACATCTGTCACCTGCTTCTGCCATATCAGCTTCCATTTGTTCAATGACTATACAGTATATTAAACTTGTGGTTGGGGTGTCTTTGTGGCCCACTGACTAATCCGTGTGACCACAGTATCCCCAGGTCAAGTCTGGTTTTCAAATGTTTCCTGTCATTCTCTAATGACAACTATCAATTGAATGACAACGATAATATGTCAAAAACATGAATTTGCAGTCATATGGATTATAGAAGTCCAGCTGTCCACCACTTGGTGGTCACAGCTTTTTTTTACCCGACAAAAATGTATAATTATTTTTCCTAAAACCTAAAACCTCTGTGATACAATTTGCCTTAATTTTGTATAATGCCATTTTCCAAGAGCATGGCATCAATTTACTCCAAAAGGCAAAAGAAACATGAAGAAACCTAGGACAGAGATGTACATGTATTTTTTGTTGAGTGAAAAAAGTATTTATTACAAGTCATGTAATAAATAAGCTGTTATCTGTATCAAAATAATTCTAAAATAAAATGCTGTGACGCTGCTACAAAAATCTTAAGTTTTTAAATATTGCAATATTTATGTCACCTGTGGAAACATGTCACTATGTCTAAAACCCAACTGCTTCATACACATCGACTAAAATATTAATGTTGTGGAGGCTGAGGCCAGTGAGACACAAAGAAAGGTTTCAGAACTATAAATCTTGCATCTAAGTTATTAATTATAAGTAAACTTTATTTCTATTGAACTTATGGAAAATTTTAAAAATATTTGTGTACATATGTAGACAAGCCTATGCAGGAAAAGTTAAAAGAAGCAACAAAACACCATACAGAAATCATATCTCTTATAGGCAGAATACAAACAAAAAAAGATGTTAGAAATGAACAAGAAAACAAGTTGCAGTGTTAACTAATTGTTATATCTTCAGACTGTTACTAAGTCTAGGTGCCCTGACTGCAATGTTTCTCCCCCTCTGGGCTTTAATCTGACATTTGGACCAATCCTAAAGCCAAATTCAGATTTGCAGATTTGTCATACCATCTGAGACTATAGTCTCACAAGCAATTAACAGTTCTTAAGTCTTAGCGCTCACCAGATCATTACTGCTTTGAAAGCAATCATAAACATTAGAAAACCTCCTCTCTATGCCTTATCACTGTTCTCTATTGGAAGCCTTTTCTGAGCTGTTAGTGCGGACCTAATTTATTGTCCTATTGGAACATGAAAAAACAACTCTGATGAATGTGAACAGAAAAAAACATTTAAACTGATCTCCCTCTTTTTTTTAAAAAAAAATGGTTATTTTAGGTGAAAACTGGTAAAGACTGAAAATGAGAGGAATCCTTTTTTCTGCAGCATCTTTCACAAACCACAGATATTTTGTCTCACAAATGTAAGTGAATTACAGCTGTTTCAACTTTTCCTTTTAAAGCTGTTTTGCTGCTTTATAATGCTGTTCTGCTTTTCATATCTACCGTTTCACAAATTCACTCCTGGGAGCCAGTTCAACATATGAACCCAAAGCCCAATTCTCTAAACCTGAGACTTCCATCAAAGCCTCTGTCCATAATTTCAAAACACAGCAACTCTAGATATTCAGAAAAGAAAACTGCAAAACAGTTTATTGGTACGCCAAAACATGTGATGGTCACTGAGGGAGCACCAGAGCGTCCCAAGAAAAATGTGGAATAATAATAATCATTTATTGAACTGCGAAGGAAAGAACTTGATACAATGTATAAGAATGACTTTAACAATTGACAGTTAAAATTTTATATGAACCTAAAGCTTTACAATCATCATCCCACATGGAGTTTTGTGGGGCAAGACGAATAGAGGCTCAACTGACTAATGTTTATCTATTTAGAGGTGAAAAACCTGGTTCCTGCACTAACTGGGAAACTTTGAGAAGAGGAAATGAAGGAATAATGGTCTCCCCTTCCTCTACACTCTCCTGACCGTGGCACTTCCCCCTCCATTGGAGCTGCTCATTATGAGACTGTAGCTGTAACTCCCAGGGGTGATTGTGTGTAACTGTATGAACGTATAGTTAAGCATTACAAAAAAAGAGTGCATGTTGAGAAAGTCTTTCCCAACATGAACAAAACTTGCAGAGGAAGACGGAAAGCCCTGAGTGAGGCCTTTCAGCTGTATGGTGTCTCTGATGTGGTGGAGCCTGGACAGATCTGCCTTGCAGGGACTGAACAGCACTCAGAGCTGAGGGAGGATGACAGGAAGTGGACACGACAGGCTAAGTCATCCAGGAAATCTTTTTGTAGCTTTGTTATTGCTTGAGAAAGCGCAACGGGCAGTGACTGCACACTGAGGAGGATGGAGTCCAGTTTCTCCTCCAGAGCCACGATCCTCCTGTCCAGCTCCTCGCTTCGATGCTGCAGCTCCGACACCAGATCATACATCATGTTCTGAGTCTGCAGAGCAACAGGGAGCACAGTTCACACATCTGACTTTATACCACCCTGTGGTCAGTTTGAATAGACGTCACACTGAGTGGCGTGGGGAACCTCTCCTTGTATATTATTACATATTTTGAGATACAGATTACAAAATTCATCCAAGGCAAAAAAGGTTTATAATTCACTTTTTACAATCTAAACCAAAGGAAAGACTTGTACAAAAAAGAAAGAAAGAAAACATACAAACTTGAGCGGTGTAAATTGGTGTATTTGAACTTAGCTATTATTGGACTTGTAGTAAAGGTGTGGGAAATTAAATGATTTATTAACATCTTGTGCTACACATGTCCACTATTTCACAGTGGATATGGGTCTCGTTTTGGCAGCCTAAACTGGGTCCTTTTTTCAGCCTATAGATACCTTATATAGACCTCCAAGGAGCTTGTTAGCTGAGGTAGTGATTTGTTTAATGAACTACAAATATACTGTTTTCCAGGAAGTAAAGATAAATTGGGGATTTAATCTAAAAAATACAAAAAAAAGACTCTTCCTTCATTAATTTGAATAGAGATTAATAAGTGATTATGGATGGTTAGGTAACAGTTGCTTATTGGAGCACTATGAGAATTTAGTTGGATATTTAAAGGACCAGTGTGCAGGATTTAGTGGCATCTAGTGGTGAGGTTGTAGATTGCAACCAACTGAATACCCCTCACCCTCCCCTTCTAAGCATGTAGGAGAACCTATGGTGTCAGCGAAACTTGTGAAAAATGTGAAAGGCCCTCTCTAGAGCCAGTGTTTGGTTTGTCCGTTCTGGGCTATTGTAGAAACATGGCGGGCTCCGTGGCAGAGGACCTGTTCCCTTTGTAGATATAAGTTAATGGAAACACAATTCCATTTCTGCCAAGTGTGTGCCACTAAATTCTACTCACTGCACCTTTAATTTTGCCAACCTGACAAATCTGAGTGCAATATTCACTTTCTCTTTAGCTGTGATTTGGTTTCAACCAACTCCTGATGGAAATATCTGGCTCTTTAGCTGTTATATGCTTCACTATGTTCAAAAGCCAGTAGAGTTGCTGATTATTCTTTGTGGATTCATCACATTGTGTAGTCATTTGAACCGTTGTTTATATCTAAATATTAAGTAGAGCAGCTTTACATTTTTATTAAACTTGGAAAGGCACTGCATATACAAACCTTTGCAAGATCAGCAACTGTGTTGGCCTGGTCAGTTAGTTTCCTTTGCTCCATTTTGACTCTTCGCAGTCTAAAGTCAAAAATCAGAACCAGAGTCACTTTCATGCCAAGTAGTATAAATTTATAGTGCCCCTTATCCTTTTAACAGCTGAAGTCATAACTTGTACAAGCACATAAATAAACACCCTGTCACACATTTTACTGTAACAACACTGAACATTTAGCAAAAGGAAGTAAAGTGCAAGACCTGCAGTGTCAGCAAAATGTGTCAATATGTTACTAAAACTGTGATGGTGAGTGAATTTTTCTGTTGGTCTTAACCTTGCCCCCCTTGATGATGACATATTTATACCTACTGGTGGATGGCTTGCAGGAATTTACGCTGATGGTGGCGAACTCTGGCATGATCAATCTTCTTGACCAGCTTGGTGTTTTTGTAGATAAGCCACGTCTCCCTCAACACATTGGCTGCTGTGTTTTTTATCTGAGGAGTTTCATGTGAATCAGTAGTCTAGTAATGTTTGTGTCCTGAGACAAACCAACTTAAATTTACAATAAGGTAAAAAAATAAATGTGCATGTTGGAGTATAAAGAGACCTTTTTGTAGAGCTGAGTATCCATCATGAAGTTATGGACGTGCTTCTCAGCTCTGGTGAGTTCTGACTTCCTTGCAACAACAGCAACCACCAAGGCTGTGCAGCCCGCTCCCTGAAGAGAAGAGCACTGATTAATGTGACTATAGCACACTGTGGTAAAAAGCATCACATCTATATGGTCAGAAATCTTAAAGCAGGCTTTCTTTGGTTAATTAGGTTACATGAATGCAGAATCAGCACATCTAACTGTAAAAAATATACCAACCACAATATAAATGAAACTAACAACATGAACATTATTAGTTTCACATAAGTGTTATGTTTGTATTAGTTTTCAATTTAATCTTAGTTTGTTTAAGTTACTAATTGAACTAAGATTTACAAATATGAAATTATTCCAAGGTATACTATAAATTTAAGCACCAAAAATGTTGCTATACTGTAGGTTTTGGTAATTAGATAGATAAATGGTTGGTATAGGCTGCTTAGCTTCTAGTGGGTTTACCTTCCACTAGATGCCTGATTCTACTGTATCTGTACCAATCTCACCATGATTCCAGTTAACAGGCAAACTCCTTTTCCACAGTAGGTGTGAGGGACCATGTCGCCATAGCCGATGGACAGGAAAGTGATAGAGATCAGCCACATTGCTCCAAGGAAGGTACTAGTCACCTCCTGGGCATCGTAATACCTGTTGAGACATGACGCCTGGCTGTAAGAGCACTTCAAAATCTGGAGAGAAACTGTGTGCTCAGTCATACCAAGGAGGAGGTTTTACAAGTGAACTACCACTGATTTGATTCATTTATTTTGATCATTTCAAAACTATTTAAACTGGAAACTACACATACCCACTGCTGACACAGAACAAATGCAAGTACTTGGTTACTAAAGAAAAGCAAGAGTAACAAGTTCAGATGTTTTTTGCTGATACCTCTCACATACACGCACAGTCCACGCTGCGATGATCCAACAGGACACGCTGAAGACCAGTAGGACAGTGCCAGGACAGATGGTCATCAGAGTCTTCATGACAAAGCGGGTGTCAAAGTTGATCTTGTTGAGCGCCCCAATGCTGCGGGAGGACGCATCTGTGAAGAGCTTGCTGTGGAGAAGCATGACCCGGCCAATCAGGTAGAGGCGCAGGAACATCGGCACAGAGAGGATGATATCGACATCAGCATCCGCTACTGACGCTGTGTAGCTGAAGGCTAATCGAGCAGTCCAGCTGAACACATACTGGCCTGGGATCGGATGGATGGCGCAGACGAGGAGCTCAAACACAACAAAGAGAATGCGCTCAAAGGTCATGGCTATCCTCCAATCATCTGCTCCGTTGTCCACCATGAAGAGCTGGAGAAGAGAAGAGAAAAAGAAGAATGTGAATGTTAAATGTATTTGTTTGGGGGAAGTTTCAGATTTTTTGGATGGCAGTAAAATGTCTTTAACTCAACAAATACTGGTCAAATGAGTTTAGCATAGATGTTTGCTTTTCCTCTTATTTCATGAATCTTATCCAACTGATCCAACAGACTGCTTATTGTTGTCCTTGCCAGTGTAAAATGTTTGAAACAATATTTTAGAAAATTTGGTGACTTTTACCTGGTACTGAGTTGCCTTGCACAACATTAAGGGAAAAAGGACCATAGGTATGGAGTGCTGTTAATTCATCCACATACCTGGATTTCCCTCGCATGGTACATCACAATGAGTCCAAGAAGAATAGCAGTAGAAAGGCTTATCAGGCCTTTCAGTACATATGAATATATAGAGTCCTGTAAATAAATGGAGACAAAAACATGAATATGGTGAGTGCAGCTTGTTGCAAGGACACATTGAGTGATCAAAACATATACAGAAAACTATGGGTATAAGTGTATTTCATGAATAAAGTAAGTCTAAAGAGGACTACCTTGCTGTAAAATCCCCTTGACAGCTCTGTCTCAATCACCATGACAATAATGCCAAACATCCCGCAGACCAAGGCATAGTCGCTCAGCTGTTTGCGCTTCCCAAAGAGAGCTCTTCGCTGACCCAGTCTGTAGCTGATGTCCTTGGTCTTCTTCTGTGGTACGCTACCTTCCTCCCTGGTCAGGTTCTCACTGTTGGCCTTACTGGAATCTTCTCTGATGACTTTGGAGAAGGCATCCTCGAGGATGGCACTGTGAAGAAGCTGAAGGGGCTGCTGGCCTGAGTGAAGATCTGCAAGACTGGGTCTCACAGTGTCATGGCTGGTCAGCGGTCGCACAACATCTCCATTGACTATGTCACCACTTTGTGTGGTGTCGGAAGGTGGAAGGTGTTTAGGGAGAGAGAGTTTCGATCCGCTGAGGTGTTGAGTGTTTGTCTGCAAATGAAAGTAAGGTAATTTATCAGAGAACATGCTGCATGCTGAAAGAATAGGAAAATATCTTTTGCCTTTACAATCAAGAACTAGACGTAATTTTTGAAAGTGACATATAGTATAATAAAATAATGTGTAATGAGTTTGCATGAGGTAAGACAGAGGAGCACCCAAACTTTCAAGCAGTGTATTCAACTTAGTTGCTGAAATTAACTTCTGATGTGAGATTTTGGTAGGAAATCCTTTTCAAAACCTAACAACAATGCAAAAATTCTCAATGAAAAGCATTCTGTCTGTCTCAGATCTTCTGGTTTCTTGCTCCTTGGCCGTCTTTCAAACAGGTAAGATGTCTATGGGGATTTTTCTGGATACTAAAGTTCATGATGCAGACAAAATTTGCCTGAGTAACCATAAAAGCGAATTGCGTGGAGTTTTGAGACATGACCTCAACAAGGGATCAAGAGGCTACAGCATGTAAAGAAAAAACATGTACCTGACTTTGTCGCTGCCTTGCTCTCGCTTCCACTAACTCCTGGTTGTCAAGTGAACTGTACTGACTGGCGGAGAAGGACTGGACGCTTTTGTTGCTGGCTGGTGTAGATGACCTCTTCACCCGTGGAGCACTGGTCAGAGGGTTGTAAGGGAGATGACGGCACTTTAGGATGATGGCGGGATCTCCAGATGACTTCCGGGTTTCATCACCACTTACAGAGCAGTGAGAGTCTTGCTTTTGACATTGCTGAACTAACACTGGTTCTTTACCAAAAAGCTCTCTCCAGTTGTGGTCTGTGCTGGCAGCAAGCTGTGGCTGTTGGGGAAGTTTCTGATTTGTCTCAGCGCACTCGATGGAGTTCAGAGGAATATTGAACAGATTTGGACAGGTTGCTTGGCTGCTGTCTTTGAGTTTAAAATGATTGCAAAGCTGTTGCTCTTTTTGACCTTCTTGGTCACTGCAGTGAGGCATGACATTATCCTGTGGATGTTTTGTTGCAGGTTTCAAAAGATCCCTTTGGTTTGTTTGGTGTGGTAAAACCTGGCAAGAGGTCGAAAAGTGGGTGCTTTGAGAGAAAATCTTGGAGTGTGGTGAAGATGAAAGGCCTCTCTTGTTTGAAACTCTGGAGAGGCCGTCTTGGACTGCACTGTGTTTTGATTGTGGTTGAATACTAGAACCCTCTGAATGTGCATCAGGACAGGAACAACCACATCTGTCACTGTGGTTTGGATGTCCCACACTGGTGCCTGGTCTCTCTGCTGATAGTGAATCATCCCCTACCCTGCTAACCTGGCCACAAAGCAGCAGCCAGTCCTGATCACTCAGCTGTGATAAGGTTAAATTTCGAGTTTTCAGAGGTGACATCTGGGCTGAAACTCTGGGAGGACTGATTCCATTGGATCTTTCATGGGGGGCAGACGAAAGACAGCACAGACTTGTCTCCTGTGGGGACGAAGACACTTCCAAGGAGGTCCCTGAGTATCGATCGCACATCCCCTCAGGGGTTTTTGTGGGGGGTGATGGACCTCCTGAGGTGCAATGCTCATGGTCCCCGTCACGGAAGACTTCACCTGTTGAGTCAAGACGTCGTGTTGCGTTGGTGGGTTTAACCAAAATCAACCTCATGGCATCACTGCAGAGCTGAAATAAGATAACATGCAGGCAAGAGGAAAGATGAGAAAGAAGAGGATGATGACATATAACAAATGTCCTGAAATATATTTGGATCCAAGATATCATGGTTGAATAATGTGTACACATTAGCCATCAATTCATGTTGTTTTTCTATGCTTTGCCACAAACGTAGATCAAAAATGAGCATGTGGTACAAAGCCTGTGCTATAGAGGGGTCCCTAAATGACTCTGGCAGAGTAGACAAATGTAAAACACAACAGAAAATTTGCATTTATGTCCTTTGCTAATTGTAAAAAGTTGTGAAAAATGGGTTAATTAAACACTATGCCTTAAACTGTAAACATTAACATTGTCTAATAATCCACAGTCCTGAGCCTACGAGTATTTATCCACTGCAAAATATTACTTAAATAAAAGCAATAATTTGTTTATTCCAGGTTGTGTGCTCAGCAGGTTGTGAATGTGAAACATTCTGTCAAAAGCAGATGTGACCCCCCCCCCTCTCATATTTGTCTAGCGGACATGGAAATCAGAAAGGCTGAGAAAACTATACAGATCAGTCTCACTCATTATTAAACTATAGTGGTGGAAAAAAAATCATGAGCAGATATTTATAAGCCAAAATTAAAGTTTTTACTATCTACTAGATTTTAAAAAGTGGATGTAATTTTGTCCAGTCTAACACTTTCTCATTTAAAAAAAACCTACACTGATGGCTGGTAGCTTTTAAAAATGTATTGAGTGATGTTCAAATTAACTCGTAAAATAATAGTTTTAGATTTGACCCTGTATGTTTTGATATACTCACTAAATTAATCAAATTAAATATTCCACAATTGTATATATCCCCAGATAATAACTGCATGATCCTGGAGACAAAAAGGAATAACGACATCATCAGTGATCGTCACTTAACCACTGAAACAAATCATAAAACTTTCAGAAAAGTGCTGATTTTAATAACATACATCATCCTGCAGAGCCTTAAATGTGACTGATACTGCTTACTATATTGCATATTATAAATTTAAGCCAACCATAAATAAAAGTTAACGTAAATATTAACAGACGAGTGAATGGCAGCTTAAATAGTTGATCTCAATGTGCTTTACAACTTGGGAACCATCTTCCATTGGTGCCAGTAATTATTTTTTAAGAGTGTGTATCTAGCTCTCTCAAAAAGTGGTTGTTCTACTTTGGAATTAATCCCTCCACTGCAATTTAACACCTCAATTATTATATTTGCTTTAATAAATAATTTAAAAAATATGAACAAATTGAGCAACTACCGCAGGTGATCCTTACCTTCTTCTTCCAAACGTTATTTTTCTCCAAATGTGACGAAGCAGGTGACTAATAGGAAGTGCTCTCGGTTTGAAGAACAGAAGTGTTAAGAAGAGCAGAGTGAGTGGGTGCTGGACAGCCGATTGCCTCCTCCCAGTACATACACTTGATAAAGGAGCTTTGGAGACCCTATCCTTTGAAAGTAATGATTAGAATTCAAAACGAAGAAAGAAAAGGGCAGCAGCAGCTGGCCTGCTAAAGGGTTGCCATGCAAATGGACGGGGAGTGGGAGGGTACAGCGACAGGTTAGGATACAAAACCCTGTAACATCAGACCAGACTGTAAAGGGGAACATCACACGTACAAGCTCAAAGAAGTCCCTATAAATTGGGAGTAGACTGATTGGTTGCTATGAAAAGAAAAGGAACTGGTCGCTTTCAATGCAAAGTGGAAAATAATAGGTCAGTTGAACTTGTCATTGAAGCTCCACGGTTCAAAGGCCTTTGCAGAGTCTCTTATCTGCTCCCCCACAAGAGCCTGGTTGGACAAAGGTGTCCATTTTTAAATCTGGTTCTGAATGCATCAACCAGGGTAAACAAGGTCGTGATGTGTCCTAGATCTAACAAATGTGACCGCAGGAGCAATTTTGCAATAGTTGCATTAAGAGATATATTGAGAAATATAACTGTTCACGAAGAAAAATGAGAAGTTCATTACTTTGGATGTTCAAACTCTAGATCAGTCAGTGGAAGTCATTTCCTTTTCTCAACTAAGTACCTTCTACAATGTAGTGTTTTGTTGCTGTAAAAAACAAAAACATGAAACAGAACTTATTTCTTTCAGTGTGAGGTACAGCACTTATACATACACATCATTTAAAGAATACAAACTATTTCCAGAAACCGAATTGCTTTTATGGATTATTATTATAAATTCTGGCCAATTCTGCTTGGCTAGAATTTTCAGGTATGTTGCATGGCTAAATTGTATTTCTCAAATACCTTTTGATTAGCTAACTACATAAACTAAACTATATTTTAGTCCTTTAAGTACTTTATCTCTATGTTATACTTATTCTGCTTTAGCTCAGTTTTATCTTTGCTCGCCATCTCTCCACCTGGCATCAGGCGAACCTACAAAGCCTGCAGCTCTGCTGCCTCAGCAGCTCACTATATGAATGTTGCTGCGCTGGAGAAAACCTTTGTGAACAACAGCAGCACAGGACAACTGTCGCTGGCCATATTAATGATACCAAACTCACTGAGAAGTAACAACTACCGCCATGGTTGTGTTTTCAAAAACTATATATATATAAAAAAAAAAATCTGGAAATGTTTGGATGCAAAGAACAAAGCATTTCCCTAAAAGTTGATTCAGTTGATGTTGTCAATTGGTGTCCTTGAAGTTGTTTGTCTTCCAACTGAGATGTTAAATGACCATATTTCTCCATGACCCACTTCTGCACTTACTATAACTTATTTTATAAACAGATTAATGACTAAAACATTCATATACTGCAGCATGAGCCCACAATCTGAGTGTTAGGCTCAGACCCAAAGTGCTCTGTTTTCAGAAGTCACCATGTACTTTCATTTCACCAGCGCTCTAAATTTGTGAAAAGGACGTTGAAGTCAGCTGACTAAAGGCTGCAGGGTCTGGTGAAGATAAGGGAGGCCAAATTCAGTCACTGTGTGAGGCCTTGGGTTGTTTAAAAAAGAACAAAAACATCCTGATCATTTCGTTGAAGTAGGAAAGACTCTACAGACTGATGTTTGTTATGTAAACCTGGTGGCTTCATGCTGAAATTTTTTCTGTACCAATTAAATATTTGAGTGCACCTGTCAGCTTGTAAACGCAGATTAATTAGTTCTTTTTCTTCCATACATTGCAATCACTTATCATTTTCTGCATTTAACAGACTCTACTCCAGAGCATTGTGGGTCCTTGTTGTCCGGCTCACAGACACAATAATATATCCCTGTACCTAACTGGCCCTCCTGTAATCCTTTTGATTATATGAGAAACTGTTCATTATAACTAGTAAACATAGTTTTTCTATGCCTAAAGCACAGTGAGGATGTCTTGATAGAAAACAAACCGTCCATACAGGCCAGGACTCTTCATCCACTGGCGACAGTGGCTTTAATGCTCAAGGCCACTGTATTTTGCCCTTTAAGCAAACAACCAAGAAACTTTCAAAGACACTGGTTAGTCAGTCTTGCCAAAAACACTTTCGCACAACACATTACCAGCCACAGCTATTTTAAATTGACCATCATTTTGCTGGTGGCTTTTGAGCATTTATGGATACAAAACTAGAGTCAACTACCTCCTTGAATTTTAGGTAAACAGCAGCAGTTGGCAAAACTTTTTCAGCGTGTGACTTTATGTTTCTCTTAACTACAGTGAAGAACACTTTTGCATTTAAAAGCGACAAGACATGTTGATGATCGAGCGGTGAACTTTAATAAGTTACTCTCAAAACATCTGGTTTCCCACCTCCCCAGAAGTGCTAGAAAAAAGATGTAATTAAATTTATTAGATGCTGAAATGCCTCATCAAAGGCCATGTGCACAGACATGATGATCAGTTGTGACCTTGATAGGGGAAAATGATTTTCTCCTTGCTAGTGAATAGAACAATGAAGCTGAGTCCTCTGGCACGAGATATTGTTTCTGTGCGAGCTGTGGTGAAGCTTTCATCAGCAACACTCAATTTTAGATGAAATAATTGAATTTTCCAATGTAAGTCTTCAATGTGTATAGGCAGACAGTTTTCAAATGGAGTTATGGGTGGGAAGTGCACTCAAAGTGTCACTTTGAGTTGAAGGTGGCAAAGCGTTGGTTCAGGGGATTCTCTGGTGCTTTCATCCACTCCTTCTTCAGCTGTTGCTTCAGCTGAGACAATCTCATGTTGGGGTTCTCCTTTTTTAGGCGAGGCATGTTGGCCTCCTCATAGGAAGCGAACGCTGCTTTCATCCTCCGCTCCGGGTGGCGATCCAGTTCCTCAGGCCCCGTGCTGGGAGAAAGGAAGATGGAATATGCAATAATGAAATGTTAACGTTCACAAGTCATCTTTGCTGTTTTACAGGCCTGCGACATCGAGTTTAAGACATTTTTTTCTGTGGAGATATACATTATTCTGAGATGTAAAAACAAATGGAGCCATAGAAATATATAGATGGCAAGATGTCGCACACAATGAACTATTGGTACCTGAGCACAGCAATGGCATCTTCTATTGTTCTGGCTTCCTCAGTTCCTTCTTCAGGGATAATTCTGTTCACATTCTCTTCCAGTGGAGTATCCAGATGACTCTTTTCTGTGGGAAGATAGTGTAATTCCAAACATGACAAAGGTGGTATTATAGTTAAAAGATATTTACTAGTTTGATCCACAAAACAGTTTCATATTTATTTTAACCAGCACACTTTACCTTTCGGCTTGAGCTGCTGCTGCTGCTGCTGCTGCTGCTGCTGCTGCTCCTGCTGGAGTGTCTCCTCAATTTGGGCACGAGTAACTTTTCCTCCTGATTGAGCCTCCTTCTGGGATTTGCCTTTCAGCCTGGCGTTCTCCTCATCTAGAAGTCGCTGGTTTTCCTTTTTCCTCTCCAGAAGGTCTAACCTCCTCTTCTCCTTGTCATCCTGCAAAAGCAGAAAATAGTTTAATCAAACTTGCAGATCTTTTGTACCTAAAAAAAAAGAGTAGTTGTTAAAGTAGTTTGGCCACTACATGCATAATGACGCCTACAATCGCTTCACTATTCAACAAATTTCACTGATTCTCACCTGATATCACTGAGGACTAAAAATCATGCAACAAAACATGTGCAAGTATTCTGTACCTAATACTACAAGGTAAAAAAAGAGATACTTAAGCAAATCTCCTGTTGAGTCCCAATAAGACTGCCCACTGTGGTTATTAAACTTCTGCATGTAATTGATAAGATGTGGAGTTAGGTCAAGCCCAAACTCAGGCAATGTCTAAGACCATGACAGCTAGTTCACACAGGTGTTATTTTGCACACTATATAAACAGTTATATTTAAGTTTACTTCAAACATTCTGATCTTGTTATTGCGTGAATACAGATTAAATTCAGCACAGCTCATTTGCTCCTTTTTTACTATTCTGTTCTGTAACTGCTTGCTAATACAATGGCCCAAAGTTTGGCTGGGGCTAATTAAAACTGAATCCCATCTATTAAACTTTAAATGTGTGGATATGTGTGTGAGAGACAAAAAAAGAGGCAGACAGGGTTCCTGTTCAAGTCGAATACTGAGTGTTGTAATCCTGTTTTTTTTTTTCCTTCTCAAATGTGACACTTCTGTCAGTATCTTCTTGTTTGTTATTTAAGATAAGTAAATAGTCTGTACACACATAATCAAAACAGCAAACTCTTGAACCTTAAAGGGTAGGTTCACAAATTTTCCAAGTCTGTCTTAAAACAACAGTCAGGTGTCCATATGAACGGTGAAAGAGGTTTTCCTCGCTGTAATCATTCCTCCTGTTCATCCTGGCTGTTAAAAGATCACCTTCAAATGTGCTTTCAATGTAAGTGATGGACAAAATCCACAGTATGTCCACACAGTCATTTTGTGCAATGATGCATTTGAAAGTTGATCTGAAGCTCATATGAGGCTTCGGCAGTTTGAGTTAGTCATATCAAGTGAACATCTGCCACATTTATAGTATTTTAACATCAAATTCCTTCTTTCTGTTTCCAAGTTGAACTGCGGTGGAAGTACAGTAACAAAAAGAGGAACTTTCTAAGAAAGACTGTAATGTTGAAATATATCTACTTGATTTGACTGATTTGAAAGCTTCATATTAGCATCAGATAAACTTTTAAATATATTTTGGCACAGAGGGAGGACTGTGGATTTTAGCCCCATCATCGTAAGTGCATTATGAAGGGATCTTCTAATGGTCAGTATGAACAGGAGGAATGATTACAGCAAAAAGCCCCAAAAATAATTGTTCATTTGGGCACCTGAATATTGTTTTAAGATAGACTTGAAGATGGCACCAAACTGGAGAGAGAGCTCACCTTTCTCTGCTCTTTTTTGAGGACATGTTTGTCAGTTTCCTGCCACAGAGCATCGTCCTCCTCCTTCTTCCTGCGGGCGTCTGCCACTGCTTTGGCCTCAGCCTTGCGTGCTCTGGCTGTGGCCGCCTTGGAGTTCTCGCCCTGGAACTTCTTTGGCATCCCAGCAGCTGCTCCTCAGCTGAGAGAGAGACCAGTGCAGACAAGAGACCAATCAGATTACAAAGGCTGACAAGAAGTTTGTCAAAGCTGATGCTAAAACTAATAAAACCACATTTGAATATCATTTGATTTGACTGAGTCAAAACCGTATGATTATTATTATTAGTCTTACCCTAAATATTACTTTAGATAGAATGATGACATCTCCATATTTGTTCATGTTTACGTTTAACATTCTGCTCAGTTCAGTGACTTCATTAGGTACTGGACTGCATTATATTGCAACATGTTTCTATTATTTTACCCCCCTAATGTATGTTAATGGAGTGGACAAAATATTATTAATGCACACCAGTACACCACCACCACCCATAACGACCTCAATGATAAGCATAAAGTAGAATTATCATCTTTCTGACAACGTCAACAAAAGCTGAAAATGTATAAACTTTGTAAATGTAGAATTTATGGCAGAGCTGTTGTATTGGATTGCATTAGATTGCACAGGTTTACCTAATGAAGTGGCCTGTGAGAGTATATTAAAGACGAAAATAGTGTACAACATGTATTGTTTATATATAACTAACAACAACCCTTTGTACGCCTAAAAATCAATTAAATTATTAATTTTTTAGAGCCAAAATTTCGTAGCATTAACATGTGTGAATACAGTGACGCAAGCCAATGCATCTTGTTAAACACTGTACATATAATTAAGCGTCAATTGAAATTGTGGCTTAGTAAACAAACACAGGTGAACAAAACAGGCATGTTTACTAAGAGAAGAATAATTTAAGTACGTTCAGAGTTATTTCCCTACAATTATACAGACGGCTGCAGTTTTGCTCGTCAGTGTGGCTAACGTTAGTTAGCTGACGTTACAGCTAGCTCCGCATAAACAAGGCTAGCTTCTTATAAACAAGCTGGTCGTGCTCTCTTTAACTTCGCCGACACGTAGTTAAGAGAGTAATAACCAAAACGGACGAATGTTCAAGTATAAACACGGTTTCATACCAGTATGAGAGGAAAAACAGGTCGTAACTAGACGACAATTTACTGTTGTTTCGAAGAGGCATCTGACACCTCCTCTCTGAAACCAGCGCGCGCTCTGATGACGTAAGGTCTCATTATGGTCGCATGGCTCATGAAGTCCGACTATTTCAGCACCTCTGTTCTTCTGGTCTGTATTTTAGAAGAACATACTGTACCCTCAAATCTACTACAGCCGTTAAGTAATTACTACTCGGTGTAAAGATGGTACATTTGAGTCTAAATGTCAATAAATGTTTTATATTCTTAAAGATTCCCTCCAGACATGTTTTAAGACATAAAAATACTCTTTGAATATTGTTTCTGGTATGGATTTTCCACAAAAAAGAAAAGTCTCATAATAACATCTAGATTATATGAATATGTCAGTATTTTGCCGGACACAAAATGTCTCCTACTTCACTAAAAAAGTCCATTCTGTGTATTGCACACTGGTCCATGATTGGCTTCTAAACTAGTTGTGATGCCCCTAATCACGCTTGGGGACACACATCTTAAACTGAGATTTTCGCTAAGCACAGAGAAACTTTCCCCCTTCAGCAGATTAACGTATTAAGTGTCAAACTCACTGCACACTGAAGCTCAAACGTCCAACTGAAGTAATAATAACCCAATCACATTTTTTAATGTAGGGAGACTTCAAGGAGCATGTAACATATTTAGGAATTATTAAGGCCAATGGTAAGCTTTTTACAATTCACCTCCCTAATTGTAACCCATACTTAATTCAGTTATTCTGCAAATCTGCAACAAATACACTGCACATGCTAAATATGTGCCACATTTCTTTTTCTTATTGTTCTTAATTTTAAATGAGTCATTTCCTTTAAAAGGCATTTTCACTCATACTGGTGTATAATTGGGTGGATCCCACTCATAGACACGGCAATCAAATTTTATGCTGCTGTTATACTTGAGTCAAGGGACACAAAGGAGCCAATACATTTTTAATATTTTATTAGAATAAACATTTTTACATAAATATTCAAAAATAAGGACTATATTGATATTGTGTGTTGCAATAACAACATGATGTAATAGTTACATATTATAATACATATAATACATATTTGTAATGAGGATTAAGATGGTCTAATCTGAGTTAGATTGGAGAAGCGCACACGACTGAGTGTGTGTGTGTTCTTTATTCAGAAGTCATTGTCGCTCTCCTCCAGCAGAGGGGGTCTAATGCCTCCCCTGGTGGGGCGAGTACCCCTGGACACCGGGCCCTCCAGACTGTCGTCCTCCAAATCCTTGCTCTCCTCCTCATCGCCTTCCTCATCTTCTTCATCATCATCATCTTCATCCACATCAATCTCACTGTCTTCCGTCTGAAACAGCAGACAAGCAGGGGACACATAATAACAACAATTACAAAAAGCTCATAGTTAGATTCAGAGTCCCATCAAACGATCAATCATAAAATGTACTTTTCTAGGTAATAATTAAACACACTGTGAAGAGCTACAGCAACGACAGACACATTTCCATTTCAGCTTAACACTTCATCAGGATAACTTCAATCACAGAACCCCCTCGTCGACTCCAGTCCAGAGTTAACAGTGGATTCCTGAGCTAGTAGAACATATCCATCTGGAATCACACAACTACAGGGACCACTTAAACCATGTACCTAATTTAAAGGAAAAATCCTTTCTAAACCCTTCAACACTGTGGGAAATATGTGCAAACAGTAGAAGAAAAGAAGTAGAGCAGAATGCCAAGCAGCCACCAGAGTAGTTGCATTCTGAGAAAGGGGCCTTGCTGTCATGACAGATAACCGTCAACTAAATGATCACACTCTAAAGCTATTCATTGACCCATCAGCCCACCTTTAATTGAAAGCATTACGTTCCCAGTCCCTGATATGGAGTCTACAAAGACATTCTGGGAAATGTATTGAAATAATTACCTGGAGAACAAGAAGATAAGGCATGTTGAGGGTAAATGGTTTCAAAAATTAATGTCAACATGTGTCACTAAGCTATTGGGACCACATGTGTATATCTATGTGCTGATGAGGAGCTTCCTGATGGCGGAATGCATTGAATACAGTATGAAAGTAGGTTTTAGATAGATTGTACTCCAGCAAAAGATGCTTTTTCACTAACTCTCTGCAACACAAAAGAAACTGGTAGGTGTGTACAGTTTATGAGCTTCTGTGATCCTATGATGCCATTTACTTTGTGTGTTGTTTGCATATTTTTGTGATATAAAAGCGTAGCTTACAAAAAAAATAGAAAACATGACAAACAATTGATCTGCAAGCTCTGTGGGGATGGTCTGTTCAACCATGAGATCTGTGAACTCGATTTAACTTAAGTGGACACAGGCGTTACGGGCTGTGTGGACAAACCCTACAGTGTCAAAGAGAGTAAGGATGGATTTTTCCTTTTAACACACAGAGGAACAAGGATTGAACTACAGTGGATCCTGGTCCTGCACAAACCTGTCCTTCCTGTCGTTTTTTGGCATGAGGAACTGGCCTTCTGGAAACATCTAAGGAGGGCTTTTAAAATACAAGTAAGTGAAAGAGACGAGTAAGATACAAAAGAGTGTACAAGTTGGAAACCCAAAAGGGTGAGAAACTGATCAGAGATGGTTCACAGGACACATGGCTGAAAATTACACATGAAGATTCTGTAGAGAGATGGCACAGAGAGCACCACTCAGGAGTAACTTGCTACATCTGGCTCAATTTAAGAAGAAAAAGGAAGGAGTCCATTATTGATGTTGCTATGACAGTACTAACCTCATCACTGTCACCACCCTGCATGTTCCCGATGAATCTTGCTCCTCTTCCTGAGGTGAAACAAAGGAAAAGGAGATATAGTAGTTAGATGATATATTATTATTTTGTTATTTTATGCATTTAGCATGTGTATTTTTATTCTTTTTTTTACTCCTGACATTAACTTTTTTTCAGTTGGGAAATACCTTCATCTGATGTTGTGTATCAAGCAAAACTGTGTTTCAACACAGCAGCTTTTCCTGTGAAATTTCTGTTGTATTTGGTTTGGACATTATTCAAATATTCATTGGCAGGGATTTGGCTCGTATGTATTACTAAATCCATATACAAGTTCTGTGTAAGACTCATGCCAAAGACCGGCCACAGAGCTTCACATAATCATTTAATATTATTGTCCACACTCTGACCACAAGCTTTCAGCTTTAATTATGTTATTGAAGTCAAAACCAAGATGGGAAAACTTTACGGCCAGGCCAGACTTGTTCAGTGTACAGTAAGAAGGCTTCATCACAAGAACAATGATTTTGAAAAGCATCCATCTGTTTCTACAGGCGAAGAAATTTGTGTGACAAAAGCCACTTGGGGACAATCTCTCACTGACTGCCAACATATGGACTGAAGATATGGAACCATTTACATCCATAGAAAGTGTAAAATTATATGAACTATGAACTGAACCCCTTTTCAAGTAACTAATAATAGATCATAACATGAAGGACTTAATAAATCAGTTGTCCATGTACCTGCCATGATGCCATTTCGGGTGGGCCGTGGCTTAGAAGGCCGACACTCCTCCATGTCACTGTCTGAACCTTCGTCCTCAGGAACGTCCATATCAGAGTCCTCATCTTTCACTGCAGCAAATATATTTTACAACATGTTAAACCATAAAAAAGGGTTGAGATGATGTGATTATTGCTTTGCTTTCAGTGTTAGGGGTTGTCTCACAGGAACTCCTCATCAGATCCCTCTCCTCTTCCCTCAGTTTGTGCTGCATCATCCTCAGAGTGTTTTCAGCCTCCTGCAGTGGAAACAAAAGGACTGACACATTTAGAGAACATGCAGAGGCCCATTCAGGGAAGACAAGCATACACTTGCATGTGCTTTCATACATCTGTTAAAAGGCAAAATCCAAGTACTTTCAGTCATAATGCCACCGTGTGCAGCTCTAGTTTTTTAAAAGATAAGTTAATGTAGTGGTATAACTATGGTTTAGTTAACTTCCAAACATGAGAGAAGGATAAACTTTTCTCTCAGTAGGTCAGCAAGTGATACTCGAGGAATAGTGAATGAAGTCCATTCTTCCATTCACAGCAAAACTGGCTACTTTCCATATATTGACTTTGTAGAGTGGAAACTACAAAAGCGTAAGTAAAAGTAAATAACAATATTAGTTATATACATGCAGTCCCATAGGAAGTAATTTAAAAAAAAGAGATCTGCTATTCTACTTATCATATTCACCCACCTCAAACCTCTCTTGCTCCAGTCTATGGTATTCTTCCAGCTGAGACTCCAGGAAGCAAAGGTTCTTGAACTTCTCCACATAGGTGTCATATTGCTTCTGCAGATCTTCCTCAATCTTCTCATATTCATCCATGAATGCTGGCCTGAGAGAATGAGAGAGGAACAAGATGGTGTGCACCGAATGACTTGCTGTGAGTCAAATAAAGAACATTTTGAAATGGCTAAAAGATAAGCCATCTCTCTGCTTGAATGATAAAATTTCAGGCAAAGAATGTGTATAATTCAAACCGCACTGTATAGCTCTCCTATTATGCTTTGTTTTGTTTTTTTTGCTGAGGCATATGGGAATAATTTTTCCTCATGTCATTGTCTTCTCCCTGTAAGGTTGTAAACTGACCTCACACTCTGCAGTGTCTGGAGCCTCTTCCGATTCCTCTCCAATTCCTGCTTCTTCTTTTCTATCTTGGCATCCAGACTGGTCTCATCAGAAACGACGTTACTCAGCATGTCCTTGGTCTTCTCCACACTTTCCTTGATGAGGTACACAAAGGCATGGTGGCAGAGTCAATGACATTTCATGGATAGAAAGGAACTTGTTATAGTATTTTTATATTTATAGTATGTATCTCAAGACATACCAAAACCTCCTTGATGGCAGCTCTCAGGGCCTTTTCAGTCTCATTGATTTCCAAAGGTCTAGCAATGGCAGCAGTTCTCATTTCCTATGGACGACAAGACAGCAGAGTAATCTCCTGCATCACCTGCACCACTATCATTGATGTCTTCAAAGAGATTGCATTATAATTGTACGGCTGTTACTGTTATCATGGTTCACTGCAGAAAAGCAAAGCTACCTTTTGCTACCAGCCTCACCGGCACTTATGGCAGAAAAGCTAAAGAAAGTTCCTTGACTGCTAACATTACTTGTATGCCCTAATTTGTCTTGAGAAAAGAGGTATGAAAATACAGATTAGAGAATAACTTCATTAGTGTTGACTTGTGGTGTTATTTCTCAGATGTTTACTCACCCTTAGGTCCACCTCCTTTCCCAGTAAATCATATAGAGATGCTCCTTTTGACGTGACCTCAGATGCCAGCTGCCGAGCTACTTTAAGATCTGAAATCTTAAGTGAAGACAGAGTGAGACTTAATTCGCAACACGCACACACACTTCTGACACAGTTCTTGATTTCATCCACATGAAAGATGCATACATTATATGTAAGGATAGAAATGTCTGCACTGTTGTAATGCTGTCTCAAAAGAAAAAAGAGCTTCTTATTCCACCTAAAATTTGATATAATATACATTTTCAGAAATGAGGAGAACAGGAAACAGGAAGGGAATATAAATCAGAAATCTGATAAGAGCTTTGAAACTTAATAGTGAAAAACCTGATGTATTACACTGACTTTGCTAGTGACCGTTCTTGCAGGCCATACCCCTCTCTCTGTCCCAATTTATTTCTTGTCTGCATCTCCACTGTCACTATACAATAAAAATACAAAAATCCCATCTCACCCGTGAGCCGAGGTCAAACTTGAATTTGTTGTTGTCCTCCTCGACTCGGTCCTCCAGGGCCATCTGCTTGGTCTTCATAGCGTTGTATAACACTGAGGTGATCTTTAGCATCTCTTTCACTGCATAGCCATCAGCCTGGTAGAGACGCTTGGTGTTCACTTTGATGTGAGCTTTAGTCGCCTGCAACCAGGAGAGACAATGACAGACAGACTGATGACCAGCAGGCCCCCAGTAGCTGAAAATAAACTATACATTCTGTATAAACGTAAGACAAGATGTCACCATGAACTGAGCCACGGCCTTAATGAAGAATATTCTGTCTGACTCTGTATCCACATCAGTGGGAATATCCATCTGAGGTTCATATCTATAATGGAGAAAGAGAGGGACAGGGAGAAAAAGATTTGATATTTATACATACTTTTGGCTAATCAAAGTAAAAACACAGATATCCCATCTAATAAAGGAGCCAGGCAGAAAACAAAGAACAGAAGTAGATGACATGCTATGAGCTGCGCCCCAGATTAATACATTTATCAAGCTCAAATAAAAAAATGACTGTTTCACTTTGATGAGAAATTCAACATATTGCAATGTAATGCTAAAAAAGTGTGCAAAAGGTGTGCTTTATAAAAAACAAAGACCATCTAGTGGTTAGTTCGTGGTGGAACAGTTGGTGATTTAAAAATTCCAACCAATCAAATCTGATGATTATTTTCTCAATTAATGGATTAATCCTTTTATCTAAAAAATGTCAGAAAATAGTGAAACATCATTATTATTATTATTATTATTTATTGGACCCCAAGGTGATGTCTTTGAATGCTTTGTCCAATCAACAGTCCAAAATCCAAAATGTTCAGTTTATTATCATGTATGATGCAAAAAAAGGTTGAATTTCTAAACTTTTGAATTTTTCTGAACAATCACTCATCAAAACACCCCTTTCCTTTTGGAAATGCACTAATCTACACTACATACTTGAAACATGCTGGAGCCTTAGATTTTGCCCTCTATAACTATCGATAGTTTTGACTATCATGGAGAAAACTAGTGCTGAGACAGTTGATTAATTGGTTAATATACTGTGATAAAACCTAATGATTATAATTTGACAGCTGGTGTAATGTTTAGGATAGTTATTAGCTAAAAATACCAAACATTTGCTGATCATAAAAATTCAGCCATTAGTCAAATCAATAATTGATAAAAGTGATAGTGACAATGGGTGGTAGTTACAGCCTTTGTAAAAACAGCATACCTCTTTACAAGCCATATGAGGATTTCTGCCACGAGAGTGAAGTTTGGTGTTCTGAAGTTCTCCATAGATATCAAGCGAACATAGCCCAAAGCCCTCATCATTTCTGTGAAATCTGCCAAAAGACATGTAACTTCAAGAATCAGCATGTGTATAGACACAAAACTGCTACTTCAATACAGAAAATGGTGATATTCACTTACTTCGTAAGTCTCTGAAGGACATTGTGACTAGTGAGCACTGAGCGCTGATTCCTCCCCTGCCAGCAAAAAGTACAAGATGTATTATATGAAACAACTGAGAATAATGTGCGAGTAAATAAAGCAAATCACAGTAAGTTGTGTAACAGCCAAACACTGTCTATCAATCATCACGGTGTAAAAACAGGAATGGGGTTCATCATCAGTTCTGGACGGTTAGTTCGTGAAAACTAGATCGACGTATGGTGGGGTTAACTGGATAACATTATCGCATATTTGACCAGAAAGAAACAAGTGCGTTACAGTATCGCCAGTTTAAATAGCATTACACATAGCCTAGCTTTGAGAAGGCTAACAAAAAGCTAACTTAACGCTCAGAGCTGCCTATGGTTAACAGTTTAAGGATAAAAACGCTCCGCAACCTGTAAAAAGATTGTCGTTCCGAACTATCTGGTTAACAAACGTAGCATTTTCTGTTTATTTCGTGTTTACGGGGAGTGATAGCGGTTACCTGCCGAGATAGCTGTCCGTTCGCAACCTACCATAAACGGTCGCTATGGAAACCAACTCCCGTTCAACTTCTTCTTCGGTGATGTTTAACGGCACCTGGCATCCATGTAGGTGCATTAGCGCCATCTTCCGGAGTCAGTCAGCTCCTACAGTGTCCCGACTATTAAACGTTTTCCATCAGTCCTGTTTCCCGCAGGAAGTTGATGAAGCATCCTCTGCCCTGTTTACTTGTACTTCCACTATGTTCTTTAATTCTCTTCCTCTCATCCCTAATCCTTGCATTTCCTCCATCATGTCCTCGCTTCCTGAAGTATATCTACTGCAGTTGGCAATGACATGTTCTGCAATTTTTGTGCCTAAGAATGCTCACAGACACCAATTGGATGTCCTTCCCTGTATCTCTCACTGCCTTGTATTGAATTGAATGCAAATGTCTATCACCTGTCTCCTGATCCCAATGCTGTTGCCATTCTCTGTTGATATTTTTTTTCTCTCCATACATTGCCCTTTCCCTCTGGTTTGGATAGTTTGATACAGATGTTTCCTTTCCTAAGTGCTTGTTTAGCTAGTTTGTCAACTTTTTCATTTCTGATACCTATACCTATAACTATTCCTCTGATACCTCTGTAAACAAGGACTTTGTTTGGTCTGTATTGTTCAATCCATTCTAGAGCCATAAAAATGGTGTACAACTCAAATGTATACGTAGCTAATAAATCAGAAGTGTGTTTAAATATTTCCATTTTGTGTGTGTGCCAATAGAACTCACTCACCAAATCTGCATTTTTATTTCTTGTCTTAATTTGCAGCAATTCTGTATCTACTTCAAGAGCGTTTAGCAGCCACACAGGGGTTGCTGGCCAAGTGACAGTTGGGAAAAACTCTAGGGTCAATTCTTGTTCTATGGAAGCTCAATGCAGTCAAAAGAATAGAAGTTTAGCCATTTACTTGTGTAATAATATGCCAATAAATTGATTTAATTCACTCCTCTGGCATGTACAAAGCTTGCAGTGTTTTTTGTATGACCGTTGTACATCTTTGTATGTAAATAAAGACATACCAATGCGGGTATTGGAAGTTGCTGTGAGGTTTAAAGGGGCACTCCACCAATTTTACACGTAAAGGTCAGTTTATTCGTCATGAGGAGTACTAATGAGGCTGTGCAAATAGTTGTATATCCTCTGGTTTTGGAGAAACTTACAAGTCTGAGAGAATAACAGTGGTGGAAGAATTATTCAGATCCTTTACTTAAGTAAAAAATACCAATACAGCAATTTAAAAATACTCCATTACAAGTAAAAATCTTACTTGGGTAAAAGTACACAAGTGTTATCAGCATAATGCACTTAAAGAGATCCCCTCTAGACAGCTATTAAGATGTATACAATATACTGTACTTTGAATAATAATTTGTGTCTGATATGGTTTTCCCACACAAATAAAGCTTCAATTTTGTGTATATGTCAAAACATGTTTTTGAGTGGAGGGGGACTTTAAAGTAAAAGACCTAATTTCATCTTTCTGACTGATATATTATTATATATGACATCATTAGATTATTAAAACTGAAGCATCAGTGTGTACGCAGCATGTTATTGTTGTAACTGCTGGAGGTGGAGCTAGTTTGAACTACTTTATATACAGGTAGCCACTTAAGTCCAGTGGTTCCAAACCTAGGGGTTGGGCTACCAGATAAATCTGAGGGGTCGTGAGATGATTAATGGGAAAGGAAAGAAGAAAAAACAAAGTTCTGATACACAAATTTACCTTCAGTTTTTGGAATTTTTCTCTAATCTTTGATTTTTGGTGAAATATAGAATCATTTGAACATGTCTGTGAAGATTGTTAGTCATCAAGGTCATGGTTGAAAGGTTGAAAGGTTGGAGCACAGTGGTTTAATCTTTAACAATGTGTTGCTTGTTATATTATGCATTGTGTCAAATCTTCATCTGGAGTAGAAAGTACGATATTTCCCTCTGAAATGTGGTGGAGTGGGAGTATAAAGTAAATGGAAATACTCAAGTAAAGTACAGGTACCTCAAAATTATACAAAAGCATGTTACAAACAGGATGTCTGGAGTTTGAAAGATATGAAAATGTACTGGGCAGCATGATCTATAGTAAAGACTAAAGGTTAAGGTTTCTCAGCCTCTCTCCTGTTGCATCAGTTTTGACTTTTGACCTAATCTGTCTCTTTTGATAACCTTATGTTTGATAACCTTATAACTACAGAAGTGTAGTGCTGAAGTACCCCCTTAAAGCAACTTCCCAAAGCAATAAAACACAAGAAAGTAGTTGTTTTTTTTTCAAAATTGTAGAAATGGTTGAAAGTTTGGGATTTATGAATGTATATCAGTTTGAAGCAGGTGAACAACTTTGATTATTACCATTGTTATCATTTATTTTCTCAGTTTAACTAAGTATTACAAAAATGTCTTTTCAGAAATGCAGCTTTCCTTTGCAGTTCTGAAAGGTGTACTCGCATGGAGCCTATCTGTGTTTAAATTGGACCATGCATAAAGTTTTTCTAAATATTCTATATGAAAGAATTTTTAGGTTGTGTGTTTTTGTCCCGGCATGATGTATATTCATATGTTTACGTTTAGGAAAAAAGGTTGCTTAAGACATATTAAGTGCAAAAATTTGTGCTTCAACTGAGGCACCACCAAGTTTGAGAATGGGAAGTGTTATTGTGTTATTATTATTACAACATAATAAAGGATCCACAGTGTTTCTGTAATGGCGCAGTTGCAGTACTCTCGGCGGCCACAGGGAGGCGACACCTCTCAGTCTGCGCCACAGCAGTATTTTATTTCTCTGCACTCCTGACGCAGAGCATGATGGAGCAAAGTGGTGAGCCGCCTCATAACAACATCAACCCGGCTGGAAATGAGCCTCCTGCCTGCGGCCTCCACAGCAAACGCCTGAAAGAGCTGGAAAATGCCGCCTTGCAGACCACTTTAATATCACGGATGGAGACGGAATCCGGGGCGGACGCCGGGAGCTGGACGGAGCAGCAGTCCGGGGAGAGCGAGCAGTTGAACGGCTTGTCCTTGAACCACCAGTCGGCCCCTGCGCCTCTCAGCGCGGACACCGAGGCGGAGGAAGCGGAGTCAGATAGAAATGTCGCCAAGGAGCTGGTCGAAGAGGAGAGGACCCTGACGGACCATTTAAACAAACGACTGCTCTCCTCGTTTCTGGAGAAGCTAAACGAAAGGGACCTGGCGCTTCCCGGTGTTCAGCGCCTGGACTGTGCTGTAGCCGACGAGGACTCAAACAGGGCCGCAGATGAGTGGTGAATCACCGGGCTGAGGAAAGCGGCTGCTGCAACATGGAGGTGGTTGGAGGGATTGAGGACCAATGTGCACGGAAGCACAGTCCCACAACGTCAAAGACAGACTCGCAATTAGACCTACCAATTTGTTCTGAAAGATGGAGTGTCTGGAAATGATGTGCTTACTTTTGTATAGTGAGAATGGGTGAAAGATTAAGACATACAATTAAAAAACATCATAAGATACGAACTGCTTTTGTACTTATTGGTTGCATGTGTCTGGCAGCCATAATGGATGTGTGGTAGTCAATGTGTATGCACCTTCAGCAGGTGTCACTATTTACAAAGATCCTCATACACCATCATAACCTGATTCAGAATACTTGTATTATAGATGAAAGGGTGAAACAATTAATTGATTACTTAATTGATTAGACAGGAAATAAATCAACTTTGGTAATCAGTTAATTGTTTTAGTTATTTTTCAAGCAAACAAGCAAAAATGTGGTGTTCAGCTTTTATACTGATGTTTTAATGCTGCTCTTTATTATAAATGCTATATTTTGGTGGCTGTTTGGATAAAACAAGGAATATGAAAATGTTATAGTGGGAAATTATAAAATACATCTTTCACACATTTCAGTTTTGTAGGAATTATGGCTGCAACTAACGAATATTTTCATTATCGATTAATCTGTTGGTTATTTTCTCAATTAATCATGTAGTTGTTGATGATGTCTTCAAATGTCTTCTCCAGTTTACTCCAGTTTCACTTTACTATCATAGATGACTAAACAAACCAGAAAATATTCACATTTGAGAAGCTGGAATAAGAGAATTTTTACTTGTTTTTTCTTAAAAAATTACTCAAAATGATCAATTGATTGTCAAAGTGGTAGGTGGTTAATTTACTAGTTGGCAACTAATCAATTAATTGACTAACAGTTGCAGTTCTAATAGAAATATAAATTGAGAAAAATGAAATAAATGATAAAAATAAGAATGAGAAGTATCACTTATAATAGTTGATATACATAATGATCTATTACTGCAATGTAGATCACCAGAAGCTCTCTGGCAATCTCTCAGTCAGTGATGCTCTCTATATAGGTGACCAACTTTTTGGTGTAAGATATATATGTCTCAGAATTTGAGAGGAGGGACAAAAAAACAAATGAAATTAGGGCTGAAACTAACTATTATTTTCACTATCAATTAATCTGTTGATTGTTTTCTTGATTAATCGATTACAAAACAATGAAAAATGTTGATCACTGTTTCCCAAAGCCCAATGTGATGTCCTCAAATGTCTTGTTTTCTCCACAATAATCCATAACCCAAAGACATTCAGATTACTATCATAAAGGACTAAAGAAACGAGAAAATATTCACATTTGGAATAAGAGAATTCGGACTCCTTAAAAAGTGACTCAAAACAATTAATCAATTATCAAAATAATTGCTGATTAATTTAACAGTTGGCAACTAATCAATTAATCAACTAATTGTTGCAGCTCTAATTGAGATATTCTAGTGATTGTATCATAATGACTGCTGGACTACTCATATACAATTTTATGCCTTTTCCAAAAATAAAGCACAACATTTCAATTAAGAAATACATTTTAGTGAAGGAGGAAATTAAACACTAATTGATAATATAAAATATGAAGACAAAAATGCTATACATAGTATTTAATAAGAAGACTTATAGTTACTGTTCATTGTGGTTGCAACATAATTCCTAGTCTATGTGGCATTTTTGGTTTTATCATTTAGCAAAATATTCCATAATTAAAATCTATAACCTGCTTAACAATGAAAGAAGTTAAAGAAATTCAAAGTGTTACAGAACCATAAAAACATTAAAGTCACTGAAATGTAAATTATCCAGAATCAATCCTTAAAGTATTTTTAAATAGTTAATTAAGAGTCCAATTTAGACTTAAATAAAATGTATGTCCATATTGACATTCCCATCTTTGTGTAGGAAGTTCATATTTAAATAATTTATTGGATCTTATCAAACTCTTGAAGCTGCAATTTGCAACTTTTCACAGAAACAGAAATCGGACTCTACTATAAATTCACAGCACTGGAAACGCCCCTACTGATACGATATGGACCTAACACTTTTCAGTTATCCTGATGAGCTGTCTACCTTGAAACAGCTTCCCTGAAGCCCCTACAAGTCTTTGAAGAGGCAGACACTTAAGTTTCATGACACACCCATAGGAAGTGATTTATGGCTCAGTACATTACTGACATTAGCAGCCATCTTCCAGTAGATTTTAAGCATGAATGTAGTCACAGAAAAACTTGTAATGTGGAATATATTTTAATTATTATTGTCATAGAAGTTGTGCATTAAACATGTACTTTACACCTTACTTAAAAAATACAGAAAGCGTTGTAAAGTGTGTTACCTTTATAGAAGGTTTTTCATACAGTATTTCATGTTGAAGACTGCTAAAACAATTACTGAAGCGTGTACAGTAGTTTAAAGTTCCCCTCCAGACATGTTTTTAGATGTATATACTGTATATAAGACTCTACTGTGAATAATAATTTGTGTCTGATATGGTTTCTCAACAAAGAAGTTCAATTAACTCGTTAAAATCCTTAAAATGACATCTGCTCCTTCCCCCTCATTAAAATTCGAGAATCAATGAATACTGGACCACAATTTGAGCAGCCTTTTAGTGTCAAACTCTGCATATACATTATTCTGCACAGTGAAGCTTAAACATCCAACTGAAGGAACAAGAGTGGAGGGGGACTTTAAGCGAGGTGATATAACTTTTGCTGAACAGCAGCAACTGTGGCAACAAATGGCAAATATAAATATACATGTTCAAATGTAGTGAACAGTATAGAGGAGTCATTAAGTCAGTAGCTAACATTAGCTACCAAATCTATTAGCCACACCAGATCAAGTAACAGACCAGACCCCTACCAAGTAAGGGTGTAGCAGCAAAACTCCTGGCTGTATTGATTTGACCAAGGATATTTGATTGCTTATGAACTCAACTTTTCATTTTTAAGACGATGCTTTGGTTATTTGTGCTTTGAAATGTTACATATAGCCTAGTCTCACTTTAATGTTACAAGTCCTCTATTAAAACTGGAGTCAGTTGGTGGCTTGCAAGACAAATATGAACAGTAGCATTTTTATCCACAAAGCACCATTAATAAACCATCCACAACAGAAGATACTTTTTGGGCTACTTCCTCTCCATCCACTCCAGGATGTACTGGCATTTATTCACGTTCAATTCTGCATTTATGTTGCATTGGGTTATACTGTTGACAGTTAATTAATGGTGCTATCTGCTGCTTATGTTTGTGTGACAGGTCTCTACTTATGTGGGTGGACTGGATGAGCTAGTTATCTTGTTGGAAGATCTATTGTGGCGTGAAATACTTCTGATAGCTTTGCCATGTTTTCTGCAGTTCATATTAATCTGGCAAGCCATACTGTTGAGGAGATGGATAGGCGTCATACCAGCAAATATTTCTACAAGAGTCATAAAACTTTATGTCAAAAAAAAGTTTTAAAAAAAAGTGTCCCTTTAAGAGGAAGTTTTAGGTTCATTTCAGTAACAAAAGGAATTAAAAAGACATGCCCACAGAGTAGAGAACAAGGAAACAAGAGACAGTTCATCCTAAGCTGCCGCCATCAACACTAGTTGAAGAACTGGTGTGCATTACTACAGATGTGGAACATACCAAAATGAACTTCTTGATGAAAGAACCTTTCAACATTTAAGGAAATAAAATAGCACAGGAAGGTATTTGAGTACTACACCTTCCATGGCACAAAATTAAAGACCTTCATTATTCAATCACATTTTAAGGCATTTGTAGAGTTTTGTAAACAGTCTTGTTTCAACTACATGTAACTCTAAATGTGGGGCAGATTTAACCGACAAAAGGTGTAGTAACAAAAACTAAGAGGATAAAGAGTTGAATTGAAGAGGGGACAAAAGAGCTATAAATACCATTGATGATTACTGCTACTATTTGGAATAAAAGCCCCTTAATTGTCCAACATCTACACTTTGAGCGGAGATTTAATATTCCCAACATTTGTTAGTTCTTCTTTGTTATTTTCTTCCTCTTTGTGCAGGTCCCGCAACGGCATGAGCTGTGGTTTATCTGTCACCTTGTCTCCCTGAAAACAGACCACAATTCTGATTTTACAATAATAACAAACTGAAAATGAGGAACCAAGGTACTCAGACACACACATAACATAACATAACATAACATAACATAACATAACATAACATAACATAACATAACATAACATAACATAACATAACATAACATAACATAACATAACATAATACTCAGGTGAAAACTCCCTGAACACTGAACACTCTTTTCACAACTGAATATGAATTTAATTTCAAAACCTGGATATTAATATTCAAAACATTCCTTATTTCATAGTATCAGATATAGACTGTACTTGAATTTATGTTTTCCTATTGAAGCTTTTACACTATGGAGCTAACAGACAGACTTGATTGCAATGCTATACAGTGTGTAAACGTCAGCGTAAGTGTTCAGTTTGAGCAGCACAAGCCTTCTAATGTTGTTGTAGATGCAATGCTGCATTCACGTCATTTCTACGATACATTACATTACATTCATGCCATAAATAAGTTGCCAGCTGAAGAAAATGCACATGTCAAGCTCAAAGAGATGATTACAAGAATAGGGCTCCAATATCTCTGACTTGGAATTGTGAATTGCATTAGTGTATAAGTAAGTAAGTAAATAAATAAGTAAGTAAGTGAGTAAGTAAGTAAGTAAGTAAGGGAAGTAATAATAATTTATTCATTCATTCAGTTTATTTACCCGGTTATTCCTGTTCAGGCTCATAGGGGGCTGCAGCCGATCCCTGCACGCATTATGCAGAAGGCAGGGAAACATCTTGGACACTGTTCCAGTCTTTGAACAAAAACAGACAACACATTCATGTTTATACATGCAGGCATGTAGCAGTTGTGCTCCAAAATGGTCTATTAACAATTAAAAATGAAGATGAACTGCATCATGGGTTAGGATCTTAGTTAGGAGGCATTTTCTTGCACAGTTTTTGAAATGGATGTATAACATTTTGGGACAAAACCCAATCTTGAGTCCACCTGAGAGAGCACCAGGAAGACTCCGGGGAATATTTATGGCAAGAACATGCACACTTAATGAGAAATTTGAACTCTATTCATAAGGTGTGCCATCCAGCACAAGGTAATAAGCAGATAATTACAATGTCAAAATCAATTAAGTGTGTCACCATAAATACAACAGCAGGGACAAGTATGTAAGATCACATATGTTGGTTAATTATTTGACACTCTTCTGAGCTTGTGACTTACTCTGCGCTCTGATGGAATCTCCACTTGCTTTTTATTCAGGTCCCACCATAACAAACCCTCTTTAATATGATTCCTCTTTGTTGGTCCTGTGTGTAGAGAGAAATGACAGAATTTGTTCAGCTTTCAGTATCATGTAATGCAATTCACCACTAACTCCAAAATGACAATAGAGATGAATCAAACCTCTGTGGTGCAGTATCCTCAAAAACAAAACATTACAAGCTTCACACAGGGAAGATTTATTACACAGAATTGCATTTAATTGCTTTGTAGAATATCTCAAAACTGGCAATTCAGTGTAGAACATTGACTTAAATCTAAGCAAAATTCCTGAACAATGTGCCATTGTGAGTCAGCTGATTAGTGTGTTTTTAGTCTCTTTATCTTCTTACCTGTGGCATAGCTCACTATCAGCCCAACAAGGATGACCGAACTAGTTGCCATGGCACCAAAGTAGAGGTATGACATAGAGTAGAAGTTAAGCAGGCCCCTGGTTTTGGAAAAGATCAGGTAAATTAAAAGGTTTTTAGGTTTTTTTTGGGGGGGGGGGGGGGTTAGATTTCTTTGCTTTTACATCTATTTAGTTGGGTATCTTGGAGATCTGACATTCAGTCTGTCAAGTTATAGCTTGTAATATTCTTAATCCAGGAATTACAAAAAACTAGGTTGAATTACACGCTCCTCCGCACACCACTGCACAACACCATGTTAAACTAAATCAGATTTATTGAGGAATTCATTAATCTTTTCCCATTTTTATTCCCACTAATTTTAGTACAAATCATGATTATAGGTACTGATCTCCCTCCATAAACCAGCGTTAAATCCCTGGAAGAAAGAAAGGGCAGCTGTGTGTCAGCACAGGCAAGCTCACTGACCCTTGGTTATTGGGGTGAAGCAGGATGGAGATGGAGTGTTGTTCCTGGTCAAGGCTGCTGTTCAGGGTGATGTTGCTGGGTTCACACTTGCCTGTGTAGCTGGGCAGGATACCCATGGTCTTCTCGCTGGGCGGATAAAGAGTCGAACCAACAGCCAGCCACAGAGAGACGCAGAAGCCCACTAATATGCCTGAGTACGCCCCCTGAAAGACGGATAAAGATAAAATATGGGATAAAGATAATATCTATGATATAATCATGTTAATGTTATAAAACATAGAACAACACCCAACATAATCCTGACAATGTCAATGAAAGGAAGTCATAAAATGTGTCTTGATGCTGATAATACAGACTGTTGAGGAAAGATATCCCAAAAAATATGATGATGGTTAAAGGAGTGGTATGAAATATGTGGGGGGGTCATGTGTATTTAGTGTGACCTTCCTGCTGATTTTCTCAACATTTACAGTAACAGCTGTGAAAGTTGTCTCAAGGAGGAGTTAAGTTAATGATTTTTATGATTTTAGACATTGAACCAGGAGTCGACAATAACAGTAAATAAAAATTCAACAAAGGATTTCGTGACTAACATAGAGACTTATCTGCTTCAGCTTCCTTCCATTTGCCCTTTGTTCAGTGGTGCGTTTTCCTGATTTTTTGGGTCCAAGTTTTGTTTCTAACATTCATGACTTTTCTAGGGGCGATGTAATCAATGGTGGTACCATATTATACCTACATAACTATAATAACCAGTGGACCTGGCAGGGGTCTGATTTAATTTTTAGTAAAAGATGAGAAATAAATAACCAGAACAACATCCCTATAAAAAAAACCTTTTGTGATATTTCATGCGAGATGCTATGTCTGAGAAAAACACAACCTAACTTTCCACATAGTTTCATGCAATTCAATTAAAAGCTTTTAGAAATCCTGCTTTTTGTTCAAACAGACCGCTCCCCTGACAAATGGCTTTGTCTAAGAATTTGAGAGCAGCAGCAAACTACCTCAAATGTACAACACAGCACAAATCAAGCAACTCACCAGCCTGTTTGTTGCTGGGACAAACATCCCCAAAATGAATACACCCAGTAATGGACCGCTGACCACGCCCATGACTGTGAACGATCCCTGAGGAGAGAGGACAAGGGAGACCCAAGAAAAGCAACCAAAAAGAATTTAAAACAGACTATAAAGTAAATCTCACACTGTAATTCAGTCTGAACCGCTGGTCACTAGCACAGAGACGAGAAGATTAGACAAAGTGGCTACTATTTCAACCTCCATTATTTCAGGCTCTGCAAACTCTTTTAAAATGGCATTATAAGAACAACTGAGGTGGTATTTGCTATTATATTGACATACCTTTGATTCATACTAGTACAGTTTTTGATAAGTCATAAAGATAAATTGTAAGTAAAAACACTAAAGATAGTATTCACACATGGCTTGTATGCTTGCCTAATTTATCACTGACAAACAGTTGTTTAAAGCTACTTATAAGCCACTTTGCAGCTGTGAGGCTGCATATTGTTTTCCTTTTAAAGTTTATGTAATGCTGCATGTTTACAATGCCCTGGGGGTTGCATGATAGATGAAATGTCATACATGTGTGTGGTAATATGTAGATATTATACCTGAAGAACTCCCCAGTCCAGGAAGGAGGAGAGAGCAGCCACAGTGATACAACCAACTCCATACAGGAAGGCTTGAAGAAAAAGAGAAAATACTGTATAACGAGCTGTGCAGTCAATAAAATATTAGCTTGAGCATTTAACTGGGATCCAAAAAATATGCAACATGTGATGACATGATGATGAAACATGATTTGTACCCGGAAAAGTGACCATTGGTGGCAATGTAAGCCTGTCTTCGTAGTTTTCAAACAAAAGTGGTTTTATAAATACATACAAGAGTAAAACTTTATTCAAATATATAGTTTCAGTGAGCATCAACCTACACAGTCCTTTGGAAATGAGGATCAGCTTCTTCTGTGACATGTGGAGCAGACGAGGTCGCAGCAGATCCTCCATCGTTACTGCAGCCATGGCATTGATACTTGTGGAGGCCGTGCTGTGAGAGAGACATGTGGTGACACAATATATTTTCTTTCATTTTTTGAATTTATTATGTGACTGGGACAGCCACTCAGAAAGGCAGAATGCTCAAATGTGTGTCTTTGACTTTTTAAACAATCTTTAATCTAAAAGTATAAGTTAAAAGAACATTATTTTTAGTGGCTGTATTTAACCAAGATCATGCACCATGAGCCAATAGGACAGCAGCATGCATGGCTGTTTGTCACAGTATCTTTTTTGGTACTACCTTTGGAGCCACTAAGTGTTGAATTTGAAAATTCCAACAAACAGTGGCTTTAATGGGCAAAGAAATGTTATGGGGAAAATAAACCAAGATTCAAATACCTGAGAGTCCCGCTGTACGCACAAGCAAGGAAAAGACCCGGAAAGCCAGGGTGATGTTTGAATATGTCCAACACAAAGTACGGCATATACTTCATCAGACGGGAGAGGAGGGAAAAGGGTTGGAAAAAGAAATTTGTTTAATTGTTTCTCTTGAGTCAACAACCAATAAAATATGACTTTTTATTCTGTTTAAATCTCCAAAATACTCATCAGTGTAGTTTGGACATAGACGCGACAAAGCACCGGCATGGTAAACAGCTAAAATAAACATTAGTACTAAAGTTCTACATTATGTGGCCCAGTCAACATCATAACTTAAATTGATGGATGAAGTGTTTAGCAAAAAAAATACACATATATCAAAGATGTAGATGTTTTTCTTGGAATCTTTATTTATACAGCCCAATATCACAAATCACAAATTTGCCTAAGTGGAAAAAACCATGAGATAAAAACTAAATTTGCCTCCTATGAGAGAAATACTTTTATTCTTTTTGCATGAAAATGTCAAATTTAAAGACAGAGTGAAGTTTAGTAAGAACATAATTTATCTCTAGGGTCAATACATGATATCAGTAATAGCAACAGCTTTCAAACTCCCAGTACACAGTATCATGCGGATCTCGGGTACCAGATCAGGGGCAGAAATTTTCCCAGACTTCAGTGGATCACAGTCGATGTAATAAGCAAACATGATGATGCCGCAGGTTCCTGCACTGCTCACAATCAGGCATAAACCGACTTGGTTCACAAACAGTGCCCTGCAATCAAAAGCAAACATCTTTATAATGCGTCTAACTTTTTCAGTATTTATTTAGTTAGCTGGTATGGTAAAAATACAACTTTTTCAGGCAATTTGGTGAAAGGCTGATGCATCTTTTTAATGTCATTTGTGAGAAATTAAATTCCTTGAATGTAAATTAAAAACTTGACTGACGACTGAAACTTTTCAGCTTCAACAGGGAGATTTTCAGTGGCCACAATGTCAAAATGGAGGGAGTGATGACTTAAACCCTTTCAAAATATTTACATTTACTCCAACCATGTCTTTCCTCAGAGGTCTACAGTACATAAAAATGCTTACTGGGAAATACCTTCATGAAAATGGCAGTAAAGAAATGAAGGTATCAAATGTCACTGCAGAGCAAGAATATCAAGGTCTATTGAGTATAATCCTTGCCTGAAATACCCCCATAACACCTAAAAAGCGGAACAAGGAACAAAACTATTGCATGTCTCTGTCTGAAATGCCTCCAAATCTAAAGCAGACAGTTTACTCATGCAGTAACCTGGAAAGTCTTCTCACCTTCAGGAAACATGAAACGATAATATCAACCTAAAACAAACAACATGCTGATAATTTGGATAACTGTGTAAATACCTTCAAAGTTCCATAGCATTGACTTCAAATATTCCACCTACTATCCAAACACTGTGTCAAGGAGAAGAATGTGTCTCTTATTGTTATTATGAGGAATACTGGTGAATACTGGTGTCGTATGGATGTGTTCGTGTTAGCATTTATTGTCTGGTGCGAGTAAACCTGCCAGACAACCACAGGAAACTAACACTGGCCCGTGCTGATTTCAGCAGAGCTCTGGTTTTTCTGTTGGTATATAAACTTGTATCTCATGTTAATGCAAATGTAAAATAAAATAAATAACAGTATCTTCTGTTCTTTCATTGTCGTCTGTTCTAAACACATGAAACAGTAGATAAAAGGCAGGACTTTATATACTGTGAGCAGGTCTTTACTCACCACTGGGCCTCTCTCTCTGATCTGCAGGAGATGTATCGCTGGACTTGAGCTTGGTTTACACCGTACATGGACAACCAAACCAATGCACCCCCGACAGACAGGCTCCAGAAGGTATAGCGTTGCCGTGGGTCCACGTCAAAACTGTTGAAGAACATCATTGAACAAATTAGTGACGCTCCGCTCTTTACAATGGTCTCGATACCTGGAGTTTAAATGTAGAATTTGGAGACCAATTCTAGGAGTAGAAGTATAGTTATTGATAGCATATTGATAGCATTATATAGCATCAACCTGATGCTAAAGCATCATAAGTACGTGATAATTCTGTGTACCGTCATAAGATTGTATGGTGTGATAATATGGCTGCACTTGCACAATTAGTGTTCTTATCCAGAGATTTCTGTGTTAAAATGAAGGGAAAAAAAGCTTTTACTCGTTAAAATTAATGCGTGATCCATTGTAGGCGATCTCCAGTACCAGTGCAGGACCACCAACCAGGACTGTGCCTTGGATGAAAATGGCCACAAAGCCCAACAGCATGACAATGATCTGGAACACATCAGTCCAGATCACAGCTTTCATGCCACCCTGTTACAGACAGATGATGGAAGAGAAAGGCAGACAGACAGTCAGGGAAACACACCACAATATTGTCTTTTTTTTTTTTCTTTGGAGTGTTATTTATTTGGTGCATTTGGCCAGGGAGACGAATGCCAACTGAAAAGTGTTTCTTCCAATATAAACACAGTACAGGTCACCTGGAGTTATGTTTGTAATGTCATTGAATTACTGTAATTAAAGGAATGCTTCGGGATATTTGCCCATATATTCCCCTATATTAGGTAGATTTTCATTTTATTATAGTTTATAAATGTAAAAAGTTCATTGGTTTGTTGTCAGCATGTGTTCCCATATGTTTTTTTTTTTTTTAGCACAATATGAAAGTATTAACATTCTAATTTTATATTCAATATGTTCATATATTAAATTGAAAACAAAAATGTAATCTGAGTAGTTGAAAGTATTATAATGTTACCTCTCTGACCCTGGTTAGGAGAAGAAAGCTAATCCAAAACAATTCTAGGAAAGAATCCCAAAACCACAGATTTAGGTAAAACAAGTTTGTAGGTTTAGGTTTCTGAGAGGATGTTTTAAAGGTTGGATTCAGGTTTTCTGCTCTTGGACATCTTGGCCGCAACAAAATTCATATTGTTCAAGGGGAAAGAAGGCTGGGTAGAGCTGAGATGATCAAACATCAACCACCAAACAAAACTACACAGATACATTTCCATTGGCTAGGTGTCTACTTCAAAATATCCATCTTATTGTAAAAAAAGAAATGGGACTAATGCCAGACTCCAATGCATGTATTCTGAACACACACCTAAATCTAGACAGACACCAGTCCTGTGTGTTCATGAGCACCTGCCTGAGGCATGCTGGTTTGATGAGATGGAAAAAGACGTCTTTACCAGTGTTGTGTACAGGGTGCAGATGATTCCAGTAGAAAACAGAGACACCCACATATTGAGTCCAGTAGCTGAAATTAAAAACACCATGAAACACCTGCACATAATGTATATAGCACTATAGTAGGGGTCCTGTTTCTTAAAAAGTGCTATTTAAACATTTTCATTATTATCAAAAATTCATAAACTAGTCAAAGTTAAGTGAAAGTAAACTTTGCATTGGTGTGTTTTTTTTTGCTAAGCAGCTCATCTGGAATATTAGGTGTGAACATCAAGTAACACCTGCAAGCTAATAGAAGTCTAGTCTGCAAATCTTGTATGGTTTGATGGATAATTAGTAATAAATATGTTAAAGAATTTAATAATTTGGATTTTGCTGAGTAGCATCTTCAGAACATCTGGTGCATCCTTGATGCATCATTGAACCATGTTTTAATAAAGAAGACAAGGGAAGACAGATGACATTGTCATCCATACTACATGAAATGCACTCATGTAGGGGCTTTTTTGCATCACATCCAGTAGGTGCATGCATCGCTTGTCTGTAAATCCCTAGTATGCAGGAGAAAAAAACTCTCTATATCCCTACTGCACTCTAGGAGACAAAAAACAAATGCATGCCAAATTAATACTTTGTAGGAAGGGTGGACGCCACTAATAATAAATACTAATATACAGTACAATAAAAATAATAAACTTTATGTATACAACACTTTTGTAAACAAATGTAGTTGTATAGTGTGCATGACTTGACTGATACTGGATATCTGAGGCCAACATCAATATTTAAGAGTTTAAATATGTATTTTTAAACTCTTTGATACATTGGGCAATATTCATTTTTTATAAGGGTCCCTTGAATTTGGTTGTTTAAGAATAGTGACCAAGATATGTACTTACAGAGACATTTTACAGTTTAAATATAATAAACATGTCAGTGCTCTCTGGTAGACTGCTTGGTGTTACTGTTACCAACTTAAATATGAGGCCCACCAATTTATAGATTGCATTTTAAGAGAGAAGCAATTACAGAATGCAAATAAATTGAATGACTATTGTTAAGAAAAACACAAAATGAGGTTTGACATAATACAAATCTTGAGGACTTTTTTTATGACAATGAAATCTAAATTTGTTGTGTTATACAATACCTTAAAGAATTTGGCTGGTGATTTTCTATATTTTTCTTATTGTCAACACATCTCATGTGCAGAGCTAAACCAACAATGAACTGATCTGCTTACAAGTACTGTGTGTTTATCCAAAGCCTGATATATCTTACTCCTCTGTGTCATTGACTTCTGCTGTTGTCAAAAAGCTATATATTAAAAAAAAACATGTCAATGAGAACTGGGTGACATGTTCCTTCACCACAAAGAGTATGGGCACATTGGTTTGTTTAGAACGCCACTGAGCATGTGCGGGAATGTGGTTCAGTTTACAGTGCTTTGCTAGGTTGTTGTACTACATATCACAACCTCTTGACTTTGTTCTAAAGTTCGTTGACAAATTTACCTTGTACCACAAAGTCAAGAGGTTGTGATATATAGATGACAATAAGAGAAATATAGAAAATCACCAGCCACATCCTTTCAAGTTTACTGCCAATCACAAGCTACAACGTACTTATTAATCTGTGGTAATTCTGATTGACACAGACTGCTAGGTTGTAGTGATGAACCAAATATCAAAGAAACAATTATAACCAAAATGCCAAATGAATGAAAACATCTAATGAACCTAAACATACAGAGAGCCATCAAGTAATCTCGCCCACCTTGGTTAAGGATCAAGGCTGGCGCATAGATGACAATCCCTGTGTAAAGCAGCTGAGAGAAAGGAACACATGGAGATCAGCCAACACGCATAAAAACACAGTGACTAGGTTACAAAAGTTCAACTCTTGTAATTTCAGAGGTGATGTTTAAAGAACATTCTGTCTGGATTTAAATTCACTATAGCTAATATATGTGTAAGAAAAGTTGTGAAAATGTGACATTATCTATAAGAGCACTAAACACAACTTTGACTTCAAAGAACACAAAAATGTCTGTGTCTGTTTTACCGTTGCCACAAGAAACTGGACACTCCCCAACAGCTGCATTCCTCTGCCAAATCTCATCTTCAGATACTGTGACAGTCAGACGGCTAGAGTTATAACACAGCAGAGTATCTCTGCACACATCACTCATCCTTCCTCACCTGTTATATTCACCATGTTTGATGACCCACAGGTGCATTTCAACATTTTGTCAGAGAAATCCTGGCCCTGTTTCTACACTATGATTGGCTAGAAACTCTTACGGCCCCTGTGGGTATTTTAATGCCTAAAATAAATGGCTGGAAATGTTCTATATTTTTCATATTGTCAACAAATATGTGAGAGAACCAAACCAACAATGAATCGATCTAATTACAAGTATTGTGTCTGTTTCCAAAGCCTGATATATCTTACTCTCCTGTGCTGTGGACCTCCATTGTTGTCCAAAACCTACTAAGAACACATCAGTGAGCCACACCGCTGTACTGGGCGACATGTTCCTTCACCCCGAAGATTACAGTCACGTTAGTTTTTTAGAAATGGCTCCAAAGACTAATAACAGTGATCACGTTTTTCTGTCTCTGGAGAGTGGATCCATGCAAGGCAGAGGCCTCTTGACCTCTTGACTTTGTACTTTGGGGACCTATTTTTAGTTTTCGGTTTGTACTACAAAGTCAAGAGGTTGTGATATGTAGCACATCAAGCTAGCGAAGCTTTGTAAACAGAACCACATTCCTATGCATGCGTAGTGCCGTCTGCCTTACAAAGAACCACTCTCCGGAGATTGAAAACTGGTATAAGTTTTAGGAGCCATTTCAAAACAAACAAAACAAATGTGACCATAATCTTTGTAGTGAAGGAACATGTCACCCAGTACAATGGTGTGGCTCATTTACATGTATTTAATAGTTGTTGGACAACAACAGAGGTCTACAGCACAGAGGAATAAGATATCTCAGGCTTTGGATACACACACAACACTGAATATGAAATATATTGAAAATTGCCAGCTTTATCCTTTAATACCTTGGTGTTTATTTTGTTTAAACCCTTTTCTCTTGTATTATTCTGGTCTGATTTTTATAGTGTTGTCCAAAATGCACAATCACTACCAGCAAAAACCAATTAAATGTTCCTGTTCCTTTGATAACTGTTCAAGAATACATATTTTTAAACAATGCAAAAAAATGGTCCTCTGGGCAATGTTGTTGCTACTGCTAACCTCAGTTAATCTTTACTGTCCCCCAGGGGAAATTTGGTTTGCAGCCTGGTGAAATCAGTCATAAAAAGAACTGTGAATAAACAGAAACAGCAACAACATTCAGTCAAATCAAACACTGATTTTTTGGTTGTCTCAGACTCAGGGCCCTATTTTAATGATCTAAAGCACATGGTCTGAAGCACATGGCACAAGTGCATTTAGAGTGAGAGTGTGTCCTATGTAGCTGCATATTACTGTCTTGATAATGCGCCCTTAAAATAACAGTGAAACACTGGACGGGAAAATGACAACTGCGTTGGTCTTAAACTAACAAAGACACTTGTGTCATGCTTGGCGCTGGGCGTAATATAGGGCCCTCAGAGTTTCTTACCCAGCTGCAGAACATACAAATCAAATAAAACATTTTACAGAATCCAGAAAGGATGAATAAATGTTATTTTTTAACCTTACATTAAGCCATATTTCCTGTTCTTACACAGAGTGTGAAATGGTCACTCATAGAGCCAAACCCATTGGGAATTGTCATCCAACTCTGCAGCTCTACCAAGATGAAGGCAATGATATTTTTCTCAGGAATTGGTGGACCCAACCAGAGCCAAAAGGGAAGTGAGTACTGGACTTGGAGTAGAAACATCAATAGGCTGCTGGCATCATGTTGCTCTGTCTGCTGGATGTGTAAGTAGGCAATTGTTTGCTGACACATTAGCCATAAATTGATAACTCAGTAGCATCGCAGGGATTTGTTTCCATGAGTTTATTTTGCAGTGGTTCTGTCTACTGTTGCTCACCTTGATTTATTTCATGATCTCAACATTATTGTTTTCTTCATGACGATTTGTATTGTGATCAGTTTGTATATTATTTTGAGATCTTGACATGTCTATGCCAAAGTTATTTGTGTAGCCAGTGATCATAATATCAATCTTAAAGGGTTTCACACACTCAAATTAGACAGGAGCAAAAATGTCATGATTACAAAGTCATTATTTTGTCAACTCAAAATTACATGAGAATCGTATCTATTTGGATAAATTGAATAATTTCAGTCATGATCATTAGAAATATCTGCAGTCATATTTGTTCAGGCCAGTAGACATGGTTTTCATTATATTTCTGTTAAATTCATGATAATGGTACTTGGGTATGAAAACTCATTACGACCTGATTGGTGCTGGTGATGCCAAGTTGAAAGAAAACTGGCATGAACAGGTAAGCTGTCAGCAGAGAGTTGATGCTTTGTCCAAGGCACATGTAGAGGAATTTATAGCCATAGCGGGAAGCCTCGGCAGGAACCCCCAAAACCTGGACTGCTGACATAAAACTGGCACAGAGCGACAGTCCAACAGGCACTGCCGGCATACTCCGACCACCAGTGAAGAAGTCATCGGCAGTGACATCCTGTGGCTTCTTCTTCAGGGCCTGAAAGAGTCCGATGGCCATAGACACCAACAGCATGACAACAAAGACTGCGTAGTCAGCCAGGACAAAGCCTGATCTGGATGGCTGACTGGTAGACTGTTCTTCCATTATTTCACTGTTATGTTGTCTGTCTTGTAGTTTGGTGGATCTGTGAGAGTGAAAGCCAGTCTCATTTAGTGACCACACAATGACTGGTGGAGACACAATACACAAGCTTATCTAATCTATTCAAGGTTATACCTGCAGGATATCTGTATCAGTAGGATATTTACTACAGCTCTAAACAATAGTGTCTTCTCTGCCTTTGCAGTGGAATATCATAAAACTGTTGGAAGGAAAGCTGTACTTGTGTGCATACATACAAAAAGTGGCCTTGCTCATAAACACATTGCTTATTAGTGATACTAATGGTCAAAAACTCTATAGGGTATCTTTAACTTTCTATCACAGAAAAGCTGCTTGTAAGAAAGACCCCAAAATGTCCTGTTGATGAGTGTGTGATAGATGCAACAAAAGAAGTAAACAAATAAAAGATTTTTTCCAAAAAATAAACCTGATATATTTCACAAACATCAGGTAATTATCCTAACATCAAATAAAACAATACAATCAATAGTTTCTGTTAGCTTGTCTATCCCCAACATGAAAAATAACTATTATGTTTCCCTAAACAATTTTTTTGTTATCTAGTCCTAACCTTACCTTAATGTCTATTTATCTGCTAGGGCCAAAAAAAGTACAAAAGTACAAAAAGTATGTTTAATAAGGACTTTTCCCATCTAATGTATGGTACATTATATGAATCAGAGCAGTTTCATGGGAAATCATTGAGTAAATTATGACTATATGTATTTTTTCTTGAACTTCTCCACTTACAGTACTTGTACAGTGTGATGCCTCTTACTTATGTCTAAGACAGCGATCAGACAGATTCAGCTGATCCAGAATGCTGCTACCAGAGCTGTAACAAGGACCAGAAAGGCTCAGCATATAACTCCAGTTCTCAAATCAATACATTGGCTACCAGCTTCTCAGAGAATCAACTTCAAAATACTATTGCTTATCCATGAATCACTGAACGGTTTAGGTCCAAGATACATATCAGATCTCCTGACCCGGTGTGAACCCTGCAGACCTCTCAGGTTGGCTGGTTCTGGATTACTGGTTGTTCCCAGAGTCAAAAGTAAATATGGTGAAGCTGCCTTTGGCTTCTGTGCTGCTCAACTGTGAAACAATTTGCCAGAAGAGCTAGGACTTGAGACAGTGCTGACTGCTTTCAAATCCAGGCTAAAGACCTACATGTTTGCCATCACTTTTAATTAAATTTTGTAAAGCTCTGTATTTAATGTGTTCTGATCTACAATTTTATACACAGTACATGCAACTGATTACAAACCAACTTGCACTTTTTTATTATTATTATCAAATTTATTTGCTTGTTTGTTTTATTGTTTTTATTCTATGAGGTTTTGCCTTCTTGCTTTTATCAGTTGGTTTTTTGTGCTTTTGCCTGTGTACTCTGTAAAACACTTTGGGTAGTTTTTGGGTATGAATTGTGCTATATAGGCCTAAATAAAATTGCCTTGCCTTTGGCGATTTCTTTTGTTTTTCTTTTAATTGCAAAAAACAAAACAAAACAAAACAAACAAACAAAAAAACAAAACAAAACAAAAAAAACCCACCACAAACTTAAAAAAGTCGGACCTTCAGTACATCTTTCCAAGTGCAAATCGTTTGAAAAACGTTTTAATTAATGCCACAGTATTATTCACTTAAGTAAAGTGAGTTTTAGGTGTTACATACTAACTGGGTCATTAGGTTTAGGGATTGATAATATGTATATATTGCTTTTACAATAAGCAAGACCGTTAAAACATTATTGTGTGGTTTAACAAAGTGTCAACTCTGGACTTTAGCCAAGTGCTTCCGTCAATAACTCTGCATATATTTTCAGAAAGATGAATAAAAAATGCGAAGACTCACCACTGGTTCTCCAGTCATTCCAGTTGCTCCCAATCACAGTGACGGGGGAATGAACTGACACCCTGTTATACTCCTCAGCAGCTGCTGCGGCTCCATACACCTTCTATAACATGCGCGAGAGCGGGCGTAGACGCGTGCGCCGTGCAAATTCCCTCACAGGTTTCCCCCCCTATTAAAGCGACGCAGGTGTTTATAGTGAGAGATTCAGGGAGGATGCGCAGTCGGGGGTTTATACAGTGTGTGACCAAAAGGAATGTTGAGGAGCGCAGGAAGCTGCTGGACAGATACGTATTTTTCCCTCCTCATAATAACATGCTTGCTTTTGTGTGTGTGTTTATGAAAGACAGTGATAGAGAAGAGAAGAGAGAGAGAGAGAGAGAGAGAGAGACAGAGAGAGAGAGAGGCAAATCGGGGCGATAAATTATTCAGAAATAACGTGTCTGATTACTTTGTGTCTGTCTGCGTGTTCGACTACCAGAAGATATGACTCAGAAGTCAGACTTGAATATGAGTCTGAAGTCGTCATACTTCAAAAAAGTAGTACAAACATCTCAGTGCTTAAAGTTCTAAAACATACTCAGTCCTTTTTCTTTTTAGGATTTTGTCAGTCACTTTAAGATGTGAAAGAGTAGAAAAAGTTTTCGCGGTTTATAACGTGGGGTTCAGAGCCTCCCAAGGGGTCCCAAGATAAATCTATGGGTTCACAAGATGATTATAATAAGAGATAAGATGGGCAGGAAATGTAAAATATATACACATCTTTTTTTGCAGATTTTTTCTCTTGGAAAATCCTTTGTATCCTCACCTCTGTAGGTCAATATAAATCCTCCAAAGGAAAAACACTCTTTGGTTGCACTGCTCACAACTGATGTTTTGAGCAGCCCATAACCTGTGAGGAGGGGTCGCAAATGAGACATTGCCCATTTTAAGTGGTCACAAGTTTTATTTATGTCGAAAATATTTATTACATTTTCTCAAAAAAAGATCTGTGTCCTCATTTATCAAACATCTGAGTCACTCCTAAAATGACTCTGGACAGTATTAAGGAATCAATACATTCAATACATCAGCAGACTGATGCACATACTGTACAATTTGAAAAATAAAATAAACACACTAAAGTGGCCTTTTGCACTTTACAAAGCAGTTACAAACCTATAGTTCATTTGCTGTGGTCCGAATCAGTGGATGAGTTGGTAAACTTGGTGCTTGGTTTGGTTTCTTTACACACAGAGAAAAATCCAAGCGAACCAAAATGCATCGCTGCAAGCCATGTGAAAACATTCACTCCGCTCATTGGTCAGATGTGTCCAGGGCTGGAGCAAAAACATAAACACAGGAAGAAGGTCCTGAAGAAGATCCTACCAGTGGATGTATTATTGGAACTGGATACTGGATCCAAAGATGGAGCCCGATCACTCGGTTGAAAACTATTCACCTGGTGCATGAGTCAAAAATGTTTTCTAGCTTCTGGGTTCATAGAATATTTTACATTTGGACAGAACCAATCTAGCTGATTCCCCCTGCTTCCCATCTTTATACTAAGCTAAGCTAAACGGCTGTAAGTTCATACTGTGCTGACAGGTATGAGACTGGGACACACTACCTGCATGAGCAGCATGTGTGTGTTGTGGAACTTCTTGCTTTTCATTTCAGCGTCCATGTTAACAGGTTAGAGCAACCACATGTCTCATGAGGTACATCATCTAGAGATTCGGCATCTCGCCTATTTTTTCCATGTGACATGTGTGGTTCAAAGCAAAAATAGACAGTGAAAATGATCTGTGTAGTCATATTTAAATAATACCAATAACATTACACCTTTCACTATAGTTTCAGTGTCCATATCTGTAGAATATGTCACAGACATGAAAAAAATATACAGTGTCTCCACTGCAGGTCAGCCTGCATGTTGCATGTTGGGGCAGGGAGACTCTCTGGCAGGGAACTCCAGCAGTGAGAGTCGGTGACACACGGAGCTTCTTTTCTCGACTCCTTCTCGCTTTCTGTGATATTCGTTCAAACTGGGACCCCTGCCTGTTGTTTTACCTGTTTCCAGATAGAGATTTGGTGTTGTTATTTTCTTTATTTGTTGTCAGTTTCCCTCCTGATAGTTAGTTTGGAGGTTTGTTTGTTGGAGTGTGTTTGGCTCGTTTGGTGGAACTTGGTGTTGTCTGGGGGGGGTTTTCTTCACTTGGAGCAGTGATAGCGGGGGTTTAACTGGCGCAATAATTAATATAATTGTCTCCTGTGTCTCCCAACCAGACCAGACAGAAAGAGAGCCGCTTTCACCTCAGATATTATTTACTTATCACAATTAAGCACATGCTTCTCAACCATTTTCCGTCTAAACTAAATATAAATTAACTTTATAATGAAATTTATAATGAAATGATATAAAACATTGTATTATTGATGGCCATTATCAAAGTCAAACTCTGTGTAGAAAGATAGGGCTGGCAGTAGCAGTGTCGCAGCTGCTATGTGTCTGTGTGGACATTTAACCCGTGCGAGCTGCAGCAGTTCAGCGTTGTGCATGCACTGCTCAGGTAGAGGTATGCTGTGTGTCCCAGGTGTAACCCTCAGCAAGGAAGCAAATAACTGTATTTCCCAGACTGTTAAACAGTCTGTTCAGTCACTGTTACACAAGGAACTGTATTATTTACTTTGCTGAATGAAACAAAAGCAAAGAATCAAGTGTGTCAGGATGCAGAAGCAACTTTCCAAGGTGAAAAGTAATTTGAGATGCATTTGGGCCTTAAGCTGATCAAGTGGAAATGAATGTGTCAACAAGTTACATACAATATGTCATAGTTATGCTTCTCCCATCATTGTCTCCATCTGTAGTAGCAGAATGAAAGCTCCGCTATGCCCTCTTACCTTCAAATCCCCACTCCCCACAACCCAAAATGTAATTAGATTTCTACACAGCTACCAAAACTGCATCAATGTTAAATCATATCTAAATATAATCCAGATGAGGGACACATGAAATCATTGGAATAAATCTGGCCTACTCTAGAGGTTAAAACTTAAAGAGCAGTGGTTGAGATGGGATAACAGTTACACATATGAAAAAAACACCACTTAATATCTGTGGGACAAACAGGATCAGGAGTTACACAACAGACAGAGAGAAGAAGAAGAGGTTAAAGTGAGAAACGGCTGGAAACAAGTTCAGAAACTGCCGTGTCACTTTCCACACCCATCATGACATGAAGTTAGCAGTTGTAGTAAGATGTCAAACAAAGTAAATCATAAAACTGAAATAAAATGAAATCCATAAAACAAGCTTATAAAAGTAGGCCTGTATATTTGGAACTAAAGCTGAAAGATCATACAATAAATTTTCAGGCTGTTTAGTTTGTTGGCTAATTAAATAAAAAAAAACCAGACTTTAGACTGTCTTTGAAAGACTTGCTCTCTGTGGTTTTAAAGAAGAGATTTAAGAGGTTAAACTGAGTGTGTTTGTGTTTCTGAACACTGGAGAACAATTCAAAGCTCAGAGTCTTTGACTGTAAAATCTTACCTTTGGCCTTCTTTATGGACCATGAAACAGCTACAAGAGTACTGTCATGGGATCTAAGGCTATACACAGGTCTGTTATATAATTTGGGAGAAAAGGGGATAAAGAGGGTTTATCTGTTAAAACTTGAACAGTTCACAATCTGCAGATGGATTTAATGGTTGAAATCGTGAAATCACAACTTTAAGATTCACAAATCATCACGCTAACAACCGCTTCAGACTATAAACAAACCACACCAGAGTCTGCCTGGAAGCAGACCCACCATTTCAGGTGGTCTTGGTCCGGTTGTTAGTCTGCATCAAAGTTCAATTGACCAAACATACCACAGTTCTTTTTAACCAAACAGGTTATAGCTGCGTCCTCTCAATCAGTCATATTCCCTGATTTCAAACTCATGATTAGTTTGCGTTTGCGCCTTGGTTTGGTTTGTTTTTACACCAAAAAAAATCAAGTGAACCAAAATGCATCACTAAAAGCCGGTTGAGAATATTCACTCCGCTCATTGGTCTGCATAAATATAAACAAGGCAATGCACTTCATTGCTAGTAGCTTCTGGAAACTGTTGATTTCCCTTTTCTGCACCCCAGTATGCGAAGGGAACCCAGTTATGGGAGAACAGATTGAGGTCAGATCACGTTCCCACCACAAATAAACAGCTCCAGAGATGTGAAATGATGTGTGTTTATTTAAAGATAATCTTGACTTTTGACTTCCCCTGCTTTTTTTTTCAGTATAAATGTCGCTTGAATTCAGTCAGTTACATTGGGATCCAATTGTGACACATTTTCAGTGGGACAAAAAGTATGAAAGTATTAAAAAAGTCAACAATGACTTGTTAACCTTATTAACTAATGAAACTGGAATCTTTCCCTAACCTGAATGTAGCAGAATGGAAAGGTATTCCTTCCTGGTTTGAGCAGGCCTGTAGTCTCCTAGCCTCTTGATTATTCTGCAATTTCGAGCCAATCATTGTCTTTATTACCCTTTAAAGGCACGTAGTTGTGTTCTGGGCGCCCACCTGACGCTGAACGCGTCATCGGACTTCCGCAACTGCTGCGGATCCTTCTGTGGTGACTCACCTCCCTCAGAAGTGATCCCTTCATTGGACTGCTGTCGGTCGCAGTGTGTAGTAGCAGCACAGACTGCATAGACACTCTCTCTCTCTATTCCTGAACTTACAGACGCTGCTTGATTGGACTGTGGGCCCTGGCCAGCCGCATAGCAGCCTACCCGGGAGCTGCTGCGGCCATTCTTGCCCACACTGCAAGAACGCTGCTGCTTTGCCTATAATAGCATTAATAATCATAGTCTTTGTTTCGATTTGTTTGGTCGGGTCTGCTGCTGCTGCATTGAAGGCCGGCAGTACCGCGACTAGTGCTCTTTTTAGCTGAGTCGTTTTAATGGTGTGGGTGTGAGTGTGTGTGTGCGTAGTGAGCAGGGGGTTTTCTTTTTCGTGGTCATCGGTTGCTTATTCTCAGTTCTGCTTAGTTTAGTTCATTAATTTGGCTTCACTTTATAACTCACATAAGGATTTCATATCACTAATATTGTTTTCATAGTTTATTTTGTTGTTTGCTTATCCTCAGTTTTGCTTAGTTTGGTTCATTCATTTGTCCCAACTTTATGCTTTATGTAATGGTTTCATATTATTAATCTTGTTTTTCTAGTTTATTTTGTTTACTTGTTTATCTTTTTCTAGTTAGTTTAGTTTAGTTTTGTTTGTTAGTTTATTCTCTTCTTTTTTTCTGGTTTTGTTTGTTGGTTGAGCACTTTATGCATTTTGTATCCCTTTTTATTTTTCAGGAGCTGAGTGCCCATGGTGGTGGGGTTGGTGACTGTAGGTGATGGTTCCTCCTTTTTCCTGTGTGCTGTGTTTAACTGAGCATCCCTGGGTTTGACCCTTCACCAGTGTGATTCGGGGTGACTCTCTTCTGGACACCTCTCCTACCTCCCCTGCACTGGTAAGCCTCGGCCCTGAATAATTCCCCTGCCCCTCTTTTTAATACCTGTGTGATCGGTACATTTAATAATTGTTTTTTTTTTTTTACTAAATTTGCGCTTTATACTCCATAAACATTATACTTCCCTCACTGTGAAAAACATCATTATGGAACATAATCCAAGCAGCCATTGTGTTGTCTGATAGAACGTATTTGGCAATACAAATTAGTAGTAAATAAATGATCAACTAAGATCTAAAAAACTGCCAGAAGCTGAGTCATTTGCAAATTTTAGCTAAACAATGACTGTTTGAATTAGGGTGACCAGACAATTACGTGCAGTTATCCCAATCCTGTCCTGTTTGTCCCGAAAATTAGACTAAATCCAAGTTTTGATAAATTATAGCCTAATAAAACACTAAATATTGAGCGTTCTTTTGGTGTTGCCCAAAGTGGGGCATGTTTATGTCCATAGCCTACATGAATTATGGTTATTGTAGTTTTTTTTTTAGCTATGATGTTAATTAAACTAATCCTGATGAAATAATGGATAATGATTTACACACTATTACAAACAGCACAGTCATTGTGTTTCTTTTTGCTATTGACTTCATGAACAAAAACAATATATTTTAGTGTTGAGTTCTGACTTTCACATGTTTTACTGTTCATTAACACTGAATGTAATGTATTGGTGGCCATGCCCCATCCCCCACTCATCTGTCCCGAATTTCACCCATTCTCATCTGGTCACCCTAGTTTGAATCATACTGAGCTTGTCTTACTCTACAAAAAGGTCTGAGTAGGTCACATAGACATTTCTTTCTTTTTTTCTTTTTTTGTATCTATTGTAACCAGAATGAATTCAAGCTAACCGCAGTTGCTTCTCTTGAAGTGTGAAAAAAACAAGGGCAGCTAGTCACTTAAATATGTTAACCAAAAATATCAGGAGCAGTTTCAAAGAAAAATTAAGAAAAGAAATAAAGAGTAAAACTAAAATGTAGTGCAAAATGGATGAGAAAAGAGTATCAATATGACAGGAAGATGTAAATCCAACCATTGAAATGCAGTTTAGAGCAGGTGGTTTTCTTACAGCTATAACAGGAAACTGATAAGAACCTCACTGCTGAACAGTGAAACCACAGTTGTCAGCTGGTTCTCGTTTCCTGTAATGTCAGATGAGTCAATTTCTGCACAGAAATTAATTTGTTTTCACTAGAATAAGACTTCCATGTAATATGAACCATGTATGACCACATTCAGATTTTTCTTTTATGCGGATGATCATATTATAAAAAACACTATCTTACCACTGATGTAACATTACATCACTGGTGACAGTTTTACTGACTGTTGATGATTCAAAGACTGGGGTTTTAGGGAGATTGAGCTCTAGGATTTTTTGAGGAATTACTATTTAAATGGATTTGTAGTATCACAATTTAGATCATGCAGCTGATTAATTGTGATTAATAAATTCATTTGTTGCTTGTGCTATTTGTGCCTCATCTGTGTTCAGTTCATCTTACAGCTTCTGCCTCTCCTACTTTCACTTGTTTTTTCTTCTGCCTCTTACAAAGGGTTGGGATACATGGCTTTCTCCCAGTTCCCCATTTAGAAGCCAATAAAGACTTTGTTTTAAACACCCCCCCTACATACATAGGCGTACCTATGAGCATGATTTGTGACAACACAACTAGTTTGGAGCCAATCATGGTCCAGTATGCAAAACCTGAGGGAAACCTGGAGTGTTGAATGGACAAACAAAATACTGGACGTCTTTCTAGTAGTGCAGATAAAATTAAAAGGTTTTACCCAGGGTGGAAGGTCTTGGGGTCATTAAAGTAAAGGTTTATCCACATCAGAGAATTAACATGCCATGCAAATGTTAAGGTGATCTGCAAATTACATCATGAAATACAATATCTGTGTGTATGTTTATTATTTTGACCTGTGGGTGGAACCGGAGAAAAACACAGAACCCAACATGAAAAGGGTTCATCCTCTAGGGAGTACAAATGTGCTCAGGAAATTTCATGGTAATTTACCTAGTTTAATTCTCTTGTGCACAAGTGGAAGATTTGGATCAATTAAATTAACAAAAATATTAAGATTCTACCTCTGAAAATCAGAATAGTTGATGGAAATCTGTTTTTTTAGTATTTGACAGACTGTCAAAGACCAGAGTCAGGGGAAAATATTGACCCAACGAGGAGATCAGGAATTACAAAAATCATGCAGAGTCAAGCTTCATATCAGTTTGAAGGAATGAATAAGACAATCTGTGGCAGTTTGTCAACAGGTGTGTAGCATCTTTTATGTCACATTTCAAGTTCATTGTTTAATAGGTTTTGTAATTAACATCTTCATTTAATAACTTCCCTTATGGTACAGGTGTATATGTATAGCACAATATATATCCTGACAGTTAGAAGTTACTTCTTCTGAAAAATTAAGTACTTTGTAAAATGAAAATTCAAGTCATCAATGTCTTTGTAACTGAGTCAATTCAGTCCGTGGGATGACATGAGATGAAAAGGAACTGTTGATAGTGTCGCATTTGCTTGTCTAAAACAGGAAATCCTATCAAACACTTCCTGCCAACATACACAGAGTAAAGACAGAAGTTGAGAAAAAAGCCCCGGTTTACCAGAACAAATAATCGAGATGAGGACTTCTGCTGTACAAATGTAAAGGTAACGGCTTAACAATGTTTTTGGTAACACATTATATTGATTTTTAGCCCTAGTATAGAGCTATTTTTTTACATATTAAGTGTTAAGAAATGTCAAAGTTTCATTTTATAATGACAAGGCCCACAATACGCTGTGGAGTGCCTGCTTTGTGTTTTAGCTGTGTTTATAACTATGTTTCAGTTTCTGTTCATCTGCTGGTGGCTGTGACAAAGACTTGATGTTTTCAAATTGTGTTCATCAACTATTTCATAAAGACTTGTAAGACTTGTAACAGATTATACAAATAATTCTTATTTCAATTTTGTCTATGTTAATAATGATTTCAGTAAAAGTAATTAGATCTATATTGTTGTCTAAGTAAACTATTTGAAAACTTATTATGGAAATGTGAAACAACATTATGTATTATTACCATGTATCATACGTACTGTGTTCTTAATTCAGCCACAGCAGAACATGGTGAGCAGTTTCATGTGATAAAATGGGAATCCCCACAAATCTACATTTGACATTTCAAAACATCATTCAGAGTCATGGTGGAAGTTCTCCTCACATGTGATAACTACCCACACTTTAATATGGTACACTATAGGTATAACAGTGACAGTGTGAGTTTCAGCCATCTAAATGGGATTTTCTAGGGTTGATCATAAAGTTTTGGTAGGGAACATGAATCTGAATCACTTTCCCTTAAAGGACCAGTGTGTGAGATTTAGGGGGATCTAATGGCAGAAATACTGGCAGAAATGAAATTTGATATTCATAAGTATGTTTTCATTAGTGTTTAATCTCTCTATGTGAAGCAAGGAATCTCTGTCTGTCTGTATGTTTGTCCTTCGCATATCTCGAGAACCATTCATCCAACTTACGTCATACCTGGTAGGTGGATTGCTGGGTAATCAAGGAAGTGCAATGGTAATGTGTGAGGTTGTTTGGATGAGTGGTTCTCAAGAAGTATATAAAAAATACCCCATAAACAACATTGCTTCTGCTTCTTCTTCTGCACATAGATTCAATGAGGGGAAATACAGACAGCTCCACTCTGCCATTGCAACCCACACTGTGGTCAGAGATGGGATTAGGGATGGGATAGTCTCCAGATATTCTGCATGTGAGGTGTTTAGGGAACATGGGTAAATTATAGGGTCTACTGATAGCCTGCTTGTGAGGCGTTTAGGGAACATCGGTAAATTGTAGCATCTACCTATAGTCGGCATTTGAGGCATTTAGGGAGCATCAGTAAATTTCAGCATCTACCAATAGTCTGCGTGAGAGGCGTTTAGGGGACGGGCACTGTGCTCTCTAGGTATTGAGAAATGTACCTGTTCCGAACAGGGCACCGCACTAGTCACCTGAAAATAGTGGGTCCTCTTCCATGGAGCCCGCCATGTTGCACTACCATGTTTCTACAGTAGCCCAGAACAGACAAACCAAACACTGGCTCTAGAGAGGGCCTTTCACGTTTTTCAAGAGTTTTGCAGCCCCCGTAGGTTTTCCTACACTCTTGGAAGGGGAGGGGTATTCAGTTGGTTGCAATCTGCAACCTCATTGCTAGATGCCACTAAATCCTACACACTGATCCTTTAAAGGGGACTTATCATGCATATGCATACAATTTTTGTGATTTTTTTGATTCTGAACACTTTGTTTGCAGTTTTACCTCTGCTTCCTTTTCATGATGACATCAGATTGTTTGCGCATGCCCACAAATATATGGCATGCTAGTACGCCATATGTTGTTTGCATGTCCACTCACATAGTTTGGATTGGATTCAGGCTTGACCACATGCAGATGTATTTGAGAAGTTTTCATTTCGAGTAAAGAACAAGAAAAAGAAGTGAAATTCTACAACTATTGTTTGTTTACGTAGCCTCCCGAGCCACTGGATGTCTGCCAAGATGCAGCCTCTGGGAGCTAACCAATCAGAACAGAATGGGCTTATTGGGAGGGGGCCTTTAAAGAGACAGGAGCTAAGACCGCCTGTTTCAGACAGAGGCTTAACTGAGGAGCTGCATAAAGAGACAGTATAAGATATATAAGGAGCTTTTTTGAACTGTAAATCATGCAAAGATATTTCAGTAAAGCCCAAGAATATAAATATAGACCTGAAAATGTGCATGATACGTCCCCTTTAACTCAGTAAGTGCAGCTGAGTTGCCTGTGACCAAGGCGTACAACAAAAACCACATCAGTATCATCAAACCTTCCACGGCTTATTTGATTTCTTGCCAAAAGTTTGATGAGAAGATTGATTAGTTAGATCCGTTAACAACTAGGAAGCTGCAGCCAGTAAGCTTGGGAAATAGGTGGAAACAGCTCCAAAGTTAAAAAAAAAATCCACCTGCCAGCACTTCTAATGCTCTCTTTTAACACGTCATACTTCATTTGTTTAATGCACACCAAAACCAGGATATAAAAATGACTAAAAATGACGACCTCCTGGAGTGTCTGCTAGTTGCCTGGCAAACTCACAGCAGTTGCGACACCCAAGAAATAAAAATAATTTATACATTTTAATTTCTTTAAAAAAAAAAACATGCAACTTGTTTATTACACAGACATTACAGTTATACCAATTTTCTCATTTAACTCAACAAGAAAGTGAACTAGCATATTTCCCAAAATGTCAAACTATATTTTTAAAACATAATCACTCGGTGTGAAGCCAGTAGCTGAGTTTTATAAAGTTGGAGATCAAAACTCTTCATAAGCTATAGCCTACAAAATGAAACAATTACATCTCACATGTGTAGATCTTTCAATTTTTTCCAGTGACATAACTTTACAACCATTAAATTACCACTAGAAGTTGAGTTTTGAATACAACTTTGACAGCTCTTGCCAAATATTTGGTTCATGGAGTTCATGGATGTTTAGCAATTGCAAATGATTACCTTAATTTACTTTTGTTCACATGTTGAACTACTTAACTCATGTCACCCTACAGTTTCCTGTTACAGCCGTTGAGTCTGTTGATTTCATCCCCAGAAGTATCCATGGATCTCAGTGAGGAGGAGTCAGCACCTCTGATGATCAGAGACCGGGGAGGCAGCCAGAGGTCCAGTTCTAGCGCTGGTCAGAGTTTACAAGTACACCTCTACTTCTTCCCTGCCACAAAGGATGCAATAACGATACACATATCATCTGGCCAAGTCTCTGCTGAAAATGTCTGCATCCAAGCCGCCAAAAAATGTGGTAAGATCTCACTGTGAGGGTCTAAGGCTTTTCATGGCTTATACTAAAGTCTGAGTGCATAATAAACTGTACCATGTTATATGTTTTAGACTCAAATATTCAGCGTTTCTCTTGTAAGTTTCTAAATTTTTTCTTATAAGTGTGCAAAGGCTAGTTGCTAGGAAAGGTTTTTTTTCTTTTTTTAGGTGTTAGTGTGCGTGGTCAGCCATGCTATGATGATTTTAGTGATTTCTTTCTGCAGGAATCTTACCTGTGTACCAAAGTCTTTTTGGTTTGGCATCTGGGGATCTCTCATTTTGGTACCCTCCGTCGCACATGTTCAACACAGAAGAAAACTTACAAGTCCACTTCAGAGTCAGGTAGGTGATTAAATCATTGAAGAATTTTAACTCATTTATTCCAGAAACAAGCCTACTTTACACTATCACGATATTTTTTGGAAGAGGTAACTCTGATTTTGACCTATTAGAAAGAATAATTGCTAGAATTTTTTTTTTTAAAAAAGTGAATTTAATAACAGAGGACATTATGATTCTTGTAGAATGTACTTAGTAAATGTTGTTCATTACAGACATAAATGAGTGTATTAATCTTCCTGTTGTCTTACAAAACAATGGCACATGCAGTACATTAAGTCACTACTGAATACTTATTGCATTTCCTACTTGCAGTTACAATATTGCAACAACATCAAGTTTAGTTCAGAACAGCTATCAACAGCTGGAGGATATTTATGAGAATTTTTGTAGACCTTTAAATATGAATTTTCTTACTAAAGTATCATGTTCAAATCAGTGTGCAGAGGTAGTCACACAATATGCTTCAAAAAGTGAATTCCCATATACTTAGAGGTAGTATTACTGGTTTGTAATAATGCCATGCTATGATAAATGATGGATTTCTCTTTGGTATGCAGGTTTTTCTTTGGAAACTGGTTTGCACAAGGACCAAGAACATCGTATCGCTACAGTATGACCAGAGACACAATCAGTCCAGTGCTTGACTACTGTGTCATTGATTATCTCTTTGCTCAGGTAAAGCATGAAATATTTCAAAACATGTCATTTATTTACTCAGTGAGGTATATTTTTTTTTGGGTTTATTTCATTTTAATTTAACACAACAGACAAACTTTTTTTTGGTTGATTGATAGCCTTAAACTAATAAATATTGGGCAAAGTATGGCATAAGTAACATCTCTGACTTCCAGCAGAGCCATCCATATACACACATCTAAAATTCAATCCATCAACAAAATTACATTTATCCACAGGGTGGTTTGATATATTTTTATCACATTAAAGGATAGGTTTATAATTTTCCATGTCTATCTTAAAACAACAGTAAGGTGCTCATGAGTCATTGAAACAGGTTTTGCTCGCTGTAATCTTTCCTTCTATTCATACTGGCCATTAAGTGATCCCTTCATAATACATTTTCAATGTAAATGATAGGGAACAAAATCCACAGTCCTCCGTCTGTAAAAAATGATTTATCTGAAGATAATATGAGGTTTCAGTTGTCTGAGTTAGTGGAAGAATAGCAATAAAAGAGAGAATTTGGCAGTAAAAAGACAGTAACTTTGAACAATATTGACTTGAACTGACTAATTTGAACAGCTGACGCCTTTTATTAGCTTCAAACGAACTTTTAAATACAGTTAAATACATTTTACAGAGGGAAGGCAGTGGATTTTGTCCCCCATCACTTACATTGAAAATGCATTATGAAGGGTTCTTCTAATGGCCAGTATGAACAGATGGAAAGATTACAGCAAAAAAACCCAAAAACAAACAAAAAAACCACATGTCAGTGTTCATTTGGGCACCCGAATATTGTTTTAGTACAGAAAATTGTGAACCTGTCCTTTACATTTGAGACACTGGTGTGGTGTACAAAACATCTACTGAACTGCTTTACAACACAAAGGACAATCCCTTTAAGGGCAAAAAGACAAAAGAGGTCTGAAGTTCCTTTAGTGTAAACGTAGCTTGATTCATACCATTAATGTTCTTACCCTCTACAGTAAATATCCTCATTATTTTCCAGTTCTAATCCCGATATCTTAAAATGTATGTGGTGCTTCAATGTGTCACTTGTTTTGCATATGGTACAGTGTCAAACAGTAAAATGCCAGAAACTGTTGCATGCATTGTCTACTATTCAAGACTGACTGATTTCTTTTTGCACATAGTTGCGAAATGACTTTATCGCAAGTGAGGCAGGAGTGTCTCCACCTTTGAGCACCCAGGAGGAATGCCTTGGCCTTGCAGTGCTGGACTTGTGGAGAATGGCTAAAGAGCGCCATCAGAGTGTAAGAGAGGTCTGCAAGAGTGTCAGGTAATTACATTAGATAATGTTTAATTTTTGCCTGTCAAAGTAAATTTGGGTGAGGTGTCTGAGCCTGAAAACCTACACATGATTTCAATATTTGAGATGCTATATTTAACATTTCTGTGTACAGTAGCTATTTTTCCAAACCACACCTCACCAGTAAAAGTTTAAACAACTGAGAACTTGGGGCATACTTTAGGGGCGGCTGTGGCTCAGGAGATAGAGCGGGTCATCCACTAATTGGAAGATCGGCTGATTGATTCCCAGCTCCTCCAGTCTGCATGTCAAAGTGTTCTTGGGCAAGATACTTAACCCCAAATTGCTCCCAATTGCTGTGCCATTTGTGTGTGAATGATTAGTCCCTACTCATGCGCAGGTTGGCACCTTATATGGCAGCCCCTGCCATCAGCTTATGAATGTGTGTGTGAATGGGTGAATGTGGCTTGTAATGTAAAAGTGCTTTGAGTCGTCAGAAGGCTAGAAAGGCGCTATATAAGTGCAGTCCATTTACCATTTACTCTCTCTCTTCAGCTACAAATCATGCCTTCCTAAGTCACATCGACATGCGATCCAGAAACGCAACCGCCTGGATCGTTATCGAATCCGAAACACCCTCAAGTGTTTTTTAAAGAAGCTTGGGAACTGCTCGGTGGATGAGTGCAGCTTGAAAATCAAGTACCTGATCGAGCTGGCTGTCATTGAACCTTCTGTGGGATGCGAAACCTTCCAAGTGAAAGCTTCTTCTTCCCATTCAAAGTCATCTGTCACTCTTGTGCGGGTCACTGGGGAAACTGGAATTCAAATCAGTGGAAGTTGTGAGCCTGATGGTGCACTGGTAAGAACAAGATCAAATTAAGCTTGAGAAGTGGTTAGATCTTTTTACCCTTGTTCTATCAGATGATCTGTATTCTAGCTCCAGCTCAACGAAATCTGTCTGGCCATGCTTCTTTTTGTCTTTTGTGCAGCTCATTAAATTGAAATTACTGTCCATTATGTATTTTTCCATGGCACCCATCGCAATCTCAGCCATCCAGGGGAAACCTTCTATAAACTGGGCATCCCAAGGTTTCCTCCATTTTCATCAAAATAAGGTTTTCTTGGAGGTGTTTCCTTGCAATCACTGAAGGCCTGGTAGTCTCAACTTGACTAATGACGAAGGTCTGCTAGGTCATACTACAGTATATGATATCTTACTTCTTGTGTTTTGTTTCTTTGTGTTGATTTTCCATGTAAACTGCATTGCATCATTTTGTTCTATGTTTTTGTTGTGATTAGTTCATCTCAAAGTATTCTAAGTCTTGCATTTATGATGACTGGACTTTTGCCCTCCACAGTGTCCGTATGCAAAATGTAACTGTATAAGGAGTGGTGTTACTCTGTAGCTGCCCCTGAGTTAGGGAATGTTATTGACTAATCAGCCTCTATAAATACCGTTAATATTCTTCTTTTTTAGGAGTGGCATACCTTCTGTGATTTCCAAGAAATCACTGACATCAGTATAATGAGGGGGTGCCATGAACAGGTTTCCCAAGACAGCAGGATGGTGACAATAACTCGCAAAGATGACAGATACTTGGTAAAGGACATATTTTACATGTAATGGTCCCCAACCAGTATCTTCTGTTAACAACATGTAAAGAAATGCGACTTTACTGTATTACATAAATGCAAAAGAAACAAACATATTTATGTATCCTTGATTTGCACCACAGGAGGCCAAGTTCCAGAGTCTTAAAGAAGCATTTTCATTTGTGTCACTTGTTGATGGCTACTTCAGACTGACCACAGACTCAAGCCACTACTTCTGTCAAGACATTGCCCCGCCAAGTATTCTGGAGGGCATCAAATACCACTGTCATGGCCCAATCACGTGAGTCATTTTGATAAATACTGAATCCAATAGCACCATTTACATGCACCTGTCTTACATATTGTTTTCATATCTTGTTTGATCAGATCAGAGTTTGCAATCAACAAACTGAAAAAGTCGGGATTTAAAGGTGGCACCTTCCTTCTCCGGCAGAGTCCCCAGATCTATGACAACTTCTTCCTCACTGTTTGTGTTCAGGTAAAGCTTCCTACTGAGGCCACATGACAGGCATCAAAGAAGCCTGTTTGAGATTTTACTCCAAAAAGCAATTTACTAGCTGTGCCTGTGTACACTTTATGTACTTCATCAACCTGGTGATGAAAAAGATATTCTGAATGCCCTTAAATTATATATTATCTATACAATGTATATATATTATTATGCATTTAAAGAACTTGTTATTAGAAGCACAACCACAAGTGTAGTGAGTAAATTACAGGCCTCTGTCTGTAAATTTAGCTTTATGCAGATGATGCACTTGTTTTTTATAAATACTGTTTCCTGACAAAAAAAAAACACCTTACCCACAAGTTGAGGTGTTGGAGCCAAAAAAAAAAAACAGTCTTGTGAGGAAAGCATATGTATACTTAAGTGTGTGCAAAAGTCATTCGCTCATGGTTTTGCACCTACAACATTATCCAGGTTTAAGTGTGTGGAATCTTTTCTCTCAAGTCTACTCAAGAATGTTGTTACAACAACTAATTCAGTATTGTGAAAATTTGATGTAAAATTTATATTTCAACAGACTCCACTCGGACTTGACTATAAAGACTGTCTCATTATTAAGAATGAGCACTACAGCCTTCCTGGTGTCCTGAAATCATTTAACAGCTTGCCAGAGCTCACCAGCTATTATCAACACAACAAGCTGCTGCTGGCAGAAGTACCTGTGAAGTTGGCCCATTGCTGTCCGCCCCGACCCAAAGGTAGTTTTCCATGTCCATGGCTATAATGAGATCAGTGAATATACACTACTAAACATATATAGTAGTGAATCTGTAACTTTGTTAATTGATGTTGGTGTTTGTTTCACCATGATTTCTTCTTCTCATGCATGTACAAAACAAAAGTCAGCTGTCTTCAAACCCTGATGATGTTCAATACTGTATTATATGCAGTAGTGTACATACTTGTATTACTGCGTCTCTTTTGTAGCCATTATCACAAAATAACACACACTGTTGGGTATTTCATGCATTTAAACAAGCAGAGTGACGTAATTCAAAGTCTTATGTACAGAACTAACACAAAATCCAAATCTGCCCATGTTAAGAAAGATTAAAGTATGTTTACATGCACACTAGTATCGCAGATAAGATCGTTTTTTGAGTATCCATTCAGGGTTTTTTTTGCACGTACATAATAGCTGGTTATAGCAATCTGGATAAGCCCTTATCTGTGTTTTGAGAAACCCAAGTATATGCTAGCTGTGTTTTTCCAAAAGAAATCAGGGTACTGTTGCAATATTCACTATTGATACCATGCTCTCTTGGCTTATAAGCGCTTCATCCAGGTTTCTGATCAGTCTGTGCATCTTTAATTCAGGTCATGTATAATCTACATATTGAAGTGAATAGCGTAGGATACAGTTGGATACATGTGAATGCACTCACTGTCGACACTCCATGAAATCACGCATCAACTCATCATCTGAATTTCTTGCTTGAACAGAGATGCAGTATGTGTATTTTCAAGCTGTGTAGATTGTTTAACAATAAACATATTTTCTGGTATTCCTGCAGAGCTTACAAATCTCATCATCATACGCAACAGCAGCTCTGTAGAAACTCAAGGGTCACCAACACCTGAAAGGAACAAATTCAGTCACATCCAGTTCCACATGATCAGATATGATGACCTGAAATGGGTGAGTATGTAGTCCTGATACGACTAGTACCACTAAAACTACTTTTCCTCCAATTATTGCTATGAATATTATTTTAACTACTTTTTCCAGTCACGACCACCACTGCATTTATGTAATTACCACTATTACTCCTTATCCTACAGCTATAGTTACTAGTATGGCTACTATAAAAACAGCAACTATTACCGCTAGTAATCCTACTAAAATGTAGTCAAACTGATTTGAAGACTTCAATATAGGCTGTTATTTATGTTGGAGGAAACTTAAATGTATTTTTTGTATGTATTTTTTCTGTAAGGATGAAAGCCTCGGACAAGGATCCTTCACTCGAATTTTCAAAGGCTACAAAACAGACACGCGTGATGGGGAGAAACACACAACCGAAGTTCTACTGAAAGAGCTCGATGTGGGTCACAAGAACTGCTGGGAGGTAGGTTTCTTTAGATCAAAATATGAATATTTTTGCGAATTACTCATAGATCTAACATGTTCATTTTAACATTTATGGTGTTTGTCTTTTCTATTTCTCAGTCATTCTTTGAAGCTGCCAGCTTAATGAGTCAGATTTCACATAAACACCTCCTCCATGTTTATGGTGTTAGTGTTTATGGAGCAAAAAGTAAGTTCAAACCAAGCTGCAGGTTTCTACTTGACTATCCCTTTATTTGCTACACTTTGCTGATTGATCGTGTGCTTATCAGCTTGATGAAGCTAATGTGCTGTATGCTTTCTAGATGTGACAATGTGCTGTGAATGAATTGTGTAAATATAAATATTTGTGGTGAATATGAGCAGTGTTTTGCTGTTTAGAGAAGATTAAAACCAGATTATATTTGGTTAAAGTTGGCGCAGTTGTATTCATGTGCTATATTCCTGTAAAATTCCTTACATCTGCAAACTGTAAACTGCAAACCCAAAAATTGTACTAAGGAATGAATGGAGACATTAAAATCATTCTCTTCATATTGAGCGAAATAACTCTCCTCACGTCTTCACCTCATTTGACCTCAGCTCAGTCCCTTTCCTGTGGAGTGAGCATTTCTGACTTCATGTTTGGAGTCAGCTGTAGAAACAAATCTCGCTGTGCCTTACAGACATAATGGTGCAAGAGTTTGTCAAGTACGGGGCCCTCGACCTTTACTTGAAGAGAGGGAGATCTGTGTCGGTGAGCTGGAAACTTGACGTAGCCAAACAGCTCGCGTCTGCCCTCAACTTTCTGGTAAGATAAACTCTGCTGATGCAACAAAAACACAATATAGAGCAGGGTTGCCTGGTTAAACTTTATTCAATTAGCAAATTTACTGTCTCATGTGCATGTGTACATGATAATAAAAAAAAAGTCTGTAATCCTTTCACAAAGGATGAAAGCATGGGCCCTACTTTGTTAGAAAATACTTCAAAGTTGACCAATGCAGCAGTACAATTAATTAAATGTCAAATAACTAATCAAATGTCTTGACATGTAACTTGTCTTGCAGGAAGAAAAGGGCATCGTTCATGGAAATATCTGTACCAAAAATCTGCTGCTGGCCAGAGAAGGTGACCTATCACAGGGCAGCTCTCCTTTCATCAAGCTGAGTGATCCAGGCATCAATGTAGCAATGCTGGGCAAAGATGGTAAAGCAAATCTCCCTGTAACCATGTCTGAAACCATCATACAGGTCCATTTACAATACATATACTGTATATGACTGTTAGGAGAGGAAAAAGTAGATATATATGTGATAGATGATGTAGTGTAGCTGTGGATCCATTTAGTAATGCTCTTAGTAAAAGTAAATAGACCGGTGAGGTAAATGTGTTTCCAAACTAAAGTCAGTATGACACATTTAAATGTCCACATTGTTCCACATTGAAACAAATAGAAGAACAGTGTCGTGAAATAAATTCACAATATTTACTGTATTAGTTAACCATATATACTGTATATAATTTACAGACTTTACAACATAAATAAGAACACATTTATACAGTGAGATTCAGTAATTTTGTGTAATTATTAATACATGTATGTGGATTTCTGTGTGTGCTCTCTTAGTTATCCTGGACAGAATTCCCTGGGTGGCCCCTGAGGTGCTCGAGGCTCCAGATAACCTGACCCTGGAGTCTGATAAGTGGAGCTTTGGTGCCACTGTGTGGGAAATCTTCAATGGTGGGAACGCTCCACTGCGAGGCTGGGACCTGGACAAGGTACTCCCTCTTCTTTTCCTCATAAGTCAAACAAACTGAACGCTGATCTGGCCAGATAGCAAGATGTTGAAATACTGCACATTCAAGAAAACGCTTAATGTTTATGCTTAAACTTTTCTACTATAGTTTAAATGTATTAAAGGTGTTACGTGTTTATGGGATCAAACTAATGGGGGAAAAAAAATCACATTCTTATCTCAATCACAAACATCCAGTTTACTGTCTAAGCTTTCGAGCAAACAGACCTTTGTTGGAGCCAAATACACACTGAAAAAAATAGTCTCCCACACATTTAGAACATCTGAGGTGACAGAAGAAAAAAGTATACCATCTTTTTCTCACAATTTAAATGTACCTTACAGCACATGTTTGTCAATGTTTGACTGGAAACCTACCTGCTAATATATCGCACTTTTTCAAGAGAGACATAGCAAATACATTATAACAATACAATCACAAATATCAAATAAAGCCATAAAAGGCATGACGCACAGAAAAAATATTTGGTGCCAGTCTGTCATAAATCCATCAGCACAGATTGTAACATAACTTTCATATCAAACTAACTAGTGACTCTAAGTTCGGAAGAGTCCATAGAACATGTGATTGCAGTTCAATAATCCACAAAGATACATCTCTTATGTCTGCTCATGAAGTCTGTCTCATTTCAAAATCTCAAAGAAGTGACACCTTCTATTTCACTAATGTGGAAACTAATCTCCACATGAACTTATATCAGTTTAACACTTTATCAGCTGCTTGAGGGTAACTTCCTGCTGATAAACTCAGAAATATTTAACTTTATGAGGTTAATGAGGGCTCTTTGAAAACACTATTAGTTTTGGATTAAGTGAGACTAAACCATCTTAAGTTCAGCCTGGCCTGCATGTCTTCCTAATGACCCTCCTTCATGGTCACACTTCACTAAGTGGCACATTTTTCAAGTCGAGCAATGACTAAAAAAATCTTAACAAAAAACAAAAATGAAACTGAGATTTCTGTGAACTGGATCAAAACCACACAGTACATAAAAGATGAATACAGGAAAATAAAATAAAGCTTTATTAAAATAGAATAAAGCTCTTGTACAGTTAATGGTGTGATACTGTTTTTCTGTAGAAGAAGCAGTTTTATGAGAGTTTCCAGCAGCTGCCTCCCTCCCAGTGGACAGAGCTAGCCGATCTGATCAGTCAGTGTATGGACTACCAGGCAGCCTTCAGACCTTCTTGTCGAAGTATTATCCGTCAACTCAACAGTCTGATCACTTCAGGTAATGATGTGTATTACTATTCAGCTGAAAATAAAACATGTCTAGAATATAACGTAGAATATAAAACAAATATAGACAAGAGATACTACTCCCTGTCAAAGCTGCAGTAGATAGTGTTTAAATTTACAACCTGCAAATAGGTCTACAGAGGATTTTGCAGAACCTGTTTGGGATTTGAGAAAGCTGATTGAAATATAACTATAATAAGCTTATTGTAAATTAAAGAGTATGGTCTAGACCTGCCCCATGTGAAAAGTGCCCTGAGATGACTTTTGTTGTGATTTGGCGCTATATAAATAAAATTGAATTGAAAATTGAATTGAATGTAAATGTGAATATAACACGCTTCATGTAAATGTAAATCGAGATATTCAATTACACAAACAAACCAGTCATTATTGCAATCAAACATTTCTTGTTTCATGGCAGACTATGTGATTCTCGCTACTGAGCCTGTCACACAGAGCCCAGTGTGGAGAGCCCTCAGCCCCGCTCAGCACGACCAGACATTATTTGAGGAGAGACACCTACGTTACATCTCCCCACTGGGAAAAGTAAGCCTGAAGTATAGCAGAGCAACCTTTGTGCAAATCAGTCCACTTTTAAAAATCATCATCTTAGGTTTTGTGGAAATTGGATGAGCTTTTTATTGTGCTTGATTATTATTATTGGATTTACAGCCAATTAAAGTTAGTGTTTATTTTCTATTTGAAACATGCAAAAAAATGTAGCAGTGGCACACATCCTTGTAGTCAAAGGAAATCAACACTTGATTAGTGGTGATAGTTTGTAATAAGATATGTCTCTTTGCATGCAGACTTAATTTTTTTCTACAGTGTTCTCTGCAGTTATATGGCAGGGTGTGATTTTCTTGAGTATGACTGATAACTGGATGACTTTATCTGAATCAACATTTTTCCAGGGAAACTTTGGCAGTGTTGAACTTTGTCGTTATGACCCGTTGGGTGATAACACTGGTGAGCTGGTCGCTGTGAAGAAATTGCAGCCTAATAAGCAGTCGACTCTGGAGGATTTCCAGAAGGAGGTCAACACCCTCAGTGTTTTGCACTGTGACTACATTGTCAAATACAGAGGAGTGTGCTACAGCATGGGTAATAAAAACTCTCTGCAAACACAGCAGATGATGTCACAAAGTAACTTCAGTAAAATAACTCCATAATCCAAAAAACCCATAACTCAGTTTTCTTTTTGATATTTTTTTTTAGATTTTTGTGTTGATGTGGCACGGTCCAACCTTTACAGTATATGTATCCAGTGCATGATCCTGGTTTACATTTTGAATTTTAGATGTTAATCGACAGTGATTTATGACTGACTTAAGGAATCAGAGAAGATAGGAAGTGTCTGCTGGGTTTTGGATTGACTTTCAACACTGTTTGCCTGCTCACAGGTCGCCTCAGTATGAGTTTGGTGATGGAGTACCTACCCTATGGCAGCCTTATTGGCTACTTGGAGAATAACCGACACATCAACACCAGGCGCATGCTACTTTTTGCTTCACAGATCTGTAAGGTAATAAGCAGATACAGTAAATGAAGTTTGAATGTACTGTAAATTAATCATTGGATGACAAAATCTTGTCACTTTTGGAGATTAAGATTGATAACCAACAACAAGTAGCTTTGTAACATTCCCGAAATAAATTCACATTTGTCCCTCAAAAAAGTCCAGCAGAAATTGTGACAGGAATTTTTGCAGGAATATAATTCTGCAGGACTGAATATTTGTATTTGGGAGGAATCCCGTCAGAACCTAAATTTGCTGTGACAATCATGATACTCTTGGATTAAACCTGCAGAACCACCTCTCTTGCTTTACTAACATTATAAACAAACCAATAGTAAGGAGTTCATCGGACAAAATCATAGTGCTGAAACAAGTAAAGCTATAAAAAGCATCATGTGATTTATTGTTGTATAATGTGCTTGTACAAGGTTCAGCAGGCTCATGAGCCTATATGTCTTACCTTGTGGCTCCATAAATAAATTTAATTTTTATCTGAGATACTATCAAAGATCCTTTGTACTGCTAAATATAAAGGGATGAGACTTATTTTCTTTTCTTCGGTTTTGCTGTTTTTTAATTTTTCTAGGGGATGGCCTACCTGCAGACCCTACGTTATGTGCATCGAGACCTTGCAGCAAGAAACATTCTTGTGGCCAGTGAATCACTGGTGAAAATTGCTGATTTTGGGCTGACCAAGATTATTCCTTCTGACAAGGAGTACTACCGAGTCACACAGCCTGGAGAGAGCCCAATCTTCTGGTAGATCTCCTCATGTTTGAAAATTCAAATCACCTTTAAATGGGACATATCAAGCACATCTCCAGGTCTAAATTCATATTCTGGGGCTCTGCTGGAATACCTTTGCATGATTTACAATTCAAACTCCTTATTTATCTTATACTGGCCCTTTATGCAGCCCCTCAGTTCAGCCTCTGTCTGAAACAGGCCATTTTAGCTCCTGTCTCTTTAAAGCCCCCCTCTCGATGAGCCCACTCTGTTCTGATTGGTTAGCTTCCACAAATTGCCCCTTAACAGACTTCCAGCAGCTTCGTAAACAAACAAGCGTAGTCGTATTTCACTCCTTTTTCTCCTTCTACTTAAAATATCAACTTCTCAAATACATCCTTACATGTCCGAGCACAAATTTGATCTGAAATATGTGGGTGGACAACATAAACAGCCCGTGGAACAATTTTAGTAACAACGGCTACAGAACTGGCAGCCGTTTGTGGGCATGCACAAACAATCTGACATCAGTTAAATGAGGAAGTAGCGTTATCTTTGCAAACGGAGCATTCAGAGCAGGCTGAAGCCCTGGCTTTTGACTTTCAGGGAGCAACTGTATATTAATTGTACCACTAGGAGTTGCCCAAATGAAAAAAAAAAACAAAAACCTACACCAACGGGGCTTTAACTCTGTGTCATGGTTCTTTCTGCATCCACTGTGTTCTGGTTGTTGTTAATGTAAGTCTGAAAGTACAGTGATGTTGTATGTTTTGATACAGAATTTTATTCTCATTAAAGTCAGTATATTTTAGAACATGGTGGCGTAAGCTAAGCCCATGTTTTTCTCTTTCATGCAAAATAAGTTACTGAAACTTAGAAGCTATATTAGGCCTGCTGTTTCTCATAACTCAAAAAATTGAGGAGACTATTGTTTATTTTTGCTCTCATAAGTTCTCATTATTTAAGTAAAGATCAGAACGTGAGGTCCTGGAGGTCTAATGGCTACCCTGCTCATTTTTTGCAGGTACGCTCCAGAGTCCATAAATGAGTCCAGATTCTCCCACAAATCAGACGTCTGGAGTTTTGGAGTCGTTCTTCACGAGCTCTTCTCCTACTGCGATATGAACATCAACCCAAAAAGAGTAATGGTTTATTATCTATACATACAGTACATGTATGGGCAATATTTCATTATTTTATTATTATGAATTGTGAAAGAGACTTTTTATCTTCTAATCGAACTGCAGTACCATTGTGGTTTCATTTATTTCACCATTTTAGCTATGCATGCAGGAGATTGGACACAATGTGCAGGGTCCATCCATTTCAATGCATCTGGCAAATATTCTAAAGAATAACTGGAGGTTGCCTTCGCCTCCAAACTGCCCACTCAAGGTATGTTCATTCTGTATTGTTCAGTAATCGAAATACACTAGCTTTCATGTGGCAAATTTGGTGCCAAATGGTTGCCCAAAGTGTAAAATACATCAGAGAGGCAGATAGCCTGACAGTCTTCTCAGCTATATAAAAATTGTTAACATCTTATTTTGACCTTCAAGTCTTCAACTGCTCACTACAGTTGTCATACTGTACCACACAAATAACAACACTGTAGTGCTCTATCTCTACCATGAAAATAACTCTCAATATTTTTCTCATTGGGACACCAGGTGTACAGTTTGATGAAGCAGTGCTGGGCGTACAACTTTGAGGAGCGGCCATGTTTCCCCACCCTGGGAGACCAAATTGAAACTATCATGCAAGACGAGAGAGAGAACCTTAAAGGCTGATAAAGAGCCTGTGTTATGTCACAGTGGAACTCATGCCTCAGAAGAACAGTGTAAAATGATACAATTTCATTCACTATCACAATGGAAATTCAGTTTACACAGGTACAGACAATATATCTTAGCAGTCACACACTGACTTATTGACTGATAATATGCTACTCAATGAACACACTGTAAACCCCTTTCCCAGTCCCACTACTCTTTAGCCCTGGATGGCCATAAAAGAGGACAGGAAAATATACCAAAGGCAGATGAAAAACAGAAGTTACCTGGATGTAACTCCAGTTTTATGAGTACGTGTGTAACCCATTAGGATATGTGGCACATATTAAATATTTATTGCATTTACCGTTCACAGCAATAGAGCAATAAAAGCAAGAACTCTCCCGAACCACATTTTAAGACTTCCTTTGAACCTTATCCTACCATAAAGTTTCCCACTCTGGAGGTAATATTAAACAAGGATAAGCTCCTAACTGTCTGAGATCTCAGTGTGGTACATTTCATCATGTATTCTTACAGTCATATATAGAAGAATATTCATAATACAGGCTAAGTGGGAAAACTGCATTAATGCTCAAGACTAACATTTCTACTGTACATATGGTACATTGTTTAGGGCAACATATCAGCCGCAGGTTTAGGATATTTAACTATTACTCCTCTCTCCAGCCAGACCAAATAAAATACTGGTTAACTTAAGAAATGCAAAACACACTGCACTCAGCACTGCAAAGCATAAATTTGATTAAATGTATGACTAGCTGTGTCTAAAGGGGTAAAAATAAATTACAGAACCTGAAGTTTTTTTTAAACTAAAAATGTATTGAAGAAAAAATATATTTTCATATCCTGCATTTTTACTGTGGTAGTGTTGTGCTGTAGTGAAGAATATACAGAATATGCTTTTGTATTTTTTTATTTGCATTTACATCATGTTTGAAATAAAGCAATGTTTGTGGCAGCAGGTTTTTTTAAAAATATTTACTGGCATTATCACAAGGAGTTTACAAAGTGCTCTATAAATAAGTGTGAAACCTAGAATATTTAAATCCAAGGCAACTGGACTTAGGTGTTTTTAAGAGATGAATGTTGGTGTGTAGGTGAGTTCAGTAATGTTAGGAAAGATAATAATATCAGTAATGAACAAGTACACATAAAACCTATAAATAACAATGTAAAGTTGTTCATATGTGATGATTATCAATCTTTTTATTTGCGCCTCTAGTGGCTCTGAAAATGTCACTGTAATATTTAAATCAGATGGACTGATATTACATTAGACATTCTGACTGAGGATGACATCTACTGACTTTTGTGATCACAAATAAGCAACATGTCATCAAAATTAAGTCAAGTAAACTTTAAACCCGATTTTACTGAGCAGCATCAATTAATATTACATTTCAGATTAGGGTCAAATATTCTATGCCACATAAAATATATCTTAGCTGGTAAGAATCTGTGTATCAATAAAAGGTCTTTATAATAGCAAGGGTCATACAGATCTATTTTCTTAGAGGGAATGTGCAGTCCTGCTGTCTTCACACCCGCATGGGAAACAGGACGAAGTCCTGCTTTAGCCAAACACATTCCCATGTAAACATCATCAATGGGAAGAATGGTAATGGAGTGAGACATTTTGTATATGACCAAAGCTGTGTAGCCAGATAAGAGGAAGCCCCCACCACCACAGTAGGGGGGGTATGAGTCTGACTCCTGCACCTGAACTGGGATAAAATACTTGCTCTGTAAATCCCTAATGGGACCCACATTCTGGATCAGATGGCCAGTAAAAAGGTGCTTGCTCCCATCATTGTCCTTGAGGCTTTGGAGATACTCAACCATGTTGTCTGTGTTGGCAAAGACGTCATCATCACCATTTAGCAGAAAGCGAGCATTTGGACAGTTTCTTTCCATCCATTCAAGGAAGAGAATCTGCTTCAAGGTGAGGTTGAAGAATGAGTCACCAAAGTCCCATTGAAGGATGTCATTGTACTCGCATTGCTCCAGTTCAAGGATTGTGTTCAGTCTCTCCTTCTCAAAACCTGTATCCATTGTTCCTGAGATGAAGATCCTTCTGATCCACACACCATTGTGTAACCTCTCTTTAGCCCAGGTTTTGCGCAGCACCTCTCGGCGCTCGTAGTTCACAGGGGAGCTTTTAATGACCAGCAGGAGGAAGACTTCTGCAGATTCATCAGCTCCTCCACATTTGTCAGGGATGTCCAGTAGCATGGGGAAATGGCGACAGTGACGATAGTAGAGAAAGTCTTTTATACTACCAGGAAGAGAGCTGAAGCCTGAGATGTTGACAGCAGACATATTTTGTTGACACCTTGACACATAAGAGTTGTTTTTGGTGCTTAGCTTCTTTTGACTGGCATCCTCACTCACATATACTTGCAAGTGTTTGGTTGCAGGGTGAGTAAATACACTTTTCCACAAATGTAAAGCCAACAGGCCGAGAGCTCCAAACATCAGGAGAGTTTTTGTCTTGTCCTTTCTCATCCTTGACAATGCAAAACAAAAACAGTTTTTATATCAACAAGTCTCAGTCAGAAAAATAATGAGTAAATGAAGACATTTAAGCAATAAAGGTAATTACTTTTAGAATATACGTAACATTTAACAACAAGGTAAATACAATTCTAAGTAAGAAACAAGTGAGGAACAAATCAGATACTAACTGATTTTATTTCTTCAATTACACAAAGATAGAACTGAAGTAATTGTTTCTGGAGCCAAGGAAGAACAATTAAAAGTCAGCTTCAATCAGTAACGTTAAAAACTACAAAACATTAAAAACTACAAAAAAAAAAAACTACAAGCCAAGCCAGATATCTTGGTGGACTGACTCAGACCTGAATTTCAACAGCCACATTAAGACAATTACAAAGTCAGCCTACTATCACCTTAACAATATATCAAGAATTACAGGACTTATGTCTCAGCAGGATTTGGAAAAACTTCTCCATACATTTATCTTTGGTAGTCTCAAGTACTGTAACAGTGTCTTTACAGGTCTGTACTGCAGCTGATTCAGAACGCTGCTGCTTGAGTCCTCAGTAAGACCAAGAAAGTAGAGCATATTACTCCAGTTCTCAGATCTTTACACTGGCTTCCTGTCTGTCAAAGAATTGATTTTACATTACTGCAGTTGGTTTATAAAGCACTGAATGGTTTAAGGCCAAAATTCATCTCTGATCTGCTGCTACGTTATGAACCATCCAGACCTCTCGGGTCGACTGGGACAGGTCTGCTTTCTGTTTCCAGAGTCAAAACTAAACATGGAGAAGCAGCTTTCAGTTTTTATGCTCCACATATCTGGAACAAACTCCCAGAAAACTGCAGGTCTGCTGTTACTCTCAAATTTGAGGGTTAATATCTTACACTGCACTGTAACTTTTATTCTCCTGTTTTATCTGTCTTACTCTATTTTAGCTTATTTTTTATTTCCAATCAATACTTTTCAATTAAAATTTAAAAGTCTTTTTATATTGTCTTGTGTTGCTTTTATATTCAGTCTTGATGCCTTTTATGTTAAGCACTTTGAATTGCCTTGTTGTTGTGCTAGACAATACTATATACTATATAATACTATAAATACTATAAACTTGTCTTGCCTGTTACTGAATGGCTGAATGAATCTCAGTTAATGAATAGATACTGATAAGTTTCCTGAGAACAGATTGCTGGCTTCAGTGAATCAGTACCAAATGAGTTCCCAGATCTGAATCTAAATACTAACTATTTTTAAATAATCTGTAACAATTAACTCTGAATCAAGTGCTAAATTCTAAAAAACAATAACTAATCATAACTTCTGTATTATGTAAGTATTGTATTTTTTATGTATTTTACTTGAAGATTAATCAAAATCTAGGAAAACAAAGGAAAGCAAATGCATTGTCATTATTCATTTGTATTTATTTAGTTTGTTTAACAGTTTTTATAACTGTTAAACTAAAAACTATGAAACTTTAAAACCATTACACATCTGACCTTACACGTACTCCATTCTATTCATCAGCAGCAATAAACTAACATTTTGTTTATAACTTTTATTTATTTTTATTGTGCTGTGAATAGATTTTTATATTAAGCATTTTTAAAAAAACAATTTAAAATATTAAGTTGTACAAACCTCATGCTGAGATCTAGTGTAATCTGAAGGATCCACTGGTAATTTTAATCAGAAATTAATCCAGTCTAGTATTTTCCAGGAAACATGTTGATTAATGGAAATTCAAAAAAATGAACACGGCCAAAGTGTATGCCTACTGCTAACTGTAAAAAATGTGGCCGTTGCTATCGTCTCCTGCCTCTCCTATAAGTTTATCACTAACTAGAGGGGAAGTATGTTGTATAGCTTGTTGGGTGGTGTTTGCAGTGTTTGCTGTGAGGTAAATGAAGTGTTAAATAAACTGAATACTGTGTATTCTGATGAAAATAAAAAATCTAAAATATCCATGTATCCTCGTGTAAACTGTTACAAAAAAATCACTGTGAAAATCAACAGAATTTGCCTTATTTACCATTAATGATCACATCACCAGACAGACGTGTACAGAGCAAATCAAGCAAAGCTACAATTAGATTTACTAGATTCAGTACAATAGGCCACCAACTTTCTTGGAGTAAATAAATTAATTTAGACGGATTCACTGTTTCAACTCCCTATATGAGGACATGCATGTCCATGAGAAAATTTAAGAGACTTAAGATTCACAGCCACTCCATCAAAAGGCATCTAGGCTAATCTTTTTTGGATTATTTGGCCATGGGGGTTTATGATTTAATTTGAATAAGAAGTGGTTTCAATTTGATATTTGACTGTAGATCTAAAATATGTCATGAACATCTGTGCATTCAGACAATTGAGACAAAACAACAACAAATTAAGACATTTAGCTGGTGAAATGCTGTGAAACCTAGTCTGACATCACTGTCCATATAATTTTATACCTTGAACCTTGGACCTTCTGTAACCCTGCTACACTCTAAATAGACACACCTCCGTACTGCTATATCTTATGCTACATTTCAGCTGTACATTAGAGCTGCTGCTTGTCTGTTTGCTTAACTTTATTGGGTTAAACAGTGCCTGACAATAAATATACCCTTTTAAAATAATTAATAAAAGGAATAGTTAGACATTTTAGGCAAAATGCCTATTCAATTTCTTTAAATGGGAAGTTAAATGGGAAGATTGATACCGTTCTCATATTTGTAAATATAAGACTGGAGCCAGAGGACAGTTAGCTTAGGATAAAGACTGAAAGCAAGGGAAAAAGCTAGCCCAGCACATCCAGAGCTCTCTAATTAATGCATTATATCTTGCTTGTTAAACCTGCCTACTAAAACTGAAACAGAGTCTTTCATCACTGAGATGTTGCCAGACAACAAGCAGAGAACCCAAGAAGTTCCTTGCCCCTTAAAAGCACAACTTGTCTTTTTACACTTATTTTTTGGATGGATTAAACAAATGAGATATAATTAATTTATGAGCTTTAGAGGTGCTGGTAGGCAGATTTTTTTTCCAATAGTAAATATATTGATATCAATATATAGGTTTATGATCAAATTTATTTCCAGAAAGTAATTAAAAACTGGACTTAAATGCATTAAAAAAGATTTCTTTTTGTCTCTTGTCAGTAATTCAAAAAAACAAACGTATTTTACTCTGAAACTTCTCATCCTCGCTGTTGATTTCGGTTGTCTAGGTCCTACCCATTTAATGATTCACCTAGCTCATATTTTTCCCATGCAACAGACTGTGCAAACAACATAATTTCCCAATGTCTCTGTATCAGAGAGTGTTGTTAGAAGCCACTGTGGTATCTCTTTTTTTTAAAATTACACCTCTCTTTATATGGAGAAGAGAAATATGTAAAACTAGAGAAAGAAAATAATTTACCTGTAACAAGAAACATGAAACATTTTTAATGCTGAATAAATAAAATAAAAATTGACTGATAACTAATGATAATACAAAAATATCGTCTGTGTGGTGGTACAACAAATCAGTTTTCTGGGTATGTGTGGTTGCACCGCCACCGGTGACCACACTGAAGTGGTCAATATCCACAAACGTTGTTGTGCATAAATTTGGCATTGTTGAATCATTGTTACATTGTTACATTAGCAGCATGACACTGGATTTATCTAATTGGTTACTTTATTTTCATTAAAAGCATCTGAAAAACGTCCAAACAAATCACTGAGAAATGATTACAAGGTCACCAGAGTTTTTTGAAGGATATTCATATTCATTTATCATTCTGTTCAGTAAGCCCTCCAAAACTAAACTCCATAAAGAGGCCACAACCCAAGAGCATTTTTTCTAGATCACATTACATTTATTTGGCAGATGCTTGTCCAAACTACTTCAAGTAAGTCTATTCAAACTGCCTGAGATTAAGAGCTATGTGTCATCAAAAACAGGAAAAGCTTCCCTAAACAACTAAATAGGTGTTCAGTGCTACAGTGCAAATGCTTAGATTGTTTTCTCCTTTTAAGAAAAGAGACATAAGAAAGTGCTAGCATGGGCTGCTGGGGTGTAAATTGACAAGTAGGGTTTTCAACCTGTGAAGAAAGATGAACAGTGGTCTGCTGTCCTTACATTTCACCATTATGGGTCAGAACCTTGACCCACATGCGTCCTCGGACTGCGAGGGCAGCCAATTGCCCAGAGGCAGAGGAAAGCAATTGCCATGCCAGAGTGTAGGGTTTGACTATGGTTTTAAGGTTGCATGGAACAGGTCCCTTCACTGCCTTGTGGACCAATCTTGAACTGGATGTAAGATGCATCAAGGAGCCAATGTAGTGAATAAATTCTCACCAGAAATGAACGTTGATTTCAGACGATTCTGCAAAACCCTGGATTACATTAAATGCCAATGTATTTAAAATGACTTAGGGTTATGCCAAATAAACTTGGTATGGTTGGTCAACTAAAACACTATGTTATGGTTAGGGAAAGGCCATGGTTACAGTTAAAAAAGGCAACATTAATTGCAGAATTGTGATGAGATGTTAACACCATTCTTCTGCACAAAAGGTCAATGTGTCACACTACCATCCACCATCTGAATCTCCACACCGTTGTTCACTTTTCTATATAAAGGGCACAATATTTCCTGCATTGATACTGACCTGGCATTGGATTATTACAAGGGCTACCAGGTTATAGTAAGTAAGTAAGTAAGTAAATAAGTAAAGTTTATTTAATATAGCACCTTTCACAGAGCAGGTCGCAAAGTGCTTCACAAGAGTAAAATTGTTTAAGAAAACCCCCATAAAAATAGCACTATATAAGATACAAAAAAGAAACAAACAATAAAACATAACCACATAACTTAAAAACACACAAAATTCAAACACTAGACAGTATGAGGTGAGACAAAGGCCAATTTGAACAAATGTCCAGCTGTTTTTAAAGGCATCAACAGAGACTGCAGATCGCATGTCTATTGGAAGAGCGTTCCACAGTGTAGGAGCCACCACTTCAAAAGCACGATCACCTTTTGTTTTTAGTCAAGCACGAGGGACAACCAGTAAGCCGTGGTCAGAAGATCTAAGTGACCTATTGGTAATATAAGGATGGAGCAGGTCAGAGATGCACACAGATGCCTGACCATGTAGGGATCTGTATGTGAAAACAAGAACCTTAAAATAAATCCTAAACTTGATGGGAAACCAACGTAAAGATGATGGGTGTGATGTGAACCGTTCTGCTGGACCTGGTCAGCAGCCTTACAGGAGCGTTTCGGATCATTTGTGGACGGTCCAGGGACGACTTGCTGAGGCAGGTGAAAAGGGGATTACAGTAATCCAGCCGGGATGATATAGAAGCGTGAATAATCATCTCTAGCTCAGGTTATGATACAGCAGACCTGAGTGTGTGTGTGTGAGAAACATGATTGGGTTAGCGATGAAGTGCATTGCCTTATCAAATATAACACAGAGATTTCTAAAATTACTGTACAGCTGTAGAAAGGGACCCAATACACTGAGCAACCTTGGAAGCTATGCTATCTGAAGCAATAAGGACCCCAGTCTTATCTGCGTGTAGTTGTAAAAAGTTGTCCTTTATTGCAGTTGAACAAAACTGCAAAATAGATAGTTTAATAATAGTTTAATCAGTCTCATCTGGTATAAAGGAGACAAAAGCTGTGCTAAGATCCAGCAGCATGAAAACAGTGCATTCATCCACATCAGAAGACATCATTATGTCATTGGAGACTCTGAGAAGAGCTGTGTCAGTGGAATGCTTCTGATGGAAACCAGATTGGAATTTCTCTAAAATGTTGTGTGCAGTCAAGATAGCAGGTTGGCCTCTGCTGCTGGCAAGAGCAGAGCCCGAGCCAAGGAGCACAAGAAGCTGTCGATGCCAGAGGAGGACAATAGGGGGGGCTAGAGCTGTAAACAGTAGCCTGAGATGAACCCAGAGAAAAAGAAGTAGGTTCCAGGAGAGGTATGTGAGGTGTAAATGAAGTAAGTAAGTAAATGGAGAGGCTGAATGGAAAACCTTGCTGTCCGAGTTGGTGTAACCACAGTATTGTCAATGGTGATGGACAGGTCTCAGCACATCTTTTATGCTGAAGAAACACAAGTTCAGTCTTGTGCAGTTTGAGCTTAAGGTGATGCCCTGATATTCACTCTAGTCCGAGATGCCTGCCAAGCACATAGGCAAGCAGTGATGCGAATCACAATAGCTGTGTGTCATCAGCATAGCAGTGGTAGAAGAAACCATCGAAGTGTATAACAGCCCCAAGGATCACTCCGTAGAGGGACATGAGGATGAAGCCGAGGACTCAACCTTGTGGAACCTCTGACTGCTTGGTTCAGACACCGATCCTTAACATGTCACCTGGTAGGTGTGACCCTTTAGGTAGTAGGCAAAGGAAAGAAAGGAAGTGCAGATCCTGAGACACCTAACCCTTTGGGGATGGTTAGAGAAGTTTTACAGACATTCCTTCATAGATGTCTCCTCCCGTTGATGTTTGTTTGTTTGTTTACATGGTGACAATACAAAAATACATAATTTACGTTACTCATCACAATACACTAATACCACACAATAACACATCATAATGCACATCTACTGTGAATAAAACAAAAACAATTTACACAGTTTATATAATGAACACAAAGATAATAGACAGGCACAGACTGAATCTATCATGATCTAACAGATAAATATCATCATTTAACATAGAATGCCCAGGGAACCCTTACACACCAAAGAATACTTATTAATCACTAAAGTTTCTTCTCCTCTTTTAGTGCTTTTTAAAAAAACATATATATTATTTTGTGGTTTAATATGATTTGGGAGTGAATTCCCTTCTTGCTTTGCTCTTTATATTACTGTGCATTGAACTGATGTGGTTTTGGATTCAAGTAAAGTAAAACAACCTCCAGCAGCTTTCTTTGTTGAATAATTGTGTGTATATGTACTAAATGATAGTTTTTTGTAAAAACAAAACAAAAAAACCCTGTCTTTGTTGTTATGACATTCCTAATGACAACCATCAATGAAAGCAGTAATCTATTTTTCACTTCAAACCAAGAGCGACATCCATGCATTTTAGTAACATTTGTTCACAACCCACATGAAACAGCTCCATGTGCCGCTGTATTCTGGACCAATTACAATTTTCTTATATTATCTAATGAAGTATTGGACCAAACTGTTGAGCAATAATCCAAGTGAGACAAAACCAAAGCTTGAATTATTTGCTTGGTAGTTTGTTGTGTCAGGTATTTCACACCTTAATTTTTTTCACTTAATAATAGACAAAATATTTCCCATTTTAGTTACCACTCTCTGTATGTGTTTGTCCCATTATAAATTATATTCTATGAAAACTCCAGCCAAAAGTTTGGCGTCTTCTACCTGCTTTATTAAGATGTTATTTATACTGAAATCAAGCTTTGGTTTTGAACATAAAGAATAGCTTGTTCCTATTACAACACTGGTTGTTTTAGACACATTCAAAATAAGTTTACTACTGTTGATCCAGTCTACAACCAACTTCAACTCCCAATCTAGATTTGTATTTATATCACTAATTTTTGCTTCTGTTAAATATACTGTGGAAGCATCAGCATTGTACGGAAGCCCTGAGAGGCAAGTGAGAAAAAAATATTTCTGCAGATCCAATATCTAAGTCTGATCTAAATTGTTTTCTCTCCTGTGTTTATGACTTAAGAACAGGTGAAAAAAGGTTTTGCCAGGATAATCTTTCTAAGTTACTTAATTTTTTCCCATCTATGAAAACAGGTGAAAGAAATTTTGGCAGGTGATTTTTTGTGTGGCTCAAAACAAGTGAAAAAAAAAAGTTTTGGCAAATGATTTTTTTTTTTTGTCAGGATCATTTTTCAAGTGTTGGTTGTTGTAATGCTCATTTCAGCCACAAGAGGCCACAAGTGCACCGCTAAAGTTGTAAAGGATATCAGCTAGTCCACAAAAAAGTGATGAAAGTAGTTTGCTACAGTTTAGTAAATTTTAGTGGTTCAAAAACATCCACAGTAACTGTGACAATTTATTCATCACCTGCTAGCATAGATTAGCCAGTGCTAATCTCTCTCAGCAACCAATCACAATGGTCCCATGAATGTATTTACATTTGAAAGCTTCATGTACTATGATACTGACTTGACATCTCTTTCAATAAACAGAAGGCTACAACCCCTCACCATACTGAGAGTTGGTAAGCTCTTTCTGACTGAATTAACATCATTATACTAAGTACTATACTAACTAAGGACTGTACATTTGAATATTATTTACACTGAAACAGTCTAAAAAAACACATTTTCAGTGTCTCGGTCTGAAAGCATCGAATAGCATCTTTATTGGTAACATAAGACAACCTTCTTCTGAATCAGTTGTCAGAGAGCCTCATTTACAAAAGTAAAGGCAAACAGTTGTGGCAAGCCTCTGGTATTGTTGCAGCAAACACTGTGTCACAGTTCTGGTAGCATTCTGGCAACATGTGGTAAAGAGTGTTGCACTTGTGGTTTCTAATGTTTGCTGCCAGTTTGTTTTACATTTCTCTGGCACACTTGCCAGTGTCTAACCTACATTCAGGTTAACAAAAAACAAAAATACAATACTGCTAATTATAAGCACTTGCACTTCAACATCTAATGATTAGATTCTAAACATATATAATCATGTGTAGTCTAATAAAAACAACAGACAAAATATGTATTATTATACATGTTTATTAATTGATCATATTACACAAGCTTTTCAGTATAACATTCAGCAAAATTTTATAAAACTTTTTATACATTTTATAAAAAATTATAAAATTCAGCAACATTTAATTTTAATAAAACAGAAATGAAACTAGAGACATTTAGGGGAAGTGGGAACACTGCAACATGGGGAACAGCCAAAAAAAAAAAGAAGTGATGTATGTGCTGCAAATGAAAAAAAGAAGCTAAACCCTCATGACAAATATCTTCATATGACAAAATATTTGAGAATTACGCTGAACAACAGACATTTCAGATAAAATGAACTCTTGTATACTGAAAACATCCCTGTGTTAAGTCATGGGGTGTTAGGATTGTGAAGCACCGACCACCTACAGTGTTTTCAAAATCATACGAACTCTTGCTGAGGATGAAGTGAAAAGGCCTGAAAGATGGATCAAGTAATGGACTATGGTTTTGTGAGAGATTGAAATAGTGGTTATCATTTGATGTGTTTCTTGTATATATTATATATGTTACAAATGTTTTCAAACTAAAGGGTCAATGTTTGTTCTCAATTCAGTGTGATGTAATGTAATGTTACTGTGACACTGTGGTATAAGAAATCCTACTCCTAGGCTAGTTGAACTCTTGAATTTGTTTCTATCTGAGGTTTGTTTGCTGACCCCTGGGGTTAGCTAGAGATATCTTTGCCTTAAGCCTATTGTCTTAGAAACTGTGTGCATCATGAGGTACCTAGATAAGCTAAATTTGAAGGCTGCCCTTGTTTGAAGTTATTGATTGACCATTAAGTCGCTGTGAGATCATCCTTGTTTGTCATGACCATACTTGTTTGTAAGAAAGGGTACAAGTTTGTGGAAGTGTCCATTTAGGGACCTAGCTGTTTTTAACTTTGCTTCTGGAGAGGTATAAAGTTGTCTGGTTTGTATTCACAATCTTTAGAGAAAGGGCTGGCTTTAGGGAAAGGGCTGACTGAACAACATGCTTTCTCTCCAAAAATACAAGATTATTGTATTTTTGTTTTGTGTTTTTGAATTTGGACACTTTTATAATTGTTACTGATTGTGTAATGGATATCTACAATATCTACAAATGCTTCAACAAATAACAATGTTTGATGCTTTCTTCACATCTCTGTGTGGTTCTTGAGCAACCATGACAAAATTTCCATGACAGTTTATGTTCAACTGATTGGTAGAGTGGTATTATAAAGTATACTTGCTTGATATTTTACTTGCCATGGGTGCAATTAATTCTGGAGCAGTAAATAGATAATGTATTTGGGATATCTTAATCTTTTCTAAAATCAACTATGAGCATGCATGGTAACCACAAGTTTAGTTCGCTGCTCCAATATGCTTGGATAGCTTGGGTCATATTTTATAACACCTTACCTATGCATAGTTGATCAGGTTTGAATTTCTTCTCAACAGTGTGTAGGTCTCATTCTGCCCTCTGAAACAAAACAGTATCATTCAGAGTCATAGTTGTTGTTAAGTATTTTATTCATTAAATAAATAAAGCTTATAAACCTTACATGGCCTCCTCCTTCACCAAAGTGGCTTACACCTTTTGGATTGTTGTTGTTTGAATTGTTAGATCCACAAGTCAAATGTTGGACTTCCCTCTGGAATATGAAACACACAAAAAGGAGGTGACTAACAGTTATGGAATTCCCTATTAAATCAACTTTTTTCTTTTATCTTCTCAGATAGGGGTCCCTGGGACAAAAATCTTAGCAAATGGGGGTCCACAGCTTGTTACAAATCAATTTGGGGGTCCTTGACATGAAAAGGTTTGTGAACTAATTGTCTAAGTACCAATGGTTCAGCTGTCAACTGAAGGACTGATTAAGAATAGGCATTGCACTATAATTGCAATATTCAATAAACAGCAACACTAACGGTAACACTAACGGCAGATTAGCGCTGATTAAAATACATTTCTAGCCAAAAGAAGGACACAACAGTAATGTTACATAGCTTGCCAACACACAATATATGTGGCCTGTGTTTAGAGTGCATGGTGATATTAAAACTCACCTGGAAGAAAATATGAATGCTTAAGAACATGGGATAGTGGTGCGCTTGTCACCTCTTGTGGCCAAAATGAGTATTACAACAACAAACAGACAAATGATCCTGACAAAATAGAATTTCTTCACCTGCCAAAACTTTTTTTCCCATCTGTTTTCACAGATGAAAGAAAGAAAAAAAACCCCAAAACAATCCTGGCAAAACTTTTCTTTCACCTGTTCTTAAGTCATAAATACAGGAGAGAAAACAATTTAGATCAGTCTTATAAATTGGCTCTCCAGAATTTTTTTTTTCTCACTTGCCTCTCAGGGCTTCTGTAGCATACATAAAGACATGTGACTTTTTTTGATACTAGAGGAATATCATTGGTGAAAATTGTGTACAGGAGTGGCCCAAGACAACTCCCTTGAGGCACTCCATGTTTCACATGTTTAACCTCTGAATAACTTCCATTAAAGTACACAATTTCCTTTCTATTGCTCAAATAACTATTTATCCCTAATAATGAAGCCTGAGAAAAACCATAACGTTTTAATTTTTTCAACATTAATTTATGATCAATGATGTCAAAAGCCACAGAAAAATCAAGCAAAACTACTCCTATAATTTTCCTCTCTTCTATTTCCTTAAACCAGTCATCAACCATTTGAGTCAAAGCAGTGGCTGTCGAATATCTATCTAACACATATAAACTTAGTACAAAAAGTAAGGAAATTTGTGTTTGGTAGATTATTTTTTTGTTGTAACAATGCTTCTTGGCAATAAATCTTATACCGTTGGAAAACCTGTTTATTTCCCTTTTAAATGGTGCCACATTTGTAAGGAACATGCATTTGTGGGATGAGCAGCAGAGCTGAGTATGTGGGTTGCGCCCATGAAAAATATGCCAAATCTCTGCCAATGCCAAACAGCTTATTCTGCCATTGACTCTTGTTTGGTGCTTGGTGTTTGGTGGATTGGATGATTGGAGTTTGAAGAAACAAGACATATTGGCAATTTAACAATTTATTCATTTAATAAACAGGGGCCAGGCTGGTGACCAGCATGAGGAGGAGGTGCCAGGCTGTTGTGGCTGTGTATGGTTCTTCCACACGCTACGGAGGCTCCTGTTTGTTAAATGAATACATCGCTAAATTGTCAAACGATTACTCTGGCTCTGGTACAATAAATCAAATGGTAACATTTGTAGTTAATATTGTACTTGGTCCCTTACAAATCAACTAAATATTATAACACTGGTTGCTACAGCAACTATGCAGTAATTCATGGAAAACATTTAGGTATTGACCTGTTCAGTTTGTCAGATTATCAGCAACTCTCTAGCATCAGAAATTCAAGTCAATTCAATTTTTAACCCAATACCACAAATCACAAATATGCATCAGGGGACTTTACAATCTGTACAGCAATAAAAAATCCTCCATCTTTAGACCCTTGATTCAAATAAGGAAAAACTCCCTAAAAAACCCTTTAGCAAGGGAAAAAAATGGAAGAAACCTCAGGAAGAGCAACAGAGGATGGATCCCCCTTCAGGATGAACAGAATAGACCAAGAAAGCAAAATTACAGAAATACAGCATGTACAAATAGGATGATACATTTAAACAGGGATTGACAACATGTTTAAAGAATCTGATCAGAAGGATGTCAAGCAACCTCCAGATGCCAGTAAAAACGAATAGGAACTGAGCCACACAACCTCCATCACCATGGATACCTGGAAAGAGGACAGGCTACTCATAAGATGTTTTCTATTATGAATTCCGAATAATGTCCAGTGAATCAGGTCCAGACATTGTCTGGAGTTGCCCTTTCACACATGTAGCACACAACAGGAGATTGTCTGTGTCAGACCCATTCTCAGCCACTGGAAATACTCATCTATAATGATGACTATTTTTGCTTTGAAATCAATACTACATGTATTTGGATGTATCCGCAATATCAACGAAAGAGTGGAAAGCCATATACAGGCAAGCAGAAAAGAGTACAAAGCAGCTACACTCTCTGCACGCCAGTCACATGATAGAAACATTATCAACATGCCCACTCGCTCGCCATGAATTCTCCAGAGAAAGACCTGCTCAATCGGACATTACACAGACTTTGTACTAGGGAGCTGGCAGAGTAAAGACCTTTCCAACTGATTTGGACATTTGTGTTCTCACATACAACTCCTCCGGGTAATGTCTGGATAACTTCAGGGTTGCAGTGCATGTGTGAAAGACACACACACACACAAACAAGTGGGAAACTCACCACTTATCAGTCATACTGATGTCAATAGTAACGGGAAACAGGATATCCTTCGCCCCAGCACTCTACAGGACAGCCCATGCAGGTGACCTCCCACTCAACTGACATAATTATTGTGCCTCTCTTGCTGCTGCAGGCTGGCTCCTCTTTTGACTCAGCAACTGAAAACACAATAAATATAGATTAGGTTCAGGCTCTGAATACACAGCACCATATGTTGCTACCTAGTTATATCAATCGTGTGCGCCAAACTGTATTGTCAATATATAACGTTGTAGCGTTTAGACCAGTTTAATGTACATTACCTAACTAACATTAGTTAGCTAGGTCATGTAAAGTTACCAGGAATCATGTATTGATTGATTGATTGATTGATTGATTGATTAATTATCAGACAGGAAAAAAAGCAAAAAGCAAAAATTTAACATGTTATCAAAGTGAAAACATTTATTTACAACATGGTCCCAAGATGTTAAAATACAAAGAAACACAAAGAAGCACAAAACATTCAACATAAAAACTAAACAATACAATCCTGACCTCCAAAAACACTTCACCACAATCTAAGAAATAAAAACTAACTCCCACATGAAAAAACCAGGACAGCTAGGTCTTTGCTAGGTCTTTGTTATTCAACATCATTTTTGGAGCTTCATCAAACCATTTATCGAAACACAGCATTTCATTGATATTAATCCTGAAACTTACCAGTCTGTGTCGGTGCCTCTGCTTGTTCCAGGCCTCTCTCCCAGTACCGTGTCCATTGTGTCGAACCAGTGGAATGTTTTTCTGTCTGCCCCGCTGGTGTTATTGTGGTTAACAACTTTTTTGTACTGTTGGAGTTTTTTAATTTTCTCTCGGCACTGCACAGATGTACGCCGGATGCCCATTTCCTTCAGCTCCCTTGAAATGTCTTGGAAAACTTTCTCGTTTCTTGCTGCACCAGCCAGTAATCCTACACGGTCTTCTTGCTCCAAACAGCAAGCAGGGCTTCTGTTTCACTTGCAGACCAAGCTCTTGCCATTGTCTTCGCTTTTTTTAGACTGATGAACAACATCCTTTGTGTTTCTGCCAATCTTCTTCTGTTTCTTTCTCTGTTTTCTTGTCGTCTCTTTCTGGCTCTTTTCTTGGTCTCTATTTTCATCACACCTGTTACCAGTCTTTCATCAAATTCTGTGCTTGTTTCTTCTTTATCATCAGTTTCATCAGTTTCACTACTGCTACTTGTTTCACTGTCCTCACTTCTTCCACTATTGTCAAACTCCATGAGATCTTTTCCTTTTTTATTTTTATTTTTTCCTTTCATCCCTTTTAGTCTGGGTGTAGATGTGAGTAGGGTCAGATGTGTATGTTGGCCATTTACTGATTGCTCTCTCAGCTCTCTCTCTTCTTGCTCCTTTAATTCACACCACCTTTCTTCAGCTGTCATTCTTTCCACTCTTTTGGCTTTTTCCAACAATGCTACATAGGATGCTGCAGGGCGCTGTGGCTCTCCTGGCACAGCCTCAGAATTTGCATACATCGTTTGTGGTGCTTGTCGCCTGCAGACTACTGGTTCATACAATGATAATGTTGGCGAATGTTTGCTGTTCACTTGACAAAGGTTCTTCTTTGTCAGTCATTTTTATTTGTATCTGCCCTGTCATCTCCCCTGGAATATCTAATACTCCCTCTACACTGTCTCCTGCTTCTCCCACAACATACTGACCTGCGTGGTCTGGCCTGAGAAGGTATATGTCACCTGGATATGGCAGGTAATCAATTATTGGTACATCACCTTCTCCACCTCCTCCCATCATCTCACCCTCCTTTGCTTTCTCCACTGTCTCGGCCTTCACTATCTTCCTTAATTCTTTTATTGACTGCCTATATGTGTTTCCCTCTTGAACAAAGCAAGCCAATGTCAAATGTACCCTCTATTACCTTTATTCCATTTTCTCATGCATCTTAATATTAGCTTCTTCTGCTCTTGATGTCTTTTAATTATCAACTTAGCTGGTATGGTTGGCCCTTCTTCAGCACTTTTTCCCAAATTCACTCCCATGTATCCTTGCCTTGCACTACTTGGCTCTGATCTGCTCATTTCTGGCTCCTCGTCTGATGCTGTTGTCCTAATCAGAACAGTTATTTTGCCAACAGTTACAGCAGCTTTATATTTTCTTGGAGAATCAAACTCTAGTTGCAATCACTCCGAGCCTCCTTCAAAACCCTGATATCTAATAATATCTCCCCACTTACCTAGCTCCCATCTAACTTTCCTGGTAACTATGGAAATTATAAATCTGGGATTGACCAACAGTCTATTCTCACCTTCTATTGCAAAATTATCTGGCACCCCAAAAAATGGATTAAGTAGTGGGGTTGCTATTCCCTCTGGGTCCCAGCAGAGTAGCCCTAATATTGGCTCAAGTGTTTCAGCTGTCCACAATCTTTGCAGAAACTGTTCCCATAAAATGTTAGGGAAAGCAGTCTGAACCTGTCTCGAATTGGTTCACTTAGTAAGTTGCCATAACTTTAAATTGATTAACTGGGCACCTTGATGACACTCCACTCCTCTGTCATCTATATATGTTCTTTCTTGCTAAAAATGTGTTCTAGTACTCTGTGTTTCTACAGTCACCCGCCTACATAACCTCACAGAGGCTGCAGCAGGTTAAAAATATCTAACTTCCTCTTTCTGTGTAACTCTCCACTGCTTATATGACCAATTTACATTTATTTCACAGCCACAGCATCTATTTACACATTTACAGAGCAACCAATCTCTACCCTCTAGACTTCTCCTGTCTTGTTTCCCTACTTCTCTCTCCTGCAATGTAGAAAATTAGTACAACCTTGCCACACTAACTGTGCAGTGCGTTCAATCACCTCAGTTATGGTATAGGCACCTTGACCTGGAATACCTTCACTGAGCCATTGATAATACATATGATCAACATCTCCAAATAAATGAATAGGCATTTAATCACCTTTATCCTGCACACAATTGCAACAACAACCATTATTTATAATGAGCTCAACATTTTATTTACAATACAATACAACAGTGCACTTCACTAGCTAACACCTCAAGACACTGACAACACATACACTCTTGTCTAGATTTGGCCCTGTCAACAACTTTACTATTTATGTGAAAACACAGATTTATAATGTTAGATTCTTTAGAGTAGAGGTGTTAGTCACAGTCTGAAGCCAGAAGGAACAATTTTAGCAGATTTAGCAGAAGGGGTTCTGCTTACCTCTATTGGTGGCCACCGGTGCTTCTGGTCAACAGATGCCCTGCCCAGATCCCAGGACCCTCAACCTCTCCTGGCTGGCTCACCAAAATATGTCATGGAAAAACTTCAGATGGGCCGTGAATGTCCTTGTGTAGAAATCAAATTATATTTTTACAAAACTATAAAAAATGTGTTTTTGTTAATGTGCATACAAATAAGTGCATTTAAAAAGCCTGCTGCAATGAAAAGACACGTCAAAGTGTGCGTATCATTAATTCTATATATCATCTCTATTAAATATAACAGAATAAACAACAGTAGGAGGTTATTGCTTTCACCAAACTACAAGAAAACAATACCAGGAAACAAGGAATAACATGTTTCATGTTGCCACTTCCAATAGGACCTATGTTCAATTTTTAAAAGAAGAAATCATATCTGACAGTTACATTGCCCCATATACTCGTGAAAAGAAAGTCTCACACATTCACCAATCTGAAAAAGCCCCTCACTTAAAATTTAACATATACAGATAACTAACAAATCAAATAAAATACTATAAAGACACATAAAGCTATGATGCAGAAATCATCATTTGCTCATCTCCAGTGAGCAAATGTATTCATTCCTGCATGGAGGAAACATCCCGATAGCTGAATATGACATTGTCAGACAATTAAAAGAAGGTAGATCTCTCAGAGGAGATACAAAATACAATGATATTAGAGGTGGTTTGGATTTGCTCTTCTTGAAATTGTACACGTTTTTAATCACACACTCAAGCACTCACCTTGTTAGGTAATAACTTGATGACGATACCTGTTACAATATTCTTCACTTGCATTTGGGGGTTGGTGGATGTTTATTTCAAGCCCAGATGCACATTGTACACACATCAAGCTTCACTCTAGCCTGTATGGTTTCAGGTCTCTGGTGCAGGAGCAGACATCAGCTACACAGCTGCATTGAAGTTTGTATCCCAGCTGGCACTCACACTTCGCTTTCTTTTACATTTGTAGTTATTTTTTTCCTCATTTAGCTAATTTTAATTACATTTCACATTACATACAAATAAATAACAACACACTGGATTTTATTTCATACATCATACTCATTTTATTTTACAGTTTAGCAGTACATTAGTTTCTATTTGTCGCACGCACATTTGGTTAACTTTTGTACAGTCATAAGTTGTTCTAATTTTCATTTTTGACTCACCAGTGTTGGGGTGCTGCTCCTGGAGGACATCTGGCCAGGCATGGAATGGTTAAATACAGGAAGTGGCCAATTGGGTCATACCAAGTCCTGCCACCTCATAGGGAGGAACTGTTCATTTCAAGTTTAGTCATATTGTTTGTTTCTCTTTATTGAATGTTTAGTTGGGTATTTTTGATTTAGTTGATTTAGTTGAGTTAACCTGTTTTGGGGGGGAATTCTGTTGTTTATTGCTTAGTTGGTAGTGTTTGTCATTTGTCAGTTACCCCTCTTGTGTTATGGTCTGATCAGCCAGTATATATGTTCCCCTTTGTGTTCATTTTGAAAGGTCTGTTAGTAGGATTAAGTTTACTTTAGTTGAGTTCTGTTTATTTGACCTCTTTTATGGGCCCTGAACTTTATTTACATATTTTGTCATTTGTACCTTTTTTTGCATTTTTTTGGGTAAAATAAAAACCCTCTTTTTTGAAACCACCTGAGTCTCCTTTGTCTGCCAGCTCGGTCCCTTACATATGGTGGCAGTGGTGGGATCAGCCAGTTTAGGAGACAGGTGTGTTTTTTTCCTCTTTTTTCTTTTCCTCTCTCTATCTTGTGAGGCATGCAGTGTGGAGCAAAGTCCAGAAGGGGAAATCGGTCAGGGATTGGAGAGACATGTGTGGGATCAGAAGACCAGGTGAACAGTGACAACAATTCCAGATCCTCTGGAGACTCCTGAGCCAGATGATAATCACTCTCAGGCCCGAGCCATAACTCCATCAGCACAGATACATCCTGCCATTATCTCATCAGGCCAGTCCTGAGTCTCCCATGAGCCAAGACTAGAGAAACTAACAGAAAATGACAATTTTGAACATTTTCTCATTACATTTGAGAGAATTGCAGCAGCATGCCAGTGGCCAAAATCTGCCTGGGTTTTTCGGCTCATTCCATTGCTGACTGGTAAAGCCAGGGGAGTCTATGTTCATATGGATGTTGATGATTCTCTTGAATATGACAAGGTAAATACTGCTATTCTGAAAAAATATGACATTAACCCTGAGACATACAGACAAAGGTTTCGTTCCCTAGATGTTGGACGTGAGGAGAGCCCCAAGGAGCTGTATGTGAGGCTGAAAGAGCTGTATGAAAAATGGATTCAACCGCAAGGTAAAATGGTTCAGCAAATTGGTGAAATTATTATTATGGAACAATACTTGAGAATGTTGTCTCCTGAGCTTCAGGTTTGGGTAAAGGAGCGTGGTCCAAAATCAGCTGCTGAGGCTGCCACTCTGGCTGATGTGTTTGTCGCTGCCCGGAAAAAGAGCCAGCCATGGACTAATAGTGCCTGGCAGGCCCCGAAGGACACCCGCAGGCCTACACCCCCTCAATACCACTAGAGGTCAACGCCAGGTGTGGGTAAGCCTCCTGCAAGGGAGAATCAGCATGTACCATTAAGATCTCCAAATAAAATACCCACATGTTACCTGTGTGGACAGGAAGGCCATACCAAACCGATGTGTCCAAAGAATCCATCTAAGCTCACTCAAATGTGTTATGTTCCACGCCAAAATATCGACATTACACCTAGGTGTAACCAGTCCCGGAAAATTACAAATGTCAAGATTAATGGGAAAAACCTCAGAACCCTGACTGATACTGGCAGTACTCAGACCCTTGTGCACAGACGATATGTACCTGCTAACATTATCTGCACTCTTGATACCCCAAAACCCTGCTAAAACACTGACACAGACATTACCCCTTCACCTGCTCCAACTCATAAGACACAAGAGAAAGCTGAGAAGAGAATTCATAAGGACCAGATCACCCCAAACCAAAACAGAAATAAACAGACTCCAAAACACTATCAAAATGCAACTTACCCTTCACAAGCAGAAAACCTGGAAGACATTCTACAGAAAACTCAATCAGGACACAAATCCCCGGACCTTCTGGCAAAAAATAAAGAGCCTAAATGGAGATTCAGAAAACAATAACACACCACCAATCAAATCCTCAGGCACAATCATCAGTGACAACAAAGAAAAAGCCACACTCTTCCATAATCATCTTGAAAACATCCACTCATGCCCAAATGACCCACACTTTGACAATACATGGAAAGACCTGGTTGACAAAGAAATGACAAAACACAACACAAAAGAGACAAATACAGCCAATCCCATCACAGAACATCATCCCCTCACAAAGCCAGTCACCATCCAAGAAATACAACTGCACTTGAAAAAGATGAAAAATAAAGCACCGGGGGAGGACAATGTTGACACCATACTGATAAAACAAGCACCGACCGCTTATCTCCAGCACCTTGGACAGCTCTTCTCCACCTGCCTCATAACCGGTCATTTCCCCTCACCTTGGAAGGTTGCTGTTGTCACTATGATCCACAAACCAGGAAAAGACCCGCACAATGCCACTAGTTACCGCCCCATAAGCCTTCTCAGCCACATTGGAAAACTGTTTGAAAGAATACTCACGTCACGCCTCACAAACCACATAAACTCTATGGGCCTCCTAGGAATTCATCAAGCCGGCTTCAGAAAAGGGAGAGCCACCACAGACAACATCATCCGATTATCAGAAGACATCCACAGAAACTTCAACAAAAAAGAAATAACCATGGCAATGTTCTTTGATATAGAAAAAGCCTTCGACAAGGTATGGCACAACGGACTCAAATACAGACTACTGGATACAAATCTCAAACTCCCAAAACCCACCCAATCCATCATCTTCAGCTTTCTTAACAACCGCCAAATCAAAGTCAAAGTTGCCTCTGCCATATCAACACCTTTCACCCCCCAAGCAGGAGTTCCACAGGGTGCAGTTCTGAGTCCACTTCTCTTTCTACTATACATATCTGATATATACTACCCCCCAGCCACCATAGCCAAAGTCTCACAGTTTGCAGACGACCTCTGCTACTGGTCCAGTTCCAAATGCCCAAACCTAGCAGCCAAAAAACTCCACACATGCATAACTGAAATAGAAAACTGGTCTAACATGTGGAGAATCAAACTAAACCCTGCCAAAACACAGTGCGTCCTCTTCACAAAAAACCCACACCTGCAGCCCAACAACAGTGCCAATCTAACACTATACAACCAGAAAATCAATATCAGTAAAGAAGCAACATTCCTCGGAGTCACGTTCCAAAACAACATGACCTGGACAAAGCACGTCAATAACCTGGAACAAAAAGCAAACAATAGACTCAACCATCTCAAAGCCCTCTGTGGAAAACATGGCGCATCACCCTCTACAGTCATCAAAGTCTACCTATCATACATCCGACCACTCTTCGAATACTCCGTCCCCGCCTGGATCACCATCTCTGACAACCAGTTACAACGCCTACAAACAATCCAAAACAAAGCACTCAAATTAGCACACAGACTCCCATCCTACATCAGCAATCACTATATACACACCATAACAGGAATTCAAAGCTTAAGACAGAGACACCAAACAATAGCACTGAAATACCTGAGGACAGCGACAAACAACCCTTCACTCCAAAGAACCATAAAGGAAGCAAAATTAACAGTTAACACCCCCCTCTCATTCATTCTACAGCTAACCAAAGACCCTCCAGCCACCAACCCCCCATGACCGACTAACCAAACCTGGATACACAGAATATTATTCCACCTCTGCTGCTTAATATCACCCACATGCACACACATACATAAATGTAGATAAAACACACCAAACACAAGGGTTTTTTTTTTTCTTTGTTTTGTTTTGTTTTGTTTTGCTTTGTTTGTGCCTTGGCCCACATGTGTCCTGAAACCTCATGAGTCCCCCCACATCCTTCTGCCTCTCCTCCGCCGACCAAGACCAAAAGGATACAAGATCCACCTACTATGGATAGAAAAGGGCAGAAGCCCTGAGCTATCCCTCCAGGCCCATGAACTTCTACGTTCTACGTTCTGCACTCTTGAGGCCATCCCTATCTGCTGTGTGCATGGTGATGAGAAGCCTTACCCCACTGCTGACGTTTACATGGAAGTGCAAGGACAGGCCTATCTATTAAATGTTGGTGTTGTGGACAACTTGCCTTTCCCAGTGATTTTGGGTGATCTGCCAGTACTTTTTGATCTGTTAAACCCAACCCAAAGTTGTAATGTTGCCCTCACCAGAGCACAAGCTAAGCATGTTGATGTGGATTCCCCAGCCCTCAGTGCCTTGCCATTCTATGGTGTCGAGCTAGAGACAAAACCCGGGAAGTCTCGGAAGCCCCGTAGCCGGAGAAGGCAAGAGAAATTCCAACACACTGCTATACAACCATCAGCTGAGGCCACTCAAGACATGCCCCTAGGGTTTCAGGTACCCACTAACATAATCGAAATGCAGCATAATGATCCAACTTTGTCCAACTTGTTACAGAGAGCTGAAGAGAGGGAGCCAGAACCTGAACTTTATTTACATATTTTGTCATTTGTTATTTTGTCATTTTGTCCTTTTTTTTTTTCTTTTGCATTTTTTGGGTAAAATAAAAACCTTCTTTTTTGAAACCACCTGAGTCTCCTTTGTCTGCCAGCTCGGTCCCTTACAGATAGTCAAATGTTGTGTACAACATCTGTATGTCTGTATGTTGTACAGATTGTAAAGCCTAGGGATGTGCAGAGGGCCCAGTATTTGTATTTGTATCTGTATTTGTTGAGGCAGAAAATTATTTGTATTTGAATAAAAGTGGAAAGAGGCTTAAAAATCTTGTTTTTGTTTTTATTACACTTTTAATTATAGAAAATTTGAGTGTTACGATAAGTATTCATGAATAAACTACCTTATGAAGGAGGTCCCCACACCGGGTCTCGAACTGGAGTCTCCCAGATCAAAGACGACTGCGCTGACTACTGTGATAAAACTTTACATATCGCCTCATTGCAGACAAACCTCTACCTATTTAGACACCCATAAATCAGAGACGGCACAGCATGTAATGTTTAGGGAAGAACTTCAAAGGCGATTATTGCTTTGCACTTTATTTATTTATTAATTTATTGCCTATTATTTACAACCTAACTTTGCGGAAAGGAGAAGGAGAACAACAGGTTATGGAACCTCAGTGAGACCTGCTGATAGATGTAACAGTGGAGCAGAGGAGGATAGCGATGTAACCGACCTGCACGCTGGTATTTGACATGGGTTTTTTTTCTTCCTGAAAACAAATCATTTAAAAAATATTTTTATGAAACAAATATTCATTAAAAAAAATCCACTATTTGTGCTTTGCCGAATAACGTATTTGTATTTGGGCACACCCCTAGTAAAGCCTCCTTAAGGCAAGTTTGTGATTTGTGATATTGAGCTGTATAAATACACCGTACACAATAAGCTAAATACATCTAATGGCCTTGTCAAAGCACAGGATTTTAACATCATGGTGGATGCTTTTGCACAGTAACTGAGTTCGGAGGAAGAAACACTTTGTTTAACTTGAAGATTAAGATTAAGATTAAGCAGCTCCCTTGGTTATTGATAGACCAGTGGTTTTGCATGACTACACTTTTCAGAGAAAGTGTAGTCATGCAAAACTGTAAGTCTGTAGTCTCTTTTCATGTTCCCTGGCTGATAAGTGAACAGTTTTGCTGTCAAACAGACAGTAGGAATTTCATACATGCTAGCAGTATTATGGCAAAGGGGCCCAGGTGTCCTTAATTTGTGCTGCCCATTAATTTTCTTTCATTTGAGGTCAGTTGCAAAAACTGACTTATTGGTGTTGGAATGTGTATGGCTGTGCATGGGACTATTGCTTATAGGTGTAAATACATACAGTATCTACTCAGATATATCTATCTAAATAGACATGAATTACTCAATGAATGAGCAGAATCACAGTGACTAAGAAAAACAGCTAAACTCTATGTTTAAATAAACAATCTCCAATACATTTCCCATTGGTTGTGCCCTGAGAAAGGTCTTAAGATGTAATGTTTATTTGCTTATATTAAATGCATTTTGTAATATATATACAGTACACAATTTCATCTCAAAATTGTTTAATTATAAAATAATACAACATATAACCTCTTCTTAGCAGTACGAAAATAAAATATATTTGGACATTTCTGTATACATTAAACCTAATGTACTTTGTAAAAAGATATCATCACTGACACCTGATTATGACTGCTGTTTTATAAATCTGACAGTGACAGTATACATGCTTAGAGTCATCAAAAACATCATCCTGCAATTCTAAGTCCGTGTTTAGACCAAAAATGGCAGTACATGAAAAAACACAGCCCACCCATCCTATCTGTAAGTATTATAAACCGCTTTGCCATGTTCTAGCTTCTGATATGTCTGTAAATGCAACTAATCTAACTCCAACTCGATTTCCTGAATGGTGTTTCATTGTCTCACCAGTACCTCATACAACACACCCCCACTACTGAAGCCCCTTGCACTATTTTAATGTAGGGCAGTTTTCGGTCTGAATACAGCCTAACAGTGGTGAGGAGCATTGATATACAGTAAGGCACAAAAACATGAATCTCTTTCTGAACATATTTAAAGGAGATGTATCAATCACATTTCCAGGTCTATGTTTATATTCTGGTGCTCTACTGGTAAATTGTTGTATTTTAGCTCCTGTCTCCTTGCAGATGAGCCCACTCTGTTCTGATTGGTTAGTTTCTAGGAGCTGCCCTTCAGCTGACTTCCGCCAGCTTGGGAGGCTACATAAACAAACAGTAGTAGTTTGATTTCACTTCTTTTTCTCATTCTTTACCAGAAATATAAACCTCTAATATACATTCATACATGTTCAAGCCCAAATCTGATCCAAAATATGCGAGTGGACAACTTGTAACATCTCAAGTTTGGGACCTTTGACTATATTTAAAATAGACATTTGACATTACAATAGTATATAAATAACAGAAAATCACAAAAAGAATATGTCCCCTTTAAAACAAAAATATACAGGCTACACTCTTTCCATTGAAAAAATCTTTAAATTAAAGAAAATTGTAAAATCATGCAGACTTGCATCTTAAAGGACCAGTATATAAGATTTAGGGGGATCAATTGGCAGAAATATTGGCAGAAATGTAATATGTAATATTCATAAGTATGTCTTCATTGGTGTATAATCACCTGAAAATAAGAATCATTGTGTTTTTGTTACCTTAGAATGAGCCCTTTATATCAGAGGGAGCATGTCATCTTCATGGAGCCTGCCATGTTGCACCGCCATGTTTCTACAGTAGCTCCGAAACCAAACACTGGCTCTAGAGAGGGCCTTTCGTGTTTTTTGCAAAAGAACCATGGGTTCTCCTACATGTTTGGAATGGGAGGGACAATCTGCAACCTCACCACTTGACGCCACTAAATCTACACATTGGTCCTTTAAGCGGAAGATTAAATAACATTACATAAATGTTACATTACATTAGTCTTAAAAACCTGAGAGATTATTTTTAAAGGATATTTTAATGACTGTGGATACCACAGTCTATCTTAGAGCCCTGCAAAGCTCACACCTAAAGCTAGGTGTTGTTCAAAAGGTTTCAATACCTTTATAAAAAATGATGTAAAAAGTATTTCATGCCAGCTTTTGTTAGTTGACAGTTTTTGTGACAATGTGCAATAAATGATTGAGTTGGTAGTCAGAATGTATTGTGGATCAGTACCTTACCATAATTACAGCACAATCACACTGACAGCAATTATACAAATAGGTAATTCACAAAACACACTCTCCCTTGTATAATCACAATTGAAGGAAGAGTCCACCCACATATGTGATTTCAACACATACTGTGTCCGAAATGATTATTTACTGTACTTATTAAGTTAGTTAATCAGATATTGAAATAGTTGGCTTTACATACAGCTGAATATCAAGTTTCGCTCTGACTATGGCCCCATATACAGTGCTTTAACGTAGAGAAATCCAAAGCACGTCAGACCCGCTGTGCTTAGTTACAGTTGCTAGGCTATGATTGGTGATTAGATTTGCCGTTTGGGAGAGGGGTTAGTGAACGGTCAATTACAGAAGCAGGAGCTACAAAATGCATCTTGCAGCTGCTGATTTTGTACCATTAAAGTGTGTATTCTCTGCATCTTCTGTATGTATTTCTTACTGTATGAATGTTTAGTTTATAGTTTGAGTCTAAAACTAAATATAACATCCTTTAAAAAGGTTAGCTCACTGTCAACCAAGACCTTGATAGGATGTTGTTAAATGATAGGTTCACAGTTTTTCAATTCTGTCCTAAAAAAAATAGTCAGGTGCCCAAATGAACATTGCCACATGTTTTTCTTGCTGTAATCATTCCTCCTGTTCATATTGGCCATTGAGTGACCCCTTCATAATGTTCATTCAATGTAAGTGATGGGGAACAAAATCAACAGCTCTCCTTCTGTACAAAAATGTATTTAAACGTTTATTTGAAGATAATATGAGGCTTCAGCTGTCCAAGTGAGTCAAATCAAGTCAATATTTTTCAAAGTTACTGATATTTTAATGCCAAATTCCATTTTTTGTTATGATTCTTCCACTGTAGCTGAACAGGGAAATACTGTCTGTTGAGACACAGAGATTTTTTTACTATAAAGTCCGTAACTGGAAAAATCCACTTTATTAGACTAACTCAGACAGTTGATGCCTCGTATTACCTTCAGATAAACTTTTAAATAAATTTTTGCTCATAACAAGGACTGTGGATTTTCTCCTCATCACTTACATTGTGAGCACATTTGGAGGGGATCTTCTATTAATCGGAGTATGAACAGGAGGAATTATTACAGCAAGCAAAACCTGTTTCATTGTTCATGTGTGCACCTGACTATTGTTTTTAAGACAGATTTGAAAAATTGTGAACCTATCCTTTAAGTGTTTCGCTTCACCTACTGTATACCTTTAAACTCCATTAATCAATATTTTTATTCAATAAAATGACTACATATAAAGTGATAGTTGTATAGTCACACATCTCAGCAACTCCATTGAGCTTTTTGCCTTTTAGGTTGTTAGAGTTGTGTTTGATGTTTTATGGCCTTCAAATTTACTGATTGGTTGGATCTCATAGTTCGCATCAACCTGTACTGTTTCCAGCAGCAAGCAGCTGTTTTAAGCAAACAAACTCTGCTGTATGCTACCTGCACAGCAACAAGCATCAGACAAACCAGTGAAGAAAAGTGTAGCATTTGGCGAACTAAAGTTATTTTTCTCAGTTGATTGAATCCAATCAGTAAAGTCAAAGACATTGGTCAACAACAACTCCATGTCTACTGGATGTTTAAGTAGGCAGTTATTTTATAGGACATTAGCCAAAATAAATGGTCATAATTTGTCAGTGCTTGGATGTGGCCAACAATGAAGCCCAATACAACACAAGTTTTGCAACCCCATTATTATTCAATAAAACAGCTGATAACTTCCAGCCCTTAATTCCAGGAAAAGCTGCTCATTTGTATGTCAAAAAAGGTTTTAACACTCCCTTCTACCCTTTGTGTCTGGCTGACTGCTTGCCCACATTAATGGCATTAAGATTAAATAAGTTCTGTTGGACTTTGCTGAAGCCTAACAAAAAACTGTAGCAAAACAGTGGTAGAAAACAGTTCAAACATTTTTCCATGATAGAATGAAGAAGGTCCAGCCTGGTCTCAAAACCTACAAGTTGGTGCGGAAAGCAAAGTGCCAACGAGTTCTGTCACTACTTGTAAGTTACAGTTTGGTTCTGCTAAAGCTTTTTCTCAGAGGGACCACATTTCAATTTGGGGTCATGTATTCTGTGCCACATAAGATACATGTGAGCAGGAAGGAATCTGTGTACCAGTAGAATTTCTTTATAATAGCAAGGGTCATATCCATCTAGCGTGCTGGAGGGAATGTGCAGTCCTGCTGTCTTCACACCCATATGGGAAACAGGGCCAAGTCCTGCTTTAGCCAGACACATCCCCATATAAACATCATCAATGGGAAGAATGGTAATGGAGTGAGACATTTTGTATATGACTAAAGCTGTGTAGCCAGATAAGAGGAAGCCCCCACCACCACAGTAGGGGGGGTATGAGTCTGACTCCTGCACCTGAACTGGGATAAAATACTTGCTCCGTGAATCCCTAATGGGACCCACATTCTGGATCAGATGGCCAGTAAAAAGGTGCTTGCTCCCATCATTGTCCTTGAGGCTTTGGAGATACTCAACCATGTTGTCTGTGTTGGCAAAGACGTCATCATCACCATTTAGCAGAAAGCGAGCATTTGGACAGTTTCTTTCCATCCATTCAAGGAAGAGAATCTGCTTCAAGGTGAGGTTGTAGAATGAGTCACCAAAGTCCCATTGAATGATGTCATTGTAGTCGCGTTGCTCCACCTCAAGGAGTTTGTTCAGTCTCTCCTTCTCAAAACCTTTATCCATCGTTCCCGAGATGAAGATCCTTCTGATCCACACACCATTGTGTAACCTCTCTTTAGCCCAGGTTTTGCGCAGCACCTCTCGGCGCTCGTAGTTCACAGGGGAGCTTTTAATGACCAGCAGAAGGAAGACTTCTGCAGATTCATCAGCTCCTCCACATTTGTCAGGGACGTCCAGTAGCATGGGGAAATGGCGACAGTGACGATAGTAGAGAAAGTCTTTTATACTACCAGGAAGAGAGTTGAAGCCTGGGATGTTGGCAGCAGAAATATTTTGTTGACATCTCGGCCAGGAATATACATAAGAGTTGTTTTTGGTGCTTAGCTTCTTTTGACTGGCATCCTCTCTCACATCTACTTGGAGGCGGATGGTTTTGTGGTCAATAAAATCTTTACAGAGATGGAGGACCAACAGACCAAAAGCTCCCACCAGCAAAAAAATTCTTGTTCTGATTTTCCTCATCCTTGAAACTCTGCAGTGACAAAAAAAAAAAACCCACAGATTTCTTATCAACACATCTTGGTAACACATAGAATAAACAATAAGACTAATTATTTAGTAATTGATGTGGTAAATTAAGGAATTAAGATTAAGGACATTATTCAGACCTGAATTGGTATTAAAGCACTGGGCTATAAAAGTGCCCTCTTTAATCTCTTGGCACTTATATTGATCACATTATGAATCTGTCATTACTATAGAAAAAACATATCATACAAACAACTTTGTCATTCGTGAAATTAAAGGAACAGAAAATGGCCAACACAGTTTAAGCAAAAAAAAAACAACAACAAAAAAATGTCTGTGACTACCAGACATGTTTAGTATAGTTTTGTTTTGGGACAACAACAGAGCTCTACAGCACAGTGGAATATGATACATCAGATAGGATGGACATGTCCAAGTTAAAAAACTTGGATAATGTTGTGGAAATTTAAAAATAAATTCACAGAGAGCAAGGTGTCTTTCAGAGTTTTTTTTGCAATAACCAATTCACATTTGCCCAGGTTGCTAGGCTGAAGAGATACTTATGAAGTTCAGTGTCAGTATTTATACATACAGCCCCATGGGTCACAATCATCCCATATTCGTCACCCTAATAGGTGTCTTTTAATTAATTTACCATCTCTCTGGGGAGTTTCTCTTGGTCTTCTGAGAATTAAGAGGTGAAAACCGAATCCTTATCTGCCTTTCCTCCCTAAGAACACTCCCTCTCTTTTTCTGTCTGATGAGCAGTAAAGTTACAATGACCAAACCCCACAGCTCGTGTAGGGAACATTTTCATATGGGAAGCAGAAAGCACAAAGTAATGTGGTTTTAGCTATAAGGCAGTGTAACATAATCTTAAGACAATAACATAAGGGTATAAGTTTCTATTTCAGATAATGACAGTTGTGATGTGTAGATTTTCTAAGCAAAGTGACTGCTGTGTTATTGTCAGAGTAGCCCATCCACTGATGTACTGAGCGAACTCAGTTAAGTCAAGAATTCAACTTTTAGCATCAACTGTCTCCCGCCTGCACTGTGGCATTACTGCTCTGAGGCCAAGAGGAGTGAGCAGACGGAGCTAAAGAGCAGACATGAGGTAGCTTGGCATCTGCCTGCAGAATCCATAGATGCTGTACTGATGCATACGGTGTGCGCTGGCAAAAAGTTAAATGCTGTAATGTCTCTTCAAAATGGGTGGAATATGTTACATGGGCGGTGTCAGACAGTTCGTCATTAGAATTAACTACATACTTATCTTGTGAAATGCTTAAAAATGGACGCTCTGTAGCCGAGTGTGAAATGACAGAAAAATGTCCCGCCTAGACATAACACTAGACTCACCCTGTTCCTGAGTGTCTTGACTGCATTAAACTTTTTAACTTCCAGATTAACAAGAGTGCCTGAAAGGGCATTTATTTACTCTAAATGCATACTGTAGTCTAGTTAGTGGAGAATTTTCTTCACCAAACCAATAACAGAAAATATATTATGTGCACTGTGATGGTCTAAACTGTTTTTGTGTGTGTGTGTGTGTGACAGTTGTAAGTGTTATTAGGCAAATACTACATGAAGGGTTTCACTGACTAGACTCTTGGTCAAGTTATTACCGGTGTTTCTTCCCTCTTTTCTATTACATGTTAACGTAATGTCAGCATGTTTTTTGAGACATTTCCCCTTACCTCATCAACAATTTAGGAAATGTTTCTCTTTCTTCATTGTAAAACAAGAATTCAGATTGGAGGGGAGAAGGTGACGAATAGACACCCAGCATGATATTTTATGGCCAAATATATGAGTTATGGTCAGTTTTTAGTCCTGTGTGCCATTTAACATTTAAGGATCTGAATACTTCTTCCAGCACTACAAATGAGGAGACTTTTATCAGTAAGAGCTTCACCTTACAGCTTACAGCTCTTAACCAAAAAATCTAAGCAATAAACCACTATATGCATTTTTCCGACAAGAAAAGAAACAGCCTCTCTTTATAAACTCAAAATTAGCCACAAGAATAACTAAAATGTATAACAACTAGCCCCCAAAAACTAGTTTGATGCTGCACAGAATATGTATGTATAAAAAATAATTGGAAAATTTGCTGTCACCTGCACACCATTCTTCCTGAAGTAACAGGGCGGATGATCTCCCAATATAGGAAATAAAGTGAATTTGTACATCATAGTGAGAGAGTCGCATTAAATTCAGCACTGGTCACCATGTGATATATTTTTGCTTTTCTTTAATGTTACGAACCATACAATAATGGAATACGACTTTCATACGGCCATTTCTACACCCATAAAACATTAGTGTATTCGCACTTATCACGATTTCTGCTGTTATTTGTAGATCACAATGCAGGCAGTATATTTGGCCTGAGTGCTCAAGTAAGTCTATTTGAAGGATTAGGTTACATTTATATTTAACTCACATAGCGCAGTGTACCGCGCGCGTGTTAGGAGGTGGACTAAGTGTGAAGAAAAATACAATAAAATAAACGCCTAATAATAATGAATGATTAATAATAATAATTTATCTTTGAATATGTGCTAGAAAGAGTCAATAGCCTATTCGAATAAGCCTCGAAAGATAAACATGTTTTATCTGAAATATTCCCGTTACTTTAAAGGGGAGACTCCAATCTTAGTCCAATCTTTCTTATCTTTCCTATCCAATCTTTCTTTTCCTAGGGGGAAAAATGGCTATATATAAAATAAACAGGAATGAGTGTACTCACTGTTGCATGAAGACTGACCCTCTCGTCCGCTTCTCTGGCTGCATAGTAATATGAAGTGCAGCGTGCAGCAGCATATTGCTGGCATTTGGGCGGCGCCTGCTGCTTCTGTTTACTGCTGCCCCCTGCGTCTTCTTTCTTTCTTTCTTTCTTTCTTTCTTTCTATCTATCTATCCATCTGTCCATCTATCTATCCATCTATCTATCTATCTATCTATCTATCATGTATTTCGTGTGTTTCTTTCTTTCTTTCTTTATTATTACGTCACTTAAACCCTAAATCTGACCCCATAAACATGCTCAAAAACTCACCAAATTTGGCACCCACATCAGGTCTGGTGAAAGTTTTGATGAAATGTGAAAAGTAACTACGTCACCAATATGGCCGCTACGGCCCGTGGGAATGTCATAGAGAGATCAAACCACAACTCAATTATTCGTCTCATCAAAACCTACAAATCACACTCCGACACCCCTGACCTCTATCCAACAGTCTGCAATTAGCCTGCCAATATAGCACTTTGCCTCAATTTTGGCCTCCGAAGGGCGTTAATAGAATCGGCTTCAAACTTTAATACATGACTTATGACACTGTGCTGAGCAAAAGTTGTTAAAAACTTTGTAATAACTTGAACGATTTGGATTTTATAAGCAATGAATGTTGCAGTGCTACATCACATCAAATGTACAACTTAAAATTTAAAACAATGGGGGAAGCATTGACTTTGTGTCAAACTGAGGCTTCTGACGTCTAAATTATAAGTCTGACCACTTTCAAACCTGCATCAATGGATTCGCCATGAAATTTTCTGCTACCATGTGATTTTTAATGTAAGATTTGGCCAAAGTAATGGGATTTATGTGGAGATTTCACCAGAAGTGTATTCCTCTCCAACTGTTCCTCATTATGTGACTCCCTCAGTGCTGTGAAACATTTCGCATTACACACAAAATGAAAAACATGTAAATTCAAGATTTGTAGGTCAAAGTCTTGTGACTCATTTAAAGTTAAAATGAAGTTTGTATCTGAAACTATGTGGAAGCGGTAAATGTTCAGAAAGATGTGGCTTCGCTCACATTCTCCATTCAAATGCATTTTTCTGTGTCCAACTGCAATAACTTATTGTCTCTACACACCTGACAGTACACATGTCAATCAAACTTTGACCAGGTCATGTGGGTTAAAAGTCTTTCCTTTTCTAAAAATAGACTTGATGAAAATTAAGAAATGTATTTGTTTTACACACAAACTCATCAAGAGTTTTTAATTTACTAATTGAAATTCAAGTGAATGGGCCCAAAACGTGCATAATTTTGATGCCACAGGTGTGAGCAAGACAGACTTGTCTCACCCTGCAGAAAATTCTCATCCTCACACTGTTGAGATTTGATGTCGCCATGACAGAGGAAGATGCTATAACTTTATTGTAAATGCTCCAGTCTGCACCAAACTTTACATGTTTGATAAGACTCCCGGCCTAAATACGTCTACATGACAATATTCCATCAGTGATGCAAACTGGCTGAATAGCGCCCCCTACAAAATTTCAGCGAAGCAGCCCCACCAGCAGGCAAAATAGTGGACAAAGGAAGTGAGGTTTATCTCCTTCTTGCACTGTCTGAAAACAGCCCGGGTCTGACGACATCTACATGCCCGTGACAGAGGCCCTTCAATTGCACTGCAGCCCGACGTGCGTAGAGGCACTTGCAGCTTTAATCTATCTATCTATCTATCTATCTATACATACTCATTAAGGGTACTCCTCTCAATGTCATTCTCCTTTCTAAAGCCTTCTTTTCCTGTGGTCTATTGGGGTGGTGTGGTATTTGAACAATGGATGCCTTTTCAGTGTTTTTTCTTTATTTTCTTTTATAAAAGCCAATATGTGACTCATAAGCCTGATCACATCCTTTCATTATACTCTTTTGGTTTGGCTAGTTTTAGACAAAGCCTTTTTTTTCAACAGTATGCTCTATATAGTGCTTTGCTATCTATTGTGCTTCTGTAATTATTATTTATACTGTGCCACCTGGGCATACTTTACAGTGAGTGTATTGTTCTATTTATTGCCTACTTCTTTCTGCTCCTGTGATGACACGTGTACCTATGGTTTTAAAGGGGACACATGGACTTTAATCATTAACAATTTCATACAAAGATTTTAATTACTTAATATTGTAAAGAAAGAAGACAATTTCTGAGAAGACAATCTGTAATCTGTTGATTCACTTCTATTCAACAGTACATAAATCAAAGTTGAACAATAACAAGCTTTACCAGGTCAGTCAGCTGATGAGCCTTGTCTGGTGTGTGTGTGTGTGTGTGTGTGTGTGTGTGTGTGTGTGTGTGTGTGTGTGTGCAATTGGTGTTTCATCAATCATGTTCTCTCTCCACTGATGATATCTTGATCTCTCCTCTGTCTCAGCCTCATGCCATATTTCCTGTTGCCAGTTACAGGCAAATCATCTTTGTTCGTGTGTTCATGTGAGTGTGTGTACTGTGAAGGCCCAGGGGCTTACCTTTACTACTTTCTACTGCCATTCTACTTATCTTAACTAGAGGAAAATGATGTTACAGTCAAAAATACAGTGGAAAAATAGCTCTGACTTGATAATACACAGAAATTCCACAATACTGAGAACAAAGCACATAGTTATATCCTGGTCTTGTGGACCCTGTGTCACACGTCTGACTCCAGCTTGGGCCTTTATAGCATCTTTTTTTCTTTTTAATTTCTTTAAAACTTTTAACCTGAACTGTACCATAAGGAACACATGACACAATTAATAATCTTCAGTAATAAGAAAGCAAATGAATAGGTTCCTTAAGGTTACTATTATCAATATTGTATATAAAAAAGTGAGTGTGTGTGTTGCACATCAAAACAACTTTAAAACAGGTGCTGGACCAAAGAAACAATGTATCAAAGTAAAGTCCACACACTGTAGCTCCCCTTTGTCCCATTGATGTCCCATTACACTGCAGCTAGGAAAAAGGGATCCACAGTGCCGACTTTCTTTTTCCTTTATACAATATGGCTGTGTGACTGCCATATTGCTATATGACTGGATGTAATGTAAAGGGTGGCGAATTATCACCCAACTCTTCAGTTCCCCTCAGCTATACCAGGATTTATAGCATCTTTCAGCCCTTTGTTTTGGTTGAACGGCCCACAACTCTTAATATTTTTACATCAGTATCATTTGCAGAAACAGGCAGCTGCTAAATTAGTTAGTGCCCAACTAATTTAGCAGTTGAAGAGCCAGATATGCTAAAAAGGGAGAGTGAATATTTGACTTGCATTTGTCAGGGCTCTGGGGGCCCATTTCATGAAAGCGATTTGCGAGCTCAGTTTACACGCAGATCGCAAATGGGTCCACTGTCTCGTATCACAAATGATTGTCACTCTCAAACTGCAGATAAATTTGTGAATCCTACAATCCACTCCCACGCCCATTAATGAGTCATAAGTACGGTGTTCAATTCGTGTTAACAGCTTGTTGTACTGCCCCAAAGTGGCCAAAAAATAAAACTGCAGATTAAACAGAGATGGTAATCTTCTGACATCTGAAGATTTTATTTTCCACCCTAAAAGTGCATTTACATAAACAAACCACTGTTGAGTCTTACACTATTTTAGGCACTTTAATGCAAAATGTCACAGCCCGACTCTAGATTGTGGCAAAAAAGGGAAGTCACATAGGTATTCAATAATAAAAAGTAAATATAACACAAAGTACTCACAAACAAAAGATAACAATAGGAAGGGTTAGTCTGTAAAATCAGTCACGTAGGGAACAGATAAGTGAATGTATGCTTTGTGGGTGTTGGGTGTTGTACGTTGAAACAAGAGAAACAAAACCAAAAGCAACACATGAAAGTGTGGAGGGGAGAAGAGCGGATCTGAACTGGCTGTTTCTGACTTTATATATATGAGGCACACCGAGCCCAGGTGTGTCCCATCCTGCTAATTAGTGTGCTCAGCAACCTGCCCCTGCAAACAAAGAGCACAACAGCAAAGGGGCCGTAGGTAATTTATACTAACCCACTGAGGAGACCATCAAGTTGGCCATTTCATTTTCCAGCCACGTTATGACAAATTACAAAACAGATGTCGGTGTATAATGTCCAGGTGTTCAGGTTTAATTTATTTAATGTAGAAACATATGACAAAGATAGGTAAGGCAAACCTAACCTAAACAAATAAAAAAAAAACAATTAAACCCAAAAGGAAAACAAAATTTAAAGAAAAAACATGTTCTTGACAACAATGAAAACTCATGTGTACATTTATAACCCAATACACTGTACTACTTTGACAACTAGTCCATAAAGTTTTAAGCTTTATAACCAAAAACTGCCCTTTTGTTTGTCTGAACTGCATCAGACACTAAAATATGTCCCAGTTAACCTAAACTGACAGGCACTCATTGTTTACCATGTACATGTTTTAAGGTGAAGTTGAGGTAAGAGTTGGTTTGTATGCAACTTGAGTGCGTAACAAACTTGGAAACCTTTTCCTGACACTCATTCTCCTTTTTACAGCACAATTATTTGAATAGAAGATGCAAATGAAATGGCTTAACATATTTGTGACACCAGACTTTTCATGTTGTAGTTCTCAAATGTCTGTCTGTCTGTCTGAAGTTAACGGTGGTTCGTGGTGGTGGTTAGTATAAATGTGTGTACCTCTGTGCAAAGTAACCGTTCACTTCCTCTTTCTCCAGCACCTTGTCAGACTCAGTTTCAAGTTTACTAAGCAAACATTCATACTTAAACCACACTCACAAAGTCACGTCAATATAAGATTGCTCATAATGGACACTTGCGGTGGCTGTCCTGTCGTCCTCCTCCGAGTGATGGAAACACACCTCCATTTTGTGTCGGAGGTGGTTCTTAAGCTGAAAGACGCACTGGACTGAGATAGTGTTGTACTCCTTAACTCCTGTACACCTTTAGCTTGTATTAGTGTAGTAATCAGAGAAATTGTTAAACAGGGAGGAGATTGAGCATGATGCCATGTGAGATGCAGCCAACTGCCACAATGTGGCCCTTGGTTAGTAACAGGAACCACACCCCTGTAGCCCACAGTGGAGATGTTGACCTAAGACAGAAGGGTAAACAGTCCCATATTATTCAGTTTTCATGATAAAGCTCTTCACTACAATACATTTTTCATGATGATCAGAACAATAAGCTACTGTAAAGTTTGAATTAGTTTAAAAATCCCCTCCATATGTCATGTTTTAAGACACACTCTGCTTGAATTTAATCATTTGTGTCTGATAATTTTTCCACAAAAAAAGTTCAATTACCTTGTTAAAAAGTCTTAAAATGACACCTGCTACATCCCCCTCATTGAAAAAAATCCAGAATCTATGAATACTGTATGCATACTGGACCATGATTGGCCTCAAATTAGTTGTGATAGTGACAGCAAAAGAATGTGAAAACAAGTGTCAAACTCTGCACATACATCATTCTGCACAGTGAAGTTCAAACATCCAGCTGAAGGAAGCGGAAGAAAAACACATTTCTGACTGGAGGGGGACTGTAAACCACTATAGGGCCCTGCTGGTTAACAACAAAGGTCTCACCTAGTGATAAGAAAACATCTCCAACTGCTGGTAAACTGGCTGAGCTGGAAGCATGTCATCACTTTTTTTGAGGGGAAACTTAGAAGAAAACTTAACTGAAGGTTGCAAAAACCTTTTCTTGTAAGAAGTTTTTTTATTGACTTCTCTGTCAAAATTAAATACAACTGAATGATTTGATCCATTTTTTTCATAAGGAACAGCAGCATGCACCAACAAGCTGTAGGCAAACTGGTTTTGGGCATTGCAAATTGTAGTGTTTTATACTTTTTCCTTCTCCATTAGAGAGCAAGAGCAGGAAAGCTCTTAGAGGGTTACTCTGAATTCAGAGTAGGGCTGCGTCTAATGATTATATTCTCAATTAATCATTTTGTCAACAAAATGTCAGAAAATGGTGAAAAATTGCCATTATAAGTTCATAGAGCTCATGGTGATGAATGTCTTTTTTTGTCTGACCAATGGTCCACAATCCAAAGATATTCAGTTTACCATCATGTATGACACAGAAAAGTATCAAATCCTCACAATTGAGAAGTTGCAACCAGCAAATGTTTGCCATTTATGCTTAACAAATGACAAACGATTGTTTGATTATCAAAAATAATTTTCTGTTCGACTGACTAACCGATTAATTGACTAATTGTTGCAGCTATAGTTTAGCGCAGTGATTACATTTCTATGTTCCTGGTATATCCTTAATTTTACCCTGGTGACACATTTCAACACTATGGGGAACAGGAGCATCCCGAACAATGTGAAAACACACATATCACAGGTATCAAGTCCAGTGCAATAAAAAAAAGGAATTTTTTGATGAGCAAATGACAGTATTTCAAGTCTTTTGCAAGCATATTTCACAGACACAGAGGTTCCTGACATGACCTTTAGATCAAGACATCCTGTTTATACAGAAATGTCTTGTCAGGGTCTGACAAGGGGCTGCCTTGAACATGACATCCGCCTACAAACAGGTGTAAAAATACATTTCTCTTGCTCTCAGTCTTTCAAATCCAATCTCTTTTCTTCTCTTGTCAGGAAGAAAAGAGCATAGAGGAAAAACAGTTGCAGCCTGTTAAAAATATATATTTTATTATATGTGTTTTCTTACTGTGAGATATTTTACTTACTAAATATAAGTTGCAAATGTATTTTTTGTTTCACTTATTATGCTTGTGTAATGATTACAGGTTCACTTACTAGTAGACCACTATACCTCTTTTTTATTTGACAAGTATACATCTGATATTTCTAGTTGACATTGTGGGTGTGTGTGATGTGCTACTGTGTGTAACTTTGTAATATATATCCTGTGTGTTTTTTTACCTCGTATTATTTGTTATTGTGCTGTTATATGTTTTTATTGTGACCTGCCGAAGGGACTGCAGATGAAATTTAGCTATAAGCTAACTCTGGTACAGTACATCAAATGGAAACATTTATGTTTAACACTATACGTGGTCCCTTAAAAATAAAAATAAATAAAAAATAAACTAGTTGGTACCTTCGGCAGTTATACTCCTACATATACAATATAGTATTTACATGCATCCTCCTTAAGTATTGTTGTACAATATTGTGTATGTCTCCAATTGCAGTTCCCCTCAATTCTGTCGAGTGTTTTGTTGTCTTTCAGCTCATTGTTTTGGTTTTCCATCCCACAACTTTACGATCTAGTTTAGTCTCACTGATCTCATCAGTGTTGTTTCCAGCCTCAGCAGGCAGCTGTTTTCAGTTGGGGAATATAGTGGAGCTTTTTGCTGCAAACTATTTTCTCAGGAGACCATGACAGAAGAAGAGTATTGAACTTACTCTGAATTAATGTTGTTCTGTGTTTGCTGGATGTCTGTTTGCAAAAAAGTAAAAAGCAAATGACTTTAATTCATGGCCAATGAAAGAGCCTGCAGGTCTTCATTACAACTAAAAAACTACCTCAGCTAAAAGGAGACAGTAACCAGTCAAACAAGCTGCTGTAAATCATCCCTTTCAGGACCAAAAATTACCGGCTTTAGAGGCAGTTCTGCTGACTACATCGCATTGTCTTCCGATGCAGGTGTAAGTAAAGGATATAGATTAGAAGCTGAAATATGACACTGACATATTCTGTTTATGATACTCACTGCAGCCCACCACCAGGGATATGGGATGCTGCTGATGGGAGAGCCCTGTTTCCTTCTCGGCTGAATGCAGGAGAGCAGAGAAAGTGAAGATTCCCATGGCAATGAAGAAGAAACTGCAGAAGGCCTGCTGGGAACACTGGTGCAGAGTGAACCCAAATGCCCTCATGCCAGTTGAGTGGCAGGCCAGCTTCAAAATCCAAAAGATCTGCAGCAGCTTGATGACTTTGAGGACATGGCTGAGCTTGCTGACCTGAGTCATGGCCCTGAGGTCTTCCTGTGTATTCACATCTTCAGTGTCAATAAAGGCTTCAAAGATGATCTGGAGGAAATAAAGCATGATCGCCACCATGTCCACGAAGTTGATTCCACTCTTCAAAAACCTTTTGATGTTAGGAGTGGTGGCAAGGTGGATTAAACGTTCAAAGGTGAAGAACACAATGGTAATGATCTCCACCCATTCCATGTGGGTTTTGGCATTGTTTTTATACTTTTCAAGTTCCTCCACAGTGTTGAGAGTCGTTGCCACAATGGAAAAAAGTACAAAGAGGTTGGAGCGCACGGTGAAAACCTTTGCCGGCATTGAAGAGTAGGGATCCTATGGGATGTCCCAGAGAGCCTTTTGAATGTTCCAAAAGACCATGTCTTTGAAACACTTATCAATGTACTTCACCTGGATCTCAGCCATTAGCTCCCTATCCACTTTCAGGTTGTCCTTGAATTTGTCCACCTGCTCCTCAAACACCATCCAGCATCACTGCTTGGTGTACTTCAGGCCCCAGTATGCAATCTTCTCCTCAAAGTTGATGGAGCATATTTTCCCTTATGACCCACGGCACTCCGCTTGTGTAGAAATGGCAGATGTAGTGGAAGAAGGCAAGGTCAGTCAGAGAAGACATCGTTCTTGTGCACATGGTAGTCATCACACAGCGTGCAGCAGCTTTACTCGATCCCTGCAGAAAGCCAAGGAGCCCATCTGGGTGTGAGGATATTTGATGGCACACTGTTTGAGAATATGAAACACTTTCCCCCCCAACATTAACATTGATGCTCAGTTGCTGTTTGGGTTTCTCTTCAGCTTTCGGGCAGTCTGCTTTCTCTCCAGCACTGAGAAAAAGGGAATGTCTTGCTGTCTTCTACTTCCCTTTGACAGGCAGTTGATAGTAGAGCAGCAATTTTGCAAACATGTTTGCAGCTGGACACTCTCTGAGGTCATAGCAACTGTGGTTCAAGGCAGGAAGTCAGAGAAAAAGCATAACAGGAAACACTCCAGGAAAATGACACATGGTATCTTGCTGAGTCATCAAGAAATCTACGTTTGGTGCTATAGGAGCTGAACAACAGCCATTCCTGTTTTGATTGCTCAGCTGTGGCAGATATTGTTTAGACAGCCAAGTGGAGAGGAAAATATCCCCCTTTATGACTGTTACTGCGAAGAGGACACGTGCATTTTATTCATCAGACTAGTGGATCAAAGACAATTTTTCAAGGATTTTTTCCATTTAATGTCACTGGTGGCCTTCCAAGTTTCCTTAAGCAGTTGTAAATATAGGAAGAGTGGTGGGATTGGGGAACATGGTTGATTTAAGGATTTTGAAATGACGAGACAAAGGGCAAACTGAGGCTTTACAGTATGTTGAGTTCCCTCATAACTCTTAACCTGTTTTAAGAAATTATTCTGAACAAATATCCTTAGTCTTCTTAAAGGGTAAGTATGAACTTTGTTGACTCTTGCAAGGAGAAAAACACTTTATACTTATGATTTGTGGTCTTCTACTGCTTGTGGTATTTTGCTATTAAATCCACAAAGTAGAATTTGTTTTGAAATATAGGATTATTATTAGTATCTGAGGGCGGATGTTATTTTTTCAATTAAATCAAAAGTGCCACAAGAGCATGACTCATACACATGTACATTTGTTCAGTGTTGCACTATGAGACAGGAGATTTAATTGAAGGGTTATCCACACATGACAGTGGCCTGCTTCATTTATGTTTGAATAAAAGTACTGTTGTTTGTTTGTATTTATTGGGACCATGTACAGTGTTAAATATAAATGTTACCATTTGATGTACTGCACCAGAGTTAGCTTATAGCTAATTTTCATCTGCAGTCCTTTTGGCAGTTTAAAATTAAAACATATAACAGCACCATAACAAACAGTGCAAAGCAAAAAACACATAGCACGCATAATAGAAAATACAAAGCTACACACAATAGCACATTGTTGTTGTTATTGTTGCCACCAATAATGTTATCCACACGTTATTTCCTGTCTACAACCTATCTATGTCGGTGAGATGCAGATATGTTACAGTCAAATGGGCTAAAGCCATGAAATTGAAACTGTGTTTGAATTCGCAGTGTACTTGTTTTATTTAAATTATGTGGATTATATCATTTACCTGTGTTAATTATCTGGTAGGTTTATGTAAAGTACAGTAGCCTCAGTTTGGAAGTATCTCTTCATGTGGGAATACTGATTTTCATTAGATAATACAGGGTCATGTTGGTTGGAATGACATGAGCCTTGTGTTGATATTGTTATCTACAAAAGATTTATGAAAAATCATGTAAAAGTTTGAAGGTCCAGATTTGGCTCATCAACCCTTATTTGCCCAACACTTACACTGCCAGGCAAAAGTTTTACAACACCTCAATTTTTCCAGTTTCTGAAATTTACATAGTTTAATGTCTCAATGTACCTTTTGCAGCTATCACAGCCGAACGCAATATTGTTCTTCCCAACACTATTACGGCAGTTCCCACAAATGTGTTGCACTTGCAGATTGCTTTGCTTTCATCCTGGCAAGGTGTAAGTGAATCGGGGCCAGTATATGAAGAGTGACTGATGAGCATAATGGGATCCAGGTGAGGAGATGGGCAAGGAAACTCAGGTGAGGGGAATGAGGTGATTGCAGGATAGATGGGGGTGGCAGGATGATGGTCAGGCGAACAACATGAAAAATAGTCACTATGAAGATGAACCTGTGACAATTTTATTTTTTCTTTGCTCTTGTTTCAGTTTACAATTTTTTAGAATTAAAAGGTCAACACAAATTGATTTTTGCACAAGTTTATCAGTATTTTTGACATACATAATTTCTATATGAAGTGCACACATTTAGTAAATTTTGTCTTTAAGTGGTACTAATATCATTTTCTAGATTCTGAGTGCTGTTTAGTACTGTGTCCTGGACAATACTAACCTCCTGCAACAGCAAGGGGGGTTTGGAGAGCGAGTCATTTGTTTGTGTATTTTGCTGTTAGTTTAGTTATTTCATTTATATTTTGCTTAGTTAATATTGAGTTAGAAGCAAACTGTCTGTGTTGTGTCCATTTGTAGTTAATGTAGTTATTGTGTTTTGTCCACCCCTTGTGTTTGTTAAATGGTTTGACAGCCAGTACATATGTTCCCCTCATGTCATTAGTTCAGTCAGTTTTGTCTCTATCAAGTTATGCAGTTCAGTTTGCTGTATTTTGAGTTTAGTTCTGTTTTGTTGACCTCTTTTAGACCCAATTTAGTTATCAATAACAAGTGCTTTTTTTCTTTTGCTTTGTTTCGGGGTAAAAATAAAAACCCACTTCTACAAACACCTGCATCCTGTGCCTTGCTGTTTGACACAAAGCTGCAATGAATCATCAAAATCCAAAGTAAAATCACAGTGCTATTTTCATGAGTGTCATGTACTTGCAGAGAAAACTGGCCTTTTGGTGAACATTGTCTTTTAAAAAAATGAACTAGCCAGAGGTTAGTTAGGTCCCTTAAAATGTGGCATTCCCCTTCATAACTGCAGATGAATAAGGAAGTACAATCAAGGAAGCAACAAAAAATTATTCCTGTGACATCAATCACCTGCAATCTTTTCCTGCTGACTTACATGTCCACCCTCGCCACTGATCATCAGATTATACCTGGCAAGGACTGAAGGAATTCTGTGCACAGTCGTCAGGTAGTCTGCAGATCCAAAAGTTTGTGATTAGACTAAACTATGTGGAGCATCTTCATAAAGACAGGTGACAAGACAGGTTACCCCCAGGTGTCTAGATGCTGGTGGTGGTGGTAGAGTGGAGCCAGCAGATGATTGATGGAAACTTTCAGTTCAGTCTCTCTGGACATCATGGCGGCCATGGTGGTGATGGGGAGGAGGTAAGTTGTGCAATAGCGGCTGAGAATTACAATGATATTTAAAGAACAGCATCAAGGGTCCGTTTGGTTTGAGGAATGTGGACAGAAAGATCGTTGGTCAAGTATGGTGACCTCAGAATTGAGGATGTTGGAATTTTGAGATTGTGGGAATGCAGAAGTAAAGGAGAAACAGAACAGGAGGAAATAGCAACGTTCATCCATAAACGTGTGCCAAATCTACGTTATAAACCTTAGGAGGATGGCCCCTTTGGACAGTAGTCAAAGGTGCTGTTGTCTGCCAGAATCTTAAAAGGCGTTAATGTTCCATGTGGTGGAAATCTGAAAGTAAAAAACTGACAAATAACCAAGTTGTCTTTTTGTCTTTTAATGAGAACCTTGCAAGGGATCAGTATACTGTCGCAACAGAGTGTAATTGCAGACTGATGTTGGTTACAAAGCGTATGTGCATTTTATAGACATGGAGTGAGGGAGGCAGTATCAGGATGTGTATGTGTGGTATAGTGCCAGGTGTCATCAAAGCTGTCAACCGCGCCTGAGGAACTATTACATGTTCAAGGCGAAGCTACTCTCTTCTTCGTACCAGACAGTTCCAAAAAAACCAATAATGAGTATACTTGCGAGGTGGTTACATGTTCAAGGTTATACAATGTGAGTTCATCCAAAGTGCAAACTATGAAGTGTGGTGCACTATAAGATGAGACTGAGATGTTCTTCCCTTAAATGATTTCATCAGTAGCATCACTTAACAACATTTTTTACAACCTACACATTTTACCTTAAACTGGAGTCACAAGGTCAGAAAAAAGGATGCTATAAAACTACATAATCCATGTCTCAAATGTATTTTATGGTGCAGATTTACAGTACAGTAAAGCACAATGGTTTGAATCCAAAGTCTCAGTTTTTGTTGAACTTGCTGACAAAGCTTCTCCAGGAAACAGGAAGAAAGATAGAAAATGGTACAAAGATATCTACTAAATGTTAACATGGCAACAAAACCAATATTTTCATGATGACAGACTTGTTTGTGCTTGTCATTTCCTCTGCATGGTTTGTCTACTTATCTGGCGTTTATAACACTGTGCATAAATAAGGGACAGCGATCAGGTTTTCATTCAGTTTCATACTCTTAAATCCTTGTTTTGGGGTGATTTACAGTTTTGATTATATTTTTATTTTACTAAAAAATGTGAATAAAATACACTTGAAAATAAAATACAATTGAATGATTTGCTATTGCCAGAGCAAATATTGATTGAGGAAGAAGTTAATGTGTTATTGCTGCAGCTCCGACAGCTGGCTCATAATCTCCTCTGTATACTGAGGGGTTAATGCGTCATTTTCGAAACAGAATATGGGCTAGAATTGTGTTATACACAGTACCTCAGTATTAGGTAAGTTAATCATAGCATACTTTATGCAATCGGACAGTGAAAAGTTATTTATTGTACCTTAAATAGTATTAGGACATTACTCTGGTCTACAAAGTCTTGCTGTGGCACATGACGTTGTACATTTACTTTCACACCTCAGATTATATTCAGGTAATCAAGTTTACAGAGTGGTTAATCAACTACAGACTTTATTTTCTGTATGTGATGAGATTTTATCAACTCAGAGGCAGAGAAGAGAGGACTCAGAAATGAAACCTGGACAGAAGCATGTAAGAAAGAAAAAAAACTTTATTTAATTCATCTACAGCCAGTTTTATCCGTGGTACAAATACAGTGATGCAATAACTGTAAGTCTACCAGAAAATAAATAAAACTCTCTTAAAATAAATACCAACCACAAAGCTCAGCAGGTTCAGCACACTTATAGAAGTATTTCTCAATGGATTTTTATATCTACAGAGGATTTCCTTGAAACAAAAATAACACAAAAATACTGAATTCAAACAAAGCAATCAAACAAACATTCACACCTATAACAAGCAGGCTCTGTGCACAAGTCAGCAGGAGCCATTTAACAAAACAAAACGCGTATTTGTTCCCATTGCAGCACCAGTTCCCAGACAGCATAAAAACAGCTAACCCGCAACCGCTGACACTGTTCTCACACACACACACACACACACACACACAAACACACACACACACACACACACACACACACACACACACACACACCGTACAGCGGTAACCATTGAACAAGCCAACCTTTATTCCTCTATTTATTATCTAGCATTAATATTATATTAATACTAATATGAACTATGGTTCACTACCAGCTCAAACCTTTCAACGTTCAGAGTAGAACGTCTCTTGCAACAATTACTGAATGACATGTTGGAGTTAACAATGAAGACGTCTGTACTGTTTGATGGATGAGGTTTATCAGAAGTAGGTCACAATACCACAATTCCATGTGTTTATTATATATGGCCTCGGTGAGAATCAAACCTACTACTGCTTTCAATCAAACATTAAAAGGCCACTTTTAAATTAACTTTTTGACTGCAAAAGGACACCATGAAGTTGTGCATCAATTAATCATCAAGCCAGCTCTTGAATTTTTTGATAATATACTACATATTGCAGAAAGGTAGCTGTGTGCAAAGCTGTCGTACAGTATATTTAGTTTTGGTGCAAGATAACAGAAACAAGGCAGTAGAAAAAATGGACACTATCCGAGCTTTGGATTGAAAGCTGCCAAAACCTTATTTTTCAGGTTTTCAGGCAAATTCTGATTTTAGACCTGAAACGTTGCCTTTTTTCAGCCGTGGAAAGCTTAAGAGCTTTAATCCAGAGCTCAGATACTCTCCATTTTTCTGTCATAATTAGACTCCAGATTGCTGATTGAGCAAAGGGGAGAATACATTCCCAAGGCAATAATACATCTCTCTGACCGAACACAGTCTCTAACTAATAAATTCTGAAGGCCATGAACATACCAGTTGAACTTAGATTTTTCTTAAGAAAATGAAGAACCGACTGTTTTGTCTCTAAAATCAATGTTTTGTCTTATCAACAGTGTAAAATCAATGATATTTGAGTTTACTACCATAATAGAAAAAGAAAAGCAGATAATCATCACATTTGAGAAGCTGGAACCAGCAAATGACATTTTGAAATTATGAAAATAGTTGCAGATTAATTTTCTGTCGATCAACTAACTGAGAAATCAACTAATTGTTTCAGTTCTATTTGAAAAGGATATTTCCACTGATCGTCTTAGAGACGATCAGCTGTAACACAACTGGTAATCCGAACAAAATGAATGATAAGAGGGTATGAAAAATGAAATAAGGTGAAATATTCTAGTTTATTTGTACTGATATTCAAAGCATAATAAATAAGATGTATTCTTGTTCAATTATGCTCACAGCTGTCAGAGTGAACATGAATCATCATCATCATCCACAACCAGAAGTAATCTGAGGCCACTTGGGCTGAAAGTAATATTCCTTCAAAATTGAAGGTACGTACAACAGAAATGACTGTGTGAAAACCTTTCCCCTCATCTGAACTAAGATTTACCACATCACACATCATTTCTTCAGTGACCTTAACTACATGAGGCAGTTGGGACACGACAGGGTCATGAACTTGTTTTGTTGTCTTGCTCTCATGTCAGCCGTGAGGTCGTAGCGGGGATCGAGACAGCACTGGGCAAAGCACAGTCAGCTGACCATCTGTGTCACACCTTCTTCATTCACCGTCCAGCTTAAGCAGAGTTTCCTGGTGACGGAGAACACACGGCTTAGTCGACATACTGTACGCCATAAGACTTGATGGGAGCAAGTCAAGCAACGTTTGTCTACAATAGCTACAATAGCTCTTTTTAAGAAAACCTAATTAAAGTAGAGTACAAATGATATTTGACTTTCTGGCATGATTTTTATATTTGTGAGTTAAAGGTGCAGTGTGTAGAATTTAGTGGCATCTAGTGGAATAGACTTTGCAAAAATGGAATATAATATTCATAAGTATGTTTTAATTAGTGTATAATCACCTGAAAATGAACTACTACTACAACTATTTTCAAACAATAACAACAATACAAACAGCAAATATATATTAATGTTGAGATAAAAAAAATATAAAAATGCAGCATATAAGAAACTATAACAACTATAATAAACATTAAAAGAAGTAGTGTGTTGTGTGGGAAAGCCTTTATTATGAGCATTAAATTAGTTTATGAGCTGACATAGTTGACAGTACTGATATATCTGTAATCAGTTGGATATAAACTGAAGTCAGTCAATAATAGTGACTTGGCTGATGCATCAGTAGGATGCTAATCAGCGATAAAAAACAGTTTCACACCTCCTCGTCTATTGTTAAAAGCTACCTCTGTGGAGAAAAAGGCAGGGGGCAACTGTCATAACAGTTGTGGCCTTTTCCTGCAACATGCATCTCCGCAAATTTTACCTTTTTTTGGACTGATGAACACTGTGATGACTGCATTGGTTTTATTAATATGGGATACTAATACTGTTAGAAGATTGCCTGCAACTAACATAATGTTACATTGAACATAATTTCACTTCAAAAGTTCAAAACCTCAAAAAAGTTCAAAATTTGACTTACACTAGCGTTCATGCTTGTTTCCTAACTGTCACTATGCATTTTAACCTTTCACAAGTTCATACAAGCATTTGTGCATATTCAGCTAATATACTTTCAGTGTTACAATCTTTTAGTTCCTCTTTTTGTCACTAAACTAAACTATACACACTGTAAACGACTGACTGCTGAAGCCTCATATAAGCTTCAGATTAACTTTTAAATGCATTTTAGCACGGAATGATTGTGTGGAGACACTGTGGGTTTTGGCCCCCACCACCTACATGGAAAACACATTTGAAGGAGATCTTTTAATAGTCAGTATGAACTAGACTTGCCACGGTGGTCGATGTTACCGGTGTTACACGGTGTTGGGACATACACCGAACAGATTACTTGCCCACCACCCATACCGTAGTTTTGCTTTTTTCTATAAGCAAAAGCCTGCTGTCACTAACTCTTAAATAAGGGCAAGAGCTAAACTAAAAATCTGATGTTAAAGATCAAAGTAAGCGCTCTACTGATGGACGTTATTGACAAATGTCTTATTTTGTAAAATGTCCAGTGTAACCAGTAATACCGGTGTTGTCACGAGTTTATTAGTCGGTGGGAAAATTTCCTCGATGTGGCATCCCTAGTATGAACAGGAGGAATGATTACAGCGAGGAAAACCTCTTTCAATGTTCATATGGACACCTGACTGTTGTTTTAAGACAGACTTGAAAAACTGAACCTGTCCGTTAAGTGTTGCTCTCAATGCACATTTCCTATCATAGTAGGGTATTAGAGGCAAAGAGAAAGACATTGTGGAGACATAGTCATGATGTCTATTTTTAAAAGTCTGTTGCAAGACGACTTCTTTTATCATGAAACTTGCCTGTGATGTTTTTCCAGTGTCAGATTTTGCCACATAAACACAACCTACCAAAATAGCCATGAAGTGGAAAATCAACACCTCTGTGACAGTTATACACTGTATCTCAAGTGGGCACATGTGCAACTGAATGAATGTTATCTCCTCTTTGAAGGCAAATGAAGGAGCCTGTGTTTGCATTTGTGTGTGTGTGTGTGTGTGTGTGTGTGTGTGCGTGTGTGCGTGCGAGTGCACAAACATCTCTTGCCTTGATGAGACATGTGTTTGGACCCGTGGGTGCAGGCTGGATGAGCGGGTCCTGGGACTCTTTGAGGGAGAAGCTCTGCACAGTCAGAGTCCTGGAAGGCCGGAACTCCTCTCTCCACCACCACAAAGCCATTCCCACCAGTAGCAAACCGAGGAACACTGGGAAACACACAGGCAAGAATTTCATTGTTTTCTGGAGCTTCTGCAGACCCGATGGAGGGGTTGACGTCAGCTTTCTGCCTGACACACCCTTCACCCTTACCTCCTCTGAGTGGATAAACAGGGGCCTGCTATGAATGACTAAAGCTGCAACACAGTCACTGGAAGTCCATCCAAATCACAAATGTCGGATATTTTAGAAAACATATACATCTTTATAGTAATAAAATATTTTATTTATAGAGAACTTCTTTAGATACTCAAATATGCTTTTCATGATAAATTAGGCAAGTAAATATTTATATATATGTAGCTCAAAACCAGAGACACTAAATAAAGCCTGAAGACATACAGACAGGCCCTATTTTGAAGGATTTGTCAGTCTCAAAATCACAAGAACTGGTTGTCTGTGGACATGTTTGTATAAATATTTGCAGTTTGTCACATGTTTGATTTAGAAAACTTATGTTTTTAGCCTTCAGTTCTGTGTGGCTCTTTACCACTGTGCATGCACAGTTACAGATGCTTACTGTTAAATGTGTATGACTCAGCTGGGAGTGACCATTGCGACATCACCGTGCAGTGATGTCATGTTTCCCACAGAGACATATAAAAGTCAAATCAAACTTATGTCGGGAAGTAACCGGGAATTACAACTTAAGGGAAATCTGAGTGTTGAAATTACATCAATATTTGATTATGAATCATAAAGCTTACTGATAAGAGAAAGGATTCCAGCAAACGCAGGATCAGTTAAAGCTGAAGCAGGAACAGTGCGAGAAATGGCAGGTTTTTCTTGAGATCTGTTTTTTCCCGTTTCTGAAGGGGTGCAGATGAAGCCTTGAGTCTCAGAAGTCAGGTCGACGACACACTTGTGCTGGCACACCGTTCCGGTACGTCCGCATGCAGCTTTCCCTAGAGCCCAGCAGAGTACACTGTTAGATGAGAGGAACCATTGACTGCAAGGTGACCATAAAATGTTTGTTTTTACTGCACCTTTAATAAAGTGCGTGCCTGAAGGCAAAACTCCTCATAGATTAGCAACATCTGAGGTTTTTAATTCTGTAGAAATCTTATTTGATTGGTCATACCAGTTGGTTGTAGAACGGGCTGAATGATGACCACACCGCCTGGGGAGGTGGCATTCTTCAGCAATACTTGGAAATGGACGCCGTTGTGCTTGTTAGCGCGGCAGACGGAGTGCGTAACTTCGTCACTCCAGTATACAAAACCCTGCAGCAGAACAGACAGACTTAGCAGGACTGCAATTACTGCTGTTAGCAGTTCTTCCTCCCTGCCTTTTGCTGGTGCATCGCTTTGTTTTTACCAACCAATGGACCTCATATACCCCCCCATTTGTTTGATAAGCACGATCAACCTGTGAGGTAAATACCACTGTCATTTATCATCACGCTGGCTGATTTTGACGTGCAGGACAACGTGCATCAACTAGTCACTTTTCCAACCATTAGTCTGCCATTTTGACATGTCTCATCTTTTTGGTATTTTCCTTTTGTGCTTCATGACTCACACGCACCATGCCTGCATTACATGTGTTGGCAGGAATGTGGAACAGTGGAGCACAAGTGGGACCCGATCATCAAAACCAGGTTCACTAGCGTTCAAAACTCCACCTTTATGGTAGTAGATAAAACACTCTCTGATATCAACCTTACAGAGAGACAGAGGACATTCCAGATATTCAGATGGAGAAAAACAGCAAAATTATGTCGTCAGTGACTATCTTTACACAGAATTTATAAGTAATTAAAATCAGTTTTTTACTTCTGTATCTACAAAGTTATGGAAATGATGGTGTGAGTAGTGTTTATTCATTTTTCAAGCTCGTAGGTGGCTAAAACCTGTCCCACAATGCACTGGGTATTTTATCACAAGTTTGAATTGTGATTGTTTTACCTCAAACACAGCCAGTCCGAAGGGCCGGTCCAGATAACCGTTGGACTCGACCACTGTTTTACGGTGACGGCCCTCTAAATTTACTCTGGAGATGCTTCTCATTCCCTGATCAACCCAGTACAGCAGCTGGCGAGGCAAATCTAGAAAAGGAAAAAACAAACAAAAACAAACACACATGAACACATGACCAGGCACAATGAATTGCTGCATTGAGGGCCTTCTCGACATATTCAAAAATTAAGTTATCTATGAAAGCAATCAACCCTCAACTTCAGCTGGACATTAATACATACAGACACATGTTGTTCCCATTTTGGAGGGTAACATGATTACTCTGAATGACTCACATAGTTTCACATAGATTATGAAAATGCTGATTTTAAAGCCTTCTGAATGTTTTTGTTCCCCTTTTGTCCCACAAAGATCTTAAACTGTCTGCAACATTATCCGAGAGCCTACCCAGAGAGAGGGCGACAGGGCGGCGTATTAAGGAAGTGACCAGAGCCGTCCTGTCCAGGCCATCCAAACTCGCCCTCTCAATTTTTGGAGATCTGCCACACTCTGCCCAGAAGAGCAGCCTGAAAAAAAACAAAAAAACAAAAGCAGCTGAGTAAAGAATAGCAGAAGCTCACTGGTTTAACAAATGGACAGGGAAGTTATTCAGACTATACTTTTTCCCTTCCCTTAGTTCAAAACTCTAGACTGAACTCCTGGCATATCATCAACGTTTGAGTTGATGTGCGACACTTTTCAGCAAATAGTTGCTTATTTACACATCCAGCAGCTACAGAGCAACATTATCACTCATTTTGATCATGTGGGAAACAGTTTCTGTTTATGTTTCTGTCCACCTGGTGACTGTTAGTCCAATATTCACTCTCTTTTAGCTCTGTTTTTGGTCTCTATTAATTCCTGAGGGAGATATCTGTCTCTTTAACTGCTAAATGCTCCACTACGTTCACCAGCTAGTTGCTAACTGAGTGTGTCTGCTGTTTGGTGCTGAGCAGGGAGGTGTACAGTGGCTTTTCAGTGGAAACTCGCGGGAGCTGCGTGGTCAGGTGATGCCTCTGACATTATACATTGTCATTAGTCATTTATATTGTTATAAAAAATAGCAATTATAGCCACTTTAACATTGGGTAATATTATCCTCTAAGGAACAGGATACTACTGATGTATCAATCTATTGTTACTCATTGTTCCTCCCTAGATAAATACACATAAGTCTTGTGTTTAACAACCTCTTGTGCATATATGACAGGCATTGTAGTAGCTTGAAAACCTTGAGAAAAGCCTTCTGTAAACACCATCTGTAATTTAAAGATCATGATGCAACAATATGACATCACGGCCAATACATTTATTAGTCCTGCTGACGCACTTTGAGCATGAACCTCCTTGATGATGCTGTTAGTTGTAAATGAAACTAAACGTGAATGCTGGGCCTTCCTACCCTTGTAGAGGATCCACTGCCACTGCAGAAGGCTTGTCTAGTCCTGTGACCAGCTGACGCTGTGCCGAGCCATCCAGCAGGCCGACGTTAACAGAATCAACCTCCATACTGGTCCAGTAGAGGAGCTGGTGGATCCAGTCCACAGCCAGACCCGACACTGAACCTTGAACTTTCAGCACCAATGCAGCATCCTGCAGCTTTCCATCCATAGAGATCCTAAAAATGTGCAGGTGTGAAAGGAACATATATGAATCCAAAGATAAGCTCTACCCAATCCATCCAAAAGCTGACGATGACAGTGACACCATCTTTAGTGGGTTAATTAATCCATTTCCATTATGACCTGGTTCAACCAGGTTTTCTTATCTGATACAGTGGGGGCATAGGATCAGAGGATTTAAAGTAAGTAGTAATTCTTTTTTCAGTTAACTGATTCATTGTTTGGTTTGGGAGAGAAAAGGAGACTTTGCATACCCAAATCTATCAGGATACTCTTAATTTCAGCTCCCATGTTCAGCACAACAGGGCTAAAACATGGACGTTTCAGCTATGCCTTCTTCAGTGTGAAACAGTTCTGATAGAGATGGGTGTGCAAACTCTCCTTTTTTGTACTTGCAACATTTCTTTTCTCTTACTGACAATGTTTCTGATAATTTTCTGTGGCAACATAATGACAGACAACAGCCTATACTTTATCTGTAAAACTTGGATTGCTGTAAAATGTTTTTGTTTGAGCGTTGTAAATGTGTTGGTTAAAATCTTATATTCCTTAAATGTTAAACTTCAATTGACTTTTTTTTTTACTTTGTCTGCAGATTCAATGAGAATGGCGTTTCACGTACATGCAGCCACACACAGAAACAATGGTAGCAGAATTAAATATCAGCGCACCTTCCTTTAAATTCTTATCTCTGAACAGTTAGCAGTTAGCTATAAGAAAGATACAATAAAGCACAAAGAACCTTATGTTTTACTTTCTTTGTCATGCCGGCGCTAATTAGACAATGATTTATATAGAAACTGATACCTGACACTTTATTGGAAACCGTTAATAGTGTAGGCAGGAAACAACAGATGAAGAAGTGAGACTTTGATCTTAATCCATTTCAACCACCTACTCACTCTATTCATATAATTAATTTTACATGAAGGTCAACATCTTGCCGCTATTTATAAATGAATTGTGTTATTAACCTTGTCATAAATGGAATTTCCCCTATGTGGGTTCAATGAAGATACATCTTATCTTAACTCTGCATGCACAATGCATGCGCCTGCTAATGAGTTCAATGGGGTCATGTGTGAGGACTGGAAGAAAAGCAGCCATATTTTTGTAAGAAACATATTGAACATTCAGATTAACATGGAAGAAGTGAATTAAGCTGCAGGAAAGGTTTGAGAAGTTTCTATGAATGTTTTGACACTTTTCTTTACTGCTATGAAAACAGATCACTATTGGAACACATTGTAAGCAACATGCATGCAAACTCACCACAGCCACAACAAATGTCTTACAGCTACCTTTCAAATCTATAGAAGGTGAACGTTTTATACTCAAAAGACATATTTTTGGTGGAATATCACTTTAAAGAACTCCAGGAGAAAGCAGATTCTAATCCTGTGCTCTGAATTTTAGCGATAAAGATGAAGCTCTAAATTTGCCTTTTACATTTTCACCCTCACCTGTAGTCATGAGCTTCAGGCAGAGACCAAACAAATAACGTTGCAGATACAAGTGGATAAAATTAGTTAAACCACTAATAAAGTGCTTCCAGACATCAGGCTCCTACTGCAGCGTTTGCTGTCCACTTCTTTTAATGCATTTGCTTGCTGACAAGAGCCCAACCATACAGTATCTGTACATATGTAACTGATGAGTAGAGTAAAGGCGTATGAAGTAAATTATTGAAAAATGTTGAATGTGGTTTGGAATTTGAAGTTGATACGGTATTTATCTTAGTTTCTTCTCTTGATTTTGGGCTGGAATGAGTCACAGCTGAAGCAAGCAAAGCATTTGTTGGGGACTTCTGTGAAGAGGTCTTTGAGCTCCCTTTCACCACATAAGCCAGTGTTTGGTTTGTTCAGATAGGGGAGCATATACTTTATTTGCAGCATTGAATAAAATACTAAGTTTCACTAACTAATATCCTAAACATTATGTTTATTTGTCCAGACTTGATAATCATCATAATCTTTGAAGCTGATGTTGCTCCAAGTTCTTTCCTTTAAATCGGTATGTTGGAGTTATGATTCAGTTGAGATGGTTTGAGCGTGTGACGTCTCCCTGTGGAGGAATTTCAGGTACATCCATCTGAGAAAAGATCCTGATGATAGAAGATCCTGGATTATAAGATCCTGGATTTCTGGGCTAATTTGCTCAACCTGCTGCTACCCTACCCAGACCCAAATAAGCGGCGCAAAATGGTTGAGTAAGGCTTCCAGTTTGTTTTTATATCCTCCTGCAGGAGTTGTGACCGTTACCTGTATATGGATCCTCGTCCTTGCTGGGCCCAGTACAGTGTGCGGTCAGAGGCCAGGGCTGCCAAGGGCCCCAGTCCTGATAAATGTGAAGTTAGTTGCCCAGACTCTGCGCCAGTGATGTTTATCCATCGTATTTCTTTAGAAGTGGTGAAAACCAGCTGGGCCTCGTTCCCTGGAAGGAAACACAAAAAACAATGCAAGGGTTTGTTATCATTAGAGATAATAAGGGTGTGATGAAACTTTTTTTCAAACAAACATTACCTAAAAGGAGTGGCAATAAGGCATGTTGATTTAAAAGCAAAAGAAGTAGTTAAAATGTCTGGAATTGTTTCAAAATGTAAAACGAGAGCAACAGCCCATACGTCAATGTAAAAACAGTCACTGGTGAATAAACATGAATATAAAAAGGCAGCACATTTACTCCAAGTAAAACTTTGATGTTATCAGTAGGAGTGTGGAAAATTCCAGGTTCATATTTTGGCATCAGGACCAAATCTCAGGTATCATATTGACACTGTATCAGACAAAAAGAAAAGAATAAAAAAAAAAATCAAACAATCTTGATGATCACAATGAATTCTAACACAATAAAAAGAACATCACACAATAGAAACTGCAGACTCCTGAGGAGGATGTGGTGGCTTTTTACGTCTCCAGTGAAGTGATGGATGTAAGCTAATGTGTTTGTACAGCCAAACCACCTTTACTATATGAATTAGTCAATATTTAGTAAGGTGGAGGCACTTTGAATTATTGTGCGAGTGTACATGACAAACATCAGCATTGTGCACCCAAACTTGAACAAACCTGTCACATGCCACTGATAACACACGCATGTCATGTGCAAACAGGTATTCTAATGACTATTAGCTCTTACTTCAACACAATGACTGCATGTATTTCTAGTAAGGTTAACACCAGCGGGGAACCAAACCCTTCACCACGTTGTGTGCTCTATATGTTGTGTAATGAGGGACGTCAGGGGCACATGCAGGGACAACTGTACTAAACCAGAGGGGCAGCTTCCACAGAGAGCTGGGGCCTTTTTGTGTGGACTTTGCATGTTCTCCTAATGCCCACGTGGATTTACTACGGCGTGTCCAAAGACATGCGCGTTAAGAAATTGGTGTTTAAGTGAGTCTGTTTGGAGGCTTTCAATATCTCAGAATTGCTGCGCTGCTCACACTACAAGACAAAGATTATTCCAGTTAGAGACATCTGCGACTGAAGTGAATGATGATGATATTCAATAAAAACATACACGAAGTCACATGCTTCCTCCTCCACATTTATCTTCCATATCAGGCTCGTCATCAAGGTGCCTTAATAACAAACATATCTTGTATGATAAAAAAAATGAAATCAGAGATGTTTGGTCACGATAAGGTCAAAATAAATATCAGAATGTCTTGAACTAGATGACACGTCATGGCAAGAACTAATAAATAATAGGGCTGCAACTAATAATTATTTTCATTATTGATTAATCTTTAAACTATTTTCTCCATCAATTAATTGATTAGTCGCTTGGTCTGTAAAATGTCAGACAATGGTGAAAAATGACAATCATTGTTTCCCAAAGCCCAAGATGCAACCATCAAATGTCTTTTTTGTAACCAGAAGATATTCAGTTTACTATCATATAAGACTAAATAAACCAGAAAATATTCACATTTAAGTGTTTTTTTTTCTTAAAAAATGACTCAAAACAATTAATCGATTGTCAAAATAGTTGACTAATCGATTAGTTAATTAATTGTTGTAGCTCTAGATTTTTTTTAGTTTTTTGGGTTTTTTTTTTTTAAACCTCAGATCTCAAAAATTTAGGCTGACCAGAGAGCAAAAGTCATGGATGCCTCATTGTTGATAGGATTTTTTATTTTATTTCATTTTATTAGTTTGTCAGGTACACAGAAGGCAAAAATTTGTGTCCAAATGGGCAATATGGCTGAAATGAATTTAACAATATGAGTGAGAACATTTTTCTGAAATCGTTAAACATCATAATATAGTAAAAGTCTGTAAAAATCACATATAAAATGGTCAAATTGATGGTCAATGTACGAGCTGTATTCCACTGTTCACATCGGAGAAGAAACTCTAAAACTAAAAACTTAAACAACAAATTTTATTAGTTTTTAATTGCAATTTGCTTGGAAACATGAACTTTTTAGAAGAACAGAATTTTGTAAAATGATAACATATGATCACAGCATCATATTGTGATTCCAGTGAAGGCTGATGAGCGATAATATTGTCACCCAGCCTTACTGTGTGCCAAGCAAATACAAATAGAAGCAGGAAGGTCCTGAGCCCATCCCCAGGATCTCTGCAGGAAGTGAAACATTGAGCATGTTACTGTCTGACTGGTTCCCAGTTACACAGATCATTTACTGCTCACCTTTGGCCTTGCACTCTCTGGTTGTTGGAGTCATCTGGTAACCCTCGTGGCAGTCACAGCTGAAGCTGCCGTTCATGTGAACACACAGCTGGTCACACACATCGCTCTCCAGGCACATGTCAACCTCTGTATGACAGAATAGATACTTGGAAAGGAGTTTCAGGGGCACAGCATGCAATAAATATACTACACAGAAGCCCAGTTCCCATTACTTAATCGCAACAATGGGTTTAATTTGTAAATTAATGGATTCCTCAACATCTAGCAACACCTACATTTTCAGATTTGTGATGAAAATATTTTAAAATGTCTCCCAGTAATGAATTACTCTTTAAAAATAACCCTTCGACCCCCCCATCTGGATTATTATTGTGCTACAGGGCAGGACAGACCCTTGTAGCCGGTGATATAAAACTACATTTAGCAGCCCATCAAGCAGCCGCTCACCCTCACACTGGCTGTCGCCAACCAGCCTCATGTTCTCGGGGCAGTCGCAGTAGAAACCCATCGTCATGTCCACACACCGATGGGAACAGCCTCCATTATTAACCTGACACTCGTCCTGATCTGCAAGAGGAAACATTACACCATCAGCGGTTACAGACAAGGAAGCACGCTGATATTTAGTGGCTTTGTTCCCGTAAAGCCCATTGTTCAAATAACAAATGGTGTTCAGATGGGCTTAAAGATTACGTCACAGTCACATGAAACAAACATGATATCAGTAAAAAGCACTTAAATGCACTGCAAAATATTTAGTTTATTGATGCTATTTATGCATTTGATTGTATCATGAAAAAATAAGGGAGGAACCTACATCATGAGCCTCCTATGATGTTCAAAATGTTCTGCTCTTTCTTATTAACATGCACACATACGCTTTTTGGCTGATAGTTTGCACAGTTGGCAATATAGATGCTCAAATTTCAATTTTTTCCAAGCAATTTGGAACCAATGTGGAAGAGTCCTTTTTAAGTCCGTAAAAAACGGAAATTTAAACATCTACAATTTCAAGACAAATAGGCAAACGTGATAAGATAGAAAGCTCCACAAGTGCTACTAAATGGACCTGATGGTGAGATTGTTTTCTCAGTGAGGAAGGATGTTATTTCACTGATTTTCACTGACACCGGCTGAATGTGGCACGACGTTTGGATCCAGACAGAAGCAGCTGCTCTTCTTTAACAACTATATTAACATATTATTTAACATTTTTTACTTATGTGTAACGTGTCGCAGTGAAGTGCTGTGTGACTGCGTTTTTCATGACTACTATAACATTATTGTAGTTTACATCAAAATCCACTTATTAGCCACTTATTGCAAACTCTGTGTAGTTGAAAGCTACTAAGAGGACCTCAGTTATTATTTTTTGGTCAAACAGACTGTTTCCAAGATCAAAACTGAACTATCCTGCTCAAAATTACAGCAGTATGATACATAAGTAAATAAATGAATATCTATCTATCCATCCAATTATCTATCTATCTGATTATCGAATCAGAACACATTTTTAATTCCTACAGTTTGTTTTAAATATGTTTCAGTTTGTTTCTCCTCCCATAATGAAATATAACCACTGGGCAGTGTTAGCATTTTATGTCATAAGTGAAGAAAATCAATAAAAAAGTGACACATTAGAAACCCTCGAGGGAGCCTTGGTTAATCTTTACTGATGACGCACAGACAATATAAGGGTGCGTGACTTTGCTCAGAAGTTAAGTCTCTGGAGCTCTACTGGAAGGATGTAACACCTCACATTTTTACAAATGATATTGTATAATTTAGTGTTTTAATAATCTTAGTGGAAAGTCAAGCTCAGGTCAAGTTGCCTAAAACAAATTATTTCCGTAACAAACTGCAACAGCGGATGTTCTTACGGAAATTGCACAGTTTTAATGTTGATCGTTATATTTGATCACTGTTTTACAAAGTTGTCCTGATGAGCATCTTGTCCTTTGGCCTGATTTGTGTGTTTGGTAACATGCGCAACCAAGACCAAGATAAGTTTCGGTGTATGATCAAGAAGGTGAGGGAGGTCCCTGGGTGTGTAAAGTTGTGTAAAGACCTCATCCTGAGTAAGGCTGGATTCATCCTCAGTAAATACGCAACAGGTTCCAGATAAGCTATCGGGGCAAAGAAAGGATTCTGCAAAGGGAAATAAGAACAACCAGATTTAGTAAGTCTTTTGTTCCTTCAGCAATTAGATTGATAATTGAGAGGGACAGTACAAAACATAGGATAAGATGGTATATTGGCTGGGGCTAAGTGCAGTGATAATCCTTGTGCAACACTTGCATAATTTACATTTTATTAGTTTATTGTAATGCCGATGCAAAGTTTGTTTCTCATTATACAGTCCACTGAATATGAAACATTAACTCATCTCTACATTAGTGTGTGTGTGTGTGCGTGTCAGCGTATGCTACAGCGATGGTGATTGGAAGTGGTGATTGGAAGTGCTGTGTGTGTGTGTGTGTGTGTGTGTGTGTGTGTGTGTGTGTTGGGAGGATGGAAGGGGGGACTACATATATACAGTTGTATTTATATTTGTTTTTATGACTGTGCTGTGTACTGACCAACCAAATTTCACTATCTGGAATAATAAAGTGTAAAGTAAGTTGACAAATAGTATTAGATGTTTATCAGCATTTCAGAACAAATAAGTATAAAAAGTCTTTATAAATATTCCTAAAATCTGGAAGCACTTTGAAATAACAAGAAAAAAGGACAAAACAACTGAGTGAGAAATGTTTGGTTAAAAGCAAATGTATAATTTGAATGACCGCACGTTTTATTTGGTAGATTAATAGTGAGTAGATACTCTTTACACACTGCCGGCATTTGTTTTGTAATCAGAGATGAGAGTACAGAGTGTTTATGAGGACATTATATAATCACTTATAATAGTGTAAAATAAAGCTGCTTTATTTTAGCTGATTTTAACTGATACCAACGTCCTTTTTAAGCTTTTATTTGATGTTAGATGTTATACTTGTAAGCTTCTGACCTCATCACTGTAAGAACACACGTGTCCTCTCTGTGACTGCTGATGAATGAATAATCTTCAAGGTCAAACAGCAAGTCCAGTCATCTTTTCCTTAACAACCACTAAGCCGCAACTGACTGTTTAAATGCAACCCTCCTTTCATCAACTAGAATTTCACAACACTCCCAGTGATCAATTAAAAGGACTTAATGATTGACTGCCAGTTAGATAGAAGCCAGAGATAACCTAATGACCTTGTAACACTTGTAAACCAGTGGAGGAGCCTGATCACCGGATCTGAGGACGCTACAAGCTTTTCAGAGCAGTGCTTTGTCGCCCTCTGCTGGCTGGTTAACAGGACATCAGCAACAAAGGACTGAACTTGAGGGCATCTGATAAAATGTTGGCTGCAGGGATTTGTTCTTATTCAGCCACAAGAGCAATAAGGTGTCAGTGCGCTTCAACCAAGGTGCTTGTCAGATGGTCAAACATCATCTGAAACCCTTTAACGCCTCATCTTTCCAACATTGGAATTGGGGGGACTTTGTTGAAACAATTTCTGTGACTTTGATTTGAACATGTTTTAATTCTTCACACAATTACTTCTGTCACTTTTCATGTATATAAAATGTAATCTGTGTCCCAATTTGAGTGACTATTACGCCTTCCCCGGCGAGGGTGACCTTGCTTTTCCCCTCATTTTCATATGTGGCCATTATAAAGAGATATAAACATTTTTGCCTTCAGATGTGGTCAGACAACATATTAATTAGTTTGTTTCAGTACCTTTAGTGAGGTCAGACACTGATGTTGGGTGATAAGGCCTGGCTCACAGTGGATGTTAGATGACAAAACATAGAAAACTATTTGTTTATAGACCATGCTTTGTGCACAGTGGTATGTCATGTTGAAACAGATAAGAGTCTTCCTCCAATTGTCACCACAAAACTGGAAGCACATTAGGGCTGCAAACTAACAATTATTTTCTTCAACAATTAATCTGCAGATTGTTTTCTCAATTGATGACTTATTCATTTGGCAGAACATTGTGAAAATGTCTGTTATAATTTCCCAAAGTCAGTGGTTATGTGTCTAAATGTCTTTAAATGTCTTAAACCCAAATATATTTATTTTACTAGAAAAACATTAAATCATCATATTTCAGAAGTTAAATTAAATAAAATTACAGTATGTTTGCTTAAAAACGACTGAAACGATTATCCGATTATCAAAATAGTTGCTGATTAATTTTCTGTCAAATCAACTAATTGTTGCAGCTCTAAAACACACTATTTTCTAAAATATCACTGTTTCCTGTAGCATTAAAAGCTCCCTTAATGGGGTCGAAGAGACTTAATCTAAACCATTAACAAACACCCCTAAACAAGAAGTACACAAAAGTTTGTGGACAAGGTCGTCCAAATATTTGTGCCACATTGTGCACCTGGTATTATAAAAGCCAATAAGTACTTTGGCTAAAAATGTTCTTTCTTTTGTGTCAGCAATTTCAATATTTCAGTTTCAACAACGTGCAGCCCTTGTACATCACTCACCGCAGTTGTCCTCGTCGCTGCCGTCAGAGCAGTCTGCTGAGTGGTCACACCTCCAGCTCTGGCTGATGCACTTTCCATTTCTACACTGAAACTGAGATGCTGGACACATGGAAGAGGTCTGTGAGCGCGGCCGGGCCAAACCACACATCTCTTGAGTCTCATCCCGCCCGTCTTTGCAGTCCGTCCGCCCGTCACACAGTTTGCGTCTGGGCAGGCAGGCGTCAGACGGCCCACAGGAGAAGAAACCAGTGGTGCAGTTCTGACAGGAAGCTTCATCACTCCCGTCACCGCAGTCGTCCACACCGTTGCAAAAGAAACGTGTAGGTATACACCGTCTGCTGCTTCTGCAGGCAAATTCATCCTTCTTACACCACAGGTGACCTGCGAGGAGTCACAGTTTCAACAGTTACAGCAATAATCAATCAGCCCTTAATGAGTCTCAAAAGGCTCAACAAATACAATCTGAATGAACTCTACAAATGAGTGTTCAGAGAGTTGGTGACATACCTGCTTTTGTCAGAAATACCAGAAATATTCAAGCTTCCTACATCTTAACATAACCCCAAGACTTGGAAAGAGCTGATCATGTTAAAAAAAATGTCTTCAGTCTGATTTCAGCAGAGCATTTCAGATTTTAGTGTTCCTCTATTAGGACCAATGTGTAGGATTTAGTGGCATCTAGCTGTGAGGTTGCAGATTGCAACCAACTGAATATCCCTTCCAAGCATGTAGGACGCCGTCTTTAGAGCCAGTGTTTTGTTTGTCTGTTCTGGGCTACTGTACAAACACGGCAGCCTCTGTGGATGAGGACCCGCCCCCTATGTAGATATAAAATGCTCATTCTAAGGTAACAAAAACACAACAATTCTGATTTTAATGGGATTATACACTAATTATAACATACTTATGAATATTATATTTCATTTCGTTATTTGTATATTCCAAGTCCGTTCCGCTAGATGCCACTAAATTCTACAGACTGCACCTTTAATTAAGCATTAGGTTACATCAGAGTGAATTTTATAAGTCAATTAATTATTTTGAAAATCTAATAACCGCCATTTTTTAAGCAAAAATTCAAAAAATTAGCAACTTCCAGTTCCTCAAATATGAAGATTTAATGTTTTCCTTTGTCATATCTGATAGAAAACACTGAATATTTTCAAGTTTTGGACTGTTGGTCGACAAAACAAGACATCTGAGGACATGACCCTCTGCTGGGGGTCTGACATTTTATAGATAACACGATTAATTGAGAAACTACTCAGCAGATAAATCAATAATGAGAATTACTGCTAGTTGCAGTCCTCAATTTGATTATTGTATTTACAGGATATCCAAATACAGATATAAAAATATGAAAGGTAGACTTAAGAAAGAACAAATAAATACAAAAATCTGTAAAAAGTTATCTTTGTAGGCAGGTTACCCAAATAAATTATATATTTGCAAAATGTTAGATCTTAATATTTTGCAGTGACATCCACTAGGTTGACACTATGCTATTGTAATACACACACAGTTGTTGTGCAACAGTAGATCATTATCAGTTCAATCATATAACTTGATATTATGAGAAAAGAAATCTCTTTCATTTAATCTTTTGCTCTAAACTCGGTACAAACAGTCTGCTGCTGCTGAGTCCTGCACATCTGAGAAGAAAAGGTGTATTTTGTCCACTTTCTGCATTTTCCTGGCCCGCATTCAAACCGGAGATTTCTAGGTCGAAGTCTCACGTCTGTATCCTTAAAGCAACACTGCCAATATTCATCCCTGCTGGCATTACTCACATTTATGTTTAACCCAAGCAAATCACTGTAAATCCTTTTAGAAAACTTTCGCCTGCGAGGTTTTAATTTGCAAACTTTATGCAGCTTACGGTTTAACAAATCCCTCTGGAATTCAATGTCAGAGTCTCTAATGACTTCAGCTGGATTACAAGACAAAAATCTGCGAAGGCATTTTCCCACACAGTATCAGAAAATGTTTTTGCAGCATACAAATTTCAAAAAATATATGTAAATATAAGTAGTGTAAAAAAATAAGTAGGTTCTGTATACCCAGAATATTGGAAATTAAGACAAAGACGAACTTTTACATCAAGATTTATTTGTTTAAAATTAAGTTTTTCTGAGAAAATTTATGATAATATTCATCATTCATGGTTTTCTGCTTTAAAAAGGAGAAACAGTCCAAAGGCAGAATTAATGTGCTTACACTTTAAAAATACATCATAATCAGCTGAAACTATTACACAATACTGTATGTTAAATAACACAACAATGGTGGGTGAAAAGGCATAAACTGTAGTACACAATAATGAGACATGGTGATTTGTGTTGGTGATGCCATTGAGCAGAAACTGGGAAAATCATAGGGGAGTCACCTTTGATCTGGACAGTCAGTGAGCTGGCACTCAGTGTGTTAATTATTTCAATTTTAGGTATATTTTAAGCTAGTGAAAGTGCAGCCTTTATGCAGTGCACCATATTTTTGTTGTTAGAGGACTTAAGAGTCACATTTACAGCCTCCTCTGTGTCATTTTTCTTCTTCATCAGCTTCACCTGTATGTCAGAACTGGATGATTTCAGTTTTGCATTTACCTTAATTATTGTCAAATTTACTCAGAAACACCAATTAATTATTCAGTTAGATGTTTCTTCCTCTGATTATTACTTTCCCTATAGTTAAGTTCTGTTTCGTTTTCACTGTGAGAGCTTATGAAACCTCAACCAGTGTGTGTGTGTGTGTGTGTGTATGTGTGTGTGTGTGTGTGTGTGTGTGAATGGTTTAGGGATATCATAATATCAACTTTGCTCTCACCACAGTTATGTTCATCTGATCCGTCCTCACAGTCGGGGTGTCCATCACACACCCTCAGTCTTTGGATGCAGAAACCATGGCTGCACCTAAACTCCAGCTGGTCTTGGCAAGCAGGCAGAGAGTGACCTGCAGCGCCTGAAACACAAGCAAACACCGAGTTTACTGTTACTGTGCAAGATGTCAGTCCATAAGGTGATTACATGATAAGGCAAAGAGAGAAAGTGTCACAAGTCTTTCACTTACAATTTAATCCTCTAGATTTTTAGTTCCTATTTTCTAATATTTTTTAATGTCAGACCAGCCTGTCTCTTTCTTAATAAATGTTGGTGAACTGTGAAAACACCAGAGACAAGAGTGGAAATAAGTTTATTGTTACAACCCTGACAAAGTGTGACACTCTGTATTTTCATAAATATAATAGGATATTGGCAATAAACCAAACCAAAGACAAATATATACAAACAAAAACACAATATGTCGTGTGTATGTAATAATAAACTACACAATATGTAATGTGGTGACATAAAAAAGAGACTGATTATTCCATAAACAGACCCATCTTTTCAAGTTTATATAATAAAACCACCAAAATGTATTAAAAAAAAATTAATTCCCATCAAATGAAACTGATTCTGTCCTTTCTATGTCAGATAGTAATGAATGATTTGATTTATTACACGCCCAGCAGTTGCCTTTTAAGCCAGTTTTGATTAATTATTTCTTCCAGACATAAGGATCCAATGTGGGCTCATTCATTTGTAAAAAAAAAAGCCCTTTGCAAAAAGATATTTTAAAACATGTAGCAATGCAATGGCTCATTATTTAGTAACTTTTCTAGCTTCCTGTTGATACATTTACACAGTCCAGACATGAAATGGTTTGAAACTGAAACAACCCGGTGTCCTTTCATATAAATAATATAATATATACTATATATTACATGATATATATATTATACAGCTGTTTAGAAACACTGCAACCCAGATAACCATTGCATGAAGCCCAAGGTGGCTGCAGTTGCTATTGTAAACAGACTTCATTCAAACTGACTGCAGATTTTCAGCTCTTTCTTCTGTTAGCAGTAAATAAAAATCACGCAGATCGTTAATCCGACATCTGTGCGTGAATAATTTACGCGTCTCTCACCTAAAAGATGGTGCCAGGTTAACGAGGCGAGCAGAATAAATAGAACTCCCAAGTGTCCCATGCTCGATGTGTCCTCCACCGCTGTTGCTGCAGCGCGGCGCGCAAATATGACGCAAGAGCCGAGCGCGTCAACAGGCAAGTTACGGTTCTCTTTATATTTCCATGGTTACGGCAGGTTGTTTTCATTCATAACCATGGATGTATGAGGAGAGCTTTTTATACATCCATAGTTATGAATATTAAAAACGATGAAATGATTTTGTGCAAAAACAAATCCCAATTATTTAGAAACTGATTTATAACTTTTCTGTCTCTCATATCGATAATTAGCTGCTGTTTTTAAAGCTGTTCCAGATGCTCTAATGAAAAGTCATATTAAAGTTTTATTAAACCATTTATTGGAGGTCACAGATTCTAAATACAATCACACATGTTGTTTTTTCAAAGAAATTACCATGATTCTCTCTGTTCCTCCATGATTTCACATATTTTTTTAAACTCTCTAAAATCTCTTCAAAGCAAAAAGCGTATATGTACAATCAATTATTATGACATTTTTTAAAACATACAGAATTACCTTAATTTATCTTTTTACTGTACTCATATCATTATTATTTTATTTCATTGTCCGTCGATCTTCGTGTTACAAGACTTAATGAAACTTCATTCACAATGTTTGACATTTGGACTGTGATGAAATTAAATGTGTTATGATAAATTAAGTTTCAATAAAAAATTTTAACATCTTAAAAAAGGTGCGGAATGAAAAGTTGAAACTGTAACAGTCGATACCGGTTAAACTCTGAAATCACAGTTAGCTTGATTTTCTTCTATTATTTTCCCACTTGAAATCAATTATTTTGAAATCATGGTGCTTTTGGTTTATTATATGTTAATGCAGGCTCCCAGATGAACTTTGTTCTGCATCGGGCCCTTTTCATTTATTTTCTATTTGACAAATAAACACACAATAACACTACACAGACTGCTGGAGATAAGAGGTTGTATCAACATGACCTTAAAATATAAACACACCTGCCTTAAAGGACGAGTTCACAGTTTTTCAAGTCTGTCTAAAACAACAGTCAGGTGCCAAAACTAACAGTGAAAGTTTTTTTTCTTGCCATAATAATTCCTCCTGTTCACACTGATCATCAGAAGATCCCATCATAATGCACTTATCATGATCCACAGTCCTCCTTCTGTGCAAAAATGTATTTAAAAGTTCATCTTGGGCTAATATGAAGCTTCAACCGTCCAAATGAATCAAATCAAGTAGATATCTTTTGTTGTGGCAATTCACCTCTTGCATTTGACTTCAATGAGGAAAGAAACAACTCTCAAAACAGTACTGTCACACTTTCTTTAATACTCAGAGCGTGGCATACTCCATACAGACATACAGCTGCTGCAGAGGAGTGAGCTTTGAAGAGTGAGGCAAATACTGCTTCATCTCTTTCTCACCTTTAGACACCTAAACACTAAAAAATTAAGTTTTTCATTTTCAAAGTTTAAGTAATTCTTGATTTTACTACATGTGATGGGAGACAATCCAGGCTCAAACTGGTGCAACAACCATACAAACACAACAGGTTAGAATTACAAGAGGGATTGCTGATATTCATCAATTCTTTAATCTGTCTTTTTAACTAGTCAAAACCCCAAAGTTTCCAAAGACAATAAACTACGAGGAAATTAAATCATAAAAATTCATCCAAAATTTTAAATTTAAAGCAACAGGAGTTTACCACTGGTAAACTCTTAGGTTTTAACTTTTCTGGCTCTTTGAGAGCAACTTCTTGTTTGACTTTTGAATTTAGGCCACAATGACTTTGACTTTGTGAGGCTGGACAGTCGCAACAGGGAAGGAGAAGGAGCTGATTCATCTTGACCTTCAATTTCTCTGACAGACTCGTCTTTGTAGGTCATTTGCAGGATCAAGCAGCAGAATATTTACTAATTCCTTGTTTTCTGTTCCATGATGTACATCACTATCATATTGGCAAATCTACTCACACAAGTAACACTGAAAATTCGTCCATTTCATACAACAAGAACAACCAGATGGACAGAAAACTTTAACATATAACACATTTTATTCACACTTTCTATTGTACAAGATACAACCAACATACACTGCAGGTAAGTCTCTGCAGCAGTTTTGAAGGAAGAAATGAGGTTGTTGATGTAGAAAGGATGGTGCCGTGCTGCTCAGAGGTACGGCTGGTCTGTGGAGAGAGATGGAGGCTTATATACGGCACCTGGGGTCACAGGAGGCTTTGCTGGGACTTCAGCTTGGCTAGAAAAGATCAAAAAGTCAAGAGAAATACCACTAGGTGCTGAGAGACTCACTACAAATAAAACAAATTATACATTTTCATCAGCGTGTCCACTAGATGTCATGAAAATCTAGTTGTTAACTAGGTGATTAGCTGCAGGTGCCTGTTGCAGTTTGAATTCACGTAAAAACATCAAAAATAGATAAAATATCTGTTCCTAAATCTATTTGCGTCCAGTTAATTCTGTCATCATGTAACATTTCTCACTGCAGAGACATCACAAACAGAATTACTCAACTGTTATCTGAAAAATAATTCATCCCTGTTCATCAGGTTTGACTGCTCTGCTTTCCACATTAACTAAACTAAGGTAAGATGTCCAACAACGTCTTTATCTAGTTGTAATCAAATTTATGTGCGTTTATGTGCATCGACTGAGTCATTTACCTGCCAGCAGTGAGCGCCTTCTGTGAAGACATGATGACTGTGGCGGGTACTGACTCTCTGCGTCCGTCCCTGGTGTAGTAGTAGTTACCGGCAAACTTGTGGCTCGGGCCAACTGGCAGTTTGGGTGGAGGCTGCGTCCTGTAGAAGAAGCATAAACAATCTGAACAAGTGCAGAAAAAGTTTTCCCTGGTGGGTTCATATTGGCAGACTTACAGAGTCTGGATACTCAGGACTGAGTATCCAGACTCTGTAAGTCTGCCAGACCCAATGCTGATGTGGCTTAACGGTTGGATCCCATGTGTCATCATGTGTGTGATAATGACACTTGAATGGATCTTTTTTACAGCAGACAGTTTGATAATTCATAGCAGGAAATGAACAGGTGTCAATAATAGGGCTATGACTAACGATAATTAATTAATCGGACGATTTACTTGATTAATGATGTTGTCTATAAAATGTCAGAAAATAGTGAAAAATGCCTGTTATAATTTCTTAGACCCCAAGGTGACGTCTTCAAAAGTCATGTTTTGTCTGATCAGCAGTTCAAAGTCCAAAGATATTTGGTTTACTATCATGTATGACACAAAAACCTTAAAATCCTCACATCTGACAAGCTGCAACCAGCAAATGTTTGCCATTTTTCTTAAAAAATTACTAAAACAATTATTCAATTATCAAAATAGTTGCTGATAAATTTCTGTCAATCAACTAAACGATTAATTGCTGCAGCTCTAATGTATAAAATAACTATATATTCCAGTTCCAGGACACTGGTATTATCCATGCGTGCACACTGGCATGGTTTTAGTGCAACACACACACACACACACACACACACACACACACACACACACACACACACACACACACACACACACGAGTGGAACCTTCAGTGTATTTCGTTCCACCTGTGCTTTTGCTGCTGCAACAAAGTCCAACTTCTTCTGTGAAAATGTCAATTTAAAAACATGCTTGAGTGATAAAAATGATGCCTAAGATGTGTTCGTGTGAGAATTTCAATCTCAATATTGGAAATAGTAGTCTGACTTTACTCAAGATCCACTTATTAGCTTTTACTAGGACTCCAACAGATGGAGTTCGCTCAGTTGTCATGGAGATGAGATAAGAAGACCGTGAGATGCAGCTGAGATGTAGAAAAAAATAGTAAAATGGACTTTGAGTTAAGATTATTAAAAGGACAAGTTCACAATTTTTCAAGTCTGTCTTAAATCAACAGTCAGGAGCCCAAATGAACACTGAAATAGTTTTTTCTTGCTGTAATCATTCCTCCTGTTCATACTGACCATTAGAAGATCCCTTCATAATGCACTTACAATGTAAGTGATGGGGGACAAAATCCACAGTCCTGAAGCTAATATGAAGCTTCAGTTGTTCAAATTAGTCAAATCAAGTTGAAATCTTTCAACGTTAAAGTCTTTTTAGTGCCAAAGTTCCTCTTTATGTTACTATACTTCCACTGCAGCTCGGGGAGACACTGTCCCAGGAAACACAAAGAGGGAATCTGATGCTAAAAAGACTGTAAATTTTAAGACAGAATTGAAAAACTGCGAACCTATCCTTTAAGGGAGAGGCAGGTGTTACCTGGTAATACTTCTGTACTTACTTAAGTAGGATTTTACAACTTTTACCTGAAATGGGGTATTTTTACATTGTGGTATATTTACTTTTCCAAAAGTAAAGGATCTGAGTACTTCTTCCACCACTGTAGTTACTTCAGTGTGTCACAGTACAATGGAGAAGCTGAGTTAAAGTCTTACCTCTTTGCTATCTCCTCATACCGCAGCTGCAGTTTGGCTTGCAGGTCATGCTGAAAAATAAACACCATTGTAATTAATTTAAAATCCGCACTGTCATCATCATATCTTTTCTTTTCACACGCTATCATCCAACTAACATGAAAATTAACTCGACTGGTACGATGCTGAAGTTGGCTTCCGAATCGGGATTAACGGAAAAGTTAAAGGCCCCCTCTACTCAAAAATGTGTTTTTCTTCTTGTTCCTACAGTTGGATATTTAAGCTTCACTGTGCAGAATGACGTACGTGCAGAGTTTGAAATTACATCTGCTGAAAGTGGAAAGTTTCTCTGTGCTCAGTGAAAATTAGATTTTCAGGGACGGGCTTACGAGCATGATTAGTGACATCACAAATGGTTTTGGAGCCTAAAGAGGTTCAATATTCAACTCACACATGTGTGATGTGGAAACTTGAAGCTTCCAGTGCACAAACACTGAGAACAGACTTTACAGTGAAGTAGGAGACATCTTGTGTCCAGAAGTTCAACTTCTGAGATGAAATATATTTACATATTTATAGGGTCTGGATTTTTTTTACTGACAGAGAAGGAGTAGATATCATTTTAAAGATTTAAACAAGATACTTGAACTTTTTTTTCTGGAAAAACCATATCAGACGCAAATTATTACTGAAAGTAGTGTATTTTATTTTAATACGTCTGGTGGGGATCTTTGAGGGGAAACATAAATAATGATATTTAGCGGCTGATTCTCTGTTTTTTCACCACCCTCACACTTATAAAGTAGTGTCAGACATCGTGGCAAAAGCCTTAACACTGTTCAAAACCACTTTTGGATTTGTGAAACCTTTATTTTGCTTATGAAAACAAAAAAGGGCAATTTAGCTGCTTTTCCCCCCTATCCACACCACATTAGAGCAGGTCCAGATCAAAAATCATTACATTTATACTCCTCAAATCTGGACTAGATTAACAAGGAGACTCCAGACATTAATTAAAACACAGTTTCACATTTGTGAAACCTTTATTCTATTTGTGAAAAAACAAAAAAGGGCGATTTCACTGCTTTTTTTCTCATTCACACCACAATATACCCTATCCAGATCAAAAACCACTATATTTAGACTTGTCAGGACTTTTGCTACGATGTCTAACACTCTTTCATAAATGTAAATGGCAAGATATCTAAACGCTAAATACCATTATTTATGTTTCCCTTTACTTTCCCCTTCACCCTGAATCGGAGCCTAACTTCAGCGTCGTTGGACAGGTGAACGTTAGCTCTTGAAAGCTAGCGGTGGCCGTTAAATTAGATCTGTAGAAGATTAATTACAATAAGTCACCCAGAGATAAACTTGTATTACACTGTCACTACGTCCTCTTTACAGTTTTAGACTCGTCCCTGGTTGTATATCTTACCCCTGATAGGAAATTTCGGAGCCTCTGGATGATTTTAGTGGCTGTAGCCATGTTTCCTGTTGTGAAGGACACAGAGCTTCTTCTTGTAACGTAAGCGAGTTTCTCAGCTCTTTACTGACACCTGGCGGCCTGGAAGGACAACTGCAGCTCTTTACTGACACCTGGCGGCCTGGAAAGACAACTGCAGCTCTTTACTGACGCCTGGCGGCCTGGAAGGACAACTGCAGCTCTTTACTGACAACTGGCGGCCTGGAAGGACAACTGCAGCTCTTTACTGACGCCTGGCGGCCTGGAAGGACAACTGCAGCTCTTTACTGACAACTGGCGGCCTGGAAGGACAACTGCAGCTCTTTACTGACACCTGGCGGCCTGGAAGGACAACTGCAGCTCTTTACTGACACCTGGCGGCCTAAAAGGAGAACTGCAGCTCTTTACTGACACCTGGCGGCCTAAAAGGACAACTGCAGCTCTTTACTGACACCTGGCGGTCTGGAAGGACAACTGCAGCTCTTTACTGACACCTGGCGGTCTGGAAGGACAACTGCAGCATTACAGACGGATGTATTTTATCCTCATTTTATACGAAAAATTATACCAGCTATACAGTTGTGAAATAAAACTAAATCAATTACCAGGAAATCTGACATGACATTTGATTTTAGGGCCAATTTTGTTGGTAACAGCTCAGTTGCATCTGTGGAAAGAAATAACTGAATACATTTTTTTTATAAATTGATGCCAGATTCTTACAACCTTTTTATTTTATTTATAGCCTTAACATGTCAGTGTTAGTGAATAATATAAACTGCATTGTATCAGTGTAACCTGTAGTGAGTAAACTGTTAGAACTAACTTGCTGGCAAAAAAAAAAAAAACATATGGCTTTTATGGTAGTTTACCTGATTACTGTAACCTGAACGTCACTCTTAATCCACAGTATGTCACCCATATTTATTGTAGCATCACTAATAAAATATATTCTGTATTAGATCCCAAGTCATATTACTATAGATGATTACACAGAAAGCAAATAAATATACATTTTTGAATCAAACAATGCAAGTCTGCATATCAGAACCAAACACTTGTTCAAACCTATTAAAATCTGCATATTACTTATTTTTCCACATCAGAAATGTGCAAGTACACTGTATGTGACTATGTTTTGGTAAACAGTCATAATCTACATAAAACTCAAACACCAAGAAGAGTCAAAGAGAAATACAAATTTTATTTGTTGCACAAGAAAACACAGTACAGGGCGACAACGCCGGTATACCATGCAATCAAGTATTACAGATGTGTGCTTGTCTCATGCAGCATGCACTGAACAGAAGAAACACGTGCACATGTACAACAGTTTGAACTGCCAGTTTGCCCCTAAAGAGTATCTTAACACCAGCTGAGAAGCGCTCACCTTTACTTGTGTGACATCACTGCACTACAGGTGCAACAGACATTAACTTTCAATCAGAAGAGATCAGTAAAGTGATGACTATATTTACATTCACATAAGAAGCCAGGTTGTTAAAGAGAAATCAGGAGTACATGCATGATGCTGACATGCAGCTGGTCAGTAATCTGAAGATTTCTCCCAAACCTTCTGCCATATTTTAGAACAAAGACTGGTATATTTGAAGTGTATTAATAATATCCTGTATCCCTTTTTACAATACATTTTAGAGTACTAACTGTACAAATGTGTCTGAATTTTTACAGATGTTAAATCAGCTGTTAAGTTTGTCTGACCTGTAAGAGCACATCACTAAAGTAACATTGCTGCAGCATTACCATCTGTATTTAAGGTCTTTGTCATGCAGATGTTCATTTCAAACTAGATTAAATGTGTACCTGGTCCAGATATCAACATGCTGACGATAACCCTGTTACTTAAGTGCATGTAAATACTGTAAACTTCCCGCTTTCCAGCTTGGTGCTAAATTACTCTTTTAAGATCCGTTTGAAAAGAACAAAACAAAAACAGATATGTAACTTCTATGAGTGTAGCTTTCTTTCATGGTATCAAAGAGGGTCGATTCATCTTATACAGCCACAGGATATAAAATGTTTGTACAGTACATAGCATGTTTGTTCATTGTAAACAATTCTGTCAGACTGCAAAAATAACCTAAGTGACGCACTTTGTCCGTGCTGTTCACTGACACAACAACAGGATTCTGTAAAGTCCTCATCATGAGATTCATGGATTTTTTTTTTTTTTTTTTGGAGGACAGGAGACTTAAAGGGGAACTCCACCGATTTTACACAATAAAATCTACATGTCTTGGGAGACATTACTGCATATGTGGAAAAAAGTCTTTTGTGGCTCAGAGGAAGCTTCATAAGATCTGGTAAATTAATTTAAACTTTCAAAAGACTACTAGCAGTGAAATAATAATAAAAAAAATATGAGTGTTGAGTCTGCTTGAGGATAACGGCTCGAGACTTCATTAGCCTCTATTAGCATAACACACCCAAATCTCCGACTGAACTGTTGGTGGTTGAATTGCATTTTGGTTAATGTAGGCGCCAGGTTTAAACAAAGAACAAGAATACAAAAAAAGAGAATATCTCTGATTCTGCTGCATCGGTGTTTCATCCTTTATAAAAAAAAAAAAAAACAACAACAAAACACAACAACTGTCCATTGTGAGTCTGACATTGTTATAAGAGTGCAACGTTAAATCGGTGGAGTACTCTATTAAGTAAAAACATCAACAATTCTGATGCTTTATAAAGAAAGACTCATTGAAAGCCAGTATAAACGCCAGCAACAGCACACAGCTACTGACAAATAAGACAAATAAACTCAAAACTCCATCTCTGTACTGGAAAAAATGTAAAGTACATCCAGTCTGCGCTGGATGTGAAATACTTTTCTGAATCCCAACAAGGCGTTCTGTAAAAACAGCCTCTCCAGACAAACTTCCCAAACTCCTGGTGCCACAAATTGTCATTGTCATTGTGCATATCATGTCCTTCAACACATTTGGAATTATACACAGCCTTGTTATCAAAATATACATCAATATTTGTACAATACAAAGACATAAAACATTTGTTCAAACAAGCCCTGGGTTTGGATTCGATGTAAGTGTGTCCCTCTTTCTAGTTTCCCTTCCACATTCAGTTATGGTACAAAATTCATGTCAAAATACATTAGTGCCCCCACCCCCTCATGTAAACATCACTACACAATTAATTAAGTAGGAACAGGTCATTTAGGCATGGTGTCTCCCACATGCTCAAGTGAATAAACAAAGACGAAATACACGAGGATCCAACACTTCTCCAGGTTACTACCAGTAAGGAAAGCAACAACCCCAAAATGTTTTAAGCAAACAAAAGCTACTCCTGTGATTCCCTCCAGGCTCTGAAGAAGACGTAGAGCTTGATTTGGCTGCTCACTGTTTTTCCTGCGAGATGCATGCTTTGAACACAACAAGTTATTACAGCAAGATGCAGAGCCGTCCTGAATCAGTGTTTTACAAGGTTAAAAGTTGAACAGGAAGAAAAACAAAAACTAAGTCCGTGATACCTCTTTGATGTGGTATCACACTAACTTTACATCTTCTGCAACATCCAGAGCTTAATACTCTCATTTTTCACACAAGATGGTGTTGAGATTGTGGAGATACTTCACACAGTGAGAGTTTCCATACACAAATACAAACACAAATGATTTCAAACAACATTTCAATCTTCAAAGATATGGCTTAGAGCGAACACTGCACTGACATCATGGCACACAACACCCTTTTTGAGTCGACTTCATAATGTCTTCATAACAGATTGTACTTGTCAGTGTGATTTGCAAATATTACCCTGCGCTCTATATGGAAACAACAATGCTATGACCATGAATTCACACTGCAAAGAACATGATCGGCTGTTCAACGGAAGTCCTACTGGTATAACTAAGGTGAGAAATTCAGAAAGCGTCAGTCACAGCTACTCTTTTCACTGTTGTCTTCAATTACCAGACAAGTGCAAATCAGCACTACTTTTTTTTTTTCCTTATCCATTTGATTGTTTCATGAGCAACAGCTGTATCTGACAAGTGCAAAATGGAAGAATTCCAGCTGTGCAAAACTTTCCAGTTTTGTACAACTGTAAATCTTGAGTAGTTTCTTTTTTCTGAAGCCTAATTAGGGCCTGGTAGTTTCTATGTTTACCCTTCTAAAGGATGTAGTGCTATGAAAGGCCAGAGCAAAGCAGCAAAATGAAGATTGGCCTGAAATATGCAGAGTAGTATATATATATAGTAGATACAACTGCAAGAGTCTGGCTGACAATTGACCATCAACCATGTTGCTCACAGTGTGAACCAAAGGCCATTCTTAGGTTAATATAGATTAAGATCAATGTAGTATTACACTATTGGAAGCTGCACTGCTCAGGTCTAAACGACACTGACAAGGAGAAAAAAACCCAACAACAATTAAACACAACTTCAGCTTCTAAAATTACTTCTCGTACCTTTTGGTCCTACAACAATTATCCCCAGCATACAGGGAACTACTGGGTACTACTGCGTACCGCGATTTATTTAAAAAAATAGACATTTATTAAAAAAAAAAAAAAAAAAAAAAATCCAGTCAAAGGACATAAAACCACATTTTATGGATACAAAAATTATGAACCTTGGCTATTCAACCAATGAGAACTTCCCTCTTTTCCTGTCACTAACTCATCATAGTTTACAAATGTAATAAATAAGACCAGAGGGTCTGCAATGCCTTGAGGCAAATATTTACAATAGAAAAATTCAAGTAAAATCTTTCAGAGTCTCCCAGCAGGTCCCTCCTTACCTGTTAGTTTTCCCTCAGCAATAACTGATGTCACCCTTGAAACATGTGAAAGAAAGATTTGAGTAGTTGAAGTGAGTACAGTGGTGAGCTGTTACTTTCTCAGATGCCCTTTTTGTGGAGTTTCCTCATTACACTCAGTCTTTTTTGTTGATGGTCCAACTTGAGGACCGGTGGAAGTGGTTTCTGCTGCCTGACTGCAGCTGTTGTCATTGTGCAGACGTCCTGCCTGTTGCTGAGATGTAGTGACGACAACTTCCAGTTCAGGCGTGTCGTTGGTGTCCTCTCCGTCTGAACACGGCTCCCACTCATCCTGCTCCTCGCTCTCCGTCGAGCCCTGCACGGCGATCTGGGGCACCAGGGTAAACCTCCTCACCACCGGCACTTGCAGCTCCACTTCCTCGCTGGTTTGTGGTCGAGCGAGCATCCAGGCCATCCTGTGCTGCTGCTGGGGTTGTGTTTGTTCTCCCGGGGCTGTGGTGGTCACTGTAACCGTGGTGCTGGTTTTCTCATCTGGCTCGTCAAAGCTCACCTCCTGCACCGCCTCCTGCTTCTTAAAGGAGTCTCGCCGCTCTGACAGGTTGAGCTTTCGCATCACGACCAGCTGCTCTGACCGGTCTATCCCAGAGTCCCAGATCCTCTGGCTACCAGTGTAACTGCCAAGCCTGCTGTAGTCGACCCCGATATGGGCGCCTCCACAGGCCCCCTCTACTTCAGAGTCACCCAGCAGCTCCCCTTCGCCATAAAACGGCACTTCCAGCGTGTGCCTGCGGGGAGTGTATGACTTCTTATCAGCATGATACACTCCAGACAGCTTTTCAGCCGACTGGACCCTCTTGAGCAGGGGAGATCGAGGCGGCTCGGCGCTGCGGGGCCGGACAATGTGTCTAACGATAGTAGGTGGCGACAGGGTTTTGCCATGGTAGGAGTGAAGAGTTTTGGCAAAGCCCGGGAGTGGGGAGGGTGAGCGCTGTGGAGAAAGGGGCTGGTTGGAGGATGAGGAGGAATTACAGGCAAGTGGAGAAGGGGGGATGTTGCTGGTTGACTTCCGGCGGCCCACCTTGGTGTAGCGCTGTGTGCTGAGTTTGGAGCCCAGGCCGTGGAGCGAGCTGGGCCGGATGTGTGCGGCAGGGGAACTGGGAGAACTGGAGCAAGGAGATGTGCTCTGAGGAGAGTTATTTTCTGGGAAGCAGAAGTAAAACAGTTTCAGATATTTCACACCACAGGTTGCATAAAAACAGAATATTTTACTAAATTAGTTTCAGATGTTACAATCAAAGACCACAAGAAGCCCCACTGAGCTCACCAAAGGCCTGATGGTCGGGTGCAGGGCTTCGGCAGGGCGTGGAGGGGCCGGGAGAGAGGCTGTGTGTCGGGGAGCCTGGAAGACTCTCGCTGGAGGAAACTGAGTGGTGGAGACCTGAGGAGAAGCTGCGACTGCTGTGCATCACTGTGCTCTGCTTGGACAGCTTCTTCAAGATGCTGCGTCGCCTGGAGGAAGAGGATGAGTTAGAGATGCGACGTCATCATCTCACAGGCAGTTTAAAAAGTTCTGCATTATAAAAAACACTCTTCATACTTGTGGGGGCCTTTTGCATTTTGACAAATACAAAATTTATACCAAACGATTAACATTAACATTAAAATAGCAAACTTGACACTTTACTTCACTTAATGGTATCTAACACTAGAGGGAGACAAAGTACTGACAACATCCACCAATTACTAACCTCACAAAGTAAACAAAAGATGACTAACACTGCAGAGCTACAGCGACTGAGAGGAAACCAAACCTCAGATCTTTACCTGTCATAATTATCTCTCTTCTTGCTCTTCTTGCTGCGGCGAGCCATCTTGCCTTTGTGTTTAGTCTTTCGAGCCGGACCGACTTTGATTGATGTATTCTCCAGTGCTATGGTCTGAAGCGTCACCTTGCTCCCACTCTGCACGTTTCATGGGAATTAAAAGAATGGTTAATTTTTTGTAAAGGGCAAGAAATGCAACTTGAATCGGATTTTTAGACAAAGAGTCTGAGTCTGAGTGAGTTTTACCTTCAGTAACAGCTCTAACATCTCGGGGTGGACCAGGCCTTGGACAGACTCTCCGTTCACATGTGTGATCAGGTCTCCAGTGCGAAGACCTGCCTGGTGAGCCAGGCTGCCGTCCTCCACACTCTGTTAGAACAGCAACACAGTGAGTGTGAGAAGAGGAGTTTAATTTGAGGATTACATAACAACCTTTCATACCTTTTAGTTCTAGTTTGGGGTCACAAAAATAAATCATGGTAAACAATGACTTTTAAGGCTTGTGGTGACACCTACCGACACCATGTGATGCACCGTGTAGACGTCGCTGTCGCCCATGTAGACACGGATGGCCTGCAGGGTGAAGCCATACTTCTTCCCTGAAGTGTGGATGATGATTGGCGGCCTCAGGCTGCCGGGGCTGAGTGACAGATCCCGACTGGGTGAGGAGTCACGGGACGAGGGGTTGGAGGACAGCGACCGTGGGGAGATGGGACTGGGCTGGAGGCCACCAGGTGAGTCATCTGAAAAACACAAAGGACCGTTTTCTTACAAATGTGTCCACACAATCAGCAAACAGTATTTGTCCTCCCAATAAGATGCAGGTTTTCTAACGATACAAAATTTGAGTATGTCACATACATAACTAAGAGTTCTTGTTACAAATAATCAGAATGATGCATCCTGTGTTTCTAAACTTTAATTATTACTTTCAAAAAACAAGCCTGTTTTAATTATTTTTTTTACAAACAAAACACCTAGAAAAATTGTCAAAAGATTTAGACCAGTGGGTCATTGCCACTTAATTCTATCTTTTGTAGGACTTTGAGATGGTGATGATTGTTGTGGATATTTTGAGCGATGGTCAGCAGTGGAGAAAGGCGCACACGAATAAATTCCATAAAAATGATAAGCTTCTGTACCTGTAGTGATGATGAGAGACAGGGCTGAGACGGAGGCAGACTTGGGAACCTTCCCTCCACAGGGAAGCCTCTGTCTGTCCGGTGTCTCCAGCTGGTTACCAAAGCGCCGAGGGCCGGCTGGTTCTTTGGGGGATGAGTGTTTGGCTCCTGTGCTGTTGCTGCGAATTCTGATCCTCCGAAGATTCGAAACAACCACCTCAGCTGTAGGAAATACAGGTTAAAAAAAAATTAACATCATGGCCTAAGAAGAGAAAGTTTTGGTAGTTTCACTTTCACCCAAACAAACGCAATTGCTCAAATACTACCAAACTGATCATTCACACTCAAAAACATGTCAGTCTGGATTTACCCTCATCGTCAGTGGAGAGGGCGAAGCGAGGCATCGTCTCCAGGCTGTGGGTGCTGCTCATCACCAGAGGGCTGGTGCTCCTCTCAGACTGGGAGGAGCTAGAGGAGGCCCGAGGGCGAAGGCTACAAACAGCCAAATACAAGTTCAACGGGTAAATCAACAGTCCAAAGGAACAAACTACACCACTAAACTAAACACTGCATTTTGATTGTTTTCTGCTTTTACACAGATACAAGTGAATACTCTAAGGTCAGGTGAACCGTAACTTTCTAAATTCTTCTGGCAGCTTTTCACACTTAGAGGAGGTCGTGACATGTCTCATGCTTTTGCCTACCTGGCCATGCGTCCAGGGTGTATGCGCTCCACGCTGCCCTCCGCTGGGCTCGGGGAGGGACTGAGCCCTCCCACCTCCCCGCGGTCCTCCTTGTCCTCACTGTGGCTGCGGTCAGAGGAGAAGCTCAGGTTGGACGGCGTCGCCAGATGTTCTGTGCTGCTGTAAACCTGGAAGAACAAGCAAGACACACTAAGTACAGTAGAAAACACACACACACTGAGCCAGTAAGATTATCGGTGATTCTAATATAGACTGTGCTGCTGGAACATGTTCATTGTTACTGTCAAGTCCAGATGTGTTGTAGCCACAGTGGCCTAAAGAATAAAGCACTGGAGGGGTGTCTAATAGCTAAATTTTTCCTGCGTCTGTTAGAGCATAAAATCTTAAATATTTGAGAACAATTTTTAGAAGACATTTGAATCCTTTAGTAAATGTTCTAACATATCCACAGATATAATTCTGCAAGTTTCCTTTGTAGTCATTTTTCAAAGAACTGTCCACTTTTTCAAAGCTCCCATCTTTCAATAGATCAGAGCTCATCCTTACTTTGCTGAAGCGATGTGACCAGGAAGCAAACTGTCGGATTTCCAAGGAGGACTCTTCATCATTGGTTTCCTCATCCTCGTCAGATGCCAAATGATGGTAGCGCTCTGATCGAGCTGAAGACAGACACATAATAAAATTCACATAAGAGGGGTTGCACAAAATAAGAATCACTTTTTTTTCACTCAGACTTTAAATCACAATTTTCTCATACGATTCTTAGGGACACCACTGTTTTCCCCAAAAATATTTATTGCATTTCATATATTCTTAATGCAGACAGAACAGCTGACAAACAGCTCATATGCAACTACATGAAATGCAGTCGATGTAATCAACTAAGTCTGTTGTCTAATCATTTTCCTGTGTCTAAAAAAACAAAAAAACTGTAATTAATACACAGCTCAACGGTAGCCAGATATAACATATGCCCCAAAACATGGAGACCGAGTCCAGTTATGATGACATTTCTACAGGATGTGCTGGATAAAGGGAAAACATTTTCTACCATTAAGGTTCATCTGGTGGCTGTTTCCACCGGTCACGTTGGGATTTGGAAACTTGACAATGGGGCAACACCCTCTTGTCTGTTGTGTTATGGAAATGCTTGACAGCTGCAGCTGTTGTCTAAACAAATCCCATCATGGGATCTGTCTGTCCCCGTCAGCATTTGAGCCCTTAGATCAGGTGGATCTCTCTCAGGTTTGGATCATTTTTATGACATATAAAGAACTAATATTTTAAAATATTGTCCACTAAATAAAAAACATTTTTTATGATCTCAACAGTAACTTACTGTCGAAGTAGCTGGTGTCGTCCTCTGCGTCCAGCTGTGGAATGAATTCCGCTTTCTGTCGCAGTAGTCCGTTCCAGTCCAAACCAAAGAAGAAGGGGTGCTGTTTGACCTCTGAGGCACTGCCTGTAAACAAATACTGGATCAACTTTGCAAATATGGCAACTGGAGTTCAATCAAGCTCAAATAGCAAAAAGCAATTTCTTAATGGCTTAATGATCGGAAATGAACAAACTTCCTCTGAAAGGTATATCCTACAATATGTGTATCTCCAATTTATTTCCCAAATTGCTTTACTTCTAAATTTAAATTATACTCGTGACAACTTTCTTCTGCTTTCACATAAGTACGTTATATACTTTATCATGCATCAGATTTTTCATGTGTCGATCAGCAGTAAACTCAGCAGTACCAGTTCCCAGTCGGTCTAGAGGGCTCTGCCTCAACAGACGGGTGATCACGTCCTGAGCATCAGCAGGTAAGGCATCGTCTCCTTCAGGCCAAATGATTTCATCTGCAAATCGCAGAAATACAAAGAGAATCACATAAAGTTTGCCAAAGCGTCAGTTTACACAGGACTGCATGGTGCTCAGACACACCCCTACACCTGTCTAACTGGTAAGGAAGGATTCTATGGTAGCATTTTTTACTAGAAGGGATCTTTTGTAACTCAAGTCCATAAACAAAATGAAGACAAAAACCTCAAACAGTACATGAAAACTTAGGGTTGCACAATGTTTGTAACTCAGTATGAACATGACAAATTTAAATGTATGTTCTTCCATATAAACTCTTGCTAGAAATAATAGATAAACAGAACATTTTAATGTTGATAAAATCTGATTAAGTACACGTCAACTTTTGAGAGGCAGAATTAATTCGTTAATTTTATTCAGAACAGTATTTTAAGTTTGATAATAAATGCCATTTTGATGACAAGTTGTAAGTTAATTTCAGTGCTCACCACTGACAACTTGTCCAAAAAGTTCCTCGGGTGTGTCACCAAAGAACGGAACACAGCCGACCAGGAATTCGTACAGGATGATCCCCATCGCCCACCAGTCCACTGGCTTCCCATAACCCTGCCTGAGGATCACCTCTGGGGCAATGTACTCTGGAGTACCACACACCTGCACAAGCAAACCAGCAAAAAACAATTTTAATGTTCTCTTTCTTCATGCATTTTTTTTTTTTTATTCAACACTCTTTTACATCCTAGACTGTCTCACCTGTTTGTCAACAAACTCTCTTGTGTCTTTCTCTATGTGACCTTCGTACAGGTTAGTGGTCATGTTCATCAGGCCAATTTTAGACAGCCCGAAGTCCGTTAGCTTGATGTGTCCCATGGACGTAATCAACAAACTGTTGGGAGGAAAAATATACAAAAAACTCCATCATCATCATTTTTCTCCAAGTACATTTTACTTCTGAATGGTCTATACTTAAACCAATTCTGCAAGCAAGTGCAAGTATGCAGACTTAAACATTAAAACAAAAAGAGGTGGAGGAAATAAAAAGAGCAAACTGGATCCCTATGCATCTAAACACAGACCAGAACAGATGCCTGTTAAAAAATTTAATGGTATTCAATTTAGTAAACTTAATAAAATGCAAGTGTACTGGGTCAGAGCTGTGTCATACTCTGTCATACTCTGTCAGGGCTCTCTGGAAGAAAAGTTTGTATTTGTGCAGAATGTTCTGGTCCGTCGCAAAAACCCTTCAACAAGAGTGAGGAAGGAGTTAGTTAGTTCTCACTTGTCAGGTTTTAAATCTCGATGTACGATGCCATAGTTGTGAAGGTACTCCAGGGCCAGGACGGTTTCAGCGAAGTACATCCTTGTCATTTCTACAGGCAGTGGGCCCATGTTCTTCAGCAAGTTGGCGCAATCGCCACCTTCAAAAACACAAAACACAAAAACATAAAAGTCAGGCACTGTGTTGAATTTTAATTAACCATATCCCAAAATATTATTATTATGTCGTGTACTGTTGGAAGATACATATTTGACCCTTGGACTCCTTATTATTGGCTGCCTGTATGTAAATGATCAAGGAATTCATGCAACAATTATTATGCTTTAACGCTCACTGTCAGCTACTTTAGATCAGACTGAGCTCAATGCCTTCAATGCAAACGTACATCACTCATAGGAGTGATGTAGAGAGAGAGCTTTTCTCTACTTTACCTTCCACATACTCCATGACCATGCAGAGGTGACGTCGTGTCTCAAAGGAGCAGAACATGGAGACAACAAAAGGGTTCTCTGCAAAAGTTAGGATGTCTCTCTCCACAAACGCCTGCTGGATCTGGTTCCTCAGGACCAGGTTCTGACGATTTATCTTTTTCATGGCAAACCGTTGGCGGGTCTCTTTGTGGCGGACCAGATACACGGCCCTGTCAAAAATCACAGGATCCACGTTAGACTTGCTATCTTCACGGAAAATAGTAAAGTAGAATCATTTTAAGATTAGAGATTCCCTTTACCTTATTCTAATTCAACCCACATCTGCCTAACTAGAATATCTCTGCATGAAGTTGCCTTTGATGTATCATGATCAAACCACAGCCACTATATTCTGGTCAGAGTGGATGAAATTTGAAATTTAGGCACCCTTCTCTTTGAAATTTTCACTTTTCTCACAGGGGATGATGGAGGTGACTATAGAACTCTGTGAGTTGTGTTTCGTTCTGACTGACAATCCGAAGGAGACATGAAACTCACTGTCTTGATTAGGTCGCATTCACAGAATAAGGCATGACGTTGGTACCACATTAGTTAAGACCCCACTTGTCAATATTCTGGATGTTCAATCAAAAGGAAGCATCCAGATGAAATCAGTTTCTGACAAGATAATTGTTTATAATGAATGAATATAATGAATAAATACTGTAAGTGGCAATTTCAGCTTCTGACAGCTTCAACAATTTTCTGAAAAGGTTTCTTGAAATTTGTAGAATGCAGTGGATTTTCAAGAAATACTTCATTAATATTTTTAATTTTGACTTCTTTTCAAGTTTCTGTGGCAGTCGATTACAAAGGGGAAAAACACGGCAACAAATCTTTTAGAAACGATGCTAAGAAAACGCAAAGAAAGCTGAAACAATAGACCTGTCATCTTACCCATAGGCCCCATTACTGATGAGTTTGATGGTCTCAAAATCACTCTCGAGAGGTTTCCTCCGAGTTGGGGTCAGGGTCTGTGGGGCCTTAGTCTATAGAGAGAAAGCAGAAACATGATGCTTCTGGCTGTGAGTTAGGGCTGGACAATATATCAATATGATATCGATATTGTGATATGAGACTAGATATAGTCTTAGATTTTGGATATCGTAATATCGTGATATGGCGTAAGTGCTGTCTTTTTCTGGTTTTAAAAGCTGCATTACAGTAGAAGTCATGTAATTTTCTGCACTTACCAGACTGCTCTAGTTGTTCTATTATTTAACTTTACCCACTTTGTCATTTTATCCACATTACTGATGATTATTTATCAAAACCTCATTATGTAGATATTTTATGGTCATTTCTGCGATATTGTCACAATATTGAGTCAAAAATATTGTGATATTTGATTTTGACCTTATCGCCCAGCCCTACTGTGAGTGAACAAGTTAAGTAATGAAACACACTAGAAGCAACAATATTATGATATATATATATATATATATATAATATATATGATATAATATTATTTGTAGTAGCATTATGTTTTATGTTCCAGGGCCTTTTCTGCAGTCCACTACCTACACTATAGTATGCTGCCCACTTGTAGTTAAAAAACAAACAAAATATAGTGCTCACATTTAGTCCATATGTGAATTTGGGATTTTGGGCGATATATAAGTGACTTGACCCGACTTCAACATTTGTTATTAAACTTAATAACTTGCAACTTGCAATTTCCATATTTCAGAGCAGTTTGGAGATTTACTTTCACCTTATCCCTGTCTTGGCTTCCTGTAGAATACTCATAGAAATATTTATGGTATCCTTTAAAATGGGTCACTGTGTTTCTGGAAACCACAAAAAAATGTAAAAAATCTAACGTCCTGATCCTCTGGAAACACATTTAGCACAACACTCAGAGGTGTCTCAAACACACATTGACACTTTTGAACAATGTCTGAGATGTTTTGAGAACATCTCTTCTTCTAATTTTTAATCTAAAACCATAACTTTTCTTTCATGTGTGTACTTCATAGGTAGTCAATAATAAAAAACTGAAAATTTACCTCAACATTGGCATCTGGTTCCACTGACACTGAGGGACTGGCATCATACTGTTCAAGCTGTACCATGTCTACAAGTAACATTGAGAGAGACACACACACACACGGATATTATGGCAAAGAATCCTCAACCCTTCCTCCTTCATAATCTGTTATACCCCTTTTGGACAGCAGACGCACATATGACGCATGTCTACTCAAACCTGGCTCCAACCCTGGTCAGGGAGAAGGTTGGCTGACACACGCTGACACATTTGAGAAGCTGCAACTAGCAAATGTTCAGCATTTTTCCTTAAAAAATGACTAAAAAGATTATTCAATTATCCCAATAGTTGCTGATTAATTTTCTGCTGATTCACTGCAGCTCTATTTTGTAAAACCATCTGAGGGTTGTCATATGTTTGAAAATGTTTTTAACTGTGCAGAGACTGATTCCAGCTGCCCAGTAATGTGGCTGACTACAGGTAGGCTACAGTCGTTGCACTGCAGGGCTTCTTTTTTTGTGAGTAAGATGTAAGCCATATCCTAAACCAATATTAAGTGATCTGAAACAATAAAAGGAATCTTCAGTTGGATTCAAACACATTTCTGTTGCAGTTTATGCCCTCAGGTTATGTGTGAATTGAGGTGTTTGAAAGTAAAAAAAAAAAAAAAAAAAAAAAAAAGTTGGAAAGTTGGCTTTGCTTCCACTGTTGAATCATACTGTCCTCCATGGTGACACCACTCATCCAAGCTGCCATGATGCAAGTGTTGTAACAATTATTTCAAGCAAATGATTTTCTTTTTGCTATGGCAACGCTGTTACACAGCATGGTAACATTTAAATGTGGGCATTCGAATATAAACCGCGTGAATGTTGCGCGTCTCTTGACTGAATTTGAAAGCATAAAGTCATGACGTCCAGACTGGAGCAAAACATAACTCTATAAAAGTAATTTCCCTTTTCAGAAAGGTCAAGTCTAAGCCACAAGACACTTTCTGCCCCAGTTTTAATGGAGTATAAGGCTTTGCTCGATGGCAGAGAATTCCTTTACCATCTAACAGATCCCGTGTCAGTCCCAGCTGGTTGATGATGTATCGAGGGATGTCCGTCTTGATTCCCTGGCCGACTTTGGCGTGACCCTCTGCTGCCTCAAGTAGGTGATAAAACTCTTCCGGATCAAACTCCTGTCAACAACATGATCCCGAAACAATTGAAGTGAATGGAATTTAATTTGCTATGCTCAGAGCATCTAAAAGATTTATTTGAAAAACTCAACAATGTCCCAGTTACTCTGAATAATCCATAGACTTTACTGACAAAAGTTCAAACTGGGACTTTTAATCTACTGGTAAAGTGCGTTTATATTGTTTTCCTTGAAGAATGACAAACTAATATTCTGGTGACATAGATCCACTTTCTAAGAGAGAATAAAGGTCAGAATCTCATTTCAGTCTGACTTAACATGAACTGACTTCTGCCTGTTTTAATCAAAGTAATCTCATTTTCAATTAGGAAGAGATTTCCTCTTCCTCGGCTTACCAGACACTCAAGGAGGCGAGCCGGTCGAGAGATTATGATGAGGATCTTCCTCACCAGCTGGATGATGACAGTTAACTCCTCGCTTTCAGAGCGCTCGTAGGCCTGGAAAACAGCGGGGGCAGAAGGGGAAAAAAAAAAAAAAGTCATGTTTATTTACACAATGTTCTTAACCAACTGGCTCATCACAGAAACCTCAAGAGAGGGCAAAACACATCAATACACATTAAAAACATACTATAAAATCTGCAAGCAAATAAGTCAGGGAGATTTTTAAAAAAAAGTTAAATATCATGACAATTCTGAAAAGAGAAAAGGAGCAAACCGGAGAGGAATGATTTCCACTTTTTGAAACATTGTGCTCTGAGCAGATGGATACAACATTAACAGAAGTATGAAAACAGACGCTGCCTGACGGAATTGCGTCAGAGAATACATCACTTTAAACCGGGAGCAATTATTAGAACAATCACTGGGTGGGTGGGAGGAGTCTTAATGAGTCATCCACGGCCTTTCTTCCAGACGGCTAAAATGACAGTCTGTACTAGAGCAACAGCATGGTATATACTTTCATGTTGAAGTCATCTGCTCGTACAGTCAGTTTAATAGCCTAAATTTGGCTGACGATACAATATGGGGGGAAAGTGACGCGACGTGCCAGATAGTTTGTTACACAGAACCATCTGAGAAGTCGTCCTTGGAAACTGTTTGGAAAACAGCAGGCACTTTCAAAAAAAATACTTGGCAGGTGATTGGATGAACCATCTGTCTATCACCGCCTATCCTTACGACGCAGCTGGATTCTCGAGATCACGGACGCTGATTGGTCAAAACCACTGGTGGTTCGGACACAAGCGCAGAACTTGAAGCCTGACAAGATGGATTCTGACGTGATCTTGTGATATCGTGATCCATGTCTCACAAGGTAAGAGGGGAAAGTGTCTTTCGGGAAACTCAGTGACGAAAACAACAACCAAAAATGTACAAAAAATACTATAAAAATACTATAAAAACTACACTATGTTGTTATAAAAACATCCACCCTAATAAAACTTAATTACTGTATTGCGTGTTGTGATTTGCAACATATATTAGAAGTCTTTAAAAATAGCAAGGTCATTTAAATAGTGTCCAATATAATCTCAGTTTTCTTGATGGTCTCTTGTGATGTCATGAGGAGAAAATGATTTTCACTCACTGCACATCAAACGTCCAGATCCTCATAAATATCCAGATTACCATTTTCCTTAAGTTCAATTTTGCATTGATGTCAAACAATAAAATAAATTTACCTGAACTTTCTCCAAAGTGCCCAAAGAATCATGCTCAACATGTGTGAGTTTATGTAGGTTACCTTCTGGTCATGCCAGGTCTCAGTTCCAATGTGAATGTCACAATGTGGCGGTATGAGAAAGACTCTTCACAAAAAAGTCACAAGGCCAATTCCTCCAACAGCCATGTGTCCTACTGAACACTGAATCCCCACATGCTCACTCGTCAGTGTGACGTCAGTTTAGACATGAGCATCAGGTTAAAGTGGTGAAGCATGTGCTAAACCATCTTTACTTTATTGCGTCTGTGCTGAAATTCCCAGACATCAATCAAACAGTGTGAGCACTTCTATGACATCTTCTTCTTTTGATTTTCTCCTGATGAAGTTTCTGTAAGTGGTGCTTTTAAACCTTCACTGTTCATGGTAACAAGTAAAAAGTTTGTGTTTTAAACTATCAACAGGAAAGGTCAAACAGTAGAGCTGCTGCATACTTGTGAAAAGTCCCTGAGTCGACAGATATGTCAACAATGACTGGAATCCCTGCACGCTGTTAAAAGGTTGTTTTTCATAAAACATGTTTCTTTAATGCCAGAAGCAAAAAATCCTTCAATTTTTGTACAGTAGAGGATATTTCGCACAACAGAGGTACCAGACAAGTATTTACTGAAGAGCAAAAACTTTTATGAACTGAAAATAATTTGGATCACCAAGTATTTTAAATTACAAAAAATGTATATATATTATATTATCTATATTATATATTCTGAAAATGTTTTTTTTTTTTAAAGTTCTTTAGCAAAATGAGTCTTCAGGTTTTGTGTGTGTATATGTCAGCATTTGTTCCACAGTATGGGAACAGACTTATCAGTTCAGCTGGAGGTACAGCAAGTCGACCATGCCTTCTGTCTGACAGCATGCAGAGGAACACAGGAAGAGGTTGCTATAGAAACTAACATTTTATCACAACACAGATAAAAAAAAAAAAAAACCTGTGACAAAAGTACCTCTTGCCATCACTGACAATTTCCACTACCAGATCTATTGTGTGTGCCTTTGGCTATCAGACGTTTATTGAGCGACACGTCTGACTGCAGCCGGCTCGATCAATCCTCTTTCATAACTTCATTACAGCCGAGTGTTCAGTTGAAGAGTTCACATGCAGGAGCTCGTTAGCTGATGCTTAAAATTGTAGTATGAAATTCTATAAAGTTATTTTAATCATTTTCATTCTGATACCTGGAAACCTTCCATCTTAAAGTGTAGCTACACATGATTTTTTACATCAGCCTCCCTGCTGGACCCAAACAAGCCAGCTGAGGCTCTGTGTCCCCACCTCATGCAGCAGCTTGTCCAGCTTCTCTTGCAGTTCAGCGAAGTAGCGGGATGTAACCAGGCCTTTCTGGGACTTGTCCAGACAGTCTCTGACCAGCTCGACCAACTGGTGTTGGATGAAGCCCAGCACCCCGTCAGCCAGCGGGAGGGAGCTGTCTGGAGAGCAGTGGGTGACAATTTCCAACAAGCGGTCTTCCATCTGGGCTGTGGCCTGCAGGGACAACAGACGCACACACACATACACACACAGTTAAGACATTTAAAAAGGACCAATAATTAAGAGTTTTTACTCTCTGCAGCACCAAATGACTGTAACACTTCTGTGGGTGGATTCATATGGTTGTTGATCAGGACCAGTGATTCAGCAACTTTGCCACCTGCTGAGTTGTGAGGCTTTCAAAACTCAGGCCACATCCACGCTAACACATTTTCATTTTAAAATGCTGATTTTAAAACGAAAACAATCTCCTTCAACGCAAACATTTTAGCATTGTTTCAGAATGAATCTCTGTCCGAACTAACACACCTGAAAACGCATATCACATGACCGTTCACGTTCACTGGGCGTGAGGAGACGACAAAGGAGCATCCCTCTCCTCTCTCTGTGTGACGTGGTGTGTGTGTGTGGGTGTGTGTGTGTGTGTGGGTGTCTGCGTCATTGTATTCGAAAGTCTCCATTTCCACCCCTCCAAACTAAAACAATCTTGGAGTTTTCAAACTAAAACGGGGTCAGCAGTGTTTTCAAAAGTTTCCGTTTTAGGGGTTTGAAAATGCCGGAGTAGTGTGGATGCTACGTGTAAATGTAGCAAAACTTATGCATTTTAAAACAAAACGTAGTAGTGTGGATGTTGCCTCAGGCTCAATTTCCATCCTATACTCTGTTTTGGAACAATAAAGTCTGTTCCTACAGAGTTTCACCATGTTTACAATATGACTTTCAGGTGGATTAACAATCAAACTTTATGTTAAGATGTGGGCAACAGACTGAAAAAATAATGTACAATATCCTTGCTGCGCAAATAAGGCTTTAAAATGAAGACAAATATACAGATTTCTGAAGCTTACCTTTGGAAATCTTTCTCTGTAAACATGGTTCATCATCACTATCTCGTTATCAAAGGAGACACTCGATCGCCCGGGGCTGCAACAGAAACAAAATAACAGATTAGTATATTTCAACTGATCAACAAATGCATTTTGACATTTACCAATACACAACTCTCCTCTGAGCCATTACACTGGGATGGAGGGGGGAAGGAGTTATGTCATCAAGGCCGTCACAGTTATCTATTGATGAGCAAAAATCGATTCAATGGAGTCTAACCACGATACACGCATTGACTCTTAACTCAGAGTTTGGGTTTGACTGATAGAGGCTGTTTAAGGTCAACAGCTAAACTGATACGTTTACGTTTCTACCTGCCAAAAGCAACATTATGAGCCAATATAGAATTTCAGCTGCCCTTTAAGCTGTTAAAGCTGCGATCAGGGTGGATTTCACTGTCAGCTTTGATGTTTCTCTTTTAGAAGTCTATACCTACAGCAGAGGTTTCTTCTGGCCAAACAGGGTGAATCACCAACATCTCTCAATTACTCATTTACTGCGACACCACTTCAATATTTAGTCTGATGTGATTGGTGTATTTTTTTTTTTTTTTAAAAACAGGAAAATGTTGCTTGATGAAGCTTCTGGCAGAACAGATGGAAAGGAAACCTATCACATGCAAACAGCCTCCCTGAGCCTTTTTTTGTCATGAAAGACGCCTCTGTTAGACTGGATGGCGGCTGCCCAACACACACTGCTGCAGCTCACCATGGCTCCCAGCATCAGACCCCCCCCCCCCCCCCCCTCGCCCCCCGCGCCCCCTTATCCACCCCCACCCTCGACTACAGTTCAGCAGCTAGATCCCTGAGGCGCTCTCTTAGCTAGCACGCCCACACACGGCACACCATGGTGCCAGAACACAGAGCACTCGGGCATCGCTCAAACAGCACAGAGCAGAGCCAACAGACAAAAGTTGTCAAAAATCACACAGCTATGCAGTCGGATCTCCACCTGCCCGACAGCCAGCCCGCATGTGTAATCAATAAGAAGCACTTGAGGCACCAAATGCTGTGTTTCCTTGTAAATTTGTCTTGGTCATACCGATGCACTATTGACAGTCTAACAGTACATAGTGACACCCAGGACCTCATGCGCAGATCACGCAATCGCTGCCCAAAGTTAATCCAAAACATCTTCCACTACAGAGAGGTAGTTAATCCATCAGGGGGGGGATTACTGCATTTAATCTGTGTGAAAATATAAATTCCATTAATTTAATGACGGGCTAAGAAATGACATAAAACAGATGTTTACACTGGACGTGCTGGGAATCTATGGTGGTGAAATCAAGTGTAACCCACCAACAATTCTCACATGTCAGAGTGGATTAACAGCGTGACAATAGCACACTTTGGAGGTAATATTCAGTGTCACATTTGTTTTACAGTTAATCAGGATAATTAAACCAAAACTTTGGAATAAAAAGTGTAAGTAAGGTAAAAGGATACAGAGTTTACGCTGGTGGTGGACGAGGTGAGAGCCTTTGATCCATGTCTACAAAGTCTTAATAATCAGGTGTGATCACAGATTGTGATATCGCAGTTGTAAACTCAATAAGTTATCTGGCTATCCCACATTTTAGACCAACTTTTTAGAAGATGTATTCATCTCAATCTTTGATAAATTAAGCAGCAATTAGCCTGTAAACATTTTTCACTTGAATTAATATGTAACATGTTAGAAAGAAACCAGTCAATCTATTTGTTGACAAGACTCATTCTAATGCAAGGTGCATTCAGGGTCAGCTACCTGAGGCTCCGAGACCGAGGTCGTATGACCGTCGTCGAGGGCCGCCCATCCTCGTCGGTTATGCTGTCTGTACTGCGGAAGTGTTTGAAGAGGAAGTGTAGCTCGTCTTGTGTTGGCTGGTAGGGAAGCTGGTGAAGACGCTCCTGGGAGGACGAGGAGGACTGCAGACAAATGAGGGATCCATCAGTCGAGAAAAATGAATTTGTTTCTCCAGCTTCAAATTTGCATCTGATTGTAATTTAGCCAGAACAGTTGATGGCTGGAGACCAACTTGTCATCAGGAAACATAATTCACAAACCACATTCACCATCTCTTCAGCCAACTTGAGATAACTCAAGTTGGTTGTGTTAACTAGAGTAGATTGGATTGTGTTAACTAGAATTGATGAAAATAATGACAGATGTCATTCAGTTAAATTGTCAAGATGATGTTTATACTGACTGGACCATTATATCTTAACAGCCATATCTGGTGGACAATAGAAAACTTTTTTTTTTTCAAGAGTAGAACTGTGTTAAATGACCCAAAACAAAACAAACTGTTTGATTGTGAACTTCTGTCAACATGAAAAAAGTACAAATAACTGATCATGAAATAATAGTGTACATATATGTAGTTAAAGATCATCACATTAAACAGTCTTTAAAAACAAAGACTCACAAGGCTTAGCAGAATAAAAAAAAAACGTAAAAAGAGGTAACACAAGTTAAAGATACTAAACTGAGTTAATCCAGCCTTGCTAACTAAAGTGGATGATTAGCGAGACCAAGTTAAAATCCAAAGGCAGATTACATTGATGTCCCAAGATGAATTAGATAATGGTTAACTAATGTCAAATGACTCCATATAGCAACTTACAAGCAGTTGGCTGTTGTGAAATATTACACTCATTAATATTTACTTTCTGGTCTATGACATCAACAACACAGTGTATCATGTGCCAACAAAAAGCCAACACACAATACACCTGTGAAGGGTTTAATTTAGAAAATGAAACTTAACACCTTTCGAGCCGATCACTAAAGTGTATTTTTCAAGGTGATGGTGGAGACAACAAAGACGCCTGCAGATGCATCATTATTTACACAAATAAGTTGTTTTCCATGTCTCCCGATGTACTGTGTAAACTCTTTACAAACTGAACAGGACGTTGTGTACATTGCCAGAAATCTGTTTAATTTTGCAGCCAATGTGTGCTGAACAGAAGAGGGCCAGAGGGACGGCATCTGTGAAGTCTCTTTCTAATGCCCCAGTATAAAGAGGGCAGTGAGGCCCACTGAAGAGCCCCATTATCCCCACTGACCTCCTGGCCTATGCCTGGGTCTGCCCCATAAATTTCTTTACAATAGCAGCACATCGTAGACTTTTACGACAGACTCAGCTTCTCTAACTTTAAGTTAAGCCCTTGTATCTAAATTACTTTTACATCCTGTTTATTTTGATCATTTGTCCCAAAATTTGCAAAGCAATACGGAAATCAGCTTTTCAAATATTCTACAAAAAACATGAGATTTAAGGCTGAGTTAACATAATTACCACATCATGTTAATAAAAAATTTAAAACTAAGTCTCAGTACATTGTTAATGTGACAAATGTGGTGTAGTGAGGTTTTATGGAAAAGCTGTCATAAAATAATAAAGTAATAACACGGCATCCGCACTCTTTACTTCATTCCCTCATTAACATGCACTCACACAGACTGTGTATGTCTGCACAGACTTTTAACACTGAGTTCCACAGACTGGGAGAATGACTCATTCAAGCAGATGATGGAGGAAAACAATTAGCGGTTTGTCATCTTAGTCTTGGCATTCACTGTCCCTTATTGCATAAATGCATGTGCTATTTGGGCTGAGTGAGGTGTTAGAATTGCCTGGCCGTCATGTATCGACAGGGGAGGATGGTGCCGTGTTTTGGGGTAACTTACCGAGACAGTGGAGCTCGGTGGATTGGTTCCATAGCCAGACGAGGGGAGGGATGCCAGAGACCATCTCCGGCCCTCAGCTCTGAGAGAAACGGACATGCATGTTACATAAGCCTCAGCAGCGTAGGCATTAGTTAGCATTTCATATGTGAAACTCCTTACATAACAGACAACAGAGGAGTTCTGTGACTATGAGAGCATGAAATTAATTCTTTTTACAAATCACATATATAACTGGGTTCTTTGTGTCATCATTTAGGTCACAGCTTCATATGACAAGACATTTTTCCAGGAGCACATTATTTGTAAAAAAAAAAAACAAAACAAAAAACAAATATAAAACAAGCATTAAAAGCCAAAACACATGGTGCAAGAATTTGAAAAGAAAGCTACCTGTCGGCGCGAGCCAAGTGACTGAGATCACGACAGCAAAAAGGAAGAGAAAAAGCAAAGACAGAGAGCTTCAGTGAGTTTGGGGAATCTTGCGCAAGTGATCCTGTGACCCCTGGCATTCAGCTGAGGGATTAGTACTGACAATGTCCCCTTCCTTGCCAGTTTTCATTTGTCCAGATACAAGGAGTAGAGCAAGCTAAATTAATTTGAGGATATATTTTACATAACAGAAACAAGTCTTCTTCAAAGCATAATGAGCCAAAGGATCTTGTTACTCTGGTGTCTGCATTTTGGATTTTAAAACAGCAAAAATATTTTTTTTAAAAACACATCGAAATATAAGTGAATAAAAATGAGGGTAAAGTGTTGTTATAATATTTGGCATATTGTTTGTAAGTGGAGGAAACAATGACGTTTGTACACAAAGCATTCCCACAGGAGACTCCCAGGTGAATGAAAGCTCCCACAGCGCCATAACATTCAGAATTAAATGTATTTGCAGTGAGAGACTGAGTCAGCACAATGAAAGAGTAACGTTAAATAGACCGGGACAGATTCACAATGTTGTTAAAGGCCAGTTAAATAAATTAACATTGATTGTCAGTATCACAATGTGCAGCAGAGCAACATTTGTCAACAATGACCAACTCTAATTATCTCTGAGTTCCATTGATGAGCTGATGAAGAATTTCTGAATAGCCTCGTTAAATACTGCCATATAAAATTAATTAAAAAAAAAAAAAAAAAAAACAGCTTCAAGCAGCAATGAAAAGCTTCAATGATGCTCTGCAAGGTTTTGATTCTTTATCATTTCAGCAACAACAGATGAAGGATGCTCGATGAAGGTCTGTGACCGAAACACTGCAATTTCAATAAACTTAATAGTGACAGTGTGGGTTCATTCATTATGTGCTTCGGCAAAATAGATGATCATATGGCAATATTTATCCACTTTAGAGCTGCATGATTAGATGAATCGTCAATCCATCGATTGACAGAAAATTTGTCTATCTGGATAATCGATTAATCGTTTTAGTCATTTTTTAAAAAGGGGACATATGCTTTTTGTGATTCTGTTATTTATATACTGTTAGGATGTTGGATATCAGAGGCTAAACATGGTCCAAGTTCCTAAAATTGAGGTTTAATAAACGTGTCCAATAATTCATACAAATAGACTTAGAGGGATATCACCTGCATGTATGCGTATATGTAGATCATACAAAAAATGAGGGTTTATATACATATACACCTGGACTAGGCCTATATGTGGGGGGTTAAATATCAAAATCCTCGTATAATCCATGAGGGGACGAAGTGTTTTATACTGACGTCAGCACTTTTTTTACTCAGAGTAGTGTCATTTTTCTTTCTCGTTTCACAGTGAAGCACCTGAACTGCTCATGAGTTTTTAACAACTGTTCTTAGGTGTTTTCAAGGTGCTGTCTCACTTGTAGCCTCGCTTGTAGGCTACACATGCCTGTAGCGAGAGAAGCGTGTTGCCATGAGAACCGGGTTGAATGATGTGTGAGTGGGCTTTGGGGTACCCTCTATCTAACCGCAGTGCACTCATCCTGCTGAGGAGGAGTCGGCTGTAAAAAGACCTGGCAGAGGGGGAAGGTGTGAACGCTCCAGGCTGAGTCAGCCTCAATCACCTTGCTGCTGTTTCGCTTCGGTTTCCAGACTGTCTGCGTCTGTCCCAACACACACCGAACCTCACAAGAAACCCTCGGAGTGTGATCACACATAATATGTCTTCATTTATTGTTTTTTTTTAAATTTGTATTTGATTCATTTTGGTTCACACTGTCAAATTACAAAGATCCAGGGCTTGTTAACGAGAGCCACATAGACTCATGTGGATGATGATGTATAGCCAAAATCTTTTTGGGGACCCTCAGCAAACCAAATCCCCAAAATTTGGTATAGCACCCCGAAAATTGCAATAAATGTAATTTAGCAGGAATGCCAAACAGATAAACAGCAGCCAGTAGATCCAATTAATGATATCCTCTCTCACTGTGTACTCATCTTACTGTCACTGAGCACTGCAGGACAGCAGTAAGAAACAAAAATAATCAAGTGCTGCCGTTGGCTGAAAAAAGTATTTGAACTTCAGTATTTTGTTCATGCTCAAAACAGCAATTAAAATCCCTTTATGAAGCTGTTCATTATATATAAATCCATTTTTATGGTAACGTTTTGTTAACAAGAGTAATTTCATATACTTTCCAAAAGGTGTATTTCATTTATAGGAAAAATAAAAAATAATTATTGGCAAAATAAAATCACTGGTGAATTGGTACAATTCTGTTTAATGAATTCCAATAAATTGCTAGAAAATATTATAGGGAAAAATAGACAAACTATTCACTTTGTAATATTCCAATTTATCAATCTTAATGAATTGCAAGTGTAACCTACAAGTCTTTAACCTGATGCGCCAGATCATCTGAGAGATCGTCCTTGGAAACTGTTTGGAAAAGGGCAGGCACTTTCAAAAAAAAAAAAAAAAAAATGCATGGCAGGTGATTGGACGAACCATCTGTCTATCACCGTCTGTCATCGTCTTACCTTGCAAGGCAGCTGGATTCGCAAGATCACGCGAGAATCCTCACAGGATGCTGACACAAGCGCATAACTTGATGCCTGACAAGCTGCCTCACAAGGTAAACAAGTCTTTTAATCCAACCCTAACCCAAACCAGGTCAGCTGACTTTATGTGTGAAGTACAAGCAAACACACAATATATATATATATATGGACAATACACTTTTCCAATAATAAATTAATAATGAATGAATGTTTACATGGCTTTAGAATGATTCTTTTTTAAACCAAGTGACATAGTTCTTTGCAAGAAACGTCAGAGGAAATTATTAGAAGATTACTGACCGAGTAAAATAAAGTGTTTTAATTAACTGTTCAACTGAAATGCAAGGCATCTAGTATCATATGGTTTCATCATGAAATTATTTCAATTAAATCTCACCCTTGAAATCCTTCAGATGTGACAAAAGAAATCTATCATCTATGAGAAGGGAAAAAGGATTCAAGAGAGCAGTGCTGACATACCTTCGTGCAAATGGAAAGTTGAGGCAGGCACTGGTCGACACATTTCGGGGGCTGTCTAGAGGGCTGCTTGCAGCTGAAAGAGGAAACACAAAGTTATGACCGATATTATTCACAACTGTGATAATAAACTCATGAAAATAGAACGCAGATGACCACATGGATGCATTTACTAGTGGAAACGTTCTTTCAAGGGTGACATCATGTCTATGCAGGGACCCTCATTCACTGAAAAACCCCAGTGGCATTAACCAGCACCTTGAAAAACTCCAATATGTCATCTTGGTATTACTTTTCCAAACATTACGGCACCTATCTACAGATTAAGTGGGGAGGTTGGGGGGGGGGGGGCTCACCAGAGTCTGGAGGATTTGGGGACACTAGAGACTGTGGTTCGTTTACACGCAAGTGTTTGAGTGCCAATTAGGACACAAGAGAGCGACCCAATTAGAGCCTGATTGCACTCTGTGATTAGATAATCCTCCGAATGATTGAGTTCAAAAAGGAGCACATCCACATACTGCTGGCATGAGGAGCTCTTGAGTGAAACTCTTTTTTTATAGAGTGCAGCTGCTTGGTGGTATTAAGGGATTGTACAGTACTATTCGGAAAGCAAAAGGAGTACGCAGACCATTTTCAATTTCAGGTCCCCAAAATTATCAAAACACTTGAAGTTAATGATTGGTCGAGATGTTCTGTAGATGATGCTGAGCCATGATGGGAAAAATATTACACACTGCATGTTTAATATTGTGATCGTGAAAATTATTACTAAATATTAATTTGTCCTTTGTATGTCATCCCACAACAAGGCTAGGTTATGGCTGGACTGTGTATGGGTGTACAAAACTGTGGCCAATGTGTTATAGGGACAGTCAGTGGTAGTGTCTATAATGTGAATTCCTGGACATTAAATATTCATCTGGAGGCTGTGGTGGAAGTTGTAAATGAAAGTTTTGACAGTGCAAACTCAGGAGGCTGATCTCCGCCCAGTTACTGCAGTTACAGCGAGCCGCCTACATTAAACTGATGTAACAGCTACATGAGTCTCATGTTTTATCTGCAAGACTCATATTGTAATGCTTTTAATGTATTATCTATCGTCTGTGATGTGAAAACGTCAAAAGAATTAAAAAGTTTGCGTCCTGGTGTTAGTCTAGTTATAAATCCAAACGCACCATGGTGCAGCCGGCTGCTGACAGCGCTGTCAGTCAAAGAGTCGATCATACTGGACGGTAGAAGAGGAAACGGATAAGATGCTGATACGGCTCTGTTTACAGGAGTTTATCCAACTTCTCTGCATTTAACACCACAGCTGAGAGCGTCAGAGCTCAAAGCAGAACTCCGCATTGCTCTGTCTTCTGCTTCCATCACAGTTATGCGTTTAGGTCACTTCGAGATAAGACTGTAAAAGTTCGCAGCCTGTCATGTTGTCATGCATATCCAGGGGGACAATGTCAGTAAATTAGAGTAAAATACAGACTTTGCTCATCCCATGTGAATGCGTTGCACAAAACACAGATGGGGGGGGGGGGGGGGGGGGGGGTCCTCCGGTAATACTTTAAATAGAGCTATGAGTGGAAGCCTTGTAAACGTAACAGAAACTGTTCACACCAATTCATTTTGAAAGAGTAACGACCTATGGGGAAACTCCAACCCTCAGCCGGGCCACCAATGGTGTAACCTCATTACTCATTCACAGACAACCGCTTGTGTAGGACTGGACCCACTGTTGCCATCCAGCCAAAAATGTAGGATTCTTTGGGTACTGGAAGCTGTTTGGTGGAATATTTCGTCTTAATTTCATATTTAGACTTCATATCGCTAACGCCTACCAGAAGTCCACGGTTCGATTCCGGCTGTGCATATTTGTTGCATGTCATACCCAAATGAATGCAAGTCAAATAAAGTCGAACAAATAGTTAATAGAGAATAGAGCTGCAACAATTAGTTGATTAATTGATTAGTTGTCAACTATTAAATTAATCAGCAACTATTTTGGTAATCAATTAATCATTTTGACTTATTCTTTAAGAAAAAAAATGTGCAAATTGTCTGATTCCAGCTTTCCAAATCTGAACATTTTCTGGTTTCTTTAGTCCTCTTTGGGTTGTGGACTGTGATCGGAACAAAACAAGACGTGTCATGTCATCTTGGGCTTTGGGAAACAGTAATCAACATTTGTCACCATTTTGTAGCATTATATAGACCAAACAACGAATCAAGAAAATAATCGACAGATCAATCAATGAAAATAATCATTAGTTGCAGCCCTAATAGAGACTGTGTGATAGCTGGTGCCAGTGTCTGACAGACATTAATATGAGGAGCCAATGCTCGCTACATAGAAAACACTGCTGTGTTTATTCGCAACTGCATTAGACGTCTGGAGTCTCATTGAATTCAATGTAAAAACCTGTGTTTTTGAGGCAGTGCTCCTGTTGAGACCTGTTGGCATTAAAAGTTACCAAACATTACGATGACTCATAGATCTTACCAGTGTGGAGAGAGAGGGGGGAGAGCGGCCGGGACAGTGTGGGTGACGGCGTCCCGACACCGAGGCTCTTCCTGTTGCTGCTGCGACAGCTGGAGCACAAACAGGACAGGAGAGAGATCAACAGAGGACAGAATCATTTCTTCAAGTGATCTACTTTAGCTGTAATTATTAAGATGGAAACAGTCTCTGATTGGTAACTTGGATAAACTATGTTTTGTTTTTTATTATTTAGTGGGAACACATGGATAACTCTGGTGTTTCTTTTTGTCACTAAACAGTTCATCTGACCCATAAGCCAATCTCAAAAAAAACAACCAAGTGTATTCCTTCAAGCTTAAGTGTAATCATTTTGGCCTTTGCTTAGCCACCCAAAATTACTACTGTCATGCAGTGCTTCAGGCTGTGTTTACGTGTAGGTGTGTGTGTGTGTGTGTGTCTTTGTGTGTGTATTAAGCTGCGGCATAAAAACACAAAACACAGTGAGGTTTTATGACAGTGTAACACCAGGCAGATTAAGGAGAGATTTGACCTCTAAAGTAGCAGACTGTGATCCACTAAGCTCTGACTGTTGTGGTACACTGAACAAGTCAAGAGTGACACCAAAACATGTCTGTGTTTGGGCTCGGTGTAAGCTGGGAGTGGTGGAAATAGGCAGAGATTGTCTAGTTTCATGTGTTAACACTGTTTGCAACTACAATTTATACACATCACACAGCTTTTATTACAGGAAATTTACATTTTTTACATTTTAAAAATGTCAGTAAATGCGTTATGTAATTGCACATGTGGAAAAGGGGAAATAGCAATAGCAGCCACAACAGTGACCACTGATTACAAAATAATGTAACAAAGCACTATTTAGGATTTCATTGTGTTTTGACTGAAGTTAAAATTTAGTCCTCTGAGCTATTTTCCATGTCTGTTTTAGTTTTTATTTTTCTGGTATTACTAAAGTTGTTGTTTTTTTTTAAAATGTTTGTGTAGTTGTACTTCTTCCTTCGCTCATTTGAAGGCAGGTCTTTCACCAAACATGGTAGACATCCCTGACTAAACAAAAGGCGATAGCCTAATAAAGCAAGTAAGAAAAATTAACATATTTGTTCAATGTAATTTGTATTTAATTACTTGTTCAGCAGGATCTTTCTCCTTCACTGTTTCTGCACAAATGTAGTGTAGAAACAGGTGTTCAAAAGAGTGAGAACCAGTTCACCTTCAGTTGGAGGTAAACTGGTAAACTGCAGATTTTTCTGGTTTAAACACAACATGTAAACAAGAGTAAACTCTGTGATTCTTCAGTGTGAAAAGGTTTGGCAATGCTAGAATAGCTCACTGGCAAACTATATTGTCTTTTTTTAAGTTATATGGATGTCAATGCCTCCTTTTTTGTTTAGTTTCTTACTCATTTGTGATGTTGAAATGTTTTTCAGTCAGATGATGACAGGATAGTCTTTCAGTTTCCTTATTTGTACATGTTGTCCTTTTCAATCAGCACCACAATCTGTCGCCATAACCACAGTCGGAAGTCAAACATGTAAAATTAAAAATGCTTCACTAACCTAGATTATATCTAGTTTTCCTGTAATACTGCTTTAGCGTCATATTCAGACCTAAATAAATCCCATGTAGTCCAGTTAGGGGCGACCATTGAGATAAATGTAATGTGTTATTTCTTATTTCTTACATTGCCTATTTGAAATTAAGTAACAAGGAAGAAGCTGAAGTTATTACATACACATTTTGAGCACAAGAGAGCAATGCATTTGAGTGACGATTATGTCAACTGTAAGCACGGTGAAGTTGTCGGAAAATCCTTTTAACACTTACAGTTTGCCAAAGAATACATACTTTATGATCTAGTACAGATCAGGCCTATGATACTTAGTAAGAAGAACTGAGATGTATTTGTTTCTGCCCACTGAGATTTAACTCGACCGATGAGATTATTTCCGCCTTCAGAGCGGCTCTGTCTTGAGAAATGTTTATGTAACTACAACTCTAATCTGCATCTGCAAATGCATGACACAACACCACGGCCATGTCAGAAGGAAAACGAAGGAAGACTGATGAGAGCCAAAATACAAAGAGGAAACCTCCTGTCAACAGTCTCAAGGCTGAGGGGAGTGTGTGCCCCGATAGCAACAGCAGGCCCAGCTTGAGCCACAGATGTCCAAGAGTGTGTGTGTGTGTGTGTGTGTGTGTGTGTGTGTGTGTGTGTGTGTGTGGTCTGACTTAGCCTACTTTCGGGGACACATTTCAGACCAGTTAAGACCAGTTAATTGGTGACGGCTTAGGGACAAAAGCCATGTTTCCAACTGGTTAAGAGCTGATTTTTGGGTCAGTGGTTAAGGTTAGAGTTAGCGTTAGGCAAGAAATGGTTCTGTTCAGGGTTAGGTTAAGTCTCCAGGAAATAGATGTAAGTCTATGGATGTCCCCAATAGTGACCATAATCTGATATGTGTGTGGGTGAAATGATCAATCAATTATTGAGAGTAACAGATAATTATTAGCCAGCTATTATGGAAACCTATTAATCAATTATGTAGTTTTTTTAAACAAAAACATCAAACATTCTCTGGTTCCAACTTGTAAAACATGAGAGAGGATTCTCCACTTTTCTATGATTAACGATCTACGATTGTTGTAAATTGAATACTGTCGGGTTTTGGACTGTTGGTTGTACAAAAAAAGGAATATGAGGATGTTACTTTTGACATTTTCTACCATTTTCTAATATTTCTAGACTGACCAACAGAGCTGCAATGATTAGTCGACTTTGTTTTCAACTATTAAATAAATCGCCAACACTATTTTGATAATTGATTAATTGTTTTGAGTCATTTTTTTAAAGAAAAAAGTCTAAATTCTCTGATTCCAGCTTCTTAAATGTGAATATTTTCTGGTTTATTAAGTCCTCTATGACAGTAAACTGAAAATATTTGGGTTGGGAACAACATTTTTCACCATTTCCACACATTTTATGTATGAAACTAATCAATTAATCTAGTAAATAACCGGCAGATTAATCGATAATGAAAACAATCGTTAGTTTGCAGCTCTATAAACCAATAAATTGATTAACAGCAAAAAAAAAAATAAAGAACATACACAATGAATTATTCAGTGTCAGTTAACAGCTGCAGGTTGAATCTCCAGTAATCAAACAGCAAACATGACAAACAATAAACTGTGCCCTGAAGCCAGTGATTATCATCACACCAACAGCCACCACTATAAACTGCAAATATAGGCAATGCTGGTGTGATATTATGCAAACACCCATCCAGTTTTATGTCTCCGCTGCAAACTGCACCTACAGTTCAGCTTTGTCCTATAAAACCTTATTGATCTGCTATGGTGTTAACATCCCAACTCAACATAGAAAAGTGCATTAATGTGACTTGTGTCTGATATTTGAGGCGTTCGCTTTTTAGGAATACTCATTATAGAGCAAACTTTCTTTCTTTATGTCTTTCAGTTAGCTATGTTACACTCAAGACAAAAAGCTGTCTATCAAACTCATGTTCATTGAAACAAACGCTAATTAGCGTTACAGCAAACGGCTGTCTGACAGGAGCACAGAGGAGCTAGTTAGTTTATATTGGGAATATTTTAACAAAACGTCCACGGAAAGGATAAACATTAAATGAGACTTAATGTGAAGAGCAGCTGCGACCTGTAACAATGATTTAAAGCAGCATTTTAACATAACAAAAGCCCGAAATAAACCGTTAAACTAGCTTGAGCGTTATAACCTCCGTGTCACAACTCTTGATAACTACCTTTTTGAGCGTTTCAGTAACGCTCCCGGAACAAAATGGGACTTGTTCTGGCTCGGTACCGCAGACCAGTGACTCGGATCCGACATGCTGGAAGATTTTCTTACATAACCCCCGTTTTTGAAGTTATCTGTGGTCTTCAGAAACCCGTTCCTACTCCTGCTGCTGTTGCTGCTGCTGCTCTGCCCACCATCGTCTTCCCTCCTCGGCGGTTCCTTTTGTATTCACCGCCTCGTGTAGTCTCCAGACGGCTCTGAAGCTACCGTTTCATCCTGCGGTCCGCTCTCTGACTGCTCTGCTGCCACCGAAACAGACACATCACCTCCATGACTGGTTTGTTTGGTGTGTAATACTGTTCACCCGGCAGCGGGTCACTTTGAGCCAAACAGAGACGCTGCTGGCTGCGTGGAGTCTGATGGTGCGTTCAATGACTGCTCGTTACTTCCGGTTTCTCATTGCTGCAAAAAGAATCGCCTCAAGTTTACAAGATGGGTTCACAGTTTTTTCAAGTCTGTCTTAAAACAAAAGTGAGGCGAAACAAAATCCACAGTCCTCCTTCTGTGCAAAAAATTATTTAAAAGTTTATCTGAAGCGAATATGAAGCTTCAGTCAACAGGGAAACACTGTCCAAGGAAACACAAAGAGGGAATTTGATGCTAAAAAGACTGTAAATGTGGCAGATATCCACTTGATATGACTAACTCAGACTGCTGAAGCCTCATATAAGCTTCAGATAAACATTTAAATGCGTTTTTGCACAAAATGACTGTATGGACACACTGTGGATTTTGGCCAACATCACTTATATTGAAAGCTCATTCCAGGGCTAATATGAACAGGAGGAACAATCACAGCGAGGAAAACCTCTTTCAGTGTTCACATGGACACCTGACCTGTTTTAAGACAGACTTGGAAACTTGTGAGCCTATTCTTCAAGGCTGAAACTAATGATCATTTTCATAATTAATCAATTTGTCGATTATGTTTTGATTAATTGAGTCGTCGAGTGAACAATGCCCATCACAGTTTCTCTGAAATCCAAGGTGAAATCTTCAAAATGCTTGTTTTCCCTGAACAAAAGTCCAAAACCCAAAGATATTCAATTTGAAATTATATGAGAGAGATAAAAAGTCTCACATTAGAAAATCTGGGACCAGTGACCAATGGCATAAATGTTTAATCAATAATCAATTATCATAGATTAAGTATATCTATATTATTATATTCTATTTTACAGTATATTTGTGAGGTACCATGCTCATTGATGAACAGAAAAAACACTGAAACGAAGCAAGCCTAGCAGACTATTTTTCATCTGTTGTTTTCAGCCAGATGTTAAAAAAGGAACCCACATCATTTCCTGTCCATTGATTAATCTGCTCATCAATCAATCAAAAAAAAAAAACTGTTTTAAACGCTACTTAATTTATTATTTCCTGTATGTCTAAGATTGGTATTAATTCTCTATCGATATTAATACTGATGCTCTCTGACTATCGATAGCACTGCTTATTGATCTCAGTATTTATACTATCCCTCACTGTTTTGAAGCAACAGTGGGAAAGTGTTCAGATTGCATAACAGTAGCTGGAGACGGTAAAAGACTTTGTTACAGCTCTCATAGTACACGAAAGGAGCAGTCCAAACACACTGAAGCTACAAAAGATTGTAGGAGTGAAACTCTCTACTCTCAACTCTAAACCACACTGACTCCCACGTTACAGAGGTGCTACAGAACTACTCAAAGCTGAACATAGTCAGCCTCTTAATGTTTCACTCTCGTTTGCATCTTGACTGTTTAGTTTAACTTTAGAGGACACAGCTGAGTTGAAGACATGGTCATGGTTTGGTCCTGTTCCTGAACAGGACCAACGTATGGGTCAATAGTTATATCTATTAGTGCGGGCACAGTGAAAAGGCAAAGATAAAAGAGTTCATGTCTGAAAATGTAGTTTTAAAAACGTATTACATGATGAGAGCAAGCTTAACTTACAATGTTAAGATAGAACATTTGTGTAGTATAGCCTCTAAATCAATGGTTTGTTGTACTGTGAACCTGCAGTATATATGGTCACTGTGTAATAAGTTTCAGTACCACTGCTAATGGAAACACTGACTTGAAGTTTATCTCTTTGTTTGATCTTTCATGTGCTTTCACACTATGGCAGCAGTCTTTCCCACAGAGCGTGAAAGCAGCTTAAGATGTTGTTGGGTTATACCATAAGGAGTCTGACAGAGGGAGGATCTCTGCCCAAACTTGTAAACAGTGGTACATTCCACTGTTTATATGCAGCCTGTTCAGTATGTATGTATGTGTGTATTTTAGTTTCATATTATATAACTGCGGAACAAAAAATACATGTGGTGTATACACTAAACGGAATGATACATTTGTAATAATTACCATAAATACAAAATCAAAACTATATAATTTGTTAAAAGTTTAAGTCACCCTCAGTTCGAGGATAAAAATGTAATCATTAGAGCTGTAATGATAAGTTGATTAATCGATTAGTTGATCGACAGAAAACTAAGCAGCAACTATTTTGATAATCGTTTAATCATTTCAGTCTTTTTTTATATTAAAAATGTGCTGGTTTTAGCTTCTCTAATGTGAAGATTTAATGCTTTTCTTTGTCATACATAATATTACATTATTATAATTGTAATTTTTCATTATTTTCAGACATTTTATACACCAAACAATTAATCGATTGATCAAGAAAAAATCGGGAGATGAATCGATAATGAGAATAATCGTTAGTTGCAGCCCTAGTAATCATAAACACACTTTTTTAAGTGGATGTAACGTTTATTTGATGCTATTAGGAATAGTTTCACTTCCGTCCATTTTGTGAAATGATCCCTGTCAAAACTTTCTCTTCTTTTTTGTGGATAAGATTAAATACATTGTCGTCTCACACACTGATCCCATCTTCTGCCCTTCTCATCCAACACTCCTGGAAATCTTTTTCCAACTTCTTTTCAAGATCACACAGATTTATTGAGTACTATGAATCCATTTTCTATACCCCTGGGCATAATAATCTATGGGTCTGTTAGTCCTTGTGTGGTCTCTGCCATCTATACCTCCCTGCAAACTGGTCATATTTTACTTTAAACAAACTGCAGTCCAGTCTCAGCTCATAAAACTATCCGTCAACCTCTCTTCCCCCACACAGACTTGCTTGTGTCTCAGTGTGGCCCAGAAGGTGAAAGAATGCATACAGTCCCTTAAGTCATTTTATCCTACTTGAAATATTGAAACTCCCAAATGTAATTAGTGTAAAATTATTATAAAAACCCACTGTCTCACCATCAAATTGAGAATTCAGCTAAATATTCTTGTGAGCCCACATGGTCAAGTTGCCTCATCGTGAGTTATTACAGGCCTAAATCACCAGTGAGGTCTTCTGTTTGTAGCTTATTATTAAAGTATTTTGTCTATAGTTTATATTTGTTTTTACAGCATTTCATTTTGTTCTATCACACTGCATACAATTTATAGTATTTTTTTGCAAATCTACCTCCCAGTCATTGCTATCAAGACACATATTGAGAGTATCAGAGGTTGATGTAAAGAAGCAGCTTACTTGCATACAAATAAAGAATCTGATGCAAGAGAATGAATACGTTTCTGGATGGTGAAAACGACACATGGTGGGGGGGGGGGGCTCCAATGCAAAATGCTGTGAAGAATGATGCCAACAAATGTGCAATCTGACATACTGTGGCATCAGTTTATGGCTGCGTGAAAACTGCGTCGTGTTGAGGAATTCATGTTTATCCCTGATAAAAAAAATTTGCTCATTTTTTCAACAGAGCAAAATGGGATCCATTACTGTACAGTGTGTGGTGTGACAGCCTAGCACTGCTCACACATCCAGAAACATGCTGGATGCTGCCGCCTCTGTTTGCAGTGTTGCCTTCCTCCACAGCACCCAGCGCCGTTGCCAAGCAACCCACATAGACTTAGAGACAACTAATAAATGATAGGTCTTAACTTGTGAAACAGAAGCACCTTAAAATACAAAAAACAACTCAGACTTATTGCATATTTACAGTTTTTTTCATTTCATATTTCACACTGCATCATGTTGTTATACTGTGTATTCTGTAACTGGAAAGTCACTCTAGCCATTAGCTTTTAATTTTACTACTAATTGTTCAATCAGGGTTTATAAAAGTGGACAGCTTTCTCCAAATGGTTAAAACAAAAGAACTAATCTATGGTGTTCTAGCGATCTGGTATATGAAGTTACACCACCCTCGTTTATTGTACTCATCAATCTATGATCTAGTTTGTGAGCGTTTGTAGCTTGTTTTCCCTCAAATCCTGAAATGTTTCAGCCAAATAACCATATATAAAATAATAAAAAAATGTATTATTCTGAAGCAGGGTGATACCTGGTGTCCTAAATGCTATCACTACATTTTCTATGACAATGCAATTAGTGTAGCATCTCACTTGGTTATGGCAGTAGGAGTCAGTGAACACTTACTGACACAGAAATGTTCTTCCAAGACAAAGTTAAAGGATAAATCTTTAAAAAATTGGTCAAAAATATAGATTTTCTTTTTTTAAAGGTAAATAATATCCCGAAACATGTACATGCACTGTACTTTTTAGCCAATGAGACTCAAAAGGGAGTAAATAGTGTGTTTGTTGAGGACTGTTTTCAGCTGTGGATTAATACACATTTGGTGCTCTAATGAGTATTGACACTGTGAGACTGATGCCAAATAAACGACAGTGCTCATGTTCATCAGGGTCAGAGGTCAACAAGTGTGGCTCATGGATGTGTTTTTACTAGTTTATGGATGTCTGTGACACAAAGAAATAACCTGTATCAGGCTTTAGACATAAACAACAATTGTTAGTAGAATCAGTTCACTGTTGGTTCTTGTTTTTTGTTTCTTGATAATAAGAAACATATACATATATCACCAGACTAATCCTTCAACAAGCCTATTCTTTTAGCAAAGGCAGGGACTGCAATAATTTTTTGTGAACTGACTGGTTGATGAGACTTTTTTAAACGTATTTTACATGTTAAATCCATAGAAACAGTCTGATGTGGATCACAGTTCACTCTCGTGGCAGCGTGTGACCTCGCTATCTTACCTCCAGGGATGAAGGGTTTGTAAGGGGCTGCAGGGACTGCAGGGGCTGCATGGGCTCAGGAGGGTGGGACTCTGGCAAGTGGGTGATAAACTGTAAGGCAAGACATGGTCGCATGGATTAGTGCGCTGACTCAGCATCTTGCAATGCCGGCGTCTGTCATCAGTAAACAGCAGAACTTCTGTCGATGGGAAGAGGTGGTTGCCTGCCTCTCATTGGCTGACATCGCTAGATATCAGTGACAGACGCTCGCCGTCTGTCTGCAGAGCGATGCTACTGCAGGGTGGTGGGATGCAACACTGGGTGCATGTGATTATCTGACTTCTAAACTCTCTTGAGCTCTTACACCACAGGAAGTTGGCCTCTGGTGTCAACCCACTAGACAGGAAGTTTTCATCATGTTCATATGTTCACTGAGCATGTTTACTGTTAATAGGCTTGACATCAGATTTAAATCAACATCTATGCTCTTTAAATAATCCAGAGAACAAATACAGTGGTTCATTTTGCGTCCTACACACAAAATCCTCAAACTTTAAATGAATGCAATCCACCACTTCATATCTGAGTGCATGATTTTTTGCATAAAAATATGCATGCTCAGGCTTCCTAAGGTGTATATATCTCCCTGTTGCTGACCCAGCGCCGGAGCTGTTTTCTATTGATTTCCCTGCTCAGATGTAAGCTCTGCCTTATGGGCTCCACAGTGCTGCTATTGTCTCAGTGCTGCAGTGGCTTCTCAATGCTAAACACAGCACCGGCTACCAAAGCGCTAATGAACATGTTGTCATAGTAATACAGGGAGGATGGTAGGAAAAACAACTCCTCGCACAAAGACTCCTCATTCTGTAGTGTCGGCTCATAATTACACAACACATGCAACTCATTACGCCGTATTTCATCTTCACACATTTTCTCCTTCAGACCCCTAAACCATGAAGCCCTCAGCGGTGCTTGAGTGAGTAATCATTTTCATTTTGCATTTCAATTTTGTCAGCACTTCATGGACGCTGCTGTCCTGAGTGTAAACTGTGTAGAAAATCTCAGACTGACTCACTGGTGACATTCCCACTGAATTCCTGATTTGCTCAGATGTTCCTGTCAGGCTCTGAAATAACGTTGCAATGGCAGCAACAACAACCCGTCAGTAGTAAAATGACTGCAAATAATAATCAAGGCAAGTAAATTTATAATTATATTCTGAATTATGAGACTAATTCAAGATGTTTTGGTCATATTTATTGCAGATCACTGGTGGATTATTTAAGTATAATCTTGCAAAAGTTTCTAGAAAGCTGCATACCAGCGAATACTTGCACATGAAGCCAGACTGAATCTGAATCTGAATACAAACACTTCATGCCACACTTTTGCACAGTTTTTGCACCTCTAATGGTGAAACAGACAGCTCTGAAACCTTAATATCAAAGATCCAGTCCACCCAAAAGCGCATGCGGACTGATACATCCACCAGCATCCATCAGTAAGAGGCCCTGAGCCCCTCCCTGCTCACCAAGTGTGAAACCTCCTCTGTATCTGTGCGGGAGCACCAGCCTAAGATGAAAATGAAAGGAAGACAGCGCATGCTCGGCTGAGATGATCCACTGAGGAGGCAGATGGATGGATCAGAGAATGGGGCTGTGAGCAGGGAGCTCCTACGCCTTATGGATCAGCATCTACAGTAGTGGGCAGCAGGTACTCCCCCCCTCCCTTCCCACAAAAAAAACAAACAACCCAGCTACATTCACTGTGAAGGAAGAGTGGGCGGATATAAGACTGCAGCCATGTCCTTTGATGGAGATGGGAATCACAGGTTAGCAATTATATGTAAATAAATAAACCATCTCTTCTCCTAAAGACTGACTGTATCCGGGTGTTGCGAGGGAGAGCATGTGAGTCATGCAGGAATCATGGAGTGAGGGCTTCATGTGAGGTTAAAAAAAACAACAAAGCTATTGTAGAGCGAGGACAAAGGGAAAACACAAAACATCATGAAGGCAGAACCCACACTGAGGCGTGATCTTATTTGAAAATACATGATTGAAATGTTGGTTTGATTAAATATGCTGGACAATCTGGAAGAACTGAAGAAAGTGATCTTACGGATTCTTGAACTGGCAAAAACTTTAGTCAAAATAACTCAGACTCCTCATCTTCTGCAGTTTTAGTTGTTCAGTTTTACACGTTTAACCAGATTAACCAGCTCAGGCATGAATTGTTCAAACACAGTTACAGTTCAAGGTTGGAAAGCTGGATTTATCTACATTCAACTAGTTTAAAGATTAATAGGCAAGCAGGAAAACCGCCAATTTTGAGCCTGCGTGGGTTTTATTGATAATACTGAAAATACCTATATTTTGCAGCTGATGAGACACCTGTAACTCCACTACTCTTCAAAGTATTTTCACTTTGAGAGCAAACTGAAACTGTTTAACTAGATAATGAAGCCTCAAGCAAACATGGGGGATTATTTACATTTCCATCAGAGTCTCTGACCGTTTTTAATCTCACAGTTTTAGTGGTAGCAGATAGTTGTTAAAATAAGATCGATAAAACAGATAGTTTAGTTAAAACAGTATGTGCGTTGGTACAAACAAGACAGCATGAGCGCATGAATACTGTTACTCTTATTACAACTTTAAATGGCAACAGTTTCACATGGCAGAAAGCGGTTTCACACCTGCACTAGAGGATAAAAATAAAAAAGCAGAACTTACTCCAGAGTCAGAGACGGGATCTTCAGTTTATCTCGTCTGGACTTCATTCTCGCTGCACACCAAGCGGGGGCTTCACTTACCACAGCGCGGCACCGCTCGGTCTCACAACCGGCATCCAGCCACTCATCGCTGCGGCGGGTGACTATAAATAACCCGTTTAACTGAGTATCGTTTACCAGCGGCTTCAGCGGATTCCTGGGAGATTTTCCGTGGAAGTAGATACAATAAAACGCAGTTATAGCCGAAAACACGTGAGGTGCCCCCGGCAGTTTTGCGCGTTTTGTTTCCCGTCCGTCTCCAAGGCGCACCGGAGAGCGACTGCCACACAACCGAGGGAGCGACGGGTCACCCTAACCTCCATGTGACTGGTGGGGAGGGAGGAAAGGAAGGGAGGAAGGGAGGGAGGAAAAGGGGGAGTCTATTGGAGGAGGGTGGTTAAATCAATTTGGGCGATGGGTGACAGTCAGAGCCGAGGTTGGGTGAGGACGGGGAAAAGTTGGCGTTGATGTAATTCACAAACCTGATGATTCTGGTTTACATGAACAAAAGAGGAAGACACTGGGGACTGATTAACTCATAGGCTATAATCATAATCACTATATTTCATCATATATGTCTACTTCTATGTGTTTCTGTCATGCAGTCTGCTTTACCCGCAGTTTATCCGCGTAATAGCACAATGACACGACGCCAAATGAAAAATTTCCGCTATATTTTGATGAGACAATCTTTCTCTGTGTGCACTGAAACAAAATGAAGCAGAGCCGTGAACAGCGGCGGGCTGCTGGTCGTGATGAGGCTGGGGAATACCTCCACTGGGAACCTTGACAGCTGCCACACAGGATGCGTTTCTCACTGTGCCACGCGCGCGCTGTGCACGTGTGTGTATGTGTGTGTGTGACAGAGAGAGAGAGAGAGAGAGAGAGAGAGAGAGTAAATCACATTTCTAAGCATCCCAGGGTTCCTCGAGGCTGCGCGCACGTGCGGACATGAGCTCTATACACGTTTTTACAGCATGATGGGGTTTTTTTGTTTTGTTTTTTTACAGATTTTCAAACAATGTGTAGGAGTGATTGTGTGTGTGTGTGTGTGTGTGTGTGTGTGTGTGTGTGTGTGTGTGTTTGCAAGTGAATACTTGAAAGTCAATTCTCTTGTACTGCAGGTGGGTGTGTTAGTGTGTGTGATATCTAATAATTGCAAACTTGAAAGTCGATTTTCTGAGCATCCAACCTGTATGCCGTGTGTGTGTGTGTGTGTGTGTGTGTGTGTGTGTGTGTGTGTGTGTGTGTGTGTGTGTGTGTGTGTAGGGGGTTGTCACTATTTGCACCTCGGCTTGGTTTCCATGGAATGCTGCATCTCCAATGGCAACCGGTGACTGCCATGACACCAGTGTCTTCCTGGTTGCTAGGGAGCTGGTGATGGTTTGCCTGGTTGCTAGGACATGAGCTTGACCCAACAGAAACAGACACACACACAAACACACAAACACACACTCACATACAGAGTTATTGTTGTCTACCTCCAGCATGACTGATATGATGCAGCTTGACTGACAGAATACTTGTTTACATGACCAGCAGGCTGATTTATTGTGGGAAGATTTAAACCTTTAATGGCTCTAATGTAATATTATGATTTTTACATTATATGCCATGCTATTCTCATTCCTATTATTGTTGGTAGCAGTAATATAGTTGAGTTTAAAGGATATGGCTGGAGATTTTCTTTTCTTATTGTCAACAAACCTCGTATTCAGAGCCAAACCAACAATGAATTGATCCTTCTTACAAGTATTGCGCATGTATCAAAAGCCTGATATATCTTATTCCTCTGTGCTGTAGTCCTCCGTTGCTGTCCCAAAACTATTAAAAACATGTCAGTGAACCACACTGTTGCACTGGGTGACATGTTTCTTCACCATGAAGAGTTTTGGGTCCGGTAGTTTGTTGGACCCAAAGATTAATAACAGGGATCATGTTTTCAGTCTCAGGAGAGTAGTTCCTTGTACGGCAGGCACCACTGCACATACACGATTATGTTTACAGCCTCACTAGCTTGCTGTGCTACATTGTAAATAAAGTGGTTGTGATATGTAGCACAATGAGCTAGCAAAGGACTGTAAATAGGTTTTTAATAATTTGAGCCAAAGAAGAATACAATATATCAAGCCTTGAATACACATACAATACGTACAATCAATTCATTGTTGGTTTGGCTCTGCACATGAGATTTCTTGACAGTAGGAAAATGCCAGCTTTATCCCTTAAATGGGGAATTTCAGTATCCCATTACTCGCATATGTTTTAAGCCACTTTTCCTGAAGAGAATATATCTTGATCAGATTTTGTGTGGTGATTTGTATTTTTTTTTTTAAAAAAGAAAAGGATTAAAACTAAAAAATAGCTACTTATGTACAGACCAATCAACAAACATTTCAATGATAGAAGTAACTTTTCATCTTTAGCATCTTCCGAACCTTGACAACTATTTAATTTAGGCATTGTAAATAAAAAATATGATTCTGCGACTGCATGGTCTTTTTCACTCCGTAAAGTTATTTAGGTGAATTGTGAAAAAATCAGACAATGTGAACTTATACCTGTCCCCAACAACATACAATGACACAAAAATGAGGAACTAATTTCTTCACCAAGTAAATATTATGCTCCTCTGATGTTTTTTACATTGCTGATGAATGGCACTTTTGGAGCTAACAGCTGCCCTGAAATACCTCCTTGAAAATCTAAAGGGAGGACCAGTGACAGCACAGAAAGAGCTGAACTCAGGAAGGCATCGGTTGATGTCTGAGTGAAACCGAGAACTGCCAACTTGAAATATGTTGGTTTAAAACAAAGCATTGCCAGACCACATGAGAAAAGGGAAAATTGTGGGATGCTTTTAAAAGTCTACCTCAACCCACTTGTTGAACCCAATATCCAAAAAAAAACCCCTGATGTGTCTGTGTTTGTTTGCTTGCATGCATGTATATGTGTATGTGTTGGGTTTGGGTGGAGGTTCGGTGAGTGGCAGTGAAGGGGTTCCCATTCCTGACTGCTGGGTAATTGTTTTGTTAGAGCAGCATTTAATAGGAGAGTCGGTTTCACAGTTACCATGGCAATAAGGGCTTTCCTGCTCTTCCCTACCCATCAGTCTGTGTGCTTTCCCCCATCTCTGCTGTGTGACATGAAGCTTAGCTAAACACTGTTTCAACAAATGTCCATCAGTAAATGCCAGCCAAGTCTGATTTTGGCTTGAATATGCTTTAATCCACCACCAGTCAACTGGACTGTTTTTAACGTTACATCATGTTTTGTTTTGTCTGCTGTGCTCTGCAGAACCACCCATATAAAAACACATAGAGAAAACTATTGGTAGAAAAACAGATAGCACAGCAAATGATTGCATACTTCAAATTAATACTACATGTTAGATATTTATGATACATCAGAAATAGCTGTTGAGCCATGCATTAAAATACAGTGAGCTGCTGTTTGTTTACTGGTAAACAGGGCTGTGTTTGTTTCTGTAAAAATACATGTAAATGTCTGTAGATAGAGACTCATTAGGGATTTCTGGCTGACTGTAGCATGCAGTTTGAGGCTCACACATATCCAAAATCAACCACATATATTGTACTAAAGGCTTCAATAACAAAGTAGAGCACCCAGAGCATGATTCATGGTGCACCAAAAGCTGAGAAGAGTGAGGTGAGGCATTGTTTAAGAAGAGTAAAAGAGACATTATGTATAGATGCAACTAGAGAGTGAGTTACTTTATTCTTATCAATATATAATATATAATAACAGCCCAAGTACATTGTCATATCATATTTTGCACACATACACAAAACTTGCAAACCTTGATCTCTAATAATCTGTCAAGTGTTCTGTTCTTCGAATAAAATCAAGGGCTTCGCATGAGTAAATGTCTCAGTTATGCTGGACACACACACACCTGTGAATGTGAAGATGCCTCCCCTGATGACATAATAACAGCTCCAGCTTTCAGCTGAGGCATTTGGAATGCATAACCCGAAGCCTTGATTTATTTCTTCACTGACTCTGTTACAAAACCAGACTGTTGTTTACTTGCTATAAATGCGGTGTTAACATCATGTGTAATACAACATAGAAGTAAATAGATGCTGTGACAAAAATTAGTAAAGAAGAAAAGCAGAAAGAAGGGATGGGTAGATTTAAAGCTGATGAAAGGAACTTGTGCAGACACCTCATTTGACAAAAATGGTAAACAGAAGATCAAGATGACAAGCAAAGCAAGGAATTGAAACATTATTGTAAATTTAACAAAAAAATCTTAAGGATAATTATATTCCTCTTATTGCTGCAGAAATGACAGCATGTTGACATAACATATAAAAGATTCACAAGGGGAAATAATCAATAAGGTGTGATGCAGGAAATGAAGAAATAACATCACTGGGGAAGTGAGTGGCAGTAAGTATGAACACATGTGTTTGCATGCGTCTGTATGAGTCTGTTAGAGAGAGAGAAAAAAGGAGGCGTATGATCACGTGTCTGAGACTTAACAAGTCATTTGCATCATTCAGTTCAGTCCACCAGATGGCGTAGACATTCAATAATATCAATGAAGTAATTACATCAGTACCTAAATCTATCTATGCTGTCTCTTGTCACATTTCTATTAAACATAACACTGTATCCGAGCTGGCAGAAACTGCTCTTCTTGCTCATGAGCGCTGTGGCAGGACTTCTGATGAACAGTTGGGTTATCACACATCCACCTATAACTTCACAATAGCATCAGTTCATACTTTTAACTAAATTCCTCATATTGCTGCATCAGTTTTATACTTCCTATGATATATTAAATGAATTTGTATCATAAATGACTAATAAAAATGTGCCAAACCTATTGCTATTGAAAATAAGAAAGTGGGTAATTAGGATTTATCTGGTATGTTACATTCCCAAAAATGGTCTTCAGGGATCAGGAACAATAGGATGTCAACAAACTGGTAAGAATAGGACACAAGGCAAAGAGTGCTAAGCAAATTAGAAGCATGAGGTGATTATTTATAATGTGATTTTCACTTACAAAATATAAAGTCCTGATTTAAAATCACATGTGGTCATCCTTTTTGCTGCAAAAAACTTTGTCAGTGTTTTTTAAATGTATTGTTAATAATTCTTATCATTAAAAGCAAGAAAAGAAGGATTTGGTCGGCTGGAGGGGCATTTCGGTGTCTGTGTTTGATTGGCAGCAGCTGACAGGCTGAGCTCTAGCAGAGTAACAGTAGTTACAAACTTGTGCTATGGCTACATGTCATGGGCAGACAGTGTGTTGTTAGCAGTGGTGTTGAAGAGTAAGGACTCCATCAGACTCTAACTGGGCTGAAGTGACATTTGTATGTATGTTTACATGCTGTTTAGTGCATTGCAGCTGAACAGCCAATTAGCTATCTAGCATGCTAACTGACGCTAGCTGTGGAGGGAAAAAAAGATAATTAGAAGTGTACTGTTGGAGGAAATACTGTATTACTATATTAATAATTTGATGATCATTAATCCAGTGTAGAAGTGGGTTCAACTGATAAGTTTTGTCTTTAAAGAATATGATGCACCCTGTCTATTGACCCTATATGGTGTAATCATATTGTTCTGTTTTTAGCAAAATGTCTCACGAAAATGTCTCACATCTTATTTGTGTAGGCGAAATGAATGTCTCGTCTGTTAGGAAAGAACAAATAGAAAGCTTATCTGAAGTGTATGTGACCCTGATTCTAAGAAGTGATTGTTGGAAAAGGGGAATTAAATGCAAGAACTGGAAACTGTACAAGACGGGCATGACTCCATATATGGAATTATTATTGATTATCTTGCAGGAGTCAGGTGTCTGCAGACAGTGACGTGTGACTGTTCGGGGAGCCCATATGCATATGCCTTAGTGATTCATCAAATGCAGTTGGACTTCAAAAGAATACTGTGTCTCTGGTATTTAATTACCTTTGTCACATAACGAGACAAGCTGATATTTCAGCTGCAACAACACCAGCATTGCACTTTCCCCTGGTAATTGTTTGTTTGGGGACTCGTTCATCAAGTCATCAAGCTAAGGTGCAGGACAAGACGTGTGTTAATATTAGTAAGTTAGATAAGAAGGAGACATTAGAAAAACTAATTTGAGTTGTTCAGAATCTGTGGCTCTTGTGTTGCGTAGCAGGATGCTGTCAGGCTTGGTGTGACCGTCAGCAAATGATAGGACACTGATGTAATTTGAAATAAAACAATTTGATTATGGAAACAAGTTCTCCAATTATGTACTTGGTATGGTACTTGGTCCATCAAATTCATCCAGAAATAGGGGCTGCCACCATGAAAGCAAAAAATACAATACATTTTTCCCTCTTGGTTTCTGATTTTTGCTGAGAGGAGAACACAGGACATGTGATTTACAGAGCAAATGTGTATGCTGTTGCAGACAAAAAAATGTATTGTACTTTCAGTTGGACTATAAAACAAGGCACCGGCTATGGCTACGGAACTGGTGCAACAATTAACCTACTATTGACACGGAACAGAATTCCATGCCAGTAATCTACAGGCTGACTTTATTGCCGAAAAAGAACATAAGTAGAACAAAACTCACCCCGGAAATTCATACCCACCTAAAACACTACAAAGGCAGCACCTACTGCTAAACTAAATTAAACAGGCACACAACAATCTCAAGGCAGGAAAGAAAAAGCAATGTTCCTTCTACTGTCTTCATGTTATGGAGGACAGCTGGATTTCAGTTTAGTCCATGAAAGATGGGTCTTGTAGGCAGAGCAGAGAGAGGTGTGCTTGAAGAAAACAATGCTTCTTATCCACTGACCACAGTTAATCACACTGTAGCACTGCACAGCCAAATGGACCCTTGAACCACAAAACTCAACTAAACTGGCCTTCGAGCAAGCTTTACACTGAACTGAACTACAACTGAAAATGTGTTATCATGCAGGCAACTGGTGCTTGCTTTTTGTACATTCTCACATAGATCAAACATATAGAAGCCCTGCCTATGCTTTGCTGCACTACCAGACCTATGATTCTATCTTTAGCTAACACAGACCAAACGTTTTCTGCTGATGCTGCTTGATCTGAAAAGCTCTCAACCGGAAAACCAGTGGGAGGCTTTTATTGTGAAGCAGCAACAGGAAATGAAGCCCTATTTGGCACAGATGTCAACTACCAACTGCTAATTCTGTTTTTGAAAAAAAGTAGTCTACACAGCAAGAAAAATTTTGACAAGGACATTTTGGTGCTTTTTGTTGTCAAATTAGTTCTGATTATTGCAAGGTATGAGCAGTAAAATGGTAAAACTGAACTGGTTAGATGAAGAGCTGCAGCCAACAGGCACTTTCAGCCCCTCAAACATGTCACCGGGCAAGCATCTCAGGTAAGCAACATCTTTTACTTTCTTTACTGGCATGTAACAGGTCTACGTTCAAGATTTCTATATAAGATATTTCCTTTTCCTGATTCCTGCTAGTCATGTAAGAAACCACAAAGTGGTTTAAGAGATCAGATTAAGAGATCTTATTTCTCCCATTTTAGCTTCTCTGCACTGGCTTCCTGTAAACCATGGTATCATGGTGATCATGGTGATATATGGTGATCATATCTTAAAGATCTCATAGTACCCTATTATCCTGCTAGGCCACTTGTGGTTACTTGTGGTTCCTAGAGTCTCCAAAAGTAGAACAGGAGGCAGAGCTGTCAACCATCAGGCCCCTCCCCTGTGGAACCATCCTCTAGTTTCGATCCAGAAGGCAGACACCCTCTCTATGTTTTAGAGTAGGCTTAAAACTTTTCTTTTTGGATGAAGCTTATAGGTAGGGCCAGCCTTGGACCAGCCCCTAGTTATGCAGCTATAACCCTAGACTTCCCATGATGCACTGAGCTCCTCTCTCACCATCTGTACGCATTCATGTGCCATTAATGCATGTTACTAACTTGGCTTCTTCCCCAGAGTTCTGTGCTTTCTCATCTCACAGGTGACCTTCAGTTGTGGACCGTCTGCTGTCCCCTTAGTCCAGCTTGATGCCCAGTGCTACTATGATTATTATTTCAATCAGGAGAGACAAGTGAATGAAGCAAAAAGAATTGTTTATTATACAGATGATATTGATGACTAAGTGTTGTCAAAAGTCTTTGGTGCTTAGACTATACAGGGAGATTTTGAATCGAGGGACATCAGTCATGAGCAGCAGCAAGATAAAGCCCCCCATGGAGTCTAGACACTGGTGGTGGTGGCTGATGACTTCTGCTGAGACTGATAAGGCTGAAGAGGTTGATGAAGTGATGCAATGATTAATTTGAGAAGACTGGTAGGTGATAAGGAGGTGGTGGCGGTGGCACACAAAACAGCACCATGAAAGCACTAAGGCAGAGATGGAGAACACATATTTAAATGACAGTATGATAAGCTGACAATGAAGGTGAGTCACTGTGCCATTGGTTAGATGTGACATGCTGATATATGAACAGCTGACCTCTTAACTGACACCCAGGGGAATGACAGCAAGGAAATTATCAGTGAGCATGCATGAGGGATGGGAATGACACATGGTTTGAGAAAAAAAACTACAGACCTGAGCATGCAAAAGATAGTCCTCCTGACTGAACTTTCACTACACTCCATCAGTCATGTTTTCCCACTGTAACCACTATTATTATTAGTCATATTTCTATTATTGTCTTTGTTGTTATTGTTGCTGTCAAGGTAGATGGCTGCCCACCTAGAGCTCTCGAGGTTTCTTCCCATTAGTGCTTGCTCAAGGGGGAAGGTTGGGTCTCTGTGAATTGTACAGTCTAGACCTGCTCTATGTGAAAAGTGCCTGAGATAACTTCTGTTGTGATTTGGTGCTATACAAATAAAACTGACTTGACTTGACTTGTTATAATTTACAAAAATAAATAAATTGTCAGCTGTTAAGATGGCAAAGCTGTGGGTTTCATCTCAAAACACTGTACGCTGAAGTCGTCCAACATGTGAGTTTGCAGTGCTGATGTTGTGAGATGATTGAAAGCAGGAGCAGAAAGGAAATGACCACCTCCATCAACCACTGAAACCAAGTATCCAACCAACAAAATACCCCTATACAGTGACTTTAAGTCAATTGTGACTTCAAAGCCCCCAACTTCCTACGCTGTGGTTTAAGTGTTACTGTGTGTCTGTGTATATGTGTTAGTGTGTGAGTAACAGATTTTGATAGATATAAGCAACAGCATAGCAATTTTAAGAATATCAGTGTTCTAAATATGAGTTGATTATGTTTTGTTTTTGTATCAAACACATACCGTTCCTTTTGGGGGGGACTAATCTGCAGGTTTTTTATGTTTTCTCTACATTTTTCTCCTCCTCACTATCTGCAAACAAACATTTGAAGGTAAGGGACTGCATTTACTTAAAGTTGCATTGAACAGTGTCCTCTGGCAAACAATATAGAGTAATATAATAAACTGAGACGAAAAACCTGCAGAAACATGCTTAAACTTTCAGAGCCGGGTAAATAGTGGCCTTTTTTTTATCCTGGAAAGCAGTTCAGCATATTTTCCTGTTATCTTGGCAATAGTCTTGCTAATTAAAATAATACATCATTATTGATACATTAATGTTTATTCTGATAGTAAAAATGACAGAATATCATCTTTCATTCTGCTTTACATCAGACAGCCAATCAGAATCAATGGGGGCAAGTGAAGTCAAACTTGAATTAAAGCTCGCTATCAACAGCTTTTATGAGGACCATTTCTTTGGTTAGTGCCAATGTGCAGTGACCAGAGTGACATCTGCAGATTATCCAGTTCTCAAATGTCATTTTTGCTCTTTAATGTTTTTTTAGTGTATTGTTGTATAGTCTTTGTGTAGTGTGTGCAAGCCTGACAGGGTAAATTTCCTTTACGAATGACAAAAAAGAAAAATCTGACTTGACTTAAAGCAGCAATAATAAAGTTCTTTTTACCCACTTTATACCGGGGTGGCACCAAAATCTCAAAGATTGACATCTTTAAACCGCAGCAGACAAAACTGAAACTATTTATATCTCTAGGCACTGGTGGAAAATATGGGTTTCTTTGTAATTCAGATGAAACAAACCTTTAAGAAAAACAAGGTAGAACCACTGACTGTATGGGTAAACCAAAGAACAGCTTAAATTCTTACTTCACAACTTGCATTTTAGGCAAAATGAGGGTTTACTTTATATCAGCTGAAATTCCATATTAAATCCATCGCATGCCAAGTTTTACTTGTGTTTGTAAAATTTGTGCACATTTTGCCTCAGAATATAAAGGAAACTATTTTCCCCTCCTGAATTTACACACATCATGTGAGTGACAACCTCTTCTGCTTACTTCATCACAGTCTGCACCACATGTCCATGAACCTCTTTGAAGTCTTCCGTTACAGGAGGTGCTTGTGATGCTGTAGGCAGATAAATCGGTATTCGTGCAAGTTCCTGTCTACAGTTTCCTCATGTCAGACTGCAGCTCAACTAGAAACATAAGGGCCAAAAGATTCCACACAACAAGGCAACTCATAAAAATCAGTCATCTCAGAAAGACTCAAGGGCCATCTCGCCAGGTGTGCGAGTAACAGATTTGATCTATCATGGTTGACAACATTGTCACAAAGCCTCTTGGGATAGTTTTGATCGTCACAGCTCACATGGTATTCAACGGTAAGCAGTCTCCTTTTGGTTTCTGATGTCTTATACTGATATCTGAAAGGGTTTGTGGGTTTTCAGCCGTTAGAGGTTCATTTTTACTGCTTATTTTAGACTTTTAGAATGTTTGTTAGGCCGAAAATGTCTATCTGCTTTATAAACATATAATATTATGCTGCTAATGATACCTCAGTTTCCCCACTCGGATCAATTAAGACCTGAATGTCCTAAATGTCCTGAGTGTTAGTGTACCAAAGTTTTGCCCCATATAACCAGGTGTTGTGTCCTCAGTTTGACTTGTCTGCTGATGTTTTGTCACCACAAAGGGACATTATAATGTGGACAATGTGCTTAATAAATATCAAATACACTAATTTGCAGCCTGACATCTTTCTCATAGAACTACTGGATGCTTGCGTAAGAGCTTGGCCTTAAAAAAGCTTTGTAATCTTGTGAAATGTTATAAAATATCTCCAGTAAAGCTCACTGAGACATTGTGTGTGAAATACGGATTAATCAGACACATTTACCTTTTTCTAAATGTTTGAAACACCAACACCAGATGACAACACAGTTCACTTATGTCCTTTAATTCTTCCTTTTTAAGTAAAACTAATTCTGGTATATAATGTGAATGCTGTAAAGACAGACCTGACATGGTTAGTGTGATTGGTACTTTAGGTAACACAGCCTAAGTGACAGTTGTCATTAGAAACAGAACATATCCTAAATGTTTTATTCAGGGTCAGGAGTTTGTTTTGTATACTAACAAATATAATAGTGTAGCTGCCATGACGTATGTCCTTGCAAGGGAGAGTGAAAAAAAGTTTAGAATAAAGAGTTTAAAGTTTTCTGGCTGGATGGCAAAATATGTAACAGAAATATTGTAAAGCCTTAATTTCAGGCTTTTAGGGTGATTATTATGTCTAAAAAATTGCCACAGAGCCTTCATAATACACAAAAACAACTTTGGATCCTCTTCACATTCTTTTAGCTTTCTTAATTTGCTAAGTGTCTGTACATCAAATAACTTACATTACATTACATACATTAAAATGTGTGATTTAAAGGTAGTTTAATTACACCAAATCACATGAATTCAACTTAACAGGAGTGTAACATGGGTTTTAATCTCCTTACTACTGAATTTACTTACTTCCTTATTTAGTTTCACGGTGTTCCTGAAAATGTGTATTTTTCAGTTATGGATAACAGATTGGGAAATACCAATACGTTTTAGCTTCAGCTAAAGCTAGTAGAGGCTAGCTCACCAGCCAGTTTTCACTTTCAACAACAGCATTCTTGCTTCAGCTGTCTAGTTTCTCTGTGGCAGAGAGTGCACTAAGTGTGATGAAGGGTTTTGGAGCTCAAAGATGAGCAAACCAGAGTCAAGCACTTTGACTGGGCAGAAATACAAATTCAGAAAGCATTGATTTCACTGCCAGAGTGCCGTTTTGTTGCTGCAGATTTTACATGCTGTTTTCTTACAGAATATACAACTCTATTGTAAAATAATGCGTTTTGCCTTTGTTAAACAAAATAATCATTGCATCTTCTCACTCATACACATCTATTGTTGTGTCTCTACACAGGTCACAGCAAAGAGGTCACGGGAATCCTCGGCAACAACATCACCCTCGAATTCATATTAAACGCCACTATCACAAAAAACAGTCATATTGCAGTTTACAGATCAGGCCAGAACAAGATTGTTGAGTGTCTATCAGACGGTACTTGCTCAGGAAGTCATGAGTATGATGTTTACCGTGGAAAAGTTTCTGTATTTTGCAATATTTCAAATCTAAAACGAAATCACAGTGATATTTACTGGGCCAGTTTGTTTATCGACTTGAATCCCAAAGAAAGTGATAAAGTAAAGCTGAGCGTTCGAGAGGACAACAGAAGCAGCACAGGTAAGATCAGACTATAATTAATTATAGGCTAAACTTCCAGGAAATGACACCAATATAGATGTATTTTAAATGGAAACACTTTGTCAGTCTGTGGCGTGAGCAGAATAACAAAACTAACCTTTTCATACCATAAAGAAATCTTTTATTATATGGTTGGTAGATTTGTACACATTAAAAATGAAGTGAACTAAATTTAGCTGATTTATTTGGGTGTGTATTTTTTAAAAACTATTTCAGATGAACAACTTTGTACTTATTCACTACAGTACCCTCACTTCCGATGCAAACAGAGAGTCCTTCACAACAGTACAGTTTGTCTCATTGGCCAAGTAAATATTCACCAGTCCTACTGCACAATAAATTACTAGACCACACCAAATATTTTTTTAAATGATAAGGTTGGCAATATTTTATAATTTATCTTATTGTCAACAAATCACATGAGAAATCCAAAAGACACAGTGAAGTCATCCCTCTAATAAGTGTCGTCTGTATAGCCAAAGCCCAATAGCTTATTCCTCTGTGCCATAGAGCTCCATTGTTGCCCAAAAACTACTGAAAACAGATCAATGTTGCACTGGGTGACATGTTCCTAAATTATGATAACATGGACACTAAAGATTGGTGATATAATCCTTTATCACCATGTATGTAATTTTAATATTGATATATATTATAATACAGTAAATGGACCTTACTTAAAGCATTTAAGCAGGACAAAGCGCTTTGCATTGCCCCTCATTCATACCCACTCACACACATTCACACACCCTCTGCAAGGACATTTGATATGTAGACAGGAGGAACTGGGGATCAAACCCCCGTCCCTGTGTTTAATGAATGACCCACTCTACATCCTGAGCCCCCAATAACGTTTCTGTTGAAAAACTGTTTATGTATAACATAGGTGGGAGTGTCTGTTTATTAATGCCTGACAAAGTAAGTTAGTAAGTAACTTTAACTTTAAAGTAACTTTATTTCTACAGTGCCTTATGAGTTACAAGATGCTTCACAAAACACAATACCAGAAAATATAGGTGCAATTTCAGCAGACATATTTCAACATAGAGTAAAAGAGATACAGATAGAGGACGTAGAGGAATACATCAAAAATGAAAAAGGTGCCTTATTCATGCAAAAATGATATTAAAATAACAATATAGCCATAAAGTAGTCCTGCTCACTGATTTGCAACATTGACCACAAAGGTCTAATACAGCTAGAAATGTTAAGTATAAACTGTATGGCTAGATTTCCAGTAGAAACATTTTAATTGTCTCATGTATCTTCATATTGCCCGTCTCTAACGGGCATTACAGTCTATTTTGCGTTAATCCCACATAGACCGTTCTTCTGCTGTTACTCACCAGCTGACCTACTGTGTATTCATCCACATCTGAAAATAGTCCCCAACAAATGCACTGTTTACTCCTGTTTGAGCAACGTTTACTCTGTTATGTAAAATAACTGAGCCTATATCAATATATATTTTTGTGACTGTTTGAAAAGATTTACCTCTTCAGTCGGAAAGAGAGGGTCTAAAAAAAGGAGTGAGAGTTGTTGGTTTTGGTCTTTACATGGGATTTGTTATAAGAAAAGTACAGAATAATGACAACCTCATCCTTTATGATTACTCATTTTTTACTCTAAGAGCTGCTAAGCCTTCTCATTGTCTCACATTTTAGATGCTATTTGCTAAACAGTATATTAGTGACAGTGCTGGGGAAACGTTTATGTGTATCCTGAGTGTCTGAAATGGTCAGTCAAGGGAGTGAAAGTGTCTTAACTTACTCTTTAGTTTTTAATATACAAATGTGTATATCGGTCTCTAATTGTACAGAATAAAAGTGCAGCCAAACAACACAAATAATTAAGGTCCTTTTGAACAGTTATCACCATGGCAAAGAAGGTACTGTATAGTAGTAAAATGTTGGTGAGAAAGTTATTATTTTGCTGCAGAAACAGGAGTCCTTAATTTCATATTTTCCTTTTAACTCCTACAGATTCTCCGATGCCGACTTACAGCACAATACCCGAGCATCGTGGAACTTCCAATTTGTTTGTCTTTTACATCGTCACTGTCCTTGTGGTTTTGTGTGTCGTGCTGTTGGCTGCAGTGCTTTCTTGGTTAATCTGGTGTCTCGTGAGAACCAAAGGTAGGGAAAAATTATGATTCAAAAATAATCTTCTCCACTGTATTTGTTTTACTTTTGATAAGTGAAAGTCCACAGGGATATTATACTCTGGCTGTTGTCAGGCTATGGCCTCCTAAGTTTGACATAAACAGACTGTTGGTTGCTTGTAATGTAGCTGATATAGAAAATAAAGCTCATATTAATGTACTCAGTCTGCACAGAAGTATCAGCTGACTTCATAAAATCTAAAATGTAATGCTAATCTTTGAGCTGACACACTAGAAAACTGGATATACGTTACTGGAACTCTTTTCCAACTCTTTTCTTTTTCTTTTTCCAGTGTTAAATTACCTTTTAAGGGCTGCAGTCCATAGCATTTTCTAAAATGTTTCAAGTGAAGAAAGTCAAGATGAGGAGAATAATTGTTATTCTGTGGAAAAAATGTGCAGTTGTGTGGTTAGACGCTCAAAAATGCAAACCAGATTGCAGTTTCACATCCTTTTGATACATGTGATGATTCACAGCTTCTGAAAAGAAGTGCTCCTTTCAATGCATGCAAATGTGAATGTGCCTACTATCACTGAGGGCTGGGTGGAAAAAAAAAAGCTTGCATTATTTGTTCACTATTACGAATGCACTTTCACTTCAGACATAAACCCCTCTGCTCTACTTTGAGTAGGAACATTGTCTCCGAAATATTTTGACAGCCCCTGTGACCTCAGAAACCACATTTGATCATTTCCCGTCAGTCTATATAAACGTAGGCTTTTGCTGACTGTGCGCTCCTGCATCTGTCATGATAACCGAGTCCATCCGTTGTCCACAGTTAACACCCAAACAGAGGAAATAACACAACTCAGCAAACCGACAGATGATGGTGATAAACCGTACTCCTCTGCACCTCGTTTGGCCTATTTGCACTGCCAGCTCATACAAGGACATGTTTGTTTGCTTTTTTACCAGTGGTGCAGATGTGCATGAGGGCTAAAAGTAAAAGAAAATCAATGATTAAGTCAGACTTAATAAAATTGTGACAAAAATATAAAGTTGTACTTCAATTATAACTTATTTTGACCACTATTTGATAGAAAATAGGCTTGATATATATAATTTATTGAAAAATGTTTATTGTTCAGCATTTGTACCACTACAGCTGTTTATAATTCAAACTGAGCACTGATTAATGTACTAATATGCTTACTAGTGTTCACTTTCTTGCTGTTAGCTAGATAAGAACATAGATAGCACTCTCATGTCTGTGCATAAGAATGTAGCTGGAGTCAGGAGGTGATTAGCCTAGCTTAGCATAAAGAATGAAAACAGGGGGAAACAGCTAGCCTGGCTTTGTCCAAAGGTAACAAAATCAGCCAACCAGCAAATCTAAAACTGACTCATTAAAACATAGTAATCTTGTTTGATTAATCCATACACAAACATTAATGTGATAATAATTTGTTGTTTCACAAGGAGAAAAACCATAAATGTTGTTGGCAAACGACAACAGTGACTTCCCGTCACTGTTGTTACAGTTGCCAGACAAACAGCTGAGATGTTGCACAGACATACTGAGTGGATTGAAAGAACAACAAACTAATATTTACATTTATGTTTGTGTACAAATTTAACAAATGAGATACGTGTTAATTAGTGATCTTTAGAGGTGCTGGTAGGTGGATTTTTAATTTTGAACAGAGCCAAGCTAGCTGTTGTTATGTTGAGCTAAGCTAATAATCTCCTGGCTTTAGCTCCATACTTAATACATCAGATCTATAAGTCGATCTGCTCATGTAACTCTCAGCAAGAAAGAGAAAACGATTATTTCTCCAAATGTTGAACTGAATTTCTTTAAGGAGACATAATTCTATTCTGGTATTTACCAACTCCCGAAGAAAATGTCTGGCTCTCTAGCTGCTAAATACTATGTTCACAAACTAATCACTAACTTTGTCTGCCGTTTGGAGCTGAGCATCTAGTGTACAGTGGAGTTTATTAGAGCTCTCACTGTCAGCAGTAAGAGTGAATCAAACAGTAAAGTTGGGCCTGTAAAAACCAAAACAAAGAGCTGAAAGACACTAAATAGCTTTGTAGAGCTGAGAGAAACTGTGCAGAGTTGGGTGATAATTCTGTGTGGGTTTGTCCCAATGAGTGACCCCTTTCATATTAGACCCCTTTTTTATTAGACCTTGTCTTTTGAGCCATTATTCATAAAGAAATAGTGATTACTGAAAAATTGATGCAACGTTATGTGGTGTGTGTTCGCTTGACTGACAGATCTCTCAGCATATTATTGTGAACACTGGTGGTTGCTGTTTAGTTCGTTTTGGTTTCCTTTTAGCTTAAGCTCCACAAAAAAAGTCCCTCAGTTTTAGCAATGCATACACTGTGCACATGACTTACAGTGAAAGTTAATGAACTGATTGACTCAATATTTCACCTGTGTTGCTTCCTATACAGACAAACAACAACAACAACAACGACAGAGCTCTTATCCCACAGTACAGGTGAGAACTCATTTAAAGAGGTAAATGTCAAAGTCATCATTCAAAACGTCATGATAAATTCCTCAGCTTGACTTTAATTATCTTTGCAGGAAACAGTTCAGGCGTCCAATATTGTACCTGCACCCTCGGTGGTCTACAGCATCCTGGACTTTCCCAAAAGACCTCCAGCAGTTTTAGAGATGAATCCAAATGATACAGAATATGCTGCTGTCAGCTATCTACCAGAACAGAAACGAGTGTGATGTATGGCTGAATGTAAACTAGCTGGTCTTTCTTGGTCTGCAAGATGACTTATACTCTATATAACCTAAAAATATATTTCCGCTAAGTGTAATAAATGTTCCCTCCAAGCCTGTAAGTTCCTTGCAATAAATTATAAACAAAGGAGTGCAGAGAGGAAAGAAACATAATGACGTGATGTCAGCGACACTGGGGACTGAAGTATATGGGCATCACTTGTTTTCTAGTGGTTGCGAGATTGTGATGTTGACAGCTGCTATGGCAAACCATATCCCAACACATAAAATGTTACAGTGACAAACCAACTTTTTGATTTGGTTCAGTTTTTGTTCGCTCTTCATCAGGGGTCATCTGTCCATTAAAACCTTACAGGATAAATCTGGTGATATTCGATATATTTTTTATTGTGAAAAACCAGCAATGAGTGGATCCTACTAAGAATTGTCCGTGTATCCAAAGCCTAGTGTAGTTTATTTGTCTGTGCCATTGACCTCCATTGTTGTCATCAATGCGCCATTCTGGTGCACAGGGTGACATATTCCTTTAACTAAGTAAAAACAGTACAAACATCACAGTAAAATAAGTTATGAATGCTGACATTGCATAGAAATGTTTATTTTTATGAAGATGAACACAGTATTTTGAGTCAATCCCACTTCCACCATCCTGCTGTCGTAAATACTCATTAGAGCACCAAATGTGCAATAATCTGCCACTGAAAATGGTGATATTTTAGAAAGTAGCTAAGCTTTTTTTAATCTAATATCTACAAACTATAAATTGATTAGCCTTCTTTTAAGATTTATGTCTTTATTAAGACATAGCTAGAAGAAGAAATATTGAATAATGCCGGTCTTATCCCTTAATCCACAGAAAAGCTTAAGTTCCTTTAACATTGTCACCAAATGTATAACTACACTTCTGTAGAGAATGTAAAGAGATGACAGATTACTGACAATACATTGTTTAATTGTTCAGTTTGATTTTCAAACATGTTCTTGAAAGCTCACTGACATTTATTCCCCAAAGTTCTGGCCACTTGCTTTAACTTTGTTCTCTGGATTAAATTTGGACTCCAATAATGCACTTTTCTGTAGTGACATATGACTTGGTAATTATTTCTGTTTTTGTCTTTTGGGGTTTTCTCCGAGGAAGTGAGGTATCTTTACCAACATCTTTTCTTTCGGTGTTTTTGTTTTTGTTGCTATCTATCACAGTTTCGATTGACATTTTCTCTATTATTATCTCAAAGCTGAGAACCATCAGTGAAATGAAACAGTCTTTGGAACAAGTTGATACTTTATTTATAGATAGAGATCTTCTAACAGCTCAACAGTACTGTATAGTCACAGGTCACCAGTGTGATTTTTCCATTTACTGCATGGTGACAGTTTGACTGATTCATACCGATTTTTCAAATAACAATGACTTCCTGACACTATCTCACTGCCATTATATATTACTTGGTCTCTGAAGTTCTCTTTTGGCAGGTGCTTATTGATGTTTTGATAGATTTATCAGACAAATTTAGTTCTCAATGTGTTATTCATGTATTATGTTGTGAAACTCACCAAACACATCTGTTCATCGGTGGCATGACAAACAGGTTGATTATTCAACTATGTCAGCTTTTACTCAGGAAGGAAAATAACCAAAAAGGTCAATAAATTACGTAAATGTGGTTTTTAAAATAGCTGGCCACAGTGGCACGCAATCAAACACAGACTGGAAGTTCTTCTCTGCTCTAAAAACTTGTTGTGAAAGAAATAAACCCTCATTCTGAAAACTACCAAGCAGTGTGGCAATGGGTGTCTTTTGTCCTGTCAGTCATTATGTCACATACCACTGACCTGTTTATTTTTGAATTGCACACATTATTTTAGGGATAAATGTCAAAATTGACTTAATTCTTTTATGCTAATAATGCCCTTTGTTCATCAATGTTGGAACTTTGAGTGTGCTGCAACTAAGAGAAAATACTTGTTTGTTTTGACTGCAGTAGTGCATGTTTAAGGTAGAGTATAAAATGCAATGAAATGCATTGTGCATGCTTCACAGTGCGTATTAGTTGTAAAAAAAAAAAAAAAGTTAAAGTTGCATGTCAGCTTGTTAAATCATGGATAAAATGTCTCACAATTATAGTTGCTGATGTCCACTTTTGCTGTTGTCTGCATATGTGCCTGGGTCTCTGCTCCTCTTTTATTTCTCCATGTCATAGTTATTCAAATATTTCTCTGAAGAAGAGCAGCACTGCAGGCAAAAACAATAGTTAAACCTCAAAAATACTACTGTGGCACAGGTAATGCCAACCTGGGCTGGTCTCACTTCGGTTTATAAAATCATGCAGCACTGATCTCCATGCTTACAGGGTTCTCACCCAGAAGCTCACTTAGAACATCAGTGGGGCTGACTCAAGAACGTAAATCACCTATAACCCAAGCATTTTTTCCCCCCATGTAATCTACATGGTGTTGTCTTTCTGAGGTTGCATACAGGGTCCCAGATGCAGATGCTAGTTCAGCATTTAATACAATGTAACCTAGATATGAACACTACAAAGCCTGAAGTACTTTCAATTTTGCCTAGAGCCCCCAAAAAAGCTGAAGTCAACCGCGTTGCAGTGTGGTTGACAGTAGCTTGAATGGGGTGCTTTGCTTTACTTTATTGGTTAAGGTTTCAGCCAGTGCTGCAAAACAGTTTCATTTTCAAGTAAAACTGGATAGACAACCCACATAAGGAAAAAAAGAGACATGCTATGAGTGGCCAGCCATTATCTCTCATTCAGGTAGAGGAGGGTAAATCCCTGAGGGTAAATTCCTTTAATCTCCTTCACTTCATTAATTATATGGTCGTGTATGTTAATGACAGATTTCTACATAGATAGATAGTCTTTCTTGTACCAGGAAGAAAATTTGTATTCAAACCCTAACTATGCACGTGTCTCACATGAATACACTGAATACTGTGCATATTGGTCATACTTTCATGCTCCTACATATATTCCAGAAATAGACCCATAATAAATGGCTCTGTTATTGAGGTCTGAGATATTGGATGTACTGTAGTGAGGCTGATAAATGCAATGAGTTTGCTGACATCTTCAGTAATAAAATTCACACTATTAGATCAGCCATTAAAAGTTCAATGTCATGCAAAAAAATAAATTCTCATCTACAATCGCAAAGGGTAGGATTTGATGCTATTGACTACAGAACTCTGGACAAACTGTGCATCACCTTAAGCTGTCCACCTGCTGTCTTGATTCTCAACCAAAAGGTTTGCAGACAGATTTGCTGCAGAGAGTCAATAGCTCTCTGTCATCAAGTAATTTTCGCCTTGAAAACTGCCATAAAGGCTGTCATAAAGCCTCTCCTGAAAATACTTGTCTGAATACGAATTACATAACAAATTACAAATCAATATATCTTCCCTTTGTAAGCAAGATAATTGGAAACGGAATATACCATCAACTTTTTTTTAACCTCAAATTCATTCATTGGAAAAAACATTATCTGTGAACATAATCCAGGCAGCGAATATGTTTGCCAACATAACATAATCGAGAAAACAATTTAGTTATTTATGTAATTATGTATATGTTTGTATAATATCTAGGAGACAGGGTTTCCATACAACACTACTGGACGGACTGAACCACTGTGTTGGGCTCTTGGCTGCAGTACTACTGTGGTTCAAGTCCTATTTTCAGGACAGGAACTATTTTGTTTCAGTTATATTTCCAAGAAGACAAACACGAGGTTTTGAGTTCCCCATGGTTCAGTCCTTGGTCCTCTGTTTTTTAACAGTTACATGTAACAGCCAAATTACAGGCCAAATTGCATGTGAACAAGCAGCAGTTGTCTTACCCAACAAAATAACGAGGATGCGACCCGATGTGACATTGATTCATAATCACTACAGACACACAAGATGTCTCCTACTTCACTGTAATGTTCATTCTCAGTCATGTACACTCAAGATTCCAAGTGTTTTCATTATTCTTGTGTAAGTGGCATACTGGACCAGGATTGGCTTCCAACCCAGATTTAAGGCCAGCACAGAGAAACCTTCTTCCTTCAGCAGATGAATGTGAAAACAGCCTTCTAGTGTAAAACTCTGCACATACATCATTCTGCACAGTGAAGCTCAAACATCTAAATGAAGTAAAAAGAAAACACATTTTTGAGTGGAGGAGTACTTTAACTCCTGTGACACCTGAAATATTTCACCCTTGAAGATAATCACTCAAGAGAAGTGTTGCTGCACAGCTCTTGCCTCCCACTTCTTTGAGGTGAAAATTTGTTTTATTTGCTGGTGTGCATTGACTGTTGCACTGTCACAAGCACTAATGTGGCTGCACTTTGCACATCATAACACCCACCTCTACTGTACCGAGGTTTCTCATAAACAAACCAGACCTCGCTTTTCCAAAACTGTGCTGCATCTTGCATCTATGAATGCAAACAATGACAGGCTGTTTACATGACAACAATATGCAGGTTCTTATTAATGGTTTAATATCTCTGTGTATGTCTTAATTTTAGTGTGTTTTCAACCAGAATTAATTGTAGTACGTTGATTTCTCCTGAAGTTATTATTACATTATTATATCAAATTTATTACAATAACAGAAAGGTTGAAATGTATGTAACTAACTTGCAATGATTACAGACACAGTTTGTGACATTTTGTCTTGTTGTTAGTCATTTCCTTTCTGTCCCGTAACAGCTCCACTTTCAAGCATCACATGACCACACTCACCACACCACTAGCCACATTTTCCTGCTAGGTTGTGTTCTATTTTGTCTTGTAACCTGTACTTTAAAATGAATCAATGTCTACTTGTGACTCTTACTGTGACACCTCATCACAGGTTATGGCCTTAGTTTTGAGTAGTTCAACAAAACGGTAACTTTTGCTTTAGAATTTTTAGTGGCCTGAAGGGGTGAAAACATCCAGTATTTTGCCAAAAAAAGAAAACAATAAAGAAAAAAAACGTTGATTTGTCTGATGAAAGTTAAATATTTTTTTCTCTGTCATACATTTGATCATATTGTCATCAATGTAATCATATTGTGGCCTCTTAGATTTATCTATGGAGCCCATGGTGGGATCCCAGCCTTCTTGTTTCTGCCTGCTCTGTTATAACCCACTCAGTGCCTTTTTTTCTGCTGCTTTGCCCCTTCGGACTTGATTTCCTGTTCTGACTTCCTGCCTGTTGTCAAACTTGCTTTGAATTATTACACAACTTTGCTTTAACCTTTAACTGTATTGTCTGTTTGAGTCCCCAACCTCTTTCAGTGAGCCATTACACGTCCATCTCTCTCTACTTGATAAATAATAACTACATTTGTTTATAGCTGACAATTTGTGTGGAGAGTCTTTGTCTAATATCACATAAAGATTTGTCATTATCATTATTATTATTATTATTACTATTATTGCATGCCCATTAGCTGCCAACTGCTAATATATCAATAGTAAATTATTATACTGAAACAAACCATGTTTCCTCAAAACATTTTGTGTTCTGTAAATAACACTTGTTTACGTGTAACCTGAATAATCACAGACCGCAGCACTGCCAACCCAGAGCTCCTGTTTTCCACTTGACATCAGCAGAAAAAGCAACTAACTCTGCTCTGAATCTAATAATGGGAAGGTTTCAGAAGTTAGCAGGGGAAATATGCATTATTTGTGGTTTTGCACCTTTAGAGAGAGCTCACATGGACACTTATGAATGTATGAGCAACTGATCTTTGTGATAACATCCTGGATCTGTAGAGTCAAAAAGAGATAGAGATTTGTGAAGAGATAGTTCACAAATGCCAAGTCCTTGAATCTGATGCCTGAATTTCTGGCTTCTGGACAAGTGGCAATACATTTCAGCAACAAAGTTTAAAAAACCTTGTCTGTACCTCTCAAAAAATTAAAAAGTAATAATACCCCCCCCAAAAAAAGGAAATTAAAGGCAAAATACCCTGTTTTATTATCCCAGCGTGCAGCACGATGATATAACCTCTTCACAAGATGCTTCTGTAGGATCTCTGCTCTGATAAGTAAGATAAGATAAGATAAGATATACTTTAACTCCATGTTAAAGGAGTTAAAGTATATCTCCTTTAACTCCATGTTAAAGGAGATATACTTTAACTCCTTTAACATGGAGTTAAAGGAGATATACGGGAAATTTGTTCTGGACTCCATCCTGCAGTTCCGCAGAAGATAAAATCATACATACAAAACAGTAAAAGAAAAAACCTCAACATCTTAACAGCAAATGGCTTCCATACACATACACCGTTTGCAATAGTTTGCCTGTACACATACACACCTCCAGAAAATGGCAACATATTGCACAGCCCTCATGGCCAACATCTACTTTGCATGTTAGTGTTGAGCTTAATGGTCATAGACAGGAATGAATGTTTTTAACGGTTCAGCCTGCTGTTGGGAACCCTGAATCTTCTACCAGAGGGTAAGAGCTGCAGCTCTGGGTGGATGTGGTGGGTATGTGTCTGTCTGATAATAGACTGCTCATAAATTGTTTGGAGGAATGAGTGTTTTTTAACCCCCCCTAATTTACATAGCAGACTGTACCAGATGAGCGATCTGTGATTTCAACTACCATCAAGTTACTGTACCAGGCTGTAATACCATATCTTATAATACTCTCTAATATTGCATGGTAAAAAAAACTTCTCCTCAACTCCATAGAACCTAAGTCTAAATAAAAAATACATCTGTTGTTGAAATCTACAGCAGAGACTTTCAACATGGACCCTCCAGCTGAGTGAGGTTACTCCTCTCTGTGACAATTGTTTTATGTGACTCAAATTATTCTGTTAATTCTTTGATGAACAAAAGAAGCCAATAAACATCATACACTAGTAAATGCTGAAATGATACCATTGTATTTCTAATAATGCTGACTGTGTTTAAGAGGAAACAGTGTTAGTTCCCTAAAACAAATGTGGGAAGATAGTAAAAAAGTGAATGTTGCAATTTTGCCTCAAGACATTTTTTCTTTTGAAACCATGATTTTGGTTTTGTCAAAAATCATGTTTTAAAAAAAAAAAATCCCCAAACTTGCAACATTTTTTGCAACACTTTCACTTTTTTGACTATCTTCCCACATTTGTTTTAGGGAACTAACACTGTTTCCTCTTAAACACAGTCAGCAAAAATTACATTTGATAAGATTTTGTCCCAGGGTCCCCCATCTGATAAGATTTTTGCTTTTAGATTTTTTATTACAGAAAGTGTATGAAACCCATGACTAAAATAGTCATATATTCTGTCATTGTGTTACTTATGGATTGAATTATACTGAAAATGAATTACTCCATTCCACATTATGAATTATTTTTTTTCTGGTGACCCTCTGGAACCCCCTCAAGGACACCTGTTGGTCCCCGGACCCCACTTTGAGAACCACTGCTTAATTTGAATGTGTTTTCAACCAGAATTAATTGTAATACGTTGATTTCTCCTGAGGTTATTATTACATTATTATATCAAATTTATTACAATAACAGAAAGGTTGAAATGTAACTACACCATTTCTCCAACTTTCCTGATGCAGAACAAAAGCATTTTTTTGTGAATCCGAAAGTCATGTGAGGTTCAAGACAGCAGCCCAAAACCATAAATATCCTCCTGTATGTGCATCTTTTTGAAATGTTGTGATTTGGTCTCATTTCTGAAATGAAATGGTCGTAAGATGCTTCCTCTTAAACTGTATGTGACACTGCCCTCTGGTGACAGAGAGCTGCAGCACTGATCTGAATTTGGTTGAAGTTATTGCTGCAAACTCATGAGAATAAATTTGTTTTTAGAGGTGAAACACTGGTAGGATGATATAAATACGAATATTTGTTTTTAAAGAATTTGAAATTTGTAGAAATATATGGACAGATAGTATGAGGAGATGTGAATTCTGTATTTCAGAGTGTGTTCAACAGTGTTCATTATTTTAGAAATATAAATAAACAGACATACAGTATGACATGTTTTTCTAAGCCCCTGATTTACAATCCAATATTATATTGATCTTGCTGATTATGAGTCATTTCTTTAGAAACATTAAATGTGAATAATTGTAACTCAGATACTCCCAAATAAAACAAACCCACAGAAACATCTTTCCTGCCATCTGTTGGACAATTGTGTTAAAACATGTAACATGGAGTGAATCATTTACCACTAAGGAGAAACAAGAACATTTTCATTTTTAATTTATTAAATTTTGGGGGGTAATTTGGGTGAAGTGAACCTTTAAATTAATTTGAGAGGGAAAAGCTCACCTCCATGATGAACTGTGAAGTCCCAAAAGACAATAATATAACACCCCAAATATATAGGCCTATACTATATATATATAGGGTATAGGCTATACCTAATAAAAAGCCTATACCTAATACTTTCATATCTGGAAATGTCTCATTTTACACATCTAATACTGATGAAATACAACTCTAGATCTTCTTCAATCCAACTGATCTGAAAACTTCCTGGAAATAAATACTGACAAGGACAAAGTAATAATCATTGGCCCAGATCATGTTGTCAGAGCTGTATGACATCATTTGACCTTCATGGATACTAAAAAAGTTATTCAAAATGTTCTTACTTAGACCAGGAAAATACTCTTTTTATATTTGCGATTCAGTCATCTTTAAATTATCTTCAGTTTAATGCAGCAGCCAACAACACTAAATGTTCAACCTAAATCATTCTTGTTCTAGCCTCATTAACTGGCTCCCAATATGCTTTACAATCTTTTTAAAGACAAATCCTCATCACATACCATTGATGTGAAGCCTTACTACGCTTAAAGGTGTCCTCATTTTTCTGACAAGGACTTCTCGCTGACCCCACAACCAAACTACTGCTAAAAGAGACACAAGGTGACAAAAGTGCACTGGCATATAATGGAAAAGTAACGCACATCAAGGGTTGTAGTGAGGTGCTGATCACTGGAAGTAGACTTGAGAGCAGAAAAAAAGTGTCAAACACTCTGGCTCCATATTTATTTATTTATTTATTATTTATTTATTTATTCATGCATATGGAGCAAGACTGTGCTGCACTTTTTTCCAACTCAAAAGTGCACTGACAGCTACAGTATGTCCTTTAACTCTGGAATATATAACTTGACTGAGTCAAAAGGGCTGAAGCTGGAGATATTTCATTTATTTATGTATTTTATTTAATTAAATTTGTCTTATTATTTCACCTCATTCATTCTACTGTCTCTCTTATTTCATTTTACTGTCTGTATAACAGTTTCTTTCACCTACAGTATTAGCTTTTAGCTGTAATACAGTATCTTCTTGTGTTTTATTGATCATGAAATAATACTTCATGAAATGGAAAGGTATGGTATTAGAGGGGTGGGACTGGGTTGGTTATATTGAAAGTTATATGGGAAACAGACAACAATTTGTGCAGATTGGTGACAACAAATCAACATCCTTGGACATTACTTGTGGAGTCCCACAGGGGTCAGTATTAGGCCCTAAATCTTTTGTTCTGTATATTACTGACACATATACAGTGCTGCTTGAACGTTTGTGAACCCTCTAGAATTTGCTCTATTTCTGCATAAATATGATCTAACGTGATCATATTTCCATGCAAGTCCTAAAACTAGATAAAGAGACATCAATTAAACAAATGAGACAAAAATCTTACACTCCAATGTTACATATATGTGTATGGCAAAAGTATGTGAACCTCTAGGATTATCAGTTCATTTGAAGGGATAGAGTCAGGTTTTTCAATCAATGGGATGACAATCAAGTGTGAGTCTGAGAGTCCCTAACTTTTTTAAAGAAGAGAAATCTGGGTCTTCACTATCAAAGTCTGAGCTTCACAACACAGGTTTGTGGAAGTGTGTCATGGCTCTAACAAAGGAGATTTCTGAGGACCTTAGAAGAAGAGTTACTGATGCTCACTAGGCTGGAAAGGGTTACAACATCATTTCCTTATACCATCTGTGAAACATGTTGGTGGCATTATCACGGTTTGGGCCTGCTTTGCTGCCTGTGGACTAGGATGGCTTGCAATCATTGATGGAGCTATGAGTTCCAAGTTGTACCAGTACCAGAACTGAAGCTCAACAGAGTGTGGGTCATGCAGTAGTACAATGACCCTAAACAAACAGGTTGCTCTACCAAAGAATGGTTAGAGAAAAAGAAAGTTAATGTTTTGGGATGGCCGAGTCAAAGTCCTGACCTTAATACTATTGAAATGCTGTGGAAGGACATGAAGCGGGTAGTTCATACAAAGAAGCCAACCAACATCCTGGAGTTGAGACTGTTCTGTAAGGAGGAATGGGGCTAAAATTCCTCCAAGCCGATGTGCAGGGCTGATAAACAGTTACTAGAATTATTTGGTTGAAGTTATTGCTGCAAATGTTAGTAACACCAGTTACTGAAAGCAAGGGTTCACATACTTTTGGCTCACACAAAATGTAAGATTGGATAAGTTTAATGTTTTTTTCTCATTTGTTTAATTGGATTCCCTATCATCTGGTTTTAGGTCATATTTATGCAGAAATAGAGGAAATTCTAAAGGCTTCACAAACTTTCAAGCAGCCCTGTAAGTAGTGATGTTCATTTTATTGGTGGATGACACAAATATTTTTTGTTCAAGGGAGAATTTACAGCAGCTTTTGGAGTTGATCACAGCAGAAATGAAAAAGCTAGAAATGTGGTTTGACAGATAGAAATTATCATTAAATCTGAACAAAACAAAACTTATGGTATCCGGAAATCGTAAAATAGACACACAACTACAAGTAATGATAAACAATATCAACATTGAAAGAGTATATGAAAATAGATTTCTGGGTATGATACTTGACCACAAAATCTGCTGGAAACCTCATATAAGATAAATGAGAACACAGTTGAAAAGAACTGTTGGAGTTCTGGGAAAGGCAAGACACATTCTGGATCATAAAGCATTGTACACTCTGTATTGCCATATTTAAATTACTGTGTGAAGATATGGGGAAACACCTACAAAAGTACCCTACATCCTACATTTTTCTCAAATTACAGCAGAGGCGAGAAATAGGCAATGCAGTAACAGAATCTTGATCCATATTTGATCAGTACCGCTTAGTTTGACAGTTTGATCCTCCCCCCCAACTTTATTGAGTAAACAACATACACATTTGTTTTGGTCTGAGATGATGTTGGTACTTTAGTGCGTCATCTAGTGGCTGAATGTCATGTATTGCAACTTTAAGGAAAGCAGAAGTATAAATCAATTAAAAAGGAGGTATCAAAATCGTTTTTGAGAGGTACAGGGATGAGGAGGAGGCGTTGCTTCTCTCATGACTGTGACACTTGTGGTAGATGTTGTTATTGTTGTTGTTGATCACCAGATAAATGTATTCGGATGTGTGATAAACATCAAGTATATTATGTAGGTTTATGAATTGAGCGTTAGAGAGGGGGCAGGAAATTATACATATTACCTTCCTCCTGTTTGTTTACTGAGAGTTTGTTGCTTATGTTAAATTCTATTGGTTTTTATTGGGGTTTTTTTTGTTTTTGGTTTACTTTGTGCCAACATTAACAAGTTATCTCCTGTGAGACGATTTTGATTTTGTATGCAAAGAAAATATTGAAACAGTTGTAGAAGAACATGAATGTAACATTCATGCTAGTTCCTCTGAATGCAGTAGGGAGGAGTAAAATTATAAGGAGGGTCAGCAGAGGACAGCCTTTTGTTTTTGTGGAGCCTTCAGTCTCCACAAGGAAACAACCAGAAGCAAAAGCTACTTCTGAACAAGTCTCAACTGAAAGGAAAAACAAAGGACTCAATCCAAAAGAGATGATTATTTTTCTGGACAAATTGGCCTCCACCCAAACACCAGAAGTTTACCTTTGGAGGTCCATCCACCCAGCAGAAGATAAAGAAACAAAAGGAGCCTTTTGTTTCAGTGAAGCATTCAGCCTCCAAAAAAGAGGAAGCAAAGGCTGCACCTCCATCCACCCAGAAGAGGATAACGAAACAGAAGGCACCTTTTCTTTCAGTGGAGTGTTCAGCCTCCAAAAAGAGGAAGCAAAGGTTGCTTCTCCATCCACCCAGAGGAGGATAAAGAAACAAAAGGAACCTGTTGTTTCAGTGGGGAATTCAGCCTCTAAAAAGAGGAAGCAAAGGTTGTTTCTCCATCCACCCAGAGGAGGATAACGATACAGAAGGTGTCTGTTCTTTCAGTGGAGCATTCAGCCTCCAAAAAAGAGGAAGCAAAGGTTGCTTCTCCATCCACCCAGAGGAGGATAACAAAACAGAAGTTGCCTGTTGTTCCAGGAGAGTGTTCAGCCTCCAAAGAACTAGAAGCAAAGGCTGCCTCTCAACAACCCACCAACCAGAGAGATGAGGAAAGGGCCCAAACAGAGGGAACATAAAGAAAAGCTCCTTCTGAAGAATCCCTGCCTCGTGGAGCGGAGAGGAACAAGCAGATTAAAACATCAAAAGTGATCAGCTGTGTGAAGACTGTCTTGGACAAATTGACTCCGAAAACTTTTCAAGACCTCATGAAACAGCTGCAAGATGTGACAGTAGACACAGATGAAAGGTTGAACTCATTTTTGAGAAAGGCATGTTGAGACCAGACTCACCTATGGTGTATGCCAACATGTGTCACTGTCACACAAAAGTAAGTCATGTGTCTGTTAGTGTACAATGATGTATACACACTGAAAATAGAAATGATATTTAACACCAGCTAACATAAAGGAAATAATGTTAGAGACAAACAATCAACTGTGCATTAAGACAAAAAGACAAAAAAGGAGAAAAACATAAAACTCAGTCTGAGTTGATGTAGATGATACTTGTCAAACAATGTGTGCTCCGAGCACTGAAAAAAAACAAAAATAAGACCACATTTTTGCACTTTCTGGCCTTTGTTTGCAGCAATTATGATTTCATTTAGGATTTCCTTCACAGCAGTGACGACATGAGAAAATTTAAGGCCGACTGGAAGGTGGAGTACGCTAAAGGAGAGGAGGCTGACTCTAACAGTCTGTAAAGTTAAACTCCATCCGTCCACCAACAAAAACACCATCCCCCAACTCCCAAATTCCCCCTGCCTCAACCCCAACCCTATTTTTTGTCTATATTTGTCAACTCTGTGATAGATTGGTGTCCTGTCCAGGTTACCTGTATAGATAGACCTGTATAAATATTGTCTTTTATCTTACATATCCCTATTTAAGCACTGCTAAATGAGCCGCATACTGATGTTAAACTACAAATACCTTCAGAGCAACTATTTTCACAAATATACAGTAAATGTAAGTAAGTGATGTTGCAAAGACATTTTATTTATTCTGATTTAATTTCCTTCTAGGTGTGCAATATGTTCAGTAGTTAGTTGTTATCCAGATAGGTTTGTGCCACTGTGAGTAACATTGCTGCAAAGCTTAACAGACATTGACAGATAAACACACATATCCAGGCTGCTGTTATATGTGATATGACATTAACCTCATTGATATGACAATCATGACCAAAGTTATTTTGTAGGTTGTTTCAATCCTCTTCATGACAGCTGGTTTTTTCCACCTGCTTCCAAGTTTGGCTGTTCTGAACAGCTATAAAGACTTTTCCCTTCTGAGTTAGATGCTAAACTAATTCTTTTCAAGCATAACCCGGCCCTTACTGTACTTTATCCACTTCGCTTCTTAAATACATGTAAAGGGCCGCTCTGTAGTCGCAATTGTGTAAGTTTACTGAGAAACAATGAGAGCTTGAGGTGTGAATTTTACTCTTGATACACAAACGTTTTTAAAATATAAAATAAGGTTTTAAAAGGGATCCAACTGAAAAAATACATCTGATCATATTATATCGAGGAGGAAGAGCACTCTAAACAAAATGATATAGGCCTATTTGATAAAACCAACCAAAATATGAAAAATAAGCATTCAAACTGGATACTTGGACAGATTAAAGTGATGTTTGGTTTGTTTTTTCAAAAGAGTCAGTGAAACAGCTTCAGGAGTCACCTTTTCAAAGTGAAAGTGGAAGTGATTTGGTGTGAAACTGTGTCATGTATAAATGGGGAATGAGGAACAGAATGAGGATGTAAGAAGAGTTTGAGGTGCCGGTGACAATCTCTATGCAGTAATACAACAGGAGCTCCAGCACAAGCTGGAAGTAATGTTGGTTATTAGGTGTTACAATTTTAAATAGTTGAACATCGTTTATATACCAATTTGTAACATATTGTATTACAAGTAATTAACTTGTACAGAGTTGCACAAAACCTTTCATTATAAGGTTATTATCTGAGGAAAGATGGGAAACTGCAGCTTCATGGACCAACAGCTAGTTTAAAGCCACTGGAAACCCAAATCCACAACAACCTTCTAACAATGTCTTATGTACATGGTAGTAAGCATGTACATAAGACATAGGGTCTTATGTACATGCTTACACATGCACGTAAACTTTCCTGATATTGGGTTTGAATTGGGCGTGGTTATGCTTGGACATTTATTACAAGAATTACGCAAATAATTCCACGAACCAATCATAAATGATGTGACATGCTGCAGTAAGCATATTATCTCATTTACTGAGTTTCTGTGTTATTGGTAGCGTTTCTGCTATATTCTTTTAATATTACGGCTAATTACCCACTGCACATTTAAACGTACACTAGTTCTGCTCACTCTTAGCTCTCCTTCTAATGACTTTCTTGCTAATCACACAGCTGTTTACACGCTTTTCAGATCTGCTAGTTACTTTAGCTTAGCAGCTAGCATTGACTTCCCTCTCTTCCTCTTGCTCTCTCTTGCTCAGTGTGTCTTATGTTTAGCTATTCCCCTGCCTCCTTTAGTGATAATGGGACATGTAATAAATGTTGTTTATTTACCATGTTGGAGGCAAGGCTCAGTGAGTTAGAAGCGTTGCTCTGCACCATGGAAACCCAGTTGTTAGCTAGTAGTTAGCCAGCCCCCAGTAGGTGGTGCGGGGGTCAATCAAAACCTGTTCTGCCACACCTACACAGTCTTGAGAAACAGCAAAATGAACTGTTTTTTTAAACTAGGTTTTCTATTAGTTATGGACGTTTATTTTAAGATTTTTGTGGACATCCATAGATGCATTTTTACTATTACTACTCAAGCCAAATTTCCAGAAGCTTTAATGTTAGCCCCAGTGACTGTCCAAACGAGGTGATTCACAAATTTTGCCTTGGTCAATGAGTAACATTAGCCAACTAAGAAGACACAACATGCAAATAAAACAACTTTGGAGTCACCTGCAGTCGTATTTCTCCTCTTTTGGTGGCAGCCAACTGCGTCGCCACACCTCCAGCCCACGAAACAAGCTAGCACATACCGGATATTAAACTACTGGTAAGACGGCAAACATGTCCACCTCCAAACTCGAAGTAACCAAGCACTAGATTAGTTACTGTAATGTACGTACTGAATTTCAAAATGTAATCCCTTAAATTACACTACTTAAGATGGAAAAATTGATTACATTACTGTAACGCTTTAGTGATGTCTTACTTCCAAATACTGATCAAGATATACACAAAAAGTTCAATAATTAGTCCAGAGTTCCAACAAAAATCACCTTATTTCAAAATCATCTTACCCAATAATCATAATTGAAGTATAAGTACTTAAAGTACTCTTTAAATTCAAAATTTTACTCTCCCGCTCCAACTTCTTGTGTGATGCAGCTCACATACACACTTATGTTACTCTATTGCAGTAGTTTCCAGTGTTTCCTCTAGTTTTTCTTCAATGGCCAGCTGGAATTGAACAAAAACAATAGTTGGGAAATTAACACCAAAAAAAAAAACAAAAAAAAACTGACAATAGAAATTCAAAGAATCGTTGCTTTCAGAATTGCTGTTGTGTCTGTCTGGCAGTGTGTCAAACGCAACCTCCCCCCGCCCCTGCCCTGACATTGTGGTTTTGCTGCAGCTCATACAACCTGAATAACCTGACATGAAACTTCTCTGACATTTCTGAGAAAGACAACTGAGTTACATGAAGGCAGATTGAATACATGGACTCTCACACACTCTGAGACATGATGTTCTGTCTAGACTTTCCACTATACCTCATGGAAAGTTTGAAGCGCTGGAGTTCAATATATGGATACGTTGCTGTGTTTATGTTCCTCACGACGGTCAGCAAAGGTAAATAAATATGGAAACCCTTAAAAATCTTTGTTATCCAGCCTTTATCTACCTGTCGGTTTACTTTCAATTTCTATCTGATCATATCACAATACAGTACCGGATACTAATCAGACATATGAAAATAACAAAGTTTCTGCTGTAAAAGTGCAACATCAGCCACAAAATGTTGGTTAGCTTATCAGCATCATGTGGTTTCCACTAAGGGTTGGCATCCGCTCTGCATTGCTCTGTGCAGCCTTATTGAAATGCCAGCCTTTATAGTTTTGTTTAGTTTTAAACCAATATTTTACACATTACCAGGTCAGTTTTTTACAAATAGGATGTCTGTTTTCTCATGTTGGAGCTTGAGTTTTCTCAGGACGATGGGACAGAGGGATTCAGTACTTAGACTGACGGACCAAGCCCCAAACCTCTAACCTTGTCAGAGTACATGTTTGAGACAGTGTAGAGTGCATTATTAAGTGCTTCACAAGATAAAATACGACATTTAAAACCGTATTGACAATATAAAAGGTTAAATAAAATAAGAAAACTGAGGTTGCACAGCTTTGTAGGTTTTTCTATTCGTCCCTTTTTTTGCTGAAGCTGTTTTCTCTGAAGACGAGGTCTTTGTTTATTTTTGGAGCAACCCGGTAAAATAAATGTTAGAACAGGTTAATAAATGAAATTATTTTGAAATGTGTTCCTCCAAAGGGTCAACATGTGAGGCTCCTTCAAGTCCTCAGTGCTTCAGAAGAAACGCTGATGAGTCAGTTTACATGTGTGAATGGAGCATGAACATGACTGAGAGCGATGTGACATTTGATCTTTACTTTAAGTGAGTATTGTTTGGGATGTGTGTAACTGTTGGAATTAGCTTTTCATCTAAAATCACAAGTACTGGATAAATACTTGAGGTTATCTCCAAAATGAATACACACCTTCAATCTACTAGTCTTAGGATTGTGAGATGCTTTCTGTTTGTTGTTTTCACTGCAATCATAGCTCTACATATTCATCCATAGTGAAACAAAATTTAACATTAAGAAGACCTGGCATGAGATCCCTGAGGAACAGCTGATTAAACATCGGCTTGTTCATATTCGAGTGGAAGCTCACGTAGGAAACTCCAGCTGCAGGTCACTTAAGACGTCTGTTAAACTTGTGGACACAGGTACTAGATGCTCCTCTGATTTTACACAACAACATAGGAGATTAAACACATTAACACAAACGTATATTTAGCATATAAAATCATAATAAAACATTACACACAAAATGTTCTGCTTTTCTTCAACAGTTAAGTATGAAGCACCAGGAAATATTTCAGTTTCCTGGTTAAAAAACAACCTCAGCTTGGTATGGAGAGCTGCAGAGAAGTATCCAGCTTTAGCCGAGGTGTGGTTTCGACGAGATAAACACCCCATAGAATCATGGGAAAAAGTGAGGCATAATTGTGATTTGCTATCAAATCTATCTAAAAGTCTATTGTGTCTGAAGAAAATGTTTGTTATCTTATATAATCATTTTAACCCTTTATCCACATTGCTGTTACAGAGAGAAATGACAACCACTATCAGTCAGACCTCTATGTGTGAGTACTTTCATGTCTTGTATGATGAAATGTTCATTTAGCATTATTTCATATTGTTGTGGGTGATCGGTTTGTTCTCTGCTTCTTGTGGAATTATTTCTGAGACACAGTGAATGATTACATCAGCGGTTTTGTATGTTTTTACAAAGGAAATACTGGTTAGTAGGATCAATTCATTGTTGGCTTTGGTCTTTTCATGTGATTTGATGAAAGGGGACATATTATGCTTTTCCTTAATTTCAGACATATATATAATGTCACAATGTCGGATGTTCATGTTAAAAGTGGCTGATGTGTCAAATAACAAGGTAAACGTATGTAGTAGTAATCCCTGTGAGCAAAAAGCAGCAGCTTCAGACTACTCTGAACGCTTGGTCTCCAACAGTTTTTTCTACTTTCGGCCCGAGCTGATGTCAGTTTGTGACGGATATCTTTAGTACAGTGACGTGCACAGCGCGTGAGGTCGCTGCTCCGCTCTAGGAGTAGTTATGCCAAGCCACAATGTCATTACACAGCACAGCAAAGTAAAATAAGTAGTTTACCTGTTGAAGGTGTGCTGGTTGTCTGCAGCTCTTCATAAAACATCTCACTGTGGCTGTTTCTGCTTGTAATATTCCTCCCTGCATTATTTCTCACTGATCTGCTGAACAAATAGCTCCAAATAGGCCCATATGTTGCTGTTCAATGCTCACTAATTCAGTGAAGAACACGTTTTTACTTCCTGTAGATTCTTCACAATAAAAGTCTCCCATTAGTTAGTCATTGATAAGCTTTTAATTTGAAGCAGTAAAGCAGGAAATGTTTGGTTTGCATTGACGGTAAAGTTACCTATGGGGAGGGGGGCCTTAAAGAGACAGGAGCTAAAACGGAGTGTAAGAGAAACTGTTTATATTAAAGGGCTGCATAAAGGGCCAGTATCAGATAAATAAGTTTTTCTGTTTTTTTGAACTGTGAATCATGCAGAGCTACTCTAATGGAGTCCAAAAATAAAAATTTAGAGCTAAGATGAGCACAATAGGTCCTCTTTAACAGCTGAAAAGTATGTTTTTGCTGTTGTCTATTGGTTTAAAGGACCAGTGTGTAGGATTTAGTGGCATCTAACTGTGAGGTTACAGATTGCAACCAACTGAACACCCCTCCCCTTCCCCTTCCAAGTGTATAGGAGAACCCACAGTGGCCGCGAAACTTGCAAAAAACACGGAAGGCTCTCTCTAGAGCCAGTGTCAGTACATCACTGTTGGGCGTTGTTACAACTGAGTTGAAACATTCAACCCAGGAGGGCAGTGAAACATGGCTTTTCAGTCTGACATTAAGCTACTATTAAAAGAGGAAAAATAACACAAATCTAATATGTCTAATTTATGAAATGTCTTACTCTCTCTTTTTAAACAGGCCAGGTCATTGTTGCAAATCTCTTGAACCATAAGGCTTACCAGGTTCAGATCAGACATCAGCCCACACTGGCCCGGGCCCTTAATCCACTGTGGAGTGACTGGTCTCAAGTTGTGATTGTTCCTGGAGGTGAAGTCATCATCATGTTGTCTGTATAAATGAATGACTGGATTATAACGTTCATGTTTTAGTGGGTGGCACTTTAGACTTTATTATCCATCATTAAATAATTTTTGTTGGATCATTTACATCGTTAGACAAAAAAAGTGAGCGTTAAATCATCTTATAGCTGCACTAGACGTAATGTAAACATCTAATTGGTTCACAAACCTGAATCACAAAATGACACAACAAAAGAGAAGAGCATCAAAATCCCCAATGACTGATCCAATATGTAACTGTAGATTCTCTCTTCTCTGAACTGTGGTGCCAGGTATGATTACTGCCCTGAAATGATCTGTGTACACTGGAAGTCATGAATCTGAACTCAAAATGTAATATATATCTTGTTTTGAACGGTAGCAATATGTGTCCTCACCTTTCCCACCACATTGCCTTGCACTGTATTACATTTCTGAGGTTTTGATTCCTCGATATTTATACAGTTGCCTCTTTCCTGCCTTTGCCGATGACAAGCTGTAAAATGTGTAAGATTAGTTCCACTCTAAAAAACACTTTTGTATAATGGAGATTTAAAAGTTCTAACTAGATGCAAAATCCCTTTTTGCAATAGAAACTATTTTCCCCAAATGAAAACAGAAATAGCCTTGTCACTAATATTTGTGTTTTTACTGCAGAGCTTGAACATAAACCCGAAGTCACCATGACCAAGACGCTTGTAAATAACGGCCGAAGAGTGACACTAACTTGGAAGGTAAACCAGTAAAGGGAAAACTACACCAAAACATACAAACCTGTGGATCTAGATTAGAGTGACACACATTTAAAACTGTTTCTTTCCACCAGCATATATTGACATTGTCCCACAATGTGCAACAAGTACTCCAAATGAAACAAGAAAATACATAATTGGCCCATGCCCTCCAGACCAACAAATATAAGCGTTTTTTGATCCAAAAATGTCAAAAATAAAACCGATTTATGATCTTGACAATGCTATAGTTAAGGTTTCGTTAGTTTTAGGCACTAAAATAATTTGGTTAGATTTAAGAAATTAGGGAACTTTTGTTGTCATAGTCACTATAATAATAATTGGTTTATGGCTAGGGTACGACCAAAATCATGATTAAAATATACCATTTAAGAAACCAACCAAAAGCTACCTGAGGAGTTTTAAGAAATTATACATTCATATTTGTCCAGTTGCACAATCAGTATGTCAATTTGATACTTTAATTCAGACAATTCATGAGAAATGTTGAATTGCATTGGAAGCAGCATGTGCCCATTTTAGCAGTATTCAACTTTCAGCATTATCAAAAAGTCACGAGAGTCAAAAGGAAGTTTAATTCTAACCTTCAACATCACTAGTCCAAGTGATCAAGTAATCTGGGACATGTACATTACTCTCCTTACTCTAAAGTTTTAGCCATGCAAACAGTGTGGCTCTGAGGTCGGCAATGTTGGTCTGTTGGTCCACCACTTTTTGAATTCTTTTATTTTTAAAGCAGCTATAATCAATATTTTTACGACAGAAACAAATGAGTTAAGTGTAATATGAGAGGAGTCGCTCATAGCATGAACCTACAGAGAATTTACCCCTGACTCTGCAGCTCCCCTCGGCTTTGTAAGAGCTTCACATCAAGTTTCACCTCAATGTTTAGCAGTCTGGCCTGCAGCTTTATTGTTTTGGTTCACCCTCACCTCTCTCAATTTTGGCCACAGTAGTCAGCTTTTTTCAGCAAAGAAGCTCTTAACTCCTATTGTACACTACCTGCTCACCACCAAACCAGACATAGTTAGCGACTAGCTGGTGAACATAGTAGAGCATTTAGCAGCTAAAGAGCAAGATATTTCCCTCAGGAGTTTTTGGAGACCAAAAACGACTAAAAATGAGTGAATACTAGACTTACATTTGCCAGATAGCCACTTGTGGTAGTGCAGCCAAAAATCCCCTGCAGATGTAAAAACATTTTCCCAATAGACCGCCATTATAAAAGGGACATCTGTAAAACTGTTGAAAAGACACCTTGAACTGCAAACAAGGTCAATTGGTACTTTTTATTATGAATCTTTAATCCATGAAGGTTTGATGTTTATAAAAGTTTCTCCGAGCCTAGAAAAGTGCTTTTAGAGTTTGTGACATCATTCCAATGTAAAGTCTATGGGCTGAGTGGGAACCATCTTTATATACAGTCTATGGTGGGAATGCATGGGCAGGGCTAGAAAACAGAAGTTAGCTGGAAGCTAGAAAACTTTTCTGGCTTATGCGCCAGGTGAGAAAATTTCATTCAAGTGATTGGGCGCCATCTTTGAGTCCGGTACATTTTTTTCATTTTCAAGTCTTCAGTCTCAACCGATGTTTATCAGATTTCACACAGCTCTCTCTGGAGTCAGAAAAGACTTCATAAAACATTTTCTTACATATGCTTACCAAGACCTGAAACCGACTTTGAGCACACAAACAAAAACAATCAGACCTTTAACTTTCTTTCATACACCTTCATCTGGCAGAAATTTCAATTTGTCTTTTGGCGTATGTATTTTGTCTTTAGTGTTACTGAGCAAATATTAGCATCCTAAAATGCTAAACTAGCGTGGCACACACAGTAAATGTTACAGCATGATTGTGGGCATGTTATCCTGATGACATTAGCTTTTAGCTTCAAGCACTGCTGTGGCCAAGTAACGCCTCACAGACTTGCTAGCATAGCTGTAGACTCTGTAGTCTTGTTCAGGGCAATCAGTGTCTCTCATACTGAAGTTTCTACCACTTTATGCTTTTCATTTTCATTGTTTTATTGTTCGCCCCAGTGCAGGGCTGATCCAATTGTGGTTGATTATATGTATATTTCTTTGTTCACTTACTTGAGTTTGCTGTGTTTGTCTGAATTGTTATCCATTCTGCTCCTCAGCCAGTGCAACATGCAGCAGCAGTCAGAGGAGTGACTTACAGCCTAAACGACACTCAGTCTTCTCATGGATGTCCTTGTCGTCCTGTGAAGAACAGAGATCCCATCAGCACGACTAGTTACACTACTTATGTGTCATACTCAGCTGTCAACATCTCTGTTATTGCTAGAAATGCAGCAGGGTCTTCTCCTCCAGCAATCATACAAGTGCCAGCTGAAAGTGCTGCGGATTTAAAAAGTAGGCTAAAGTGTGTTTGTGCTTGAGTGTGTCACATATGCATATTTATCCTTAAGTAGACCTTAAATACTGTTAATTCTTTTTCCCTTGCAGCTTGTGATGAAACATTACTGAATGTAAAAATAAATAAGACAACTTGCCTTGAGTGGTACGAGTTTCAAGATGGTGATCCAAGACCAGAAAATATTCTAACTTTGTCGGGAAGGAAGAAAAAAAAAGAAAAGATGCAAATAAGAAAAAGTAAGGTCACACAACTTTATCACCTTTGTTCTACAGAGAACAAAAACAAAGGAGAAGATAAAAACAAAAACAAGACAGGGTTGTTTATATGTCAAATCTTATCCTTGGTCTAACTTTACACCAAATTTCATTGATGGTTTTGAGACAAATGGGTACAAAAAACATTGTTCTTACAATTATTTCATTTTTATTACCACCATGGTGAAAATAATAAAATAGGTCACACTGCAAACCAAAACCAAATGCAGGGAAAATACCAAACACGTGGTGGAAACACATCTGTTGTTCAGCCTTTTCTGTTGTTCATCACTTGTTTGTATCGTTACATCTTACATTGTTCATTTAATGTTATAAAACCTTGTAAAAGAAATATTTTCTCTATAAGGTAAACTGTATATCAGTTTGACTTTCTTTCTGTTTCTGTTACAGACATAAAAGACTATGTGCGTTACCTTTACTTCGAACACAGATGTATCAGAGGGAAACCACGGACAGTTAAAATGTGCCTTTTTTATCAAAAAGAGGGTGGTAAGTGTCTTTTTAATTAGGTTGCTCTACATGTTGTGTACACTAACAAGTACAAGTTCATATTACTAGATAATTGAGCCATAAAGTCAACCCTCTGCGGACTTTATGGCTTTACTATAACGTCACACTACTTCCTCCTTTGGTCCCAACAGGCACAAATAATTGCAACAGCAGCTAAATAGCTTTATCTTGTAAATGTAAACACATATTATTTTTTGGGCATTTGCTAAAATGACTGATTCTGTTGTTTTTCTTTGAAGGACATTCACGTAAATGCAATTGTGCAGGGGATATTGCTTAACAGAGTCTGTCAGTCTGTCAGTCCACCATTGTGGTCCAGACTGAAATATCTTAACAACTGAATGGACAGCCATGAAGTTTTGTGCAGACATTCGTCCTCAGAGGATGAAACCTACTCACTTTGGTGATCTCACGACTCTTCCTCTAGCGCCACCATGAGGTTGTGGGTTGAGTGAAATGTCTCAAAAACTGTTGGATGGATTGCCAGGAAATTTGGTACAGATTATTATGGCCTTTAAGGACAAATTGTAATCACTTAATGATCATCTGACTTTTAACTTAGTGCCATCATTAGGTCAAAATTAATTTCAATTTGATCCATACTTTTGTTTATGACAAAAATACCTCCAAAGCTAATCACATTCCCATCAGCCTGAGCTGTACTGTGTTTAGTGCATATTAGCAAATGTTAGCAGGCTAATACAATAAACTAAGATGGTAAACAAGATAAACATTATACCTGATAAATATGAGCATGTTATCTTTGTATCACTGTGAGCGTGTTAGTATGCTGGCTAGTTCTGTGAGGCACATTTTTCAGTACCCAGTGTTTTCAATAAGGTGGGTTACTGTATGGTGCTTACACTGATCCAGTGCAGATTGGTGCATCAAGGTGATAAATCTAAGCCAAGTTTGTCTCCACATACTGTAAAAGAACCCTAAATTTGTATTTTCCTCTTCAGTTCCGCGCAGAGAACCCCAGGACTTCACTGCGTTTAGCGAAACACACAGTTCTGCTAACCTGTTGTGGAAAGCAATTCCCTTTGTGGACCAGCAAGGTTTCCTCACACACTACAAGCTTTGCAGTGTGAAAATTGGCTCACAGGACAAGCAGAAAGGTGTGAACATCACTTTTTTTTTTTGACTCATCTGTAGCCTTTTGTTTATTTCACAAAGCTTTGTAGACCTGAAGGGAAGAGTGCATATTTTCTCATGTATAGCTTCATGTATTATTTCAAATGTACAATATCCCAACTTTTGACTTTTGATACTCAATTTACAAATGACAGTAACTTTCAATATACATTAGATTTTTTTTCCATATCCCATTTAATTTCAGAGTGCCATAACATATCAGCCTCACTGACAAAATACTGTCTAGAAAACTTGACACCAGGAACGAGATACGATGTCACCCTTGCCGGTGTGACACGAGCGGGAGAAGGGCTTCAAGCCAATGTAACTATCAAAACGCTGCCAGAGAAGCCTTTGAATGGTACTGTATCAGACTTACAAAATGGACTCTTGTGTTGAAGCATCTTTGTGGTTTGTCATGAAGTTATAGTATATGCAAATCAATGGAGCAGTTTTTCCACACGTTGCTGCTAACTAATTTTTTCCTATCTTCCTTTTTTCCCCAAATTAGTGTGGTTAAGTCTCGGATTGCTGTTTGTGTTCTTTTTAATGTCAATAATGTTCACCTTCATCTTGAAGAGGTGAGTGAGCCCGACTTTAAGCATTCTATAATTTTGGATAAAAGTAATAATAAGCCTACAAACTACAGTATGTACTCTCTTTGTAGAGAGATGTGGAGATTTTAACAATTGATGTTCTTTAAAGCAAGACTATGTAACTTTTGCAGAACATTGGTAACTGTGGCAAATAAAGCTTAAAGGGGAGGTATACTGCAAATTTTCAGGTGTATATTTTTGTTCTGGGGCTCTACTGGAATATCTTGCATTATTTACAGTTCAAAAAACTCCTTGTTTATCTTATACTGGCCTTTTATGCAGCCCCTTAGATCAGCCTCTGTCAGAAACAGGGCGTTTTTGCTTCTGTCTCTTTAACACCCCCCTCCCGATGAGCCCACTCTGTTCTGATTAGTTAGTTTCAGGAAGCTTCATCTCTGCAGACTATCCTCGATTCAGGAGGCTACATGAACAAACTACAGTATGATTTTGCTGCTTTTTCTTAATCTTTACTTGAAATGGAAACGTCTCAAATACATCTGTAGCAAAAAGTTTGATGTTTATGACTTGAAATCCTGTAGTGTAAAAGGAACAGCGATAGAATATTGAGCAGAAACCCACAATAGCCAATGAGAGCGAGCTGATCAGGAAGTGTCACCAACCGGATGTTGCGTACTTGTGTAGAACAGAAACATGGCTGCCAACAGCACAAATAGGACTTTTGTCTCCCAAGCCAGAGAATGTATAAAAATGACTACATTTCAAATGATCACAAATTTCACTCTCCACTCCACCTGTGTACAAATTACAATAACATTAGCATGTAGCAGTAGCTTGCACTAGCCCCGTTTGAGTCTAACAATAAAACAATGTATTTCCAACTCACCTCCAGCTTAGGCTGCAAAAGCTATAAGCTTTGCTGATTCCGTCTTTTCAGCCATAAGTACATCCACAGTTTTCTTCTCTTTTTTGCTTTTCGGTTCAAAACATAGCACACACAATTGCAACCAGCTGACGACAATAGTTCGCCTCCATGTTTGTTTTTTTTCTAAAGTCATGTATGATCATGCAAGTTTCTGTGAGATCCTAAGTCCCTGGAATCGTGTGTGTGGTCTTACGTCTTGAATGAATCATCTGGTGTATGCATTCTTATGATTAAAATACTAAAAATAGGTTAAATCTGTTGTTATGTCTGTGGTCTCCCACGTTTTTAAAACCTGTTAAGATTTGAAAATCCTCTAGTGTGTACCAAGCATAAGGCTACCAACGGACGGCCGTTTATGGGCATGTTGTAACAATCTGATGTCATCACGAGGAGGAAGTAGAGGTGACTCTGAGCAGGTTAAAGTCCTGGCTTTTGACTTTCAGAGAGCATTTTACATTACATTATTTACGTTCACCTGAAGTTTTGGAACTCTGACCATGTTTAACATAGACATCTGACATTATAACAATATAAGAATAACTAGAAGTAACAAAAAGCATGACATGTCCCCTTTAATGACACACCAAATTTCCCTTTATTTTCCAAGATTCTCTGGAGTCAGCTGCTCGTTTTACTTTTGCGATAAACCATTGAAATGTTTGTCTGTCACATGTTGAAATGTAATAGCACAAGAGATGAGTCATGAAGTCAGCAAACTAACTTAGTAACGTCAGTTAGACAACAATATCTGAAGTTAGCGAACATTAACCACCATAGTGGTCATACCAGAATAAGTAAGGCTGTAGCAGCAAAACCCCTGAGTGTATTTAATTTGAGTAAGGGTGCAATTTGTGTCATTTCTTTCTTCAAAAGTTACACAGTCTCAGTTCAAAGCCACTACAATGAGTAGGGGATTTTATTTACAGTCATATCAGCTTTAAAATTATTCTGATGGCATTAGATTTTTGTTGGTAGAAAAATGAAACACCCTTGATGAAAATGTGTGTAGTCCATTCGCTGCTTTTACTCTCTATCCACTCAGTTTCACAGAATAAATGGCCACATATACTGAAGAGGCTTTAAAGTATGTGGATTTTCTGAACAACTGTTCATTTGCAATCTTTAAAGCATCTATTTGTTCCTCCTGGCTGGCACGTTTTAACAGTTTCTGTTCTTTTCTAATACTTAGAATCAAAAACTTGATGTTCCCTCCTGTGCCGACACCTGTCATTTTAGATTTCACCAATCATCAGCCACAGAATCAGGTAAATCTCATTAAGGATTGCACTTTACCTGGGTTTGAAACTGTGTCACATGTGGGTAGTTTTTGTGCTTTCTGAGTAGTTTTTGGGCTTTTAGTCATTTATGTACTATAGAAGTTTGCTATCGAGTCACAAATGCCTTGGGACACGTTTGGGGTTTTAACCTTTTTGACAATGACGTGCACTCTTTTCACACTTCTGTACAATGTAACGGTACAACATTTTTGAAGACAGTGGAATTTTTCAATTGACTCCCACCAGAGCTTGTCAGTTCAAAAAAGTTCAAGCATAAAATATTGCAAACAACATAAAACATCAAAGCAGGCTTAAGATTCCAGTTGCGTTAATAACATTTTGTCAAACATATTTTATATGAAAATGCACCATTTCATTGTCAGAATATCAACGAACAAATCGTAGTATGTGTGCATGATTACAACAAACAATAGTATGTATAGAGACTGTGTGAGTGTTCCACAATCTCATCAGAAACACTGTTTGCTCGGGAAGATTTGCATTTTCTCACTATTTTGTATCATGAAGCATTCAGCAGATTTATCTCCAATAAAAGTCTAGGGCCCACAACTGACAGTATTTTTTCTTCTGGCATTGTTAATTTGAGGTAATTGTGCTAATATCTTGCTGTTATTATGGCAATGATTTATTTATGTTGAAATAACTCTTACTGCATCTTTAACACCCGAAAAACGATAGAAGTGGAACACAACAAGAGGCAGAGCAAAACAACAATCAACAATCAACAACGTCATCCTGAGTTTGCACATGTTGTGAATGAGTGGTAGCAAATGAGTTGTGTATGTACTCTATGTATATATGTTAATAAGGTTGTGTTGAGTGTGTGGAGGCTGAAGTACAGTAATTAGAAAAGTACGACAAAGACAAAAGGAGGCAGTTGATGTGAGTGGATGTATTACATATTACTTTTTCCAGGGAAGTAGATGAAATGAAGGAAAGTCCCTAATGAAGTAGCTGAAATATGATGTGAGATAGCCACAAACCGTTGATTTGACCAGAAAGAAGAACTCTCAGACTTGGTAAACAGGGTGTACAGTAAATCAGTACAGTCAGTTCATGTCTATTCTAAGGAAGTGTCAACCGTCTTTGTGATTTAAAAAAAGAGCTCACCTCTGTTCTCCTGTGAAAAAACATGCAACTCAAACTTTTTGTGGTTGTATTTCTAATAAAACCATACCTCTATATCATAGGGTAAATGTAAAAAAAACATGGTTGACAAGACAAAACATGTTTTTTAGTTCTTGAAATGTTTACATCTAAGCAATCTAGTTCATCTAAGCCAAGTCAATTACAACTTATGTGTTTCAACTTACATAAAGTTACAATTTTATTTTAACTGTGATTCTTTGGTTCCTTCTAAGCTATTATAAAGAGAAATGATAATGGATTTTAGCCTCAAATTTACATACATTTAATACTTAGATGCATAGCAACAACAGACTCTTACAGTATTTGTACAGCAGATTTTTCATTTTTATACTATTTCTTTTTATATTTAACAAAACCATTTTCCTTTCCCTCATTCTGTTTTTGCACTTCTCAAACTAATTAACAAGTTACATCTTGTTTGTTTAATCCATACAAATTGTTAAAACATGCACACAGTTTTTGGCCATGTGCAGTAAATGTCATAAGTCTCAGCTGGTTGCCTAGCAACCTCAGGGTGATTATGAGACTAGCTTCATACTAACCTTACAGATATAAGAGTAAGCATATTTCTCAAAGTTTCAAACTATTCCTTCAATTATTTTTATTATATATGTATATGGCAGTCAGAGAGGACAGCAAGCTAAGAGTTTCATTGTTTGCTCTCTGTGCATATGTTAATAAAACATGAATCTTGAATGTCACTGTTCTCTGCTAATGCGACCTACTGTACAACAGGAGACAATGGAGAAGGAAGAGAAGGTGCATGAGCTGACGTTGCACCAGCTGCCTCCAGAGCACAAGACTCTCCTCGAGGACCTCGAGGAGAGCACTGTCCAGGAGCGGGATGACAGTACTGACGAGGACCCGGAGAATGAGAGGGGAGATTCACAGATGTCAGAGGGGACCAGTGATGAGTGTTTGAGTCCTGGCTCTACAGAACAGGTGCTGAGGTGCTCTAGAGAAGACATCGAACAGATGGATGAGCTCACCATGCTGATATACAGGAAAGGACTGGTGTTCGATGTGAAGACAGACTCCCCTGAAAATGGACTTAACTGAAGGTTTTTCCACTGCATAAATGTAACAGGGTTGATATGTTTGTTGACTAATACTAAAGACTGGATGACTCAATGTAGTATTTTTATATAGATGTCTAAAGAGCATCTTGTAATAAGGAAAATATGTAATTCTTGTTTGACGTTCATGTCTGTATGACTAAACACAGTGACATTACATCACATTACATAGGGAGGCCAGTTTATGAAAGCAAGCACTCACAGGCTTTGTCAGTGCACATTGTCAATAAACCTTAGTAGATAGTAAATTTTGGTTCAGACTTTTATGATTCTTACAATCTTTAGGTTTGTCCAGACAAAAAAGATTCTTACATATTGACAAATTTTGTTGCACAGACCTGCTTTTTAGCCATGTCAGCGTCACCACGACGGCCCACCACTTTGGTCCAGACTGAAATATCTCAACAACATCTGATGGACTGACATGAGCTTGATTTTGTACAGACATTCATGGTCCTCAGAGGATGAAGCCTACTGTCTTTGGTGCTCCCCGGACTTTTCCTCTAGTGTCACCATAAGGCTGACATTTGTGGCTTGTATGTCCCAATAACTGTGTGATGGATTAATTAATGAATTTGGTGCCATTCTTTTTCTTTGTGAACTTTGGTGATCCCATAACTTTTCATCAATAGTTTTGCTTTGTGATCAAGCACCTTCAAAACTAATAACATTTCCATCAACCACAGCTGTACTTTGTGTAAGGTGCTACTTTGCATGTTAGCAAGTGCTAACACACTAAACTGAAAAACCAATTAAAGGATAAATAATACTTGAACAATAAACCTATTGATTTCTCATGTAAAAATAATACTAAAATATATTAAAATCAAGGACTGCATTTTAAGTTTTAAAAAGGTATATCAATTATTCAGATGCAGGAGCATATGACCTAAATAATTTATATTGGCAGAAAAAACCTTTTGACTTTTTCAACACAACTCTCTGAACAGTTATTACATTCACTTCACTGCAACTACAAAAGATCAAAAAACAAATTTAAGACCTTAAGGTTCTACAATAACCATTACAGCCTCACCAGAGCTGCTAGCAATGGCTCCTATTATGTGTTATTTTTCTGCAATATGCAACTAAAAAAATACATTGAAAGAGTCTTGACCAAGTGTTGTTAAAACAAAACCTGTAGGAAACTACAAAGAAAAGAAGCGGTGGATGTGACGGCTGAGTAGCGCAAATGTGAACATGTCAAAAGGTGAGCATGTGACAGGAAGTGGTCACAAAAACAATGACCTTAAAAAAGGTTCACATGCAAGTGAAATGCTAGATTACTCATAACCAAAAACACTCCTGTGGCGTTTCGAGCTCCCCTGTTCAAACAAAAACGTGTCATGCTGATTTGTTATAAATGATGACAGACATATATTATTTTCCACCACACCGCACTTTTATTTCTCAGCAGAAAAAAAAGTATTTTTCTTGGTTCCTGCACTGTTTGGTTGTAGCTTGGTTGAGAAGACTGAAATCAGCAAGAATATCATTCACATCACTATCACTTTGTGTTACATGTTTTATCTCTCACCACATCGAGATTAAGATCACGTGTTCTGACCACAGACGGCAGGCGGACACCTAACAAATGTGATGTGTGGTGAAGTAAATACTATCAACAGACACCACAGTGCTGTGATCTGTGTGTATATTAAAATCCAGCTGAACTTGAACTTTTTTTGTCTACTACAGCAGTGGTTCTCAAACTTTTTCACATCAAGGATCCCTAAACTGACACAAATTAGACCACAGACCCCCATCTGATAAAATTTTTGCTTTTAGATGTTTTATTTCAGAAAGTGTATGAAACCCATGACCAAAATACATCCATACATTCTGTCATAGATTGAGTTATTATGAAAATAAATGATTCCCCTTCTTGCTGGGGACCCCCTGGAATCCCCTCAAACATTATTCATTCTCTGCTTATGAGTCTCATAGTTTGCTATTATGTATCAGGCTTTAACAAAACTAGTGTTGGTCATCAAATATCAGCAGGAGTATTTATACTTATACTTACCCATAACAGAAACTAATGCACAAATATCAGCTTGTATCAGTCTTATCTCGCACTTGGTCAATCTAGGTTTTTAGTAGGACAACAGAGGAAGTTACAAAGGGCTTCAATGTCCTCATTTAGGTGATGACTAATAAAAGTTATCACAATAACAACCAAGTGTTTGGATGCATCAAAACATTTTACGTTGTCAAGAGGAGCTTTGTAATTATCAGATATTGCATCAATGGCTAGGCCTGCAGGCATCAGCAGCTAATATTAATCACAGACCTATATAAATAAAAACTATTAGTGCATTCTAATATTCTCCAACTGCATTGAGTAAAATAAAGCACATTATGTACTACAAATGTAAACCAAGGTTTAATCCCACCACCAAATTTCAAAACACTAACTTGGAAAATACTCACAAAGATAGACAATCATTAGACAGTTTTTTTTTATATAATAATCATGAGTTAATAGTGAAAATATTCAAACGTGCCCCATCACTCAATCATTCATGATCTAAATTTTTCCCCAAATTTCATATACAGTTCTGCCTGAAAGTTTGTGAACCCTTTAGAATTTTCTCTATTTCTGCATTAATATTACCTAAAAGGTCATCAGATATTTACACAAGTCCTAAAACTAGATAAAGGGAACCCGATTAAACAAATGAGACAAAAACATTAAAGTTATTCATTTATTTATTGAGGAAAATTATGCAATCTTACATATTTGTTTGAAGCAAAAGTATGTGAACCCTTGCTTTCAGTAACTGGTGTGACCCTCTTTTGCAGAAAATGTTTTCGGTAACTGTTTATCCGCCGTGCACATCAGCTTGGAGGAATTTTAGCCCATTCCTCCTTACAAAATAGTCTCAACTTGGAGATGATGGTGGGTGTCTTTGCACTAACTGCCTGCTTCAGGTCCTTCCACAGCATTTCTATAGGATTAAGGTCAGGGCTTTGACTCGGCCATTCCAAAACATTATCTTTCTTCTGCTCTAACCATTTTTTGGTTGAACGACTTGTGTGTTTAGGGTTGTTGTCTTACTGTATGACCCACTTTCTGTTGAGCTTCAGTTCACAGACGGACACCTTGACATTTTCCGGTAAATGTGCTGGTATAGCTAAAAACTCATAGCTCCTTCAATGATTGAAAGCTGTCCTGATTCAGAGGCAGCAAAGCAGTCCAAACCATGATATGCTGCTTATGCTGGAATGCAGTGTTTGCTCATCACCAAATATAATGCTTCTCTTTCAAGCCAAAAAGTTCAACTTTGGTGTCATCCATCCACAGAACATTTTTCTAATCACCCTCTGGCTTATCCACGTGGTCTTGAGCGAACCGCATATGACAGCTATGTTCTTTTTGGAGAGAAGTGGCTTTTTTCCTTGTAACTCTGCCATGCACACCATTGATGTTCAATGTTCTCCTGATGGTAGACTCATAAACATTGACTGTTGCCACTGCATGAGAGGCCCTTAGTGTCCTAGATGTTACCCTGGAGTCCCTTGTGGCCTCCTGGACTATTACACACCTGCTCTTGGTGTGATCTTTGTTGTTCGACCACTCCTGAGGAGGGTAACAATGGTGTTGGACGTCTTCAATTAGAACATGATCTGCCTGACAGTCGACTGGTGGATTCCAAACTCTTTAGAAATGGTTTTATAACCCTTTCCAGCTTGGTGAGCATCAATAACTCTTCTTCTAAGGTCCTCAGAAATATCCTTTATTCCACAAACCTGCGTTGTGAAGCTCAGACTTTGATAGTGAAGACCCAGATTTCTCTTCTTAAAATAAGACAGGGCCTCCCAGATTCACACTTGATTGTCATCCCACTGATTGAAACACCCAACTCTAATTTCCTCTTCAAATAAATCGATAATCCTAGAGGTTCACATACTTTTGCCACACACAAATATGTTACATTGGATCATTTACCTAAATAAATAAACAAACAAGTGTAAGGTTTTTGTCTCATTTGTTTAATTGATGTCTCTTTATCCAGTTTTAGGACTTGCATGGAAATCTGATGACATTTTAAGTCATATTTATGCTGAAATAGAGCAAATTCCAACAAACTTTCAAGCAGCAATGTAAATCTCTTACTAGGTTTCAATTATAAATAAATAAGCAACAAAGCTAATTAGTCAGTCTGAAACTGAAAAGGTAAATTCTTGGTAAATATGAGTATGAATTGTGGAATTAAGCTGACTTGTTATAATGTCAAACTGAAAACTGAGAGCCACAACATCCGTGCTCAGTTTCACACTTAAGTCCTGTGTTAAACTGTCAAGGCTATGCAGCTTACAGGCCAACTGCCCTGTATTTGGTGATCTGCTGGCATAACCTGCAAAGGGTGCAGTGGAGGACAGGGCAGCACTGCTCTCTTGTAGAGTCCTTGGTAAAATGGAGTAGTCCTCTGTCAGGGACTCCATCAGGGCTCATGCATATGCTGGGGGAGATAAAAATATTACATCACATTCAATTATATAATATTTACTACATGCACTGACTCAAATGATAAATTAGATTAAATGACTGACTGAGATTGCTAACCGGCTGATGATGGCTGGCCTCCACAGCTTCAGGTACCCCACTCCTTCTTCTTTATGCCTGCATTTAAAGCCTCCCTGGACCTGTTTTAGAACACAAACAATATGTTGAAAAGAAAATGTTAGACAAACAAAAACAAACAGCCAACTTAAACTAAACTACAAACATCAGGATACATTTTTTTACCAACATGCCAGGCATTAAAGAAATGGTTTGTTCCTTCTGTACACAACAAATACCAGTAAAGTTGATGTCTCTGTGTTGCCTACATTCAGTAAAAGCCTCCATTTGTAAAAATCCATCTTGCCCTCTTTTGTTTTGAAATTCTGCACATCAACAGATTTCAAAACTTGACTTGATCTAATTTTTTTCTCATTGTGGTCTTTAAGGATCTGTGTGTTTTAACAAAGGCAAACACAGAAAACCAGTTTGGTAGCACAGTTAACAGATTCATGTGAGGAATCCTTCATTAGTTTGGAGCAAAATATATTATAGATTTTTATGATAATTATAAAAATGTTAAAAAAAAAAATCACTTCTGAGGAAGATGCCCCCTAGTGGTTTGGGGCATTAATATTAATTACCTATTAATTAATACATGAATAATACCTAACAAAAATCAAAATACTCCTGGGAGCATCTTACCCCAGATAGTGGGGCTTTTTTTTTGGTATTTGCTATAAGAACTCCATTTAATACTCTACCAACACATAACCCCACAAACTGTGTTGGTTTATGCATAATGATACTGTAAACACTGAAACCACATTCAAACACCTTGTGACTTTTCAGTAAATAGACAATGTTCTTAAGGGGGGCATCTTCCCCCCTCTTCCCCTACTGTGCAGATAGAAGGAAACGTGTTGAATTTGTGAAATATGGTGTACTGTTATAGATAAGACTACTCAACAATATAAAGTAGGTAGCTTCACTTTGTGATGACGTCTGGTGTCATCTTTGTTTGGCCTTGTGGTTTACCTGTCTGCTGTGTCTCTGCAGGTGTTCGTTAAGGCAACTGGCAACACCTTAGGGCCCACAGGGTTGCAGCTGCAGCAGTCCCTCTCCTTCCTCTGACTGCTTGCTGCTGCGGCTGCTGCTGCTGCTGCTGCTGTTGCTTTAGTTCTTGGTTTTTGCTTTCATGCGCCTTACAACACACACACATACACACATTAACCAACCATGCACACTAGCACTACTGATTATACTGTCATCCACACCCCATATTGTTAATATTTAGTGAATTCGTTTAATTTGATTTAATAAATTATCTTTTGTTAACTCTTTAACATGGTGTGTCTCCTCTTTGTTGTGGCCACTTGAGCCAAGTCATAATAATTTTGACTACAACAGAAAAATTCTAATCAATGCATCAGTAACAATAAACTTATTATATAATATGAACCAATACACTCACCATTTTTTAAAAAGTATATTGGGAGGCAGTTACTTTTAAGACTTTCAGTACATTTTGTAGAAAATAGCATACTTCTATATTTTACTCCAGTAAGATTTTTGAAAGCAGGATTTTGACACTGCAGTATTGCAACTTTAACTTAAAGCCTCACTCCACTCAAAATGTGGTTTTCTTTTCACTGGGTGTTTGAGCTTCATGTGCAGATTGATGTATGTGCAGAATTTGAAACCAGAAGTTTTCACATTCGTCTGATGAAAGTAGAAAGTTTCTCTGTGGTCATTGAAAATCAGATTTTAAGGCCTATGAGCAGGATTTGTGTCATCACAACTAGTCTGGAGCCCATCCTGGTCCAATATTCAACTTGTACAAGTGTGATGTGGAAACTTGAAGCCTCCAGTGCACATATGTGGGAGTAGTTAAACTTTTGAAATTAAAAATATTAACATATTCATAGATTCTGCAGTTTTTAATGAGGGAGAAGGATGAGATTCACAGAGCTTCATCATCCAGCGCGCAGACTGTCCTTGTTACCGTCTAGTAGACGATACAGGATCACAGCCGCACATACCACCAACAGGTCATCAGGCTTTTTTTTAACTCACATATCTAAATATTCCACATAGCATATTTGCTTACCTGCTTGTCTGCACTGTCTACTGTTTACTGCACTGCTTACATAAAAAATGCACTATCAACCGTGACTGCTGCTATTAAACCAGGACTGCTACATATCCAATGTGCAATAGGCTACTGTTGTATACACCTGTCACTTTTACTTTTAAAAATAAATTCTCATTTTATGTAGAAAACTTTCCCATGGGAAAGTGGTCTCATACTTTTGGACCCTACTGTATATATATAGTATTATATTTTATTTATATATCATTTTTTATATCTTATATTCTATATTTTATGACCATTGCTCTTACTGCTGAGTTGACCTGTTTCCAGGTCCAACACATTTCATTAGACCATTGACCCTGTGTTAACCTACATCTGACTAATAAAACTGAAAACTGAAGCAGAGATGCCATTTTAAGGATTTTAAAGTAGTAATTGTACTTTTTGTGTGGAAAAAAATGATGATGTGAAAAAACACATCAGACACATATTATTGTTCCAAGCAGAGTGTTTTAATACATGTCTGGAGGGGATTTTTAAGTAGGCTTAATGAATACTTCTTTTTAACACTGGTTGGCGACCCATTTGGACCAACTGGTCAGCCTCCCAGCATCCATAGGAACCTATATACCTGTGGACATATCACTGTGGCGCCGCCCAGTGGCCAGAAACAGTCATTGCAGAGGGAGGACGGGTAGGCAACAGCCGGTAGGAGAGGTCATCACCGTTCACCACAATCCCTGGGAAGAGGCGGTTGTTGTCAGTTCACGCCTGGATAACAGGCTGTGTCAGTACTTTTATAACGCCATGAGCAGGCCAATTGTGCCGCTGACCTTCTGGTAATATTCCTGAAAATGCCCCATGCGTGTTTCTCTGTGCTAGAAGATGGCGGAGTCGGATGGTGGGGATTTTGCTTCGAAACAGCTGCAGAACAGGTGAGTGAGTGAGCCGGGATGAGGCTGTGGTGGGTCCACGGGGGTCGGGCTGGTCCCTCAGTGTCTTCCTGAACGGAGCATCTGAGGCTCCGGGTCTGCAGCCCAATCCCGGCCCGGGACCCTGCTTCCCAGCCTGAGTCCAGGAAACACCGTGGATTTGCACGGGGCCTCCTGGCATCCACTCTGCCTGCGCTTTCTATCCATGATCTGCAGAAGAAATTAAGTAAGGACGTAACATGAGTCCAGTTAGAGAAGTAAACACGCCAAATGCAGCCTGCTGTGTTGTTGTAGCTCAACTTCAACACATGTTGTTGACGATTTGGTAAATAGTATCATGGCTCAATACATGGTCAGTACTTACATAATATAAACAATAATTTGTTCGCAATATGGGGTCAAAACTGTCAGCAGTCATGATGAACTGCAACAGTAAACCAACAAAACACATTATAGTCAGTTGCACACAGCAATACAACTGTTTTTTAAAAGGGATTAAAAGACTACAGTTTGCTAAACAAACTTAAAAGATGTGAAAAGTATTAGTAAAGTTTCATGCTCTGATCTATCAAATTTATATCATTGATTTAAATTTGATGCAACACCTTTTTAAGGCCAATGGTAAGGACAAAAAAATCAAAGAGAAAGAAAATATCTGAAAAAAATGTGCTGATCAGCTACTTTGCACTTAAAACATAAAACATTTCAAGGAGGTTGAGGATTCCTAAAATTTGGTTATTAAAATAGTGTGACCAATATTCAGTACCAGTCAAGTGAGTCCAGACTTTTGACCGGTACTGTATGTACTGACTTAGGACATTTTACAGTTTAAAAATAAACTTGCTCTCTGGTGGAGACCCTGTTTCTAAATTTCTGCAAACACATCTTTGGCTTTTCTGTGCCGCAGTGTCTTGTCACTTATCAGCCAAAATATGACCTGTGATAAGCTAATATTTGCATTTATTGATCAAGCTCTATTACTTTCTAAATGTAAAGTTCAGTCAAGATTTTGTTCTCTTGGATATTACTTTATGTGCTTCTTGAGACACCAGACTGACACCAGATGTCCTTGACTTACTCAGATCATTAAATTTAGCTAATAGGAATAGTTCCTAATGAGGTAACGACCAATATAAAAATTAACATGAGAGAAGAGGAAGCGTTATTTTCATCACATCCTTGAAGACTGTCCTTTGGAAAGTCCTGAAAAGTATGAAAACTGTCTTCATCTGTAAACAGTTGAACAGAAAAATGGTTGCGTTGATCCATTGATGCACAGTCCTAAATGCTTCATTGCTTCAGCCCTCAGTCCATTTTGATTTAAAGTTACTACAAGGAACTTTGAGTTGTGTCGATTTTAGAGGCCCCTGTGGACAAAAACGGTCATGTTTTCCCGGAATAAAGACTGCATTTCCCATGAGCACCGCCGCCTCGTGTCGCAAAGATCTTGGCTAGCATGTGCATTTGTTTTGGAAGCGAGTGAAAGAAAGACACTACTTATTTATAGTACTGTTTTTCCTGTTTAAACACAGCTGTTTGCAAGATGCATAGCAATGAGGTAATGTATCTATTTGTGGCTATGTAAGATTAGCCTAATAATTATAATATGTCGATGGTGAAGCCAAGTAAACTTTGTTTTAGTACCGTTCATACACCTAGGTTACATGTAAGGCTGCATTCACCACCAAATTCGGCAATGCAGCACCTTCCCACAGGGTTGTGTGGACATGTGGGCGTGTTTATTTGTACAAAATAACATTTTATTTCTCAGATTCACTCCTTTGTTCTTGCTACACTGCCGCTCACTCTCTTCATTTACTTGCTTGCGCTCTCGTCTTCTTTAAAATGAGTCAGGAACCTGACAACAAGTCTAACTTTACTTTTAACGTTATCAAACGAAGAGAAATGTCCTCCCCTCGTCTTTGTGCTCCCTCATGCTACAATGCTACATATAATGTAAACATAGGCTTTTCCGGTCTATGTGCTGTAAATCGTTTTGACTGATTTTGCAGGGAATCCGACCCAGTGGCACGCATTTTGAATAACTAGCCTATATCGAAATAGCCAATCGTCTCCTGATGGTCTTGTTTGCTTATGTAGGTCATATGGAGGCATCAGAGGTATCATGAGACTGTTTCATAACCAGTTAAAAGTTCCTTGTAGTAACTTTAATATTTCATGACCTAGTTTTCCCCCCGGTGAGGTTGTTGGGTTTGAACAATGGGATCATCCCTTTCATACACATGTGGTGTGTAGATGCGTTTTGGTTGTCTGATATTTGATTGGATGCCATTTTTGGCTCTTGTTAAACAAAGCAGGTCAGTAGAGGAAGTGCTAACACAAACCAACGTGGCAGCTGTCACAGTACAACTGGGACTTCTCTGCCAGTCCCACTTGTCTGATGACATTTGTGCTTCCGCATTGGGTTTAGTTTTGGAAATGTTTTGACTTTAGATGATGCCAGTTGGCCGTCAGTTGTTAGGACTTGCAGTTCTTCTTTCTTTTATGTCCTAGAAAATCGATAATTCTTGGGTTTTAGACTGTTGATTGGACAAAACAAGCTATTTTAAGACATCAACTTGAGTTTTTGGACTTTTTAAAGGGGCATTTTCACCTTTTTCAGACATTTTATTGATAAAACAATCAAATAATCTGCATATTATCATTATTGTAAATAATTGTTAGTCAAAGCCCTGCTTCTTACAGTATCATGTTTCTGTTTGCTATAATAATCTTTCTATGTAGACAGCAAGACATCTCTAAAGGCAGAAACAACATTTCTACTCATAGCACTGTTGTGTTTACTCACTGTGCTGATATGTTCTCACTAATGTAAATGCACTGTAGACAACTGATTGAATTTACCCTTGGTTTACTGTAGCAGATTAGATTAAATTTCCATTAGAGATTTCTTGAGTTAACACCAGACAGTACATATCCACGCACAAATCACATTTTAATATTCTTGAGATATACAGCCTGCCTGACTGGAATATAACAGCTTCTATCAGCATACATTCACTTCAAATATTAATCTGGATCTGAAGAAAGCTTAATTTGAGAAGAGTGTAGGATCCCTTGATTCACTCAGTGTGACAAGGCCTTTTTTTCTTCCAGTATGGCTAACAAGAATAGCACCCTGCGCTGTACATTCTCAGCCCCGAGCCACAGTGCCACCCTCCTCCAGGGCTTGTCGGTCTTGCGGGCTCAGGGTCAACTACTTGACGTCGTGCTGGCCATCAATGAGGAGCGCTTCCAGGTCCACAAAGCAGTGCTGGCCGCCTGTAGTGATTACTTCAGGTTAGTCTGAATCACAAGACTTCTCATTAAGCATTTACATTTTAAATTCAAAGCACTTAGCTGATGCTCTTGTTCAGAGGCATTTACACTGAGTGCAGAGTAAGCTGTAGGTTATAGATCAATTGTATTGAAAGCAATTAAGTTGGAAGAGGAAGGTAAAGAAGGGAGAAATGTGCAACACACAACAAATTACAAATTGATGCAACTTACATATATTTACAGTATATTGTTCCCGCTGATCATGAAAACTTTGACAGACTAAAAAGATGCATTCCTGACAGAGAGAGTCGGGAAGTTTGGTAAAGACAAATGATGATCCATACTGTAAATTAGGGATTTGTACAGTATATATACTGTTACGGTATAAAACTGTAGCCACTAGTACTACACAATTTCTCATCATTTTGTTTTCATTAAATGGTGGTTTTCCACTCAACTGCAATCGACACCATAAAGAGGAAAACCTGCATTTAGAAGAGATTAAATTATGAAAATGTCATGTAGTTTACTGACTTGTTCTTGTGTTGCAGAGCAATGTTTACCGGAGGCATGAGGGAGTCAAATCAAGATACCATTGAGCTGAGGGGTTTGTCTGCCCGAGGACTAAAGCATATCATTGACTTTGCCTACAGTGCAGAAGTCACTTTAGACCTGGACTGCATTCAAGATGTCCTCGGAGCAGCTGTCTTTCTCCAGATGGTTCCTGTTGTGGAGCTCTGCGAAGAGTTCCTCAAGTCCGCGATGAGCGTGGAGACCTGCCTGCACATCGGCCAGATGGCCACCACTTTCAGCCTGTCTTCCCTCAAGGAGTCAGTAGACGCCTTCACATTTCGCCACTTCCTCCAAATTGCAGAGGAGGAGGACTTTCTGCACATTCCCATGGAGCGCCTCGTCTTCTTCCTGCAAAGCAACAAACTGAAGAACTGTAGCGAGATCGACCTCTTCCATGCCGCCATCAGATGGCTCCAGTATGATGAGTCTCGGCGGGCTCAAGCCAGCAGTGTCCTCTGCCATGTGCGTTTCCCACTCATGCACTCGTCTGAACTGGTGGACAGTGTTCAGACAGTGGAAATCATGGTGGAGGATGTGCTGTGCCGCCAGTATCTCCTCGAGGCCTTCAATTACCAGATTCTTCCCTTCCGACAGCATGAGATGCAATCCTCACGGACACTCATTCGTTCTGACGTCATGTCACTCATCACCTTTGGGGGAACGCCCTACACTGACAATGATCGCACCGTGAGCACCAAGGTGTACTATCTCCCTGACATCGCCTCCCGCCAGTTCAAAGAGCTGACAGAGATGGAGACAGGGTGCAGCCATGCTTGTGTTGCCGTGCTTGATAACTTTGTGTACATTGTCGGTGGACAGCACTTACAGTACCGCAGTGGTGAAGGAGCAGTAGACAGCTGTTTCCGCTATGATCCACACCTGAGCCAGTGGCTGCGCATCCAATCCTTGCAGGAGGCACGAATCCAGTTTCAGCTAAATGTGCTGCATGGACAGCTCTACGCCACCGGAGGGCGCAATCGATCTGGCAGTCTGTCATCCGTAGAGTGTTACTGCCCAAAGAGGAATGAGTGGACATATGTAGAACCATTAAAACGTAGGATATGGGGTCATGCTGGGACTCCCTGTGGAGAAAAGCTTTATATCTCAGGAGGTTATGGTGTCTCATTGGATGACAAGAAAACTCTTCACTGCTACGACCCAGTATCCGACCAGTGGGACTTCAGAGCTCCCATGAATGAACCCAGAGTGCTGCATGCCATGATCAGTAGCAGGGATCGGGTTTATGCTCTTGGCGGTCGCATGGACCATGTGGACCGTTGTTTTGATGTGCTGGCAGTCGAGTATTACAATCCAGAGAACGACCAGTGGACGACCGTCAGTCCAATGAGAGCAGGGCAGTCTGAGGCTGGCTGCTGCTTACTGGACAGGAAGATCTACATCGTCGGAGGCTACAACTGGCATCTGAACAACGTCACAAGCATCGTTCAGGTGTACAACACAGAGACAGATGAGTGGGAGAGGGATTTGCACTTCCCAGAGTCCTTTGCTGGCATTGCTTGTACACCAATTATACTTCCACAAAACACCACACAACGTTAACCATCTGACCCGGCGACTGTGAATCTGATTCCATGTGCTCTTTGTGCCGACTATTAGGTCAAGGTGTAAACATCATGTAAGCCACTGGTGTGTGTGTGTGCATGTGTGTGTGTGCTCATGTGAGAGAATGACCTGAAAAGCTACTAAGCAGCATTACTTTGAATGATGTATTATTTTCTGTCCTCACATTGGGTAAGGTACGTTTAATCACCCAACAGACCTTCATGAAAATTATTAAATTTGGATTTGGAACTAACATTTTGTCCAAAAACTCTTAAGGGTCTTATGTTAAGAAACTTTCGACAGTTTTGTGTCAGTATTTGACCAACACAATTTAAAAGCCAAAAATGAGAAATCAGAAAAGTCCTGCTATATCTTCTGTCTTTGTGATTATCGTACACTTGCCCATTTGGAAATTTTAAGATTACTGGCAAACTAACTTAAATGATACCAGACTTCTCTTCCATACTAGTATTACCAACATTAATAGCAGTTTATATTAAATATGATTCAATCTGTGTTATGTTATTACCAGTCAAGGGCTTAAGTTACAGACTGTACAAATAGCCTTTTTTTGATTTTATCCTTTATCAGCATAGGTGGCACCTGTTACAAAAAGTGGCTTTTTGCTGTGCAAAGGTATTAACTGGCTCAACTGTTAAAATGTTGTACATTTTTATTGTGCAGGATTTTAGCTGTTATCCTTTTTTTAATTTTTTTTTTTTTTTGCTCTTTTAATTCTTGTAATATTTTCTTTGTCATAATTTTATTATTCAAACAATCAAGAACACAACTAACTAAAAAATCTCTTCATTTTATGTGTGTGTCTCCTCAAATCTACCTGTCAATGCACAGTAATGATTGCACAAATAAACACGAGTAGTGGATGTTTTTAACTTTGAATCAGTTACTCGTTTTTTTTAAATTGTCACTGCCCTTGTGTTTCCTGAGCTGAAACCCCCACTGACACACTAATTGTCCTCTCAGTCAACATAACAAACCAGTGTGGTCCTCTTACGGCAGCTACATAAATCATTAATGTGTGTGTGTGTGTGTCCATGGGGGTGTCAGTGTGTGCTGCTCTTTGTGTTAAACAAGTGCTGCATCTTGCATAAAAAACCAACACAGTAACATTTATCCTTGCATGGGATAACAGTCTTTAAAAAAGTGAAGATTTAACTTCTGAGCCATAGTTCAAACCCTTACAAATCTGTGATTCACCAAAAAGTACTACCAATTTGTCATGGTTGATACTGTCTCCAGTTGTTCATTTCAACTGCATTGCTGCACTTTTCAAAGCAGTATACATCAGACATCTGATTCTGCCGCTGAAATTAAATCAAGCTTAAAATTCTTGTTTTCCTGACTATCTATGTGACCATTAACATGATGGTGGGGATGTCTGTTTTAAAATTGTTTCCTGTCTGCCTTAGTGAGTCTTTGTCCTGTTTTACCTGTACCAGTAAAAGCACATTATATTGATGAAGTGCAATATAATTAGTCAACGGGGAATGTAGACATTTGTGTAGCTTTATGTGTATCCTTTATTAAAGGTGTGTCATTTTTTAAAAACACCCTTCAGATGCTGTTTTTTAATGGGTTGATGTATTTCTATATCAAATTTACTGAAGTGCTGCCTCACATTATAAACTGTATCAATCCCCTCACACAGACGCTTAAAGAGAAAACAGCTTTATATTAAAAAGAACGTTTATATTTACTTTTTATGCCAGTTGTGTTGCAAACTGAAGCAACCTCTTAGGACTCGTAGTGATATTGAGGTTTTAGTTTTCAAATAATAAATGAAGATGATGCAATAATTTAAAGAAAAAAGGCTTCCAGTTCTGATTATAGCTGTAATCTGTATTTTTTTCTCATGTTCAAGTACATGCACAGCAGAGATGATGGAGCATTTTAGTTGGTGTTGACATCACAGATACATGGTATGCATCTTAAAGCACCAATCAAGCTTTCTATTCTAAATTAGCCTTAAACATACACTACATTATTCAGACTTGTGTCTATATTATTTTGATTCTCAGTCAACAAAGAATATTTGTATACTTGACTAATATAGTTTTTTGTCCCATCTGCCAGTCGCTATCTCTAGTGAAAGCAACGCTGCAGAAGCATTACTCTAAAACATGCCAATACTGTATCCATTTCCTGATTCTGGCAATGATATGTTTAAGGAAGGTATTACTATATTTCATCACTGAAACATGTTCTTAAGTTTTTGTATGTCCTAATGTTTCATAATAAAACAGATTCAGATACATGTTTTATACAGATTGTAGGGTTTGGATGTACTGTGCAGTTTTACCAACTTCTGAGTCTGCAGAAGTTGATCAGTGCATAAAGTTGCAATACGCTGTTTTTCAAAAGGCAATATTAAGTATTTACAGTGTATAACATTTCCCAGATTACTGTCTCTTGACCAGTGTTTTGTACATTTTGTAAGTTTTTTTTTTGTTGTTTTTTTTAAGCACATAAATCAGAGCAGTTTTAATGCAGCTCTAACATTTTTCACCAAAACTCAAAGACATGGGAAGTGGGATGAAACCAATATGACCCCATGACACCCATCACTGTCTCAAAAAATGTATTAATATTGATTGGCTTCCTGGCTCTTAAGAAAAATAGTAGTTAACTTGCTCTAGGTAGAACTTCATTTTCTGGTGGACATTTTTATTTTAATAAACATGTATCATTTATTTTACTATTTACAAGATATTTACTATATTTAGACTCTATATTTAGCTCACAAATTATGTCGAGCATCTTGAGCACAAAACATTCTTTCATTATCAGTGGTGTAAAGTAACTAAGTACATTTACTCAAGTACAGTACTTAGGTACAATTTTGAGGTACTTGTACTTGAGTACTTCCATTTTATGCTACTTTGTACTTTTTACTCCATTACAATTATTTGACAGCTGTAGTTACTTTTCAGATTAAATGTTTACATTAAATAATATATGATAAGCTTATAAAATACAAAGAAAATGAAAGTTAAAGATTAAACCATTAGTTCCCAAACTTTTTGGCATGTAAGCCCCATGTGTAGTTGTGGGTCCATGTTATGTAACAGATGTTTGAGTTGTTATCAGTTCCACCAAATTAGTAATTGTTCGAGGCCCAAAGAGATAAAGCTTTCCAATATTTCACAGTAATGCAGTGTAGAGAAAAATCTGAAAAATTAATCAAACTTTGTGTGGCAGAATTTAGTTTTTTCTTCTTTCCTTTACCTTTTACTTTTAATACTTCACGTAAATTTAACTGATAATACTTCTGTACTAAATGCAGGACTTTTACTTGTAATGGAGTAATTTTACATTGTGGTATTGCTACTTTTACTGAAGTAAAGGATCTGAGAACTTTTCCACCACTGTTCATAGTGAATATTGTTTTGTATCATCGTATCAGATCGTACACATCTGCCAACAGCTTGAGCAAACAACACTTTTTTCCCATCACTTTATTTATAGAAAGCATCACAACATGTGCAACATTAATACAATAACAGAAAACAAATAGGCATCATAATGAAATAAAGATAACATAAAGGACTTCACTTTCATTTTGTTGATACAGTCAAGATGGTAACAGGACAAAAGATAAAAGTTATAATAAATAAATAAATAGAAAATAACAAAAAGTAGGCAACAAAATCAGATTTCTTAAAATAAATCTTGGAGTAACTAACTGTATGTGCACATTTCTCATTGTTTATCAGTTGGATAGACTCAAAATACTTTCTAAATTCAATCATGAAAAGTTCAATCGATGGGCGAGATCTTGAGAACTCAGATTTATGGATGTGAAATTTTCCCAGTAAAATTAATAAGTTGACAGAACTTTCTCGTTTTTGCTTTCATAGTTTAGTATTACATCCTTGGATTCCAGTTTAATTGAATGGTTGGTTTGAGTGTCAAAATAATCCTCAATTTTTTTTTTCCAGAATCCTGATGTATACTGACATTCATAAAGTAGATGTTTAGTTGTGTCTTCTTTTGTTTTATTTTACATAAATCACTTTTGTTATCGATACCCACAAATCAGCTTTATTGAAACAAATGTACAACAAGTTTACAGTACCTTGTGTATACATCTACAAAAACACCAGGGGAAAGCTTGTAATGTAAAAATAAAGTTAAATAAATATCTTGTAAGCTACAGTGGTCATATTTTTAAACAGCTTTTTTGTTTGTACATTCAGATATTGAAGAAATTATTCTGTTATATGGACAGTCAGCTCTGAAAAGTTTGGATTTTTGCTTAAGAATTTGGTATGTGAATATAAAATTTGGTCAAAATAGTAAGCAAATTAATCAAATTAATTTTTAATCAGATTCCTGCCATATTAAGTGAATCCAAACAATACATTTTTCCAAAGTAATACTAAGTGAGGGGAGACATGATCAGCAATAAATCGTGACCATTTACTCCACAGTTGTTTTATATGGGGGCAAGACCGAAATAAACGTATCAGCGTTTCTGTGAGCTCCCCACCAAAGGTGCAACTCACATCAATGCCTGTCTCGAGTTTCTGTGAAAAGCGACACACCACTTTCGTGCCGCTGACAGTGCGTGATGACGACACCAGAAGGCCCTAGCGTGGTGTGTAGCGTAACATTCCATTCAGAAGAAGAGGAGAAAGATGGCGTCCTCGAACAATCCTCGCAAATTTAGCGAAAAAATCGCTTTGCATAACCAGAAACAGGCGGAGGAGACGGCTGCATTTGAAGAAGTGATGAAAGACTTGAACATCACCAGAGCTGCACGGGTAAGACTTTCACACCCCGGATATTTACATTTTGTTGCATCGCTGTTTTGGCAGCTAGCGACCGCTGCGGAGATAAATCTGACCGTTAGTGTAGCTAAAGTTAATATTAACGTCCTCAGCTGCTTCAGCGCATCACCACTCAATTATGATTTCACTCAGCCTGCAGAAAAACACACAATTAATTCAAGTACAACAAGCCGCTTTGCGTTAAGTAGCTCAGCTAGCTTGCTGGGATTGTGAATGATGTGTCTGTGGCTGATTATGAACAGTCACTGCTGATGTTTCATTAGCAAACAAACCGTCTGACATGTAGCTGTATCACTGTTTAACAACGTGTTAGGCAGGTCAGCTGAAAGACACGAAACTGGAAACTGGAGCAGAGCTGGCTGAGATGTCTGAGAGGTTTTGTTGGCATTAGTTATGTTAACCAACCTTCCCAGCTGTGATTTCCCCCCACCCCCCCGTGAACCATCCACTACTGACTCAACGTTGGCCGTCGGTAGCATATTAACCACGTTTTTATTTTAACAACAAGTAAACATCAGAGTTTTTTGTTAATAAGATTAGCCAGTTTTAGTTATATGTATATTCTTTTTCTTAGATTTTTTAAAATTATTTACCAGAATCATGTTTGTATGTTTTTTTTTCTGCATTTTTTTGTTTGTTTGTTTTTGTTTGTGTTGATTTGTTTTGTTCTGGTAAGTAATAAAATAATAGTCAGCTTAGATTTTTTTTTTTTAATTTACCAGAAAAATGTTTGTATATTTTTGTTTGTTTGTTTTTGTTTGTGCAGTCTTGTGTAAGATGTTTGTATTGATTTGTTTGTTCTGGTAAATAATAATAAAAAAGAAATAGTCAGCTTTAATTATATCTATTTTTAGATTTTTTATTATTTACCAGAACAATGTTTGTATATTTTGTTTGTCATTGTTGGTGTTTTTTTTATTTTTGTTGTTGTCGTTGTTTTAAAAACTTTTTATTTGTGCCATACAGTTCAAACATTCTATCATTTAATACATAAACATCTCCACATTCTCTTATATATCTTCACATATAAACTTCATAGTATAGAGACAGCATGTAGAGGGGGGGAAAAGAGACAACAAACATGGTATAACTGAATAAATACTTATTTTTAAATAAATAAATGAAAAATAAAAATACACAAGAGCTAGCTAGCTCTTTGTTTTTGGCATAGCCAATATCCATCCATGGTGACCATCCATAAGACTGTCCATTTTCAGCTGTATTTCCGCTGTGACCTTTTCCATAATAAACACCTCCATTCACCTTTTTTTGCCATTGTTTTATGTTTGAGGGTTGTGGCTGCAACTGTAAGATTATAATCATTATTTTAGCTTTTAAAAGTAAGTTCCTTAATAAATTCATTTTCATTTTCATCAGATAAATAGCTTTGGTTCAAAGTTTAGTTGTGTATCCAAAATCTGTTCTATTTCCTTTTCCTTATCCGCAGTTTTGGACAGGCCCATAATATATGTCAAATGTCTGGTGGCCATGACCCCTCCAACATAATCGAGAAGAGTTTCCATATTTCGCCATTATGACCAGAGTTCTGAAATACCTGTTTTTGACCTTCCAGTCAAACTCCCTCAAATTTGGACTATTTGTTAGTTTATGAACAGACAGGCATGTTTCATCCCATTTGTTTTCAGAAATTACAGTGTTCAGTTCCAGTTCCCTCCTTCATTTTTTAAAGTTTTTTACTATCCAAATCTTTATTGTTAAAATCATGTTGCAGTGCTCCATAGAATCTTGAAATAATTATTTTCTTCAACTTTGTTGTTTTGTTTTGTCTCGTTTTTGTTAGTGCTTGTGCAGTCTTGCAGAGGATATTTGTGTTGATTTGTTTTGTTCTGGTAAATAATAAACAATTAGCCAGCTTTAAACAACCCACATGCTTCTGTTTTACTAGCTCTGTTTCATAGCTTTTTATGGAGAGTTTTAAGGGCTGAGGGTTAGGGTCTATATATAAATACATAAATAATTTTATGATTCAATTCTTGAATAAATGAATGATTAATCATGTAATGTAATGCCTAATTGTCACCATAAATAAATAAATCACAAATTAAATAAAACAGACATTAAAAATATAAATGTTAAATCTATTTGTGTATTGAGTCATTTTTATATATATAAAATATATATATATTTATATATTTACATATTTGTACATATTACATATTGTGTAACTTGCTGCAGCAAAATAAATATATGTGTGAACTTCATCCATCAAAAGTCAAACAATGAACAATGTTACAGACCCAACAGGATCTGGGATCGTGAATACAGGTTCATTAATTTCTGTGTCAGTCAGGGTCGATATTATTCCAATTCATTCAGCGAAGCCCCCAATCTGATCTAAAAAAGCATAGGAATTGGCATTTGCCTCCATTTGCTCAGCTACAGCCCACATATCTACCATGGTAGCATGAAAGATTTCATCAAGGTCCTGACCGGGTGCTGCCATCTTGAATTAGGCAAAAGTAGTAGATTCAAGTTCAACCACCAATCGCAGGGCAGAGTCCAACCCCTGACTTTTGATGGATGAAGTTGACGCATTTATTCATTTCACTTAAAAAAAATCATAAATAGATAAATATGTGAATAAATAAATGACTATACGAATAAATAAATAAATATAGAAGTGTATATGTGTTATGTATATATATATATAAATGAATACATTTAACATTTACATATTTAATGTCTTATTTAATTTGCGATTTATTTATTTATGGTGACAACTAAGCATTAAATTATGTAATCATTTATTCATTTATTTAAGGATTTAATTACATGATTATTTAAGTATTTATGTATTTAGTTTCAGCCCTTAAAACCTACCATAGATTTAACTGTTAAACTCTACATCTGTTAACTTAAGTCAGGGTAAGTTTGGCAACTTTCTGTAAATAGTTGCTGATTAATCTGCTAATTATTTTATTGATAACATCACGTTGACGTCTGGGAAGCTGTGATGGGCATTTTATAGATGAAATGATTAGCATTTATACATTAAATCAATTAGAAGATGAATAGAATAATCTATAATGAAAATAATGGTTAACTGATGCCCTAGTGTACTCAAATCTAATTTTCCTCGATTGAAATAGTGGAATGATCTGTTCTGTCCAACCAACACTCACAAACTGAAAGATATTGAGTTTACAATAATAGAAAATAGAAAAAAGCATCTTCAGAGTTTATAAGCAGGAACAAGACTTATTTGAAAAATGACTTAAATGACTAATCGATTATTAAAATTGTTGCAAATAAAGTTTCAGTGGACCAACTTATGGATTAACTGACTAATTGTCTCAGCTTTGTTAACCACAAAAGAATAAAACTCTTGTTGCCAGGAAACGTTTGGGCTAATTGTTGGCCCTATTGCTGGAAATGATGTCCATTTACCACACGCTGCATCAGTGTTAACCTGAGCTGAACTGCCAGTTACTGCAGGGAAAACAATTAAATGAACAAGTTAGTTTTGTGGCCTCTGCCAGATTTCTTTTGTGTTTCCATCCAAACATCAATCCACTTCATTTGTTCATATCATTTGTTCATATCATTGTTGGTCATAACTGCAATCCATGAGAGGACTTCCATCACAGTGTTTTTGTAATAACACACATGACTTTTGTGACTGGCTTTGCATCAAGACATGTGGCTAATGAAATGGGCCAGGTGTGTTACACGTTGAGTCTGATTGTAATAACACCAAGCTGTCAGTCAGGTGTCACTTTCATCAGCTGATGTGATTTTTATTTGCTTTTGTCTATGTTGATTGTTCATGAAACAGCCACATGTGCCTGTCTCATCATGTTTCATCTGTCAAAATTGATTCCTTAATCTTTCACTTTCACCACCGTGGACTGGCAGGCATCACTCATTTTCAGCATCACTTTTTTTGTGTATCAGATCAATCATTCACTCATGCTTTCATGCAATTTTACTTTGCACAGTTGCAGTTACAGAAGACCCAGTATTTGCAACTAGGGCAGAATCGTGGACAGTACTATGGAGGCTCACTGCCCAATGTCAATCAGATTGGAAATGGCAACATTGACCTGCCTTTTCAGGTGAGCCCTTAGCCTCTCTCGGCTGGTAAATCAATGGTTTATTCTCGTTCAGTGTACCTTTTTGTTAGCTGTTGGTGAAAATATTGGATATAAAAAGGTTGCAGGTGCATCTCTAGTGTTGGTGAAAGATTGGCTTAAAACAGAGTTACCAATAAAGCCATTTAGGAAAGTGTGCAGGCTTAGCTTAAGCTACAATGGCAGTACACCATCACAGTTGTGTAGTCAGACCAGGTTGTCTTATGGTTCAGGAGCGAAAGGAAGCCAGAAGTTTACTACAAGGTCACCAGTTCTGCCCTGCAGTGTAATTTGGTTCCTAAATTTTAAAGTATATCATTGCTTGTCATGGCTTTCCATCTTTAAATACATTTGCCAACTCAAGCATCAATATGGGGGGCCCATGGCTTGACTCATTTTGAAATGAACACATTTGCACCATTGATCCTAAGACATTTTTGGCACAATTTTTTGTGTAAGTAAGCTGTGTGGCTGGACTCATTGACCTGTGAGTGTGTTCACTCTAGAACTCGGTGCTGGATACCAGTCGGACAACCAGGCACCATGGGCTGGTGGAGCGTGTTTACCGTGACCGGAACCGCATCACGTCTCCTCACCGCCGGCCGCTGTCGGTCGACAAACATGGACGTCAGATATCCTTTTTTTTTGAAACGCATGTTGCTGAGGATGTGTTGACTATATTTGTTATTTCTTTGGGCATCTTGACAGTCATTTGGAAATACTTGAACCTCGGTCTGTTTAGCCTACCTCCAGTAATAGACACACTTAGGTTATGTTGTTTTAAGTCAGTTAGCTTGAACGATTTAGATATTTCCAGAGACATAACAGTCGTGTTGAACCAATAGTCAACAATTGACAAAGTGCAAAACCTCTCCAGGTGAAATACATGTTTATTAGACTAATAAGACTGTGATTTTTTTTATTCATAGGCGTACTAACCCTAAACAAGGTGTGCACCTGTGGGTTGTGAAGAATACATAAAAAACAATTATCATTTGAGACCTCAGGGAAGCAGATTAATTAACGGTGGTTTCTCAACACATAAAAAAACACGAGATGTCATGATAGAAAAAGGAGAAATCATGTCTGCTCAACCTCCACAGCGCTGCATAGTTCAACAGATTTGGACTGCATTTATAGACCATATTTATATAACGCTTTTCTAGTCTACCAACCACTCAAAGCACTTTACAACACATTCATCCATTCATACACTAATGGCGGAGGCTGCCATGCAGGGTGCCAACCTGCCCATCAGGATTTCAAACAAATACTCCATTTACACCTGGCATTAACATGTGATCTGTATCTGGATACATTATCCGGATATAGAAAACATATGTTCATGCAAGATGTAAATGCAATCAGAACGCATTGTGGTCAGAATGCGATCGGATCGGCCAGACCACATCTGGAAATGGTCAGGTGGCAATGTAATCAGATCTCAGACAGGTGTAAATGCAATCTGTACAGTGTGGTCACATTCATAAGAAAAAAATCGTCCCCGCAAGTTGAAAGGTCACCTCGCTCCGTCTCTTCCTGCCAGCTAAAGAAAGCTCCGTAAAAGCTACAAGTAATTGTGGTAACTAGACATCTCCCCTCACAAAAAAGTGAGTGATATCCGTACGTGGCAGCAGTTTCCTTGACCTGGGACACAATACGTTTGTTGACAAGTCTGCCAGCTCCGCCTGGCTAATTTGGATATTGAGATCCGATCACAGCTGTGAAAACAAGAATATATTTAAATACCAAGTGTAAATGCAAAGACCCATTAATCAGATGTCATTATCCAGATAATGTATCCAGATACAGATCACATGTTAATACCAGGTGTAAATGGGGCCAAAGACTGAGGTGAACTGTTTGTTTCACATTTACAGAGAGATACTGAATGATACAATACGAGACGGTGCATCGTTAAACTCCTATTGATAGTATTGTTCTTAGAAATGTGTTCCACCATTAGAATAACAAGAGACTGAAGCCTTATTCAATGCAACGGGATCCAAATAACACTTGTGTGTGGTAATCTATTATGTGTCAGGTCTATTAGCTTTAATCAGCCAAGAGGCATGAAAGTATGGATTAGCTCAGATCCATTTTTCATCCCCTCTAACTTTATTACCCTTAACTAAATTCACATTGACAGCTGTCCTTACAGCTCAGTTTACCTCTCCCCACCGCCAGACACTAGCTGGAGAAGGTAAGCCATCTCCCCTTATCCATTTGCCAAAATGATACCCAGGACAAACACAGCTCCCAAAAATGAAATTACATGACACTGTACAGCTTCGTAGCTACAAAATGTCCAAACTCAGACGACATGAAGGCAGCCATACATGGGCTGTATTATGGCAACTATATCTTAATATATATCTACTATATCACAAAGAGAATTGACAGAAGAACTGGCAGTGTGCCTTCATCAGGGATTTGGTTTGGATTTTGCTGACATCTCATCTTTCTAACACCTACAGGACAAATTCAGACTCCGCCTTACATCAGAGTGCCATGAATCCTAAGCCCCAAGAGGTGTTTGCTGGGGGATCACAGGAGTTGCAGCCTAAACGAGGTAATGGAAGATCCAGTTACAAAGACACAGAGCTGCTTTTATTTATTAATGCGCAGTGCGCTAATGCAAGCGGCAAACTTTAAATGACATGAAAGAGTTGATGTTGCAAAGAAGTTATGCTCCTGGTGTGCAATTGCAGATCTAGACTCTCAGTGAAATATGTATGAAGTAAATGGATACTGATCTCTGGCAGAGAACTGCTTCAGTATGCTGTTTCAGTACTTAGATGGCTGTAGAGGAGCAAAATCTCTGAATGGAGCTGACTCTGGGTGATCTACAGAGGAGGATCAATAATTCACTGTTATACATGGATTATGTCTTTTTCTGTGTGAGGCTCTGATATAATGAAACCAAGATTGGCTGGCATCCACTCAGTCTGTCTAATGGTCACCTTGCTATTTTTAGACAGTAAGGAATCTTGTGCATAGCACTCTATTCTGCTTGACTGGCTGGGATATTGATGACTCATTTCTTGCACTGATTTGAATTATGTATTTTGTCATAGCAAGCAACTGTGTCTTACTGTTTCACTAATTAGTACTGCTGCTAACAGTGCCTGGGACGGAGAATTCAGAGTCAAATGCAGACAAGGACGCGCAGAAACAGTTGTGGGATGACAAGAAGGTACTGATGGGGAAAAGAAAGGGCTGCACACTTGTTATGATACATGTAAACCACTTCAGATTGGTTGCTCATGTTTATGTTTTGTCCTCAGGATGATTCATCAAAGCCCAACACATGTGATGTTCCAGGAATCAAGTGAGTATATGATATTGTGTAAGATATTGTGTCCTATGATGGTTTAAATGCTATTTCAGAGGCTTTTTAATCCTGAAGAATATGATGACAAAAACATTTTTGATTTGAAAAAAGGCAAAAATTAAAGAGTTGCATTATGGCGCAGAGTATCTTTGTCTTTAGTTGGAACGTTTCTATAGTTGTGTTGGTCAGTCGAAGCTTAGAGTTTGTACAGTGTCGTAGGAAAACAAAGCACAGTGATATCAGAGTGGTTTTTCTCATGCCTGATAGAACTTGTGTCTTTTAGTATATTCCCATCACCAGACCAGGAATTGAACCCATCCGTGCTCCCAGCTGCGCACAACACCGGCGGTTCGCTGCCTGATCTAACCAACATCCAGTTCCCTCCTCCGCTGTCCACCCCGCTGGACCCTGAGGACACCGTGGCCTTCCCCTCCCTCAGCTCGGCCAACAGCACAGGCAGCCTGACCACCAACCTCACCCACCTGGGCATCAGCGCTGCCAGCCATGGTAACAACCGCTGTTTGATCTTTGTAAGGTGGGGAGGGAAAACAGATGGTGTAAATTTCACAGCGCAAAGGAAAAGTGCTGTATACTGTCTAATTCATCTGCAGCTGAATACATTTTGTTATGAACATTGTTTAACAAAGACATTCATAACATTGTGTGGGAGAAAAGTTCCTGATATATTCAGATGTGTTCTGTTGAAGCAGATAGTATGCATTAGATTTTTGCTGTAGTTTCTGCATAGTCATGTAAATGAAGTACCTGGTTTAGTTAATCAAATTAAAAGATAAAGAGAAACAACGATCTTTGGGAATCTCACCAATCAATTTCAAATCTTCGTGTCATGATTTGATTCAGAATCAATTCTTGATTCAAAACCTATTCTTGATTCTATAAATAGAAAGGCTCTTGCTCCACTGCACTGTGTCCTAAACCATTCAATCATGTCCTTTGTCGACTGAACTGCAATATGTAATATAGCTGGCAGTCAGGCTCACTGGTCTTGATGAAGGTCACTGTCTGGCAAACAGCTGAAGCAGATAAAAGTTTTTGATTTAAAAAAAAGTTAACTGCATTTTTTTTCTTCCTGTACAAGAAAAACTAAATTAAAGTGTTATTTACTGATTAACATCACCGTAACATCATCATTGTATATATTAGTTAAATCTCCAGCAGTGGACAAACAGCCTCTTTGTTGCATCATTAGTATCAGGAAAAACCCATCGTTATCCAAAACGCTGGACAGGGGCGCAGGGCTTTTGAAACAGAACAGATTACCAACCCAGTTATTTTCTTCACTGGTTTAAGTTTTGTTGTGTTGCAGTGGGTGTTGGTCAGCTGGTGTCGTGTGTTAGTACTGGAGTTTGGTGCTCCACTCTACTAAAGTTGGACACGACAATGATATATATATGATATATATATATATATAGAGAGAGATGGATATATTTATAAAATCAGAAAAATGTTGCCAACATCATTCTCAAAATACCTTTTAAAAAATAGCAGGGTACAAAATCTTTTTCCTTATCTGCCACCTTTAGTGTAGCACATGCAGTGTTGGCATGAGTGTGCAGTCTGGATCAGCAGGCTGCTGGCTGCTTTTTTATCATTTCTGATGGTTTGGCCTCATCTGAGCTGATGATCAATTTGGCTCAACAGCATCAATTAGTCACTGCCTCTCAGTTGAAAAGCTAATGTGGAAAAAACAAAATTGCCATGTAAGAGTTGTAAAATACAGAGACTGCTTTCATTGTCACATAAATTTTAATTTTACATTCAGACTGTTATGCATCCCACACATACAGATATCAAAATGTACAAGTCATATGCACAGTTAATTTATTATGACTTTAGATTCTACATTTCATTATCATAGAATTTAGCTGCAGGTGGAGTCACTAGATGTAAAAATATTATATATAATATATATATTTTGTTTTGTGTTTTTGGAGGTCTTTCTTTAAATAAGAGTCAGTCGTGCAAGTCGTCATATTGAAATGGCGAAGTGTTTTTTGTTGGATTTGGTCTCAAGTGTACTGTTACTTTCTTCCTTGCCAGGGATCCCCACCTCCTCTCAGCCCACCATGACTGTAACAGCACAGCGCCGCCAACCTCCCGTGGTGCCGCTCACCCTCACCTCTGACCTCCATCTTCAACAGTCCCCACAGCAGCTCTCATCCACCCTGTCCTCGCCCGTAAACATCACACAGGTAATGTTTTACTGGCAGCTTAACTTAAAGTTGTAGTTGACAGTTTTACAGTTGTGTTAAAACCAGCTGTGTATTCCAAACTAAATACATTTTTGCCGCACTGGACTTATAACTAAACTTATACTCAAATAAACCACCAATCATCACATCACATCACATGAGCCTGGCCTAAAGAGAGTCTGTGTGCGTCTTTCCGCAGGCTTTGCCAACTGAGTCGTTGACCCTGGAGCAGCAGCTCTCCCAGTACCCCCTGTTCAACCAGCTGACGGCTCAGGCCCAGGCTCAGCTGATCAGCGATCTGCAGAAACAGCAGCAGGCCTTGCCTCAGGGCATCCAGCTCATCGCCTTGCCAACTTCGGTCTCCACTGGTTCGGCCACTGCCAGCAGCCCCTCCCCAGACAGCCAGACCACCGCCAGCATGAGCATCAGCTCGGTAAGGCACCCGGAGATCTTGTCAGAAACGTCAAGTAGAAACACGGATAACTATGAATCTGATTAAATGTCTGGGATTCTATTGCTTATTCTTGAGCGTGTTTACATTTTCCACCCTAATTCCGTGAAAGTTTTCAGACAGTCTAGACTACATCCCGGTAAACATGTTCACATCCGTCTTATTCTACTGAGCTTTGACATTGATTTGTCATTTTGTAGAGTGACTAATGACAGCTGCCCGGAAATTATGTCCAGTTACCTTCAAAGCAGAAAATTTTATTAGTTGTCTGATGCTCACATTTTTCTAAGGAAGCTGCTCTCAGGACAAATTCATTTTCTACCGTTTTCTCAGCTTTTGTAGCTTTTCAGATGTAGTTGGTTGAAGATGTTTGTCTATAACCACATCAAAATACTGCACACTTTTGACCATCCTTTTAAAACACACTAGCTAATTCAACTTTACTTTTGAACTACATATATTCACACAAGAGAAGGATGAATAGACATTGCTATTGTACAGTCACATGCAGACAAACTGGGCAGTCGGAAAGTTTGGTGGTGAGTGTTCATTTTTCCCACCCTCTGTATATAATGAGTAGATCATTAGCTGACGCCATCTCACATCCTGTCCTTTGAGAATTGTGTGTGACAGGCATAGAGCTTAGTGCTTAGCTAACCCTCTTCCCTCCAACAGTACCGCAATCAGACTGGCTCACCAGCCACTCAGTCTCCAACCTCCCCAGTCTCCAATCAAGGCTTCTCCCCCGGCGGTTCGCCTCAAGTAAGGGCCCACCCACCGAGCTAGCTGCTTTTTGGGGAAGGGCTTTGCGCCTGGGGGAAAGCTAATTGTAGATGAGTTAGGCTGCTTTTCATTCTTTGTATCAGCAGTTAACCAACCATGGTGTCGACAGCTGCATAACTCATTTCCTCATCACCACTGTCAACTCTGTTCACTGTGTGCATGAAAACATGGCAATAGTTTGTCGATGGAGGCCCTGATCATTTGATACTCTAAATATGTTAATGTAGCAAAACTCATAAGTTATTAGTATGATTGAAACAATATTTTCATGTAGTGAGCTGTAGGGATTTCTAAGTAGTTTCACAGGACAAGAAGTATATTAGCTTTTTTCTTACCCATAAACAGCCTTCTTTCAAAGTAATTCTTGCTTATATTTTGGGTCACTAATACACTTGATTATTGCCAGTCAGAAGTTTTTTAGCAGCTAGTTTGAGCACAGAGCCTCAGTTTACAGCTGGTATACACATACACATAAACACATCATGTCTTTCCCTCTGTTGGGGAAAGAGTCATCAGAGCCTTATTCCATCTTCAGTAAAACATTTGGCAGAAAGGCAAAAGCAGCTGCATGTGTTTTAATAATACACTTCATGTGTTTAGTGTTTTTCAAGGTGCAGGGCCAGTTGCTGGCAAAAGGCCACATCAAGAAAAGCAGTTACTATGACAAAAAGAAAAAAATTAGAAACGAAATAAGAGATAATTTTATTTAGTTGAGAACTTGTAAACTTAAGAATGTAAGGTCAAACATAAACCTAAAGACTGGGCTTTCATGCGCTGATCAACCTCTAAGTTATCAGTTATCAGTGAACAAATGTTGAAAAATGGTTCGCCTTGGACTCTACCACTGAAAGAAAGCCAATCACACCGTGATGACTCTATATGTTCATTGGTGCTTTTCTCATTGCGAAGATATTTTAGAGGGGAAATTCCAGTATTTATCAACCAGGGTGGTAGTCTCATTTTTTTTATCCATTAGTCTCTTATCTGACTGATTAGTCATGCCATTTTACTCATCACCCCTGCTGTAGAGATGTGAGAAAGTTTCTCCTTCAGCTTTCCAAATAATTAAAATTCAACAGCAATCATTTGTCTGAGTTCGAGCGAAAGAAAACACACAAAGCAGGTCCCGAGAAATCCCAGGAGCCGATGTAGCAAACAGCCTGAGCTACAGCTACTCAAAGACGAATGACGATTTCTGAAGCTTTGGAGGCTCGTGCTCCTTTTTCTGATTAACTTTATGAAGTTCCTCAAATCTCTGCAACAAAGGCAGTGAGTAAATTATCCTGACTAACAATGGACAACAATATAACAGTCAGGTTGACAGATACTAGAATTTCCCTTTAAGTCGACTTGTGTTTGTGTCATCGTGAACAGGGCTGCCGCAGTCATCACATCACTGTCATCACTCATCATGCTCACATTATCACTATCATATTACTCCAATGTCTCAGTTTTACTTTATCATGTTAAAATTATTAGTGTGTGTGTGTGTGTGTGTGTGTGTGTGTGTGTGTGTGTGTGTGTGCGTGCGTGCGTGCGTGCGTGCGTGCGTGCGTGCGTGCGTGCGTGCGTGCGTGCGTGTGAAATTTGAATAACCAAAAAATCATTAAACAACACCACGTTTTCATTTTATTAGCCACGTTTTTTTTATCCTTTTGGAAAATCTGAACCATGACAGCCCTCCTCATGAAAATCATTCGCTTTAGTCACTGCTCAGTTGTGTGTTTTGCTTGTGTTTTCTGTCACTCCATCGCTAAAAATGTCTGCTTCTCGGCCCGTATAACTTGCTCTTCTGGCTGATTTTTGTTTTTGTGTTTTAATTTTTGCTGCTTTTCTTTAAATTTGGTCTGAATCTTTTTTTTTTTTTTTTTTGTGGCTCACAATCTTCCTTACAGCATATTCCTGTGGTGGGCAGTATATTCGGCGACTCCTTCTACGATCAGCAGTTGGCATCAAGGCAGACCAACGCTCTTTCTCACCAGGTGACACAAAAAAATAAGCAGCAACGAAAGAAATGTTTACTTCAGATTGTTCCTGATTTTACTCTGAGCTCCGTTTCTCTGCTTTCCAGCTGGAGCAGTTCAACATGATCGAGAACCCCATCAGCTCCACCAGCCTTTACAATCAGTGCTCCACCCTCAACTACACGCAGGCGGCCATGATGGGTCTTACCGGGAGCAGCTTACAAGATTCTCAGCAGCTCGGCTACAGTAGCCATGGCAACATCCCCAACATCATCCTAACAGGTAGCCACGCCACCAGACGCACTTTTACCCCTGTAGCTTATTGTATACGCGTGACTCACCAACACAGCCGTGTCTCTCCTCAGAAGGTTTTAGTTGTTCGGTCGCACAAACTATCCGTCATCTATTTTTGGCTGCAGTGTGTTTTCAGGCAGAGCAGAGTGACAGGTGGGAGAGACGGAGGATGACAAACTCACAAAGGGGAGGAGATCAGGAACTGAGAGAAAGAGAAGGAGTGATATGGAGAAGAATTGAGGGAGGGATGAATAACTGAATGAGAAAGATGAGAGAGAAGAAGAAGCATGAGAGAGGGACAGAAACAGATGGGGAGGGATTAAGACTGGGGGGACACATGACAAACTCCTGCCTCAGTTTCAGCTGGACCTCATGGTATGTTTTCTCTATGTTTATATAAATTCCAGTACAATAACACACTCGGTAAACTAGTTATTGGAGATTTTCTGTTGCTATTTAGCTGCAGAAGTAGTGTATATTTTCACCCTCACCCACTGCCCTCTAATGCCACACTGCCAAAACTTCTTGCCACCCCATGTAAAATTTTCTAGATCCACCACTGGGCCACAACACCACACACTGTTTGTTTGGACATGTAATAATGTCTGCTTAAGACACAACATGGCTGCATTTAATAGTTCTTTTAGTGAAAAATTATTTTAAGGAGATTTTTCCAGACTTCTTGTATCTACATATCATTAATTCTTTGTCAGCCTGGTCCGGCAAATTACAAACCACAGGAACCACTGGTTTGTTAAATACATTTAAGGTTGATGAAAGCCTTTGAAATATAATAATGTTGGATGTTTTTGTCTAAATATATTAACTTTCCAGACTTAGCTAATATACCACGCAATACTAGTTAAAACTGGCAAAAACCATGTTACCTTTAACTTCAAAGTCCCTCTCCGGTCAAAATGGATGTTTGAGCTTCACTGTGCAGAATGATGTATTCGACACTAGAAGGCTTTTTTCACATTCATCTGCTGAAAGTGGAAAGTTTCTCTGAGTCCACCTTAAACCTGAGGGTGTGTACCTACAAGCATGATTTGTTACATCACTACTAGTTTGGAGCCAGTAAACAACTTACACAAGTGTGATGTGGAAACCTGAAGCCTCTAGTGCACATATACAGTGAACAAGGAGACATCTTGTGTCCAGCAGTCTAACTTTTGAAATGAAACTAATTTGCATATTCATAGATTCTGGATTTTTAAGGAAGTATGAAGGAGTAGATGTCAATGTAAGGATTTTTATCATGATAACTGAACTTTTTTTTGTGGACAAAACATGTCAGACACCATCTTTTATTCAAAGAAGAGGATTTTTATATGTTCTAAAACATGTCTGGAGGGAATCTGTAAATGTTGTTTGCACATGGAGCCTGTCAAACCTGCCCCATCCTTCTATGTCCACCTCCAATTCTTTCTTTGATGTTACGTATTTCAGTCACAGGTGAGTCTCCGCCGAGCCTCTCCAAAGAGCTGACCAACTCGCTGGCGGGCGTCGGCGACGTCAGCTTCGACACAGACTCTCAGTTCCCACTTGACGAGCTGAAGATCGACCCCCTCACTCTGGACGGACTGCACATGCTCAATGACCCCGACATGGTGCTCGCCGACCCTGCCACCGAGGACACGTTCAGGATGGACAGGCTGTAATGTGAGATGCTGACTGTGGCCGAGAACAAGAAGAAAAAAAAAACACACTAACTTGTGAATGGAGAGAAACAAAGGGCAGGATGAACCCTCTCCCTCGTTGCATGGCCGTCCAGCTGTCCGACCTCGCCCTCGACTCCGTGAAGCCCTTTGAAACGATGCGCCACCAAAAGACAACAGGGAAAAAGACATCCAGTGGCTTGCCAGGGAATGGCCTCGCTGTCGTTTTGAATGAGATTGGTCGCTCAGCGCTTTCGCTAGCCTACTGTGTTTACAGTGTACCATTACATGCCACATATATTCCAAAAAAAACGCACATTTGACTTTTTTTTTTCTTTTCATATCCACTTTAATATTTGTTTCTGTTCATATTTGCTTGTAGCAGGAAGCTGCTAGGACATTGGGCTAAACCGTACCCGATAAAACGGCTGTGTTTGGGGGAAAAAAAAAAAACAAGGAAAAAACCACCACAGCCAGTTTGCTTGTACCCTGTAATCAAATGAATCGGTTTTCCCATCATGCCGTAACGGCTTTCTATTTCACACTCAAAGCTTTATTTTTGACAACCAAATGTTATTTTCATCATGTACTGTATGTTTTGATGCTTTATGTATTTATATGTTCTATTTATTTATTTGGTTAAAGATTTTATATTCCATTTCGTAATTTCAATTTGATGCCAAAATGCTCTCTGTAGGCATAGTGTAAAATTGCACTGATGTAATTTGTGTCTATTTATTAATTACTAACATATTTATATATGTGTTTATTAAGCTACTTGGTTAATGAAGGAGTGCAAAACCTCCCCATAGTTGCTCTTTGGTGTTCGATGTGCCATTCTCTGATACAGGACGTGGTAGGTGTTGCCATGCTGCAGACGGTCAAATCAAAATATCATAGTTTTTAGCACTGGTCCAGAAAATGCTGCGTGCTCCAGAAATGGGTTGGTTTTACGCCAGTTGAATTAACTTTTTCTGAGAAAATCATCAGGTATTTCTATTTAACTAGAAAGCAAGAAAAACGCGTCCAAATTGATTTTCTGCTCTGAAAAGCCAATATCTCCAGACTGGTCTTTCTTTCAGGGAAGGAAGCTGTCTGTTTTTAAACCAGAGAACACTAAAATCTTAAATCTTTTTAAGTCGTCACTGTGAAATCACCTGATTTTGCCTTACATGAGTATTCTACTGTTCTACTTAAGTGTCTAATGTGACAACGTATTTTCGTAACTTATTGTGACATTTTCTTGTATTTGAGAGGAACTTTTGGTCAGTGATATTTGTGGTTATGTTGTGTAAGGTTTGACAAATCAATGTACTGTATTTTGTAGCGGTACAGTTTATAGCCAAATTGTTGATGTTTTATAAAGTGCGTCAAAAAACTACAAAAAAACTTCGAAAGGATGGGTTTAAAGTATTCGAGAAGGAGTGCAAATATGGGGAGGCTTTTTGCTCCTTGACAGGGAAGCTCTAACAAAAACGCTGTTGACTTTCGCCACAGGAGTCCTCAATGATTAATGGTTGATCATTGCATATTGAACGGTAGCAAAGCCTCTAAATGCTTGATGCAAATTTGCATTACTTCATGAATATATTGAGACTTTATTGTAGAATTTCTGACTTCATTTATTTAACTAGATGAAGCATATAAAGGTTATATTTAAGAAAGAATATGAGTATATTTATATGTTTAAAGTATTGTTTTTTGACAGAATCAAGATCTGCCCCATTCATTCAGTGTTGTAAACAACAAAAATGGTCACAAAAACAATCAGGGATGTAGTAGAGACTAAAATTGTTTACGCCACCTTTTCAACCGAAAAGTGTTTACAAAAGTTTTATCTGAAAATTTCTACATTGATATCATCTCGCACTACATCCATGACACAATCCCTGCTGATCCGTTGGAACTATTTTTCCAAAATGTGTAGAACAAATTGGGTAAAATGTTTAAACTGTTAAAACACACAGAGACTTCTGCCATGGCCTTTTGTCAGAGTTTCCCTGAGAGTTGTGTGTCAGTCTGTGGGATCATGTTTGGTATATTGTAATGTTTGTGTACAGACATCATTTACTCGACTAAAGCGCTGTTGGGAAGAGGTCCCGACCCCCACGAAAAAGGAATCACGTTTGGTTTACTGCACACCTCTACAGTTGTACGATTTGTTTCCATTTATCGTCTGCTGCACATCTCCATCTAAGGTTTTGTTTGCCTTCAACAGATCTGTGATTCCTATGCAAATGAGACAAAAACTAACAAAACACTTAAAGGAAAAATCCACCTTTGTATCCTTTTACGCTGTTCAACACATTTCAGGAGTTGGATTTATACTTCTGCAGCAGCGTGTTTATTGTTGTGGAGGTTTTTTACAGCCGAGTCTGACATGTATCTCCTCAAAACTGTAAATACACATCAGCTTGTGTTTTCTCCTCTTTGAGTAATTTGAAGAAAAGATCAGTAATCTCCTTTTCAATAAGGCTGGATAAATTTATATTGTCATCTAGAGAAACCATTTCAATTGCAAACTTCCTCCTCGCTGCTCTCTATCAAAAAATGTAAATTATTTGACTAAATAATGAATGCTAAGCTCAGCTATCATCCTGTTTCAGTAGCTGGGCGTGTTTGTATTCTGTAATCTGCTCACATTTCCATTTTAAACTTGAATTATTTTCTATATGTCAGAAGATGGAGAAACATGCCAATTTTAATTTCCCAGAGCCCAAAGGATGTCATCAAGTTTCTTACTTTATTTGACCAACAGTCAACCCAGAGATATTCAGTTTACTATCATATATCATGGCAAAGAAAAGCAGCAAATTCTCAAATTTGAGAAGCTGAAACCAGAGTGTTTGGCATTTTTGCTCTAAAAATGACTGAAATAGGATGATTATTATTATAGTTACTGATTAATTTTCTCTCAATTGATAAATCGAGAAATTGTTTTAGCTTAAGAGTGTAATCTCTATATTACTTTGAGTGAATAATACATACTTGTAGTGTCCAATCTAGTGTTGCAGTGGTGCTTTGACAATCAACGAGTGAAATCGTACGCTTAACTAAAGATCAGAGGAACACGTCAATGGAGAAGCATAAATCCAGCTTCACTTGTCATAAAAGTGTCATTTTCTTTATCTTTTCTGTTTTGTTTTTGTTTTGTTGTGTTTATGTGCAACACTCCCCCTGCATTGTTGTCCTGTGCTTCAATTGGTGATTTTGTAAATTTTTACAGAATTCCTCTCCACCATGACACATTTCTCTTCCTGTGTGACTGTTGAACAAAACTGCTGCTTTAGAAATAAGCCCTTTTCCTCAAATTCTGAGGGATTTGAAGTCAAACATGATTTACTTTGAATGTTTTTTTTTAGATCATTGAAACATTTGAGAAATGTGAGATACTAGTGTTTTTGTTCCTCTTAAGTTGGATTTTTCCTTTTAAGTCACTGAAACAAATGTATAGAAAACATTCTTTGCAGATTACATGTTTCCAAAGGTTTTCATTCCTAAAAATATACACTTATGTGTTTGAGCCAAACTTCACTGTTGCGTAGCCAATAACGCCAGTGATTTGAGCTTTCCTGTAGTTTCCTTTTCTTCCGTCATCATGCTGAATACTAGTCGTTCACACTGACCTTGTACATACGCTATAGCTGAAACAAAATGCATGACTAAACTGACAGTCAAAACCTCTAAACGAAGGCCTTCTATAGCTCCGCAGGTTTGATTTGTGTAACATAACGCTACCACAAAGTCTAAAGGGATGCATGTCTGGGTTTCTCCTGTGCGACAGTTTCCTGTTAAGTGACTCTGTTACCTCCATCTCTGTATAATGCTACTTCACGAATGATAAAAGAATGTATTTTCTGCGGCAGTGTGGCAGTTGCCAAATGACCTGACGGTTGGAGTTTTTGGTGCCGAACCAGACTCTTCTCTCTCTCTGCGCTTCAGTCGTCCCTTCTCATCCCCCCCCCCCCCCCCCCCTCCTGAGGAATTAGACTGTTGCTTGTTCCACTTTTTCTCTTCCTACTGTAGCATCTCACAGCATACGAGTTCAAACAATCGATTCTCGTACGAAAAGAACCCACAGCCCCTGCGCTCTGTCTTGCAAAGATGGCAGATTGGCACGTGCACTGATCGTTTGCATATGTGGACTTGAATCTTCTGACGCTTCTGCATTACACAGTCAACTGCATGACATGATAGACAGACTGGGCAGATTATTATCCCATGTTATGTATAGGACTTTGATCTAGCTATGCTGAAGTGGAGTGTGTTTTAAGACATCAGATATGATTGTTTTTTTTTTTGTTGTTGCCTATCATGTCAGGTTTTGGACTGGGTAAAGTGTAATCCTGTTTTTTTTTTGTGTGTGTGTGTGTGTGTTGGTTTTTTTTGTTGTTGTTGTTTTCCCTGTTTTCGTGCAATGTTTAGTCCACTAGTTGCTTCGCACTTTATTTGTGACTTCCTGGCTTTTGAACAGGGACTGTTTTGCCCGATTGGAATGCTGACTGTTTCACACCAGATGTATACTCCGGAAATATTTTCATGTCAAAGAAAAGATGAATTCTCTATTTTCCTTTGTAAACTATATTTTGGCTTGTCTTGTTTTTTATCTGTGAAGATTTTAGGGGATGCAAAACTAGAAAGGGCTTACTTCAGTGCAGCTTGCGCTCTTGTGTTGGAAAGGAACGGCGCTCCGAATGTATTTCTTTGTTGGTCAGTTTCCCCCCTACATGAAAAAAGCATCGAGTTTGAGTGTGTCAGGGTCAATACACCCGAGGAATGACACTAGGTTGACCTTAGTAGTTTGTCACAACCTTAAAAAGTTTTGTGTGAAGCAGTTTGCATCTTGACTTTGACTTCACCTACTGCCACTACCAGAATACTGTACAGTGCTCACTTTATGAAATTAGCTCAAACTCTGAAATGAAGGTTACACGATCATCCACCAGAATGAAAACATGTCACACAACTCGTCTCCAGTACACCATATTTTATCTACCAAATGTTTCTGGCTGCATAAAATGTTTGGTGTACTGGAGTAGAGTTGTTCGACATGTCTTAATTTTAATGGATGTGCATTAAAGCTCACACTGCTCTTGCTGGGTGAGCATTCTCAAAGTTAGAAATTAAAGGGGACCTATTATGCTTTTCCTTTTTTCAGTCATATATATAATGTTGCAATGTTGGATATTCATATTAAACATGGCCAAAGTGTCAAATAATGAGGTAAACGTATGTAGAAGTAATCCCTGTGAGCAAAAAGCATCGACTGCTCTTGACTGCTCGGTTTCCAGCGTTCTTTTCTACTTTCAGCCCTGTTCCGCTCTGCTAACATTATGGCATTTTTCCATTGTTTTGGGGTAGTCATGCTGAGCTGAGCTGAGCTGGCACGCTGAGTGTTTTTCCATTACACAGCACGGCAAAGTAAATTAAGTAGTTTACCTGGTGGAGGTGTGCTGGTCATCTGCAGCTCTTCATCAAACATCATCATCACTGTGGCTGTTTCTGCTTGTACTATTCCCCCCCGCATTATTTCTAACTGATCCGCTGAACAAAGAGCTCCAAATATCTCCATATGTTGTTGTGTCGCCCAACTTCTAGGGCCACTACGGAAGCCCTGCTAATTCGGTGAGGAACATGTTTAATTTCCTGTAAATTCTTCAATAATAGAAGTCTCCAGTTATTTAGTCATTTAAATGCTTTTAATATGAAGCAGTTAAGCAGGAAATGTTGGGTTTGCATCGGCGGTAACTTAACAGAATTGACTCAGCTGCCCCTTGGCTGGCTTCTGGAAAGCCGGCCAATCAGAATAGAGTGGGCTCATCGGAACGGGTGATTTAAAGAGACAGGAGCTAAGACTGCCTGTTAAGAGACAGAGGCTGAACTGAGGGGCTACATAAAGGGCCAGTATAAGATAAATAAGGAGTTTTTTGAACTGTGAATCATGCCAAGCTACTCTAGTGGAGTCCAAGAATAAAAATATAGAGCTGGAAATGAGCATAATTGGTTCCCTTTAATGTATGACAAGGGTAGAAGATGCCATTTTCATTTGTCACATAAAGTTTGCTCACAGAAACTAACATTGGTAGAGGTTAGAGTTAAAGTTAGGCAGCTAATACAACTTCGATTAAAGTTACGAATATTTTTTTAAAAAAGGCAGTTAATAGGATATTTTTAAAAAGTAAACTTTGTTCGCCAGAGTTGAAAGTAAATGCCTTTACCAGATTCCTTTATTGGTCGGAAAACAATTATTACTTCTCACACGTAGGGCATCACGCTAATTTCACTAAATTCAATGAGCTGAGGCTAAACACTGATTATAGGAAACGTTTCTGGCGATTGAACAGTTAGAAGTCCGTTTACCAAACAGATGAGATGGACAGATCAGCTCAACGTACTACGTCTTGTAAACCTTTATTCTGACTCATCTGCATGTTTTTAGTTTGAGACACCACTTTCTTGCATTACTTTTTAGCACAGCAAACATTTATCTTGTGTTTTAAAAAGCAATAAAGCAAAATTCTGTCTCAAACTGAAAAAGCTGACGAGTGAATCTCAAACAGGCGTCCTGTGTTTAAAAGTGTATTCCTCAGTCCCAGAATAAATGGAGAGAGTTGTTGCTCTGTCTTTACTGCTTGTTCCCAGAGTGTTTTAGGTCTGAATAAAATGTCCCTTTAATAACATGGGGTTTTCTAAATGACTCTACAACTCATTGAAACATGTAAAAGGCTCTGGAAAACACAGTTTAAGTTACACTTAAAGCTTATAGTGAGAATAGCATTATATCACTGTTGTCCTGTAAGTTGTAGTAAAAGATCTGTAGTTATTTATTTGTTGCCATGTGATTCTCCTTATGTGACCATTTGTTTATAAGATGAAAGAAAAATGTCAATTAAATTGAATGTGGAAGACAGATTTTTTCTCTGCACATAGTCTTGATTTGCAGAATATGCTGATTCAAAACTGTCCAGTGTCATTTTACAACATCGCAGCGTGTTGCTGTGGACATGCATGATGTTTCAATCCTGTTGTATATTGTCTTTGCTATTGTTTCTATTTTGTAATCTGTATTTCCAAATGCAAATTTAAAAGATTATTTTGGATATGTGCATGCTTGTGAAATGTTCAGAATGTTGATTTCCACTAAAAGCTGTTGAGTTTCAAAAAAAAACAAAAAAAAAACATGTCTGTTACTTAACGTCAAATGTTTGACCTTTTTTGTAGTGTAGTTAGTTTATGATAGAGCTTAACCACTATCATAATATTATCAAAATACCTTGCATTATCAATAACAATTGATAAGTTTAGATTATTATATCACTGCAGTTGATGCATCTGACATGTTTGCAAGTTAAAGCTACCTCTTAAACATTTCATCATCACTGATAAGGTCATATTCAGCATTTGTGAATATGCACGATAAAACTTAGCAGAGCCGAAATTCATCCACACATAATTTACCAAAATCCACATTTATTCATAAGTAAAAGTTGAATCTTTGCAATAATTCCTCTTTCAGAAAGTATAAATTGACACAGAGTGGACAGTATTTTGGAGCATTATAATATTATTTAAGACATATTTTTCTGTTTGGGAACAGCTAAACAATTCAAACTATTCTTGTTCTAGAAATGGTTCCCTTTGAAAAGTTTTACAGCTGTGGAGTTTCCTCTTTTGTCAGGATTTTACTGGAGATGTTTCAGAGACCTCTGCTGGGCTTTTCATTGAACGTTTACATAGTGATGATCTTTCTGACACCAAGTTGTGCGTTGGAAAGTGTTCCCAGAATTCCCTGGGCTCGTTTACTCTCATCAGGCCACCAGCTGGACTTGCTGCGCTCTGTAGGTGTCAAAGTCCTCGGGAATAGTGTCTGGAGAGAGACAGATCAGTGTAGTTTACAGTTTGAGCAATCAACGAAGAGCATTTATCTTACATTTATACTCTATTTCCAATGAGTACAAAAATAAATGTCATCCAAATTGATAAAAATCCTCTTTTAATTGTATTCTTTTAGTACACTGTTAAGATGTGTCTCAGTCAATCAGTTAAAAAAAAACATTTCTGGCCTCATATTGGGCAATTTACAATTATGTGCCTTAGTAGTACTTGAAGTTGATGTCCCTCAACTGTCAATAATCTGTTGTAAAATGTTGAAAGATCCACTAATGCTTAGTTAAAATCTTATTTTATTTAGAACTTAGAAGAGATTAATAATAGGGTCAATTAAATAGGAAAAAACAAAGACATGTAGATGTAAAACAGAATGTCACAGTTAAATAAAGTAAGTCTGTTCACATGTAAAAGGTAATAAAAAATGTGTTTGAAGGAAGTGATAGCAGACCCAACACTCACCGTTGCAGCGGTAACGCAGGTTGGCCCAGATGATGTTCTCCTGGGAGAAGCAGAAGACTCCCAGTCGGCCTCCTCTCATTGTGGCGTCTATGATGACGCCTGTGTCCGCCACCATCTGAGGACCCTCGTAGAAACGAACCCTGCACACCGACAGAGAGTAGTGACATCACACCGCAAAGAGTGGATTCAACATTTTATAGGAAAATTTGTGAACAAGACAAATGTGGAGCAGCTACTTCTACGTCATTCTACTCAACAGTTAAATTCTACTCCCGACAAGACAGCAAGCAAGTGGCAGAATATTCCTTTAACTGAGTCAGTACCTGATGTAGCCATCAGCAGGTCGGTGCTGCAGGAACCAGCGATAAGACGTCTTGTCCTTCCAGCCAACATTGCGAGCATCTTTCCACAGCAGCTTCACCTGGTCACTCGTGTCGCCGGTGTGCCACAAGGCATTCCTCAGGTTCTCACCTGGACCCGTGTTTGACTTGACAGCCTTTTCACAACCACGAATGACAAGAAATCTGAGTCTGCACAACATTTGAAGTCTTAACATAAGTCATGGCAACTTCTGAATGTTTGTGCATATCGTCAAAAACAATTTAACACTTAAGGAAAAACAGAATATTGTATAGTCTAAAATACTAATGGACCAGTAGATTACCTTCAGCTGGATGCCGGGTTCTGCTACGGCTCTGAATGGGTTTGCCTGCCAGTAGATCTGTTCCACCTGCTTCCACATCACCACGTAGAAACTGGAGCTGTCCTGGTACCCGAAGATGAATCCTGCGTAGTCGTCGTCTGTTACCGTGTTCACATGAAACGTCCCTTCAAAATCCACGCCGCTGAAAGCAGTGTAACCTGATGGAGAAGATGTAGCACACAGGTGTCACCGGATGCAGAAAGAAACTGGAAGCTCTGTTTTAATGTCGAAATTATGGAAACTGAACTACATGAAAATTTGCCCCACTGATATTTTGTGTTTAGTTTAATGTGTGGACTGTTTAGTGGGGAAAGTGGACTCCCCTAAAGCTCAACAAAGGATTTAACAATAATGATCTTACAACTTTTTTTTTCCTACAAGTGACCGTTTCATAACTTATCTCAAACATACATTTCTGTAAATATCAACATTCAAAACTCTGACATATTGGTCTAACAACAAGTTGCCAACATGAGATGCTATGTTAGCATTTACCCAGCATTATTTTCTTCATTTCAGTTACAAATGATGTAACTGTGTTATATAAATGTCATCCATTTTTAAGAGATGTTCTTTAAGGTTTGAATAGCAGATGTTCTTACCAACAGCCAACCCAGGATCACTATTCATCGTCTGGACAATCTCTCTTCCCTGCAGAAAAATGTTTCTTTTTTTAAATTGTTGATTTATAGGACATTTTATCAGACTGAGAAGTAGTTGTGCATTTTGGGACTCTTTCATTAATTCATTATACAGTTGTATATTTGGGAAGTATGCTTTTTTTAAAAAGAAAAATTGTCTACTAGAACCATTAAAGCTCCTGTATGGAAGTATGGAAGGCCATTTGAGCAAATAATGTTTCTAAGACGTTATTTGCTCAAATGGCCTCAAATTACCTTCCATAAATTGATGTTATTTCTCATTTGTTGAGTACATGTTGTGGTGTTACAGATGGGGTTTATGCCAAACCATTTTTTGGCCGTGACTTCAACAGGAAGCAAATCAGCAAGAGAGCAAATCAGTGTATTTCCCAAAATTTAGAAAAAGTTTAAATAAAGATGTATTCCTTTACATTTATGAAGTACTTTATGAAACAACAAAATAGCAGGAAAAAAAGAAGGAAAAAATAAGTCACTCGACCTGGTTCAGCACCACCCAGTTGGGGTCGATCTGTGCGTCTCCCTCCGGATCTAAAACAACGGTCTGATACTCCCTGAAGTCGGTGAGGGTGACCTCAGCGTTTTCAGGACAAGCGTCAATGGTGTCAATGATAGTGTCATTGTCGAAATCCCTCTCACAAACATCACCCACACCATCGCCTGGGAGGACAGATAGATGGATAGATGTAAGTGTTCACTATTCATTATTTGCTGCTATTCATTAATGGTGTTATCTTGAGACGAGTTAATTTATCTTGAGAAAACAAAAGGCCGATTTCTTGAAATAACAAGACAAGAAGCTCATTCTTATTTGTTCATTCTTGTCTTTTCTCCATATCTCCCTCACATGGATGGCACAACTATTTAGATCAAGCGCAAGAAGCCTTCAGGTGGCTCTGAAGGGTTCAAATGTGTCATATGTTGGTTCTTATTCCCTCTCTCCACCTTACTTTCCCTTCTCTCATTAAGTCTAATAAAATGAAAATGCTTGAAAGGTATTGTTTGGTACTTCTCCTACATGAGACATCCTATCAGGAGTTAATTAACCTGCCATTTGGCTGTGACCCACGTGTCATTAATAAAGGTGCTGTTATGACATTTTCACCTTAAATTAGTTGCTACAGTCGTCAAGATGCCATCTATGCATGCTGGCATGGCACTCCTGATCTCTGATAAACATTATAAGTAACAAGAGGAAATGACCTTTGGTTTTCTCGTGATAACGGGTTGATTATCTTATCTCGAGATAACAAAGCTCATTTTCTCAAGATAACGAAATAATTAACTTGTGATCTCAAGATAACAGCATTAAAAAAAGCAATTGCAAGCCTAGCTGTTCTTGGCTTCCTGACCTGGAGCATTACTCACTGTCAGAGTCCTCCTGCAGAGGGTTGGGGATCAGACGGCAGTTATCAGGTCCAGGTGGCAGCAGGTCCGGGATGCCGTCATTATCATCGTCATCATCACACTCGTCTCCCTTGCCATCCTTGTCGGTGTCCAGCTGGGAGCTGTTGATCACGGCTGGGCAGTTGTCTCGAGAGTCTTGGTGACCATCGCCATCACTGAGCAAGAGAGATTTTGATCACTACACTACACTAATTACACAGATACAAATGATTCGTGATGTGAGTGATTAGGTCACACAATACCTGTCCTTGTTGGTGTCACAAGGGTCTCCAATCAAGTCATTGTCTGCATCCATCTGAGAGACATGACAGTCATTGTTAGCATATAGTTAAACCCAACAGTAAACCAGCCATGACTATATGATACATTTGGTTGACAAGACAATGTGGATTCAGCTAGTTGAAACTCTTTAAGAATTATACATTAGTTTTATTGACTACCACCATGTTCTTCTTATTATTTATGTTCTTATTTATTATTATTTTCCACTAGCAGCATGAGCAATGTAGTATTTGGGGACTTAAACTTTTCCAAAGAATAACTTAACACCAGGCTGAAAAGCAGTGTGTTTCACTGCCCTCGCTGGATGAAAGTTTCACCTGTAGCCACACCCAACAGTGATGTCACAGTGTACTGACACACCCTGAAGTACACTTCTACATCACTGAAGGAAGGTGACAAATAGTCACAAAGTGGGAGGAGCTGCTGGAAGCCAGTAAGGCACAAGTCAGAGCACTAGAAAATTCAAAATACTTCATTGCTGCGCTTTGCAGAACAACACACAGTGTCATTGTTTCTGAATTTACCAACAAGTGACACAAAATTTAAAAGAACTGCTTTAAGCTGCAGGTTGTCTTTTCAGTTTTCTCAACAGTGTAATCTTTAGCCATTAGCTGTACACATAAAAGTTTAAGGTCAGTGATTTGATAGTTCCTGCTGAAATACACCCGTGGGTCACTGTTTTTATCAAAGAACCAGATATTTTCCAACACAGTTCATCTTTTGGAATAATGATTTAACCGGGAGAGTTTCATCTTGATCCAAGCCGCACAAGAGCTCCAACTGTGAGTCACATAATAGGAAAAATGAATGGAGTTTTACTATTAAACCACTGGAGGTCAGTAAAAACAACTGGTTTTAAATTGCTCTTGTGGCTTTTTGTGCAGATGTCTTTGGTCAACATTCTTAGTGATAAATACCTTGGAAATGTCACATGGACATTCTTGAAGTTTCGCCCCTAATTCTTCTTTATCTTTGACAGAAAGAAGTTGCAACTCCGTTTACAACTTTACTCTCCATATCATATTTGTACCATCTGTAGTTTTCAGCATTATGTCTAAAGAGTTCAACATGTTTAACCTCAACCTTACTAACAAGCTTTACATACTTAGAGGCAACTTATACCTGTTATTCTTATTAAAAGATTTCTGACCTGGTCGGGGTTGGGAATATATGGACAGCTGTCGCAGGCGTCTCCCACTTGGTCTCCATCGCGATCTTTCTGGTCAGCATTGGGAACCCTTTTGCAGTTATCCAGGTGATTGAGGATTCCTGAGATTAAAGCAGGCATCAATGTTTAAAATCCAATTCTGATTTTATTCAGGCATAGATTTATATCTGTATGAATGCATCAAAAACTTTTCAATCATAACTTAAGTGACATGCCACTTTTAACTCAGTGTTGCCATTGGTTTTTCAGTATGCATGAATAACTCTAATAACTAAATTTTGTAGAATACTCACCATCCCCATCAATATCTTCATCACACTCATCACCAAATTGGTCCACATCTGTGTCCTTTTGGTCGTTTTTGACGGCGCGGCAGTTGTCACATGCGTCACCAAAGTCGTCTTCATCGATGTTCCTCTGGTCCACATTGGGCACCAGCACACAGTTATCCTGTAGAGAAGTTTTAGTTTTAGTGTCTGCAGGTCTACTGAAGTGAAAAATACATGCTCGTAGGCTTTTCATTCATACATGCATTCAGTTTTATCCATTATTTTCATGTTAAATTCTTTTGTGCATGAACCTGTGTGTTGGGTATCCCATCCCCATCTGCATCTTCATCACAGGCGTCTCCAATTCCATCACTGTCGGCATCTTCTTGACCAGAGTTGGGCACAGTGAGACAATTATCCTGAAAAGAAAAGCACTCGCTATTAAAGTAGACTACAAGAAGGGACAGCCAGAGTTAATATAAAGAGATTAATGGCTGAAACTTAAAAGTCTTTCATCAATCTTGGATTCAGTTTTGAAGTTCAGTGTTCCTTGATAGTCTAATTGCTGTTTCTTACAAACAGCATAAAAAGTCGCAACAAAATTTGACTTAAAGTACAATTCCTGACTGAGTCTCACCAAGTAAGTGTACAGTATATCACCATGTCTATAAAATATCTATGTTATTCTTTGCAGATGACTACTTCTTTTTATTTTTCTGTGTCATTAATTTTCAAAGGCTTCCCATGGATAGAAAGGAGACTCACCTTGGCACAGTTCCTCTCAGGACAGTTCAGTTTGTCATCGGGGAAACCATCGATGTCAATGTCAGGGCCGCAGAGGTAGCCGTTTCCAGCCCAGCCAACTCCGCACTGGGGGGATGGAAAATGTTTTATGTACTGTACATAAGGACTGTTTTTGTTGGCCCTGTCATGTTCTGCATACAGTATAAGATGAACTTAAGTGCTCAAACAGACCTTTGACTTCACAACATCTGGCACGAGCATGCAGACTTTAATATTTCAAAGCGTTGGGTTAAAAATGTTTAAACAGCTTCATGATATGTCTAAAAGGTTTGTACAGCCTCACCCATAAAGCTCTACCTGATTCTCAAACATAGAAAAATTTACTATAAAGTGAAAATTTGAAGAAATCTGATTAAAGACAGGAAGTAGAATTTGCTCACTTGACATTCGATCGTCCCTTCTCGATGGACAATGCACTCTGCACTGGCATGGCAGGGGTTGGGTTGGCCGTTCCCACATGCTCTCTCAGGCTTACAGCCACGTCTCTGATCACCAATATAGCCCGTCTTACAGGGACCACACCTGAAAGAGCCCTGACAAGGCATCAAATCCATCATTAGTGTTAAGGGTGAGCATCAATCCATGTTCCTACATTAATATTATTGTAAAAGAGCTTCATAAGGCAGCACTGAGCAGCAGGATTTGGGATTTTCCATTGGTTCCATGACTTAAATGTATTTCACAAGGATGTCATTGTAAAAAGGCCCCTGTACACGGAGCAAATTGGGTTGTTCCAAAGGAAAGTTGACAATTGTAAGAGAAACACAATGAAATCTTTGGTCTTCAATCCAAAACAATGATCCTAGATCACAATGTGAGAGACCAAAATCACAGTGTGCCTGCTGTAATGAATCATGTCTACAAACCAACTAATCAAAATACTTCTATGCTTGTGTTTTGTCTTTCTGCATTTTCAAAACATGAGCACAGCACAGATGAATGAATGAGAGTTTTCTCTGCTTGCATATCCTTTTAGCGCTGTGATTTTCCAGACATTTGTTGCAGAAGCTAACATGACTGAACATCAGAGTCAGAAACAGGTTTATTGCCAAATAGTTTACACATACAAGGAATTTGCTTCACTGTTGTGGTGAAAACAATTAAAATATACAAAGTAAGAGAAAAAACAAGTACCACAAGAGTTAAATAATCATAAATAATATAAAACCTTCCCTTCTTTGTTATGTTAAGGACCTCAAATACCACTGAATGCCTGACATGTTGGGGTCCCTCAATAACACTTTAGTGTTATCTGAATCTTTTTCTGTGGTTTGATCTTGCAAAACTCTAAAATAAAACCTTGTATGAAATCATTTTTTATAGGTTACACAGTAGTATAGTTATTGTATGAGCAGCAGGTTTTTCATTTGATTGTTGTAAATTCACAGCATTTTTACTCACAGGGGTGTTCATACAGAGTGAGTTCTCCACGCAGCCTCCATTGTTGGGGCGTTCACACTCGTTGATATCCTTGCACACCTTGATGGGACAAACAATCAGAAAGAACAACCGAACACTTCAGTGGGTTTACAAGATTTTCACATCAAGATTGTGATAGGACGACAGGTAAAACGACATGCAGTGGAGTGAAGTCAGTCCTGGATGGATGATTAAGGTGGTGCTGAAACAGTCCAGTGCACATTGTTCAACGTATTGTATGTAAAGGACAGAGGGAGGAGGTGTTGCTAATGGATGCGGAGTAAAACAGGTGAGAAGCAAAAGGAGGAGCAAGGAGGGAGAATTTTATTTAAAAAAAAACACAAAATCTCAAAAAAAAGGTGGGAAGATAATTTAAGGGTTGAATTCTTTTTATAAATTCAGCATGCTGATATTTTTCACACAATTTTTAATTCGATAAGTTACATATCTTTAACTTTATTTCCAAGATCTCTTTTGCAAGAGAGACTTAAGTACATCAGAGAGAACGAAAACAAGCATAACCAGACAAACAAAAGCACAAACAGCATCAGAAACAATCATACACATCACTAAATAGTAATAATTTAAAGTTTGAAATCAGCCAGTGGGATGAGACATTCAAGCTTTAAAATTCCCTGTAATTCATGACATTTATGGGGTTCAAAGTAGAAAAAATGATGATGATGAACAAATGATCATATCAATAGTAGCTAAACAAAACTTAAGACTCGCTTTTTTTAAGTCTTAATGTTCCTGGAGCCTGATTAATTTACCAAAATTAACTTTCTTACATAATTTATCGCTTCCCATGCTAAATTCAAAACCACTGCTCACCAGACCAGATCTAAGGACTGTTAAACTATAGTTACCCATCTGGAAAATACTGAACTTGGGAAGACCACTTTTTCTTCTTTTGTAGTAGTAGAAGTAGTAGCAATAGTCTTAAGTGTTAGTATTTAGTGGTGCTGACCTGTTTGTTGGCGGTGGCGTAGGCGAGACCAACGCCCTGGACCTGGGGGCCGGTGTATCCAGCAGGACAAGAACCACAGCGGAAACCTGGGGAGGTGTTGATGCAGCGCACACCCATGTGACACGGCATCACAGTACACTGCCAACAACGAAAACACAAACACACATCAGGACGTTTTTAAGGCTTTTTTACACCAGTTTACTTCATGAATCTTTGAGATTTGACCTTTGGGTCAACAAACGTAGAAGTATTGATAATAAAGGCTCTGCACACACACTTTGGCTGATTAAACATGAACCACAAACAAAAACAGAGGTGTAACTATCCCACTTAAACAGGTGCAACAAAACTAATCAGAGGGTCAGAGAGAGTTACTTTACTGACTTAAATATCACAATACAAATATACAAAATAACTTAACATGATCAAATAAAGACATTAGGTTCCATATATAATGTATATGTATATGCAATTCTGCCAAAAAATAACAACCAAATGCTCACTTTCTAACATTTTCAGGCAAGTATGCAACATAACTAAGGCTCTCTTGTCTGTCCCTACAGTATAAATAATGAACTAAGATCATTTGTCAGATTTTACTCTGATCTAATGAATCTGAGGACTCTATAAGTGAAAACACCTGTGTGGGTGGATCTTACTGTAGTTGTGTAAACTTTTAAAACAAGTGACTTCCTGTCAAACAAAAAGGTCACTAGTACTGTTGCAACATGACGCTCTGCAGCTTTTTGCACTTTTAGCTGCTTTTAGCTCATTGTTTTGGTTTGCAGCTGCACTGTGTAATTTACTGGCATTCAAAAAATCATTAAATCATGCTGTGTGCATTATTGCATCATACCATACTGAACCATATCATGCCTTATTGTACTGTATTGTTGTGTCACCTGATCATATTGATATCATCAAATTATATATGCTAGTGTAATATTGTGTTGTTTTGTATCATAAAACGTTTTGTATATTATATGACATATCATGTTGTGTCACAGTGTACTATATCTTAATGTAACGTAATGTATCCTAGTCAATTTTAAATATATATGTATAGTCAAATATCACAAATCATAAAGAACTTTACAAAGTGTACAGCATACAACATCCTCTATTCCTATACCAGATACAGACAAATGGCCCCAAAAAACCTTTAACAGGGAAAAAAGTATCCTACAATGATGTATCACAACATATTGTATAAGTGTAACAATTGTTTAAAAATAAAAGTTGACCTTGTTTTTATTATTTATTTCTTCGCTGTTGTGTTTTTATGATTTCATCCAATTTTTAAATTCTAAACTTTCATTAATTTACTTATTGATCCTCATCATGATGTCTGTGTTATTGTTTTAAAATGTGCTCTATAAATAAATTAACTTGATTTGACTTCACTTAGCATCAGTGTGTTATATTGCTGTATATATTAATGTATTATAGCATATGATTCATCGTAAGGCCTCTATGGGAGGAGATTTAATTTAAGTTCTTGTATTGTATCACATCTCTGCGTACCTCGTCCACGTCAGTGCAGTGGGTACCGTTGCCCACCATGCCGTCAGGACAGGGGCCGCACTTTATACCCTGGGGTGTCACCATACACTTTACCCCTGGGTGGCAGGGGTTGGGCACACAGGAGGGACGAGGCTGTGCTCCTCCCATCCCTGAAGAGAGAGAAGATCAGTCATCTTCTGCTTTACTGCAGTGAAATGTCTGTTTGTTTTGATGATTTATGTCATCATATCATATCTTGTTATTCAGTTTGTTCTGATTGGCTTTGTATCATGGTAGATTTTCATGATGTTATGAAACTTGCTTTAACAGCTATAAATATGATCCCATTGTTTCTCATTAGTTTTTTGTATGAGGGTCCCTGTGGAGGTCGTAAAGGTCTAAAAAACTAGAGGAAAAGAGTAGCATCAGAATTTAGAGGCTGTTCAAAACAGTATTTTCATCATCAACATATATTAATTTTCAAGATTTAAGTGTCGGGAATGATTGAAATTTCAAAATTGTGTATTTTCAGGTAGAAAAAAGAGATGTATTGTATGTACTGTGAACTCACCACAGGCTTCACACTCCATCACTGTGTTCTTCAGGAATACTATCTCTTTTATCTAGAAAAGCAAATAATTGATTAATATAAATATATATATTAAATAATACAGAATGTAATAATAACAACAACAATAATAATAATAATAATAATAATAATAATAATAATAATAATAATAATATAAACAAAATAACATAGGATTTAATTTAAAATGCTTTCTATCCATATTGAAAATATGTTTGAAGAGTTTTATCTCATCATACTTAAAATGCATCTGATTTTAATGTAAAGTTGTTACAGTTTTATCAGCAAATGTCTTAAAAATAATAAACTGTGTAAAGATCAGTTGCTTGTTTTACTTCCAGCTTAGTCTCATCTTCATGTGCAAACAAATACACCTGCACACACAGTTGTGAAGAGACACATATTGACTTCATTGTCTAAATGAAGGAGGTTTACCTGCTGTTTCAGAAGCTCTTTAATCTCAGCCAGGGCGAGGTTCGTCATTTTAATCTGACTGATAATTTCGCCATCTGGATTTAAAAAGAAAAACAATCATTACCACTAGAACAGGACGGAGATACATTATAAAACCATATGTACTGTAATCAGCTGATGCACACATTTAAAAATTGTAGCCGATGACTCTAATGCAGTTTGAATTGTTCAAATCAATAAAATACTGAAGGTCATACTTTTATTGCTCTTTGCAAGACTTTGAGGAAAAGTTTTTATATTCACACTTCGCAAACTAAAGCTGATATTTTAGTTTTGCTGTATTTGGTTTAAAGATTTAATTGTTAACTGCTGGATATCACATAGTAGTTTCAATGTGGAAAACCAACAAACCAGTTAAACACATTTTAGAATAGTTCAAGAAAAATATTCCATTTTTTGTCCCAGGTGAAAAAATCTGAACACTATTATTGATGTACTTGTAGGTGTTTTACTCAAATGACAAAAACAGTGATAACAGGGAAAGAAATTGACTCGATCTGAACACATTTTAAAAGGTCCAACAATCGTTACAAACAGAACAAAAACAACACAAATACAGATGACAGAGGGGGAGGTGTGTTGAATGTGTGTGTGTGTGTACAATATGCAGAGGGTACAACTGTCAGCAAATACATCTGTAAGGTTTGATCCAACGCCTAAAACAATCTGCTGTGTGTGTGGGGGGGGGGCGGGGGAGGATTAGAGCACACATGTCCTCCCATACAACATGATCCACTGCCTGTATAATACCAAAGTCTAATACCTAACATTTCTCATGCACCGCAGGCCACATTTGTATCCTCTACCCACGCATTCACTGGTCTTGAGCAGAGACAGACATTTGAGTCAGAGATGTGAGATACATTTTCCAGATATGGAATGATACAAGATTTACTGGAAGAAACATTTATCAAGCTTGCAGGAACTCAACTCCATGGGCGTCCTGGTGATGCTACTGTGTAATAGTATCCCAGCTTTGAAAAATGATCTGGATTTTCGATACAGATTATCCTGTTTCAACCATCTGTCAACTATCCAACAAGGAAGAAGGGGTTTTGCTGCTACAGCCTTACTTGGTCTTGTATGACCGTTAGCTTATGGCAGCCAATGTTAGCTAACTTTAATTATTGTGTAACTCTTCTCTCGTGCTAATGTTACACTACAAGTCCTTCAAATTAAACGACCAAATAGCTTGTTTGACCGTGTGGCTCCAGAACGACACACGGGCACATTTTCTAATCTGGCGCTCCAGTCGCCAGGATGACCGTTACAAATCACTGTTAAAGAATATGACGTTTTATGATGTGACAATGCTCAGGTCGGGTTAGGTTTAGGCTCACAAACCGCTCAGTTAGGATCATGGAAAGATGGTTTGGGTTAAAATGATCAGTTTGTTAGGGTAGAGAAACATGCTGTGGGTTAAAGGTGACCTTTGTCGTCATGGCTACAATAACAACCACAGGGTTAAGGTTAGGGAACGATCGTAATTTTTTTAAAAATGGCAAGATTCACGGTTGGAAATGGAAAACGAACAGCGGTCTCTTGTTGCAAAGTCCACTGTTAAGGAAGTTTGTCTACATATGAACTGCGTCACTGCTCCAGTTAATAATTACTATGACCACTAGATGGCATCTGTCACTCAAGTGTAACTGTAAATTGTTTTTGGCTGATTGACATTATGACACCTGTTGGGCCATTTTTCTTGGGAGGAACATCTGACGTTTTAACATATTACAGACACATTTCAATGATTTTATTACGGCGGTAAAACGAGCAACTGACTCTTGAGTGGCTTACTTCAGTTTGGTTGTTGTAGTTTTGGCTTGGTATGGAGAAAGATGCCATTTGAACTCTGGTGGCACCAAATAGTAACAAACTGAAAAATGTCCTTGTCCTCTAATTATCAGACTCCAGTGTGACTCACTTTGACACATTAAAATGAAGAAACTCCAACTAATTCAAGAGAGAGGCAGATAGATAGCAGGTAGATAGCAGGTGAGCAAAAGTCTCAATGAAAACGCAACAAATTTATTTTTGAACCTGGTTTGGTTCTGGTTTGACTCTTAATTGAACATTGTGGATTTAAATGGATTTACCCCCAAAAATGCATCAACTATAACTCAAATTTTACTTAAATTTTTTATCTTCAGTTTAGTCAAAAAGAAACTGCAGATACAGTGTCAGTTTACAGATCCTCCAGATGAGGCTTATCTCTGAGCAGAACACAGATCAGGTGTGGTCATCGCTGCTTGTACCACTTGACCCAGAGACCCTCCAACATCCCCCCTAAAGCCACTTTGACCACTTCCCCTTCCCCCAGAGGAGCCGTAAAAGGGCAGGAGTCTCCTGAGCGTGAAGCGCAGGAAATGTGTTCTTCTCATTAGTAGCAACTCTATTTACTGAATGAATTCCACAGCAGAGGAAAGATACTGGAAATAAATCACTGTCGCTGCTAATAGAAAGGTAAATGAGACCTGCCGTTTTTTTTTCTACAGCAAAACACTCACAATGATGGTTTTTCCTTGTTGTGAGCAAGTTAAGTTTCTGCTCTCTGAAATCCAACTCTGTCCTCTTTAACTTTTATTATCCCTCGACAAGTCAAATACTCATTTAGGTTGTAAAAAACAAGAAATAACAATTTATGGTTTCTAATAAAATATGTTTCTACAAAAATAAAGCTTAGTTCAATGATATTCCATACGTCAGCATATTCATTTTCTCATCCATATGACATTTTACACCTGCAGTTTCTCCATTTTCACAAACTTTATACTATATGGATTGAATCATGGTAGTACATTTACACACATAATACACTAAACATTTATCATAATTAATATAAATTCATGCAAACTATAGAGATTGAGATAGATATTGTTTCCCAGCTGCACAGCAAAAATATCACAATAAAACATAAAAACAGAAACATTTGTCTCACCTCTCTGTCCTGCAGCAGTGTGACCTCCAAAGCAGAGCACACAGGTCAGCACCAGAAACGGCAGCATGGTTTAATCTGTGTTGCTGTTCAGGTCTGCAGCTCGGTATCAGTGCTCCTCCTGCGAACCTGGTTCCAGCAAAGTTTGAGTCTTTCCTCCCTTGCTTTGGTTTTTATACCCTCAACACCACCAACCGCCCCTTCCTCAGCTTACATCCACATCCACAGTGCTCCCCTCAGCAAACCACTGTTTTTGAGAAGTCCAGGTTTGATTGCATAACACTGTATGTATGTATGTATATATAATACATGCATCAATCTGGGTTTTCTGCATATATCATGCCAAAATGGAACAACTGAATAAAATCATGATGCCTCATTAAACAAGAACCGTGCATATGTCAAAATGGTTTATGAGATACTGAGAGGTTTATGGCTCGTTGGTTAGTTGGTATCTTTCAACTGGAAACTATAATCTGTTCTAATTTTAACATCTTACCAAAATTAATGAATATGCTGAACCTGCTCAGCACCATTTTGTTGTTAACTTGAAATGAAAACTCACTTTTTGCACTTTAGTTGTATGATCATCCCTCACCTGAAGGAGATTTACACACCGTGTCCCTCACAGGAAAAGGTACATTTTTCTAGATTTGTTCAGTTTTTAAATGAATATTAAACCGAATTCATTTTTTATCAATTTATGATGTATCCATGTGTGTTTTATAACATACTGTAAACTTTGTATTTGACATGCTGCTGTATGAACATTATTCACATAGTCATGTTAATGATGATGATATGGCTTTACAGAAGATTGAAGATATAAAAATACATCTGAATGAGAAAAAATGAAAGTAACACTTTCAGAAACAGAAAAACTCATAAAATACATACATAGTACATAAAATCAGATAACAGGCTTTATAGCAAACCCCTGTTACTGTATTACAGTTGCATTTGTGTGTGTGTGTGTGTGTGTGTGTGTGTGTGTGTGTGTGTGTGTGTGTGTGTGTGTGTGTCAGTAATGGGATCAGCAGATGTTGGTAACATTCCTTGCAGTGGAGGTTTTGCTGTTGATCACCTTGTCAACCTCTCACCACCTCCTCTCTCTCTCTCTCTCTCTATCTCTCTCTCTCTCTCTCTCGCTATCTCTCTCTCTCTCTCTCTATCCCCCGCCTCGCTGCCTTGCCCAGCTTTACTCTGTACCTCTGCAGGAAAAACAAACACAGCAGCTCATCCCTGTTGTCATGCTGGAGACCTGGACACTTTACTCAGACGTGGGAGAAATTACACAACATGTCTGATGTTTCTTATTTAGTTTAGTTTCCTGCAGGAAAATGAATGGATCAGGCTGTGACGTTAGTGAATTAATTTGTTCTCAACTGGTTTCAATAGTGGCTATTATTAAAGGGTAGAAGAAGTCTTCTATGAGTTAAATGAGGAACAGTATAAAACAATCAAACGAACGTGGTCACCATGTTGCTGCATCATACATATTTCTAAGTATTGCACCAATGTAAAGATGTAAAGACACTTTAAGAACGACTCTCCGAGCTTTATGATTCACACTTCCGCAGCTGTATCAACATGTAAATGTGTTAATTAAAGGAACATTTTTACATTTCTTATGAAAAACACTTATTTGCTTTTATCCTTTCAGACTGTTTTGGGGTGGCATGTGTCTGACCATTTTTTTGTAACTTACTGGAACTGACAATCTGACGTTCACGCCCACTTCATGTGGTTCTTGCACTGGTGTGTTTAAGGGCAAAAGTAGGCAGGACTTGAACTTCTCTCTCAAGCTTTTTTTTTGTACAATTCATCAATGTCACAACTCTCTATGATGGTAGACAAACACTTTTCTGTGCAGCCATTTGAAACAGCTATAAACATTTTTGTGTTTAGACCATAGTTTGTATATAAAGATGAACGTAGATTGGTTTGCATTGGAGCTGGTTTGAAGCCCAGAGTTGCTGCTTATGGTCAGCGCCATCTTTTCCGTTTGGAGCCAGGACCTTCCAAATGAGAAGTACTGAGTGTTAACAATTCAGTGTAAGTCCTGGAGCAGGGGAGAGCAGCAGACGAGCCAATTGTCAATCACAGCTGTCAATCAACACATACAAGGCAGACATCGGAGCTACATTAAGTCTTCAAATCTTACTAACAGAGAAATAATCCCCAAAATAACCACCAGCACACTTATAGAGGGCCCAAATTGATTGAGACCATCATAGTGACTCATTGAAATAAATTATTGACTTAGTATTTCTAGAGAGAGGTTGGGAGTCAGTTGGAGCCAGCATCTATATCGGTGGCATTGAACTTTATTGTACTTCTGGATCAGCTTCAGCCTTAAGTCGTGGTAGTTGCCGCTTGGTTTAGACGTGTTCAAAGGACACTGTACGAGCTAGTACCCTGACGCATATTGAACCCTCTACATGCACATAACTATTTAAAATTTTAAACCACAGATAGTTGTTTTGATATTTCTGCTTTTGTACAGATTAATTATTACCTTTGAACATAGCCAGGCTAACTGTTTCCCATTATTTGGACTCTGCTAACTCTTTTGGAAAGAAAACAAATAAACACATTTCCCAAAACTATTCTTTTAAAAATGCTGAATCTGAATCTTATTTATTTACTCACTGTATTATTTTAGCTACATGTTGGTTAAAATGCTGCTCAGGAAACTTTCTCATGACTATCATCATGTCATCTTTCGCAATAATAGTACCTTTTGAATACACATTATAAATTTCATGCTGTTATTGAACGCCAACAGTGGTACAAACATAACCTGAACACGCAGGGAACCATCCTTTTCCCTCCGTGATCTTCTGTGTTGCTGTGAGGAATGTTGAGGTTAAAGGTCGAGTGTAACAACCTCCTGCAAAGTTCATTAGTGATGCTTTATTGCCGGAGCTACAAGAGTTTGTAAACACTGCAGGGGCCTTCCGACCTTCTCAGTGCATGACCTCAGGCTGACCTCAGACCTTTCCTGTCACCTCCCAGCAGCCTCAGCGTTACATAACAAAGAGTTTATGAAGACGTGCTCCTGACTGACCGCTAATTACTAGATTAGTGTATATAAAGCTGTTTAGAGTCAAATTTAGGCCTTAAATGTGTCAAAATTCTCAGAGTTATTGATTTCTGCACCTATTTTTACATTTAACCCTCACAAACTGTTCACCTTCTGACTCATAATTAGTCTCTATACCAAACTTCTGAACCACACATCTATTTTTCATTCATAAATACCTCATCGGTCATTAATAAATGGGTGGTTAATCCTTATGAAGCTTTCAGAGAGCAGAGAGAGTGCAGTCTTTAGGTTTTGCACACTTTGTTTGTGGAGAAAAAACATTCACAATGACACTATACTATGGTGCTACATTACCTAAAAAGTTTAGAATTTTTAAATAAATATGGGACAAATTTAATCCAGAACACCTCTATTTACAAAAATGTGTATACGCCGCACAAAACTTTTTAAAAAGTCATTGTATATTCTGGGTCAAATTTTCAGGCTAAAAAAAGGTGTTTAGGGTGTTTTTACTGCTCTCAAATGTAAAAATGTGTCAAATTTGACCTGAAAAGTATGAAAGGGTTAAGACTATGTGCCATGTTAGAACCTGGTCTCAGCTCTGTGTAATGGTGCAAAGGAAGAAGTTGCACACTTTCTGAAAGAGATATTTTGGAAATGTATGATGACAAGTTGATAAGAAGATATAAATTCTGCCCTAAAACTCACAAAGCATTAAACAACTGTGTCATCTAGTTCATTAAATGAGGATTCAGTATGAATACAATCAAATACTCACATATTCACATTAACCACATCTGTAGAAATTATAAAAAGTGCAACAATTATTGCATAAAATACAAGATTTCTATTGAGTTTGAGAGAACAGCAATGAATGAGAAAACATAGAAATGACATTTTAAGATTATTCTAAATATAGAAACTTGCTGGTATGAATTTTAAAGTAGGTGTCTCAATTTTTAGGTCGACCCCTGTGGACTCTTCCGGAAAAACAAGAAACAATGAAGCATGAACATGCAGGTCTTAGAAGTTAGAAGTTCACTGAGGTAACTTAAAGACTCTCTCTGCTCAAAAATGTGTTTTGTTTGGATGTTTGGGCTTCACTGTGCAGAATGATGTATATGACTGTTTTCATATTCATCTGCTGAAAGTGGAAATTTTCTCTGAGTTTAAGGTGTGTACCTACGAGCATGATTTGTGACATCACAACTAGTTTGGAGCCAATCCTGCTCCAATATGCAACTTACACAAGTGTTATATGGAAGCTTAGAGCCTCTAGTGCACAAACACTGAGAATGGACTTTTCTGTGAAGTAGGTCACATCTTGTGTCCAGCAGTTAAACCTTTGAAATCAAAAATATTTGCATAGATTCTGGATTTTTCAATGATGGAAAAGGAATAGTTGTAATTTCATGGATTTCTAAGTTTTTCTTTATGGAAAATACACATTAAACACAAATTATTATTCAGAGCAGAATATTTTCAAATATCTATAACACATCTGGAGGGGATCTTAAAGTCAAAGATAAGTTAGATAAGTTAGTTGTAAAGTATTAAGTCAGTGAAAACCTAAAAAAAAATCTATTTCATCCAATTACCAGCTACCACTTCAAACTTTTTACTTTGATCAACCATCTAAAAGCTGATGATGTATCGTCCTTATATGTAATACCTTAATGCATACTGATTCATCTAAAACTAAAATAGAGACAAGATGTTAAAATTACATCTACACAGCTGGTTATAAGCATTTATTACCACTGAATATTGAAGAATTAAAAACCACCAAGACAAAATGTTTCTCTTGATTTTTATTTAAAGACATGAATTTGTCTTCATCTCAATGTAAAAAGCAGAAATGTTCTTTCACATTACGCTTCGTTCACATTTGAATTTCAGATTGAAATCGCTGACACTCGGTTACACAACTAGCGATGTGGAACAAAAGGCCATCCTAAAACCACCGTGCGCCTCCTGAACGTGGATCACCGCACAGTGTTGAGCACAGATGCAGGTAAATAAATAGGTTTCAAATGTCCGGGTTGGGTTGAAGAGTGAATCGTTTGCCGTGATATTTACAGAGTCCTGTGCTATGTAAAACGCAGAAAGCACCTTGTTGCTCTAATAGAAAGGGTCTCATTTGGTGAAACATCAAACTGCCCCTTTCCCTAGAAAGGAATGGGAAGTGCCATCATGCGGAGGCCATGAGGGCGAGTCAGATGCAGTTTCACTGGTGCAGTGTGGCGCCCTACTCGGCTTTCTTTGCCTTCCTCTTACGAGCACCTTCGCTCAGCTCCTCCTTGGTTTTGAGCGGTGAGGATGGGACGGCGGCGGGGGGATGATGGTGGTCAACCTCAGAGCCACCCAGAGGGGAGCCGAACAGCAGATGGCAAATCCAGGACTCAATGAGGGCGAAGGGGGAGCCGTGAGAGTGACGAGCAGTCATCACCACCTGAGAGGATGGGAAGATGGTGACGGTTAAAAGAGATCAGCCTGATTTTGTGATATTTAAAGGAGCAAGAGACTTCAGTTTTTTACAGAAAGCCTGTGATACCAGGCAGAGACAGTCTTATGAAAGATTCTGTTTGATTATGAGAATTGTGGGATCCAGTATTTCTAGAGAACACAAATTCAGGATATTTCTGCCTCTTCTGCCTCTTCTGCATCATGTGTGAACATCATATTTTGCATTTTTCTCTTCCAATATATGGAAATGAAATACTGCATCTCTGCTGTCTCTTATTAAAGGTACCTTGTGAAAATATCTTGTGAACAATCCCGACACGCTGAATATATTTCCTTCCTGCTATATATATTTCAACACTGCTGCACAAGTGGTCAAATAGTCTACAGGTTGTGTTTAATTAAAGGAACACAAAATACACACAACAGGCCCTGTGCACTAAAAGACAAACTAGAAACAGGAGGTGCTTTGACACTTAAAACAACACAGTGTGGGAGAGGTGGCTTCACCTCCAGCTCTAATGTTCAGAGTTAAATTACCAACTTATAATCTTAAATCTTTTACTGGGAGGAAGGATTTTGGTTGTTTCTTTAATATCAGACCAGTTATAAAAACCTTAAACCTAACCCTTTCTTGTTTTTGTTTTGTTTTCCTAAACTTAGCCACTAACTAGTCTGTACATGTGCTGTTGTCACGTAATGATTTCATACTGGAACAATGTCATCTTCTTATATTAAACACAACACACAGTCAGAATTAAGAGAAATAAAGAATACGGTCTAGACCTGCTCTATGTGAAAAGATAACTTTTGTTATGATTTGGTGTTATATAAATAAAACTGAATTGAATCATGAAAGCAGCACTGCCAACTACGCTTCACAGAGCAGCACTGATCGTACCTTGCTTGTGGCCATGAAGAGGGTGAAGATGAGGATGAGGGTGCCCTTGGATATCGGCAGCCAATGAGCCTCCTGCAGGGTGAAGAGGATGGCTCCGTACAAACTGGCTTTGGTCGGGCTGCAGAGACGAAAGACAAACTGTCAGTAAAATATCCGACTGCAGCAAAGATCAAAATAACAATGAGATATGAGAATGACATAAAAGTGCAAATTTTATTTTACTTTTATTTTATTTATTTTCATTTTGATTCAATACTTGGTTTTTTGTTGTAGGAATAAGAAGTTTCATCTGACGGTGATATTATTTAAGCAGCATGCATTACAAAGTGCCAAAATGCCTTTTTAGATATTACCACTAGAGGGCACCAAAATCAGACATTTTCAAACACACTGTGACTTTAACAAACCTGTGTTTAAAAAAGGCTGACAGTGTTTTGTGCATAATTTGATTTATTTTTTAATCACAGTTACCTTTGAGTCATAGTTTTGTGAATGAAAGTTTTGGTTACACACAGTCTTGAGGAGGCAGTAATGAATGTATTTGCGTATCAGCAGTTGCAGGGAAGGAAACACACACACACACACTTACAATGACATGTTGAGGATCTCATTGGTCTCAGGCCTCCACACACCACGCAGCAGCTGCTCAAAATTGGAAATGAGAGCTACTCCAGACCCTGGGAAGATAAAAATAGACAGTGGAAAAAAATGAGGACAAGAAAGTCTGTTGTCTTGTTTCACTGCTCTTATCTGGCTTCAGCTTTTCTCATCCCATTTTCAACATGGACGCCTGCAGGGCCTCGCTATTATATCAGTGACAGTAGGAGGATAGCAGAGAGCAGAAGAGCAGAGAGCAGAACCCTTTTTATGTATTTCTATGTCTCATTCTGTATTACTGGAACATTTTACAGTAAAGAAGGACAGTAAAAAGAAGCACATTGTGCATCTTACAGTAACTGATCTGCCTGATCCATATCAGGCTTTTTTAAAAATACTTTTCTCCTTCAAAAATCGTTGCATATTTCAAACATTTAGAATTATTTGCTCAAGGAGACATTATGGCAATTCCTTTTATACTTTAATTTCCACAAAATTAAGTCAAGCTAAGATGACCTGACAAACTTACCGAACATTTTTATTCAAGCAACAATTCATTTAAATCAAGCTCTAATTTAACAAACTTTATTTTAAACTGCTGCCTATTATGAAGTAGTGATTAGTCATTGTGAATACAGTGCATGGACATTTATTATCATATTGCACCATGTAAGCACAAATCTGAAATAATCTTGAAACTAGATTTTGACACATGGCCAACCCAAACTCTAACCAAAGCTTTCATCATGTCAGTTGTACCTTAGTGATGTTTATTCCTAAATAAATGATCGATTAAATCACTGCAAACCATTTGATATACAGTAAGTCTTGAGATTTTGAAGCTCCTGAAGTACTGGGGCTGTGGGGCAGTCGCTCAGTTGGTCTCCCAGCCTTGCATTAGTGCACATGTGCAGCTCATTCATGTTTAAATCTGGCTGTTGTGCAATCAACTGAAGATGTTGCTTGCTGTCACTCAGTGAATGCAGCTGTCAGCCCACAGAGCCCCAGACACAACGAGCACTGAGGACTACAGACTGATCAAGTGCTATTAAAGACTTTCTTCAAGGAAAAGTCTTTTGTCACTTCGCTCTTTTTTAAAACAATCTCCACAACTTTCCTTCATTCACAATAAATCTGTCATCCCTCATTCAATGATGGAGTAAAAGATGTTCATCGGAATCATATATTGCCATTTTTTTCTAGCTGTCCCGTTACAACGTACAAACACGTTTACTGACTCACAGACAGTGAATGGATGCACATCTCTGTGAAATTACAACACACTGACCTTTGATGTATCCGATGATGACCATGATAAAGAAGCCATGGTGGTAGGCGTGGTGGGCGTGGTGAACACCGGCGGCGATCTTACGGGTGCGGACGACTTCCTTCAGGGCGACCAACACCAGCTTGACGGGCAGGAAAGCCACACATTTATAGAAGAGGTTCAGCGGGCAGTAAAAGATGAGGTACCTGTGTTTGACATATAGAGAGAAGAATGGTTTTTTCTGCTGTTAGTCATTCTATGATGTATATTCAGCTTTGATGGATGAAGTTTGTATTAAATATTAAAGGGTCAGTTCACTCAATTTACAAAAACAACACATTTTCCCACTTCTAATTATTAGTATAAAGTCATGCTGGTTTTATTTGTCCATGTTTTGAGATTTCTGCTGCTGATATTCTAATACAAATGAGGTAAATGGTGTCTAAAATGATCCACAGACCACTTTGTGGATATTTTTCTCAGTTTTTTTGCATTTGGAGGAAAATTGCTCCCAACTGCTGACACCGAGGTCTGTAGATTATCCTGATTGGTCGTGTCATTGTGTTTTTATTTGGGGGAATATTATGCCCTTATTAGTAAAATAACATCAATTGATATAACAGGAAACAAGGGAGCAAGAGATACAAAAGAGGTCCCCAGCTGGATTAAAACCAAGGATGTTGTAGTAAACCAGAAGCCACAAGGGCGCCTCCGGGGCTCTTAAAAGATATGTTACATTTGAGTTTTTAGTAATTAGTAAGTAATTTTGCAATGCACCTAATTGGATATATAATGTTCATCATGAAAAAAATGAAACTATCCTCATAGCTAGGTAGCTCTGATATTAAGGGGGACATTTATGTGTGTGTATGATTTGGGTGAACTGACCCTTTAAAATTTGTTCTTTTTCTGTGAAAGGCATTTTAAAATACTGACATTCCTTTGATAGATGCTTTTGTCCAAAGTAACTTACATTTTTAGCACAGACATGTCACAATTACGCAGCAATTTTACCAAAATATTACAAACAAAATTATCTTCAAAGGGAATGATCAATTTTCCCATCTACCACACAGAAATCTGATGGGAAAACATAATTCAAGAAAGCCAACGCATCCATCAGCCACGTGTGACCTTCAAGCAGAATCTCTTCCCATGTGAAGAGTAAAACCATTCTGAGGACTTTCTCACCAGACAGCTGAGGCCAGCAGGATGTGGCTGTTGTGTTGGAAATAGTCGATGGGGCTGCTTCCAAGCATGAGGTCTGCCACGATGTAACTACCAAAGCAGTAGAGCATGGCACAGAGCCAGGAGGCCACAGGACTCCTGCGAGAAACCTCCACCGAGCCTGCAAAACAGAAAAAGAGCTGTCAGGACCTGTCCGTCACACACGGTGGAGTGTGAAAATAAAAATATCACAGCAATAAAGATTTTTTGCAGTGAGAGTACAAGTTAGTTTAGAATGTGTGTGTGTGATTACGCAGTCAGTGTCTTACTTATATATATATATATATATATATATATATATATATATTTATATATATACATATATATATATATATATATGTATGTATGTATATATATATGTGTGTGTGTGTGTGTGTGTGAGTGTGTGTGTGTGTGTTCAGCTTTTATTAAATGTCAGATGTCACACAGTCAGGATCATCTGCTGCCAATGTGGAGGCAGCTACAGAATTATCTTGAAAAACCACAATAACTTAAGTTCTTTATAATGAATTAATGAATTGGTTTATTTACACAACAAAATATGAAACAACTAATATATCTTTGGTAAATAATACAATTTAAGAAAAACTTTGGGGTAAAAAGTCTGTATAGTCTAGTGACTCCTAGTGGCAATGCATGCTGTAAATCTGTTTCAAAATGATTTATGGATTCTTAATAGAGTAGCCACCTCCATTGATTTAGCATCACATTTCTATAATATTGTCATGATGGAGAGTTTTAAAAAAAAAAATAAAAAAAGGGATCAAAAAGCAGCAGAACCAGAGATATCGTCTTTTTAATTCCACGCATGCTTCTTCCTTGTCAAAACCTGGTGCCTACATTACCCACAATGCAACTCAGAGTAGCTTCAGGCTGTTAATCTCAACCAGAAATGAGGAGCAGGCTACAGAGGTCCTGTAGATAACCTCACTTCTTACCAACTCCAAACTTTTTTTCATTGTCAAACTTGTAGTCCTCATTTCCAACCAATGCTGACTTAAGTGACATTTATCAGATTTCATGCAGCTCTCTCTGGATCCACAAAAAGGGTTATTTTTTTAATATTTTATTTATTTATTTATTTTGTCAAAAGCTCATCAAAGTGTTTTATCATCAAAATCAAAAATTATTCCAACCTCCTTAATAATAAGTCTCATATACTTGAATTCTTTGCCCTATTTTGGGAATCACAAAGATTAGATTGAAACTTTCTGTTAGTTCCTACAGAGTAAAACTGTTAGCAGTGACCTTCATTATCAGTGGAAGCCTTGTGTGTCTATGTGCTGTATCTTCGTCCACGCCCAGTCAACAATTTCAGTGCACGCCCTGATAACACGCCTTTTTATCATAACCTTATATTGACTCAGGACGTCTACAGTCATTTGGAAGTTGACAACTTACCAACAGAATCAATGACTGAGTCTTTAAAGTACATATAACTGAGCGGAGAAGAATATCCGATTCATATATTTTGTATATAATAGTTTGGTTTTTAAAGGTACGTGCATGTAAAACTGATCTGTCACATACAAAACACGCATATATGATGACCCATAGAAAATCCTTGTTTCTGAGTTTTGATTATATATCAGGACGCTTCAATCATTGTGTCAAGTGCCAACAGTTAATTACTCCAATAAATCAGTATGCAAGACATGTTAAACTGCAGCTAACTGCAGCCAAACTTGTGCTGTGTTACCATTAACCTTTCACTGGATAAACACAGATCAAACTGACTCCAAATAAACCGGAAAAAAATAGATGACTGTTGGTTTATGTTGTTTTTCTGTAGTAAGTGGACGTAGCATACCAGCAGTAACACAAGAAAAAAGTATTCTGATTATTTACTGAAGTAAAAGCAGCAATAACACACTACAAAACTACTCCATTACAAGAAAAAGTCCAGTATTCAAACTTTTACTGAGGTAAAAGTTCAGAAGTATCATCAGCAAAATGCACTAAAGCATCCAAACTAACAGCACTCATTATGCAGAACGGCCCCTGTTAGTGTTGTATTATAACACTGGATCATTATTATTGATACATCAACATGTAAGCAGAACTTTAATATTGTTGCTGGTTGAGTTGGAGCCAAATTTAACAACCTTATACTATTATATAAACTGATTGTTGATGTTTTGTAACTATAACTGTGACTATAGCTGTGAAATAAATGCGGTGCAAGTACAATATTTCCCTCTGAATGACAAAGGCACAGAGGTATAAAGTAGGATACCTATGTGAAGTACAAGTACTTTCAAATTGTACTTCAGAACAGTACTTGAGTAAATGTATTTGGTAGCATTTCAGCAGTGCAGAGGTGTCCTGATATACAAAAACAACAGATTCATATATCGCATACAGTACATAGTAGGTCTATATATAATGAAGTCTTTATAAACATGACCATAAACATGTACGACAACATGCACATATCTGATTTTAAGACTGTATATGTGTTTCCATGTGGGTGAAGACTTGCCAACATTGTTACGGACACAGTAAGTCGAGACGTGAGCAGAGCGCGACTGCTTCGCCTCACAAATCTCCAACGACAGGTGGGTGAGGGTGTCATGGTGCGACTGGCGCTCAGTTTGAAAGCAATCTGATCCTGAGAAATGCCGCCCTATAAATATCATCTGCTCAACTGCTTCTCCTGCCTTGCATCTGTCAGGCCTGTCTTAACCTCTGACCCCCCACACACTTGTCTCTCCTACCCCACCCATGTCGACCCCCTGAAACTCATTCATGTGCTCCTCCGACATGCAGCGTGACCCTGTTCTCGGACACGTGTAGCCAATGTTGAACATCTTGCAAATGTTGGCAGCGCAGGTCATTTGACTGTAAAATTTTCTCAGATATGGAGATAAAACAAGGTTGCAGTCATGAAGTCAGTTTTGGTGGCTGCATGTTACAGTAAACCTGAAGAAATCATTTAACTCTACACTTTGTATGAATGTTTAAATGAGCACTCTGAGTGTTTTTGACTTCTTTTTCATTTCCTTTAACACAAAATACAACATATGTGGTGAAATAAACGTCATCCTATAAACTACTATGAGAAATGTGAGCGCAGCAGTGTCACAACTGCTCTTTTCCTCTTTTCATAACTTTATGTGAATATTCTGCTAAAATTAGCAAACAGCATCAGTTGTAAGAAAGGTTAATGAATTAGTTCAGTCCGAATAGAAAATTCATTCAATTTTTACTCAATTTAATATCCGATGATGATTCATATGTTCACATGTAAACCGTTTGTTTTCAGCTGTTTTCATTTTTTGTATTCTGCCGTCGTTTGTATTTATTTGATGTTTTTATATTTATATGTTGTGTTCATGTGCTTGTGGTTTTATCCTGTGTTACACCGCTGCACAACCATGCTTTCAAGTCAGCCATCTAACAATCTATTGAAAGCATCGAAGGCTATAGTACACGTTTAAGAAAAGCATGTAATGTGCATTAACTTTCTCTAACAGCTTGCATTGTTTATTCCAAGTTTCCTGAAGCCAAATGATTAAATTGGGGTTGTAAAAGTTTATTCATCTGACTAGTAGCTCCTATAGTTTCCTCACGGCAAGCTGGAGCATCGTTGTTGATGAATACGTACGAACTGTTGAGGTAAATATCAAACTTTTGTGTTTGACACATGGATTATGCTGTACAAGCTGTTCTGAGGGGATTTGCTGGACACAATATGCTCATATGAAGCTTTAAAGCTGCAGCTGTAAACTTTTATAATTTGTGGCCGAGATGGTTTTCCACTGTTTCTACCATCTTCAGTGAAGTCTTAGCTGACATGAAAGTGAGCAGACAGTGACTGAATTTTCATCTCAGAGTGAACTTCTCCTTTAACAATGTGGCAACTGAGTTATGTTAAAGACTACGCAATGCTGGGCTTTTTACTCAGAAGCTTATTTCATGTTTAGCAGTCAGTGTAAATAGCCTGCAAGTGCAGCAGAGGGGCTTCGGAGGCCCACTGACATCTATTTCAGGATCTTCTATTTATTGCCTAAGTTGCTGGCATGCACAGGCCTTCACTCGGGTTTCATCCTCCTCGGACTCCGTTGCTCAAAGGAGTTAAATCTTGGAAAATAGCAGGCAAAGCCGAGTGGTTTAATCTACTTCAGTTATTTCCTCAGTGTGAATGAGGTCAGTGCTGCTGCAGCAATAGACTTCCCCTCACACCAAGCATGCAGAGCTGTGCTGCTCCTGCTGGAGTTTATGTAACAGGTCATTCTTTATAAGGATAGGGTACTATACAGATAACAGCAACAGAAAGTCCTTGTAGGGATATGAGAACAATGTACAGTAATAGAACAGAAAATGTACTAAAATAAACTTTGGAATAGGCTTTCTAATGCACATTTAATTACTTATACAAATATTACGGTTTTTCATTCATTAAATTCAAGTTCTTAATGGTTTAAATGATGAATTATCTAAGTTGGAAATATGTTATTCTAGATAGTTGTTTATTTTGTGTTGTTCTTTGTAGATAATTGCGCATTTACGCACAGATCTGATGAGTGTGGCGCATGCACCTGCCAAATAACATGCAGTATACCTCACAGATAATCATGTTTGTGAAACAATAAAGGATAACGCGCACTTAAAGCCAGCAGAAAAGTGAGAAACACACTCACCTGGCTCATACTTGAGGTAGAGGATGGACACGATGTAATAAGCGAGGTCAAACACAGGAAACATTCCCATTTTGGAGAAAGCTTGGGCAAAATCGCCCAAATTAAGAATTGCCAGCACTTCCATGTTGTCCGTCTTATCCTGAACCAGTGAGTCCCTGTTTTGTTTTTTATTCCGACTGCGCACTCAGGATCGGAAGCCCCCCCCAAAAAAACCCGGTCCGCCGACTCTCCACCAAGCCCCCCGGTCTCGACAGTGAAAAGCCTGTGACACTCAAGCCCTCCTATTAATACCTCTCATCTCTACAACCTCAGCATCATCATCCTCATCATCATCATCCTCATCTGCGCTCCGTCCCAGCTGCTTTTAAGCGACAGCAGGTTTTGCATGACAGCTGCTTGAAAATTACAACATTAGACAAAAGGCTCGTTTGTCGTGTCTTCACCGTCGTCATTTAAGACGCAGTTGGAGGTTTGTCTGCAGCCACGAGACGCACTGAAGCCCGAGACAAGTGTCCCCGCTTTAATGCGGACTAAGATTTATTCCCCCTCTCGTAAAAACATCCTTCAGTCCGGATCGGATCCCGCACCGAGGCTGAGTGCCTGCGGATCTAATCCCAAACACCTCGGTAACGTTTGTTGATATAACCGGCTGTTTACAAAATGTTTCAGATTAAAGGCGCAGAAATAATGAAGTTAAAAAAACAGACAGCAACACGATTTTTTGAATACATATTTAATTAATTGAATTTCTTTATTTTATTTTTCTTTTTTTTTTTCTTTTATGAACAATAATAATATTCAGAGCAATAACCTCCTCGGCCACAAGGAGGCGCCAAAACCACCGAATTACACACTGGTGTTGTCAGGTGAAAACCTTGTATCTCCAAAATATCAACTTTTCAGGAGCTAAGAAGAAACAAACGTCCTTGTTTGAGAGTGATAACACTGTAATTATCATCTATTGGTCCATTTCTGTACACCCTATACTATACTTTAACATTCAGGGAGGTGTTAGAGAGAAATAAAAGCCACCTAAAATGTGTACTGTATTTTTGATAAATAAAGAATATTTCATACAAAGCCCCTTTTTCTCCTTTCTCTAACTACATTCTGCACCCTGTCCCTCCAGTTTTAATTATTTATTTCATTTTTATAAACTGCATTTATTTTTTCAAGTCATGTTGTTTTTTAATGTTTTTTTTGTTCTTGCTGTCTTCAATTAATTGGCTTTTTTAAAAAATGTGGTGACATCAAATACAGTTAATTTAACAAACTATTTTTGACATTATTACCTAAAAGATTTTGAAATTATGTGGTTGCCTTCCGTGGTGATATGACTGATACTGTGAGGCCCTCACTTCAGCGATGTAGTTGAGAGGTTTTTTGGAAACTGGTTCCCCCTAACAGATCAGCTAGGCCCTGTTACTACCATTTCATATACTACTATTAACATTATGCCTAATTAGGTGATATTGTACTGTTGCGTGTCCCCAATTATGTGTTGTTGATGTTGTCTATTTGTGCATTTATTGTGTTGTGTAAAGTTCTATTCTGTAGAAATGTGAATGTGTAATTTTAGGAAAAAATACAGGTTTTGAAAGGTTTCACTGTCTACAGGGGTTTAATAAACACTTCAAGCAAAGGAGGAGCATGTAATCCTTCAGATTAGAAAGCATGAAGGTCCTGAAATTGGTGGCAGAGATGTTTGACTAGACGGATGTTTTTTGACAGTTCTGCCAGATGCAACAAGCTCTCCTGGGACTATAGTACAGAAACCCCCTATGCATTACTTTCTTCTTTCTTTCTTTCTTTCTTTTTCTTTTCTTGTTTGTAAGTTAAATATAGTGGTGTGAGGGGATGTGTTCTATACACACATAACATACATCTCACATGATTAAATTCATACAACGGGTAAAGATTGATGTTAGTATTTCATACCTGCCTATTTCAGCATCTTTTCCATTCAATAAATGTTGTAAAACAAGAAAACTGAAAAAAAGTTACAAGAAGCCACAACCTGATTATAAATTCACTAAAGTAGCTTTATTATAGCTTTATTGTGTTATAAAACGTGTGTCACCTGCAGGGATGAACAGCAGATAGCAGCAGCAGTTTCAGAACTCAGACCTGCAAATGTAGGAAACAGCTGCTGTTTTTGGCTGCTTATATTGGTGTTATAGCCTAGTTATAATTTATAACTATTAGGCTATAACATAATATATCTATTGGAGATAGAAGCTATAATTTATAACTTATAAATTATAAACCATAATTAAAAAGCAGCCAAAAACAGCAGCTGTTTTCTACATCTGCAGGTCTGAGTTCTGAAACTGCTGCTGCTCTTTGCTCTTTATGTCTGCAGGTGATGCTCGTTTTAAAAATGCAGGTCTGAAATATGGATGATTTACCTGCTGGTGCTGCTGCTCAGGTGTGAAGTCTGTGGTTCAAGATTTTTCCCTGATATTGATCTTTCAGGTAAAACTTCATAGTCATACAAATTCCATCTCCTTCCAATAATCTCTCCAAAGAAATGTCAGATATGGTCAATATCTTCATAATTACAGGTAAATATCACATTTATTCATGTAAATGGAAAAATCAGAAACCCTCACTAACTTGGTTTATAAATGAGTTAAGAATTATTTTTCTTTTCTTTAGTAATACTTGCTGATACAAACCAACCAATACAAAACATTTGTCAAGCTATGATCCAGTTTTTGGAATTTTGACCAAGACTGTATGTTTTTATGTATTCATTTAGTTATCTTTGCCACTACATGGGTCATCTGTGTGATTTGTTGATGGGGTCTCAATGTATAAATTATTTATGGTACAATGTTTAGTTATGTATTGAAATATGATTGAAACTTGATACGTTGACTGCTGGAATGTAAAGATTTTTTTTTTCTTATTATGTATATGTACTTTATTATTTTATATGTATGTATTATTTTAGTTTTTATTTTTATTTATTTATCAATCTATTTTTGTATATTGTCAGTGTAGGCTTGCTGTTGTTTTGGATCTGCTTCTATTTTTTTGAGGAATGCATAATCAATATTCCTACAAGAAATTGCACATGTACTGTTCTAAATAAAGTTTAAATATATATCCTTCTGTGGAGACAGAACAGTGCCTTTAAGTTTTGGCATTGAAAAAAAAAAGAAAAATAGACAGAAAAAAGAAAAGAAAGAAACAGTGGCTTTGAGACACTTATATAGAAAAAAGTTGTATTGGCACTGACCAATAAAAATGGGCATTAAGAAAAAATCAAATTTTAATAAAATATGGATGTAAAATACTTCATATTTCATTTTTTTGATCACACACTCACAATCTCATTATCTTATTTCATTTTGATATATTTTTTTTAATTCTGATGTATTTTTCAATGCCTATCTTCTGATTTTTTTTTTTTTTCTCAGTCACACTTTTTAGTGTTTTTTCAGTGACAGTGGTTTTCATTTTCAACTTTCTGTCACTGTTCTGGCTTCATACCTTCCCATTAACCGAGCTGACCATTAATCTATAAATAAATCGAATAGAAAACAACATAACAGTTTGCTTGGTGAAGACTATGGATGTGTTATAAGAAGGTGATATGAGGTGAAGGTTGGTGAGTAGCCTGACAAGCAGAACTCAGGGTCCTAAAGCCCGATAGTCCCTCCTCCAGGTGCTGAAATCCTATTGGTCATATTCCTGGTTGCGTTTGCGAACACGGAAGTGAGGCGTTTTCTGTGATGTGATGTGGACAAGATGATCGGAGATCTGTTGATATTCGGGTAATTTGTCTAATTTTTTTGACAGATTTCACTTGTGGGAACATTTTTTATCTAAGTAAGATGTTGTCTGGGTGTGTTATTGTGCTCTGTGTTGTTGTTTAGACAGCGGGCTATGAAGCTAACTAGCTCGGTGCTAACGCCAGCTCAGCAGGTAAATAACATAATAACTTAAAACTTCTCACCTGTCAACAAACTGTTTGTGTGTCTTCAGGACCTTACTGGTGAACGCGGGAGCTGTGCTGAATTTCAAGCTGTGAGTATTCACGTTACAGTCTCAGTAATTAATCAACACTGCTGTAAACTTATCAGAGCTATAAAACATATTGATCAGTAGGAGGGTTTTTTGTTTGTTTGTTTTGTTTTGTTTTGTTTTTTAATACTTTTATTAACAACAGCTTAACGTATATGCATTCCAGGCTGGGGTCAAAGAACGTATACAAACAATATATATTATATAACACCGGCGTGTGAGCACACATCTAAATCTAAGACAGAGAAGAGGGAAAAAACAAACAAACAAACAAAATAAAAACCTGAGACAGACATACAGGAGGGTAGGACTGGGCAATATACTGATATTATCCCAGTATCATGATATGAGACTAGATATCATCTTAGATTTTGGATATCGTAATATCGTGATATGGCATAAGTGTCTTTTTTCTGGTTTTAAAGGCTGCATTACAGTAAAGTGATGTAATTTTCTTAACCTACCAGACTGTTCTAGCTGTTCTGTTATTTGCCTTTAACCACTTAGTCATTATATCCACATTACTGATGATTATTTATCAAAAATCTCATGGTGTTAATGTTTTGTGAAAGCACCAATCCAAACCAAGTCATCTCTACAATATTGTCGCAATATCACTATCGAGGTATTTGGTCAAAAATATTGTGATATTTGATTTTGTCCATATCGCCCGACAGCCGTACAGGAGGGTAATACTTTAGCACAATATTGCCAACCTTCTATGAATTCATAGCTAATAAACCACATTATTATCATCATCCAGAGCAGCCGTTTTCTCTCATTTAAAATAATACAGACTGAGACAAAGCCTTAATCAATCAATCAATCAATCAATCAATCAATCAATCAAACTTTACTTACTGTATATAGCACCTTTCAAACAAATCAAGTACTTTAAAAGCAATTGATTAAAACATGCTGTAGGATGTTAAAAATGGATTTAGAGACCAATGCACTCCAAAATAATTAAAAAGCAAAGAAACTTGATTTAATAAGACAACAATATATTTATAAGTATATAAAATAAACAAAAAATAAGTATATAAAATCATAAAACACTGCATAAAAGCCAGACTAAATAGATGGGTTTTTAGTCTATGTTTAAAAATATCAATATATTCAGTAACGGCTGAAAGCAGCAAAACCAAATGTCTTTGGCTTTGTGGAAAAGCTAAAAGAGAAGAACTTTAGATGTTTTTTTTGTTCTTGTGTGTTACACATTTAAGTGACTTAAAATAATTTACAAAATCAATCCTAAACAAAGTAAATGAGGGTTTGGTGTCTTTCCACTTCGCTGCAGGAACATTGTATTTGCCCATAATTATAATCAGATTTACCAAATCAGATATATTAGATGACATATTGTCCAAAAAGAATCTGATGTGGGAAAACTCAAACACTGGGACACTATCAGTCTTCAAAGATAATCAGACATGGATGTCATTTCAGCAGTAGGAGGTTAACTGTGGATGTTTTGCAGGAAAAGAAAGGAGTCCCAGGGATTTGGAGATGAGTCCAGAGGGCCAACAACAGGTGTGTGAGAGAGAGATTGAAAAATGATATTGAGAAAAAGTGTGTGTGCCAGGTGTGTGTAGTCCTGATCAGAGTTTGTCTTTTAGGTGACAACATCAGAGAGTTTCTGCTCAGCCTGCGATACTTTCGGATCTTCATCGCGCTGTGGAACATCTTCATCATGTTCTGCATGATACTGTGAGTAACTCTGTTTGGACAGGTTCACATTTTATCAAGTCTGTCTTAAAACAACATTCAGTTGCCCAAATGAACACTGACACATTCTTCCTGTTCATAATGACATTAGAAGATCCTTTCATAATGCACTTACAGTGTAAATTTTGATGGAGGTCAAAATATACACACCTCCTTCTGTGCAAAAATGTATTTAAAAGTTTATTTGATGCTAATATGAAGCTTCAGCTGTCAATATTAGTCAAATTAAGTACCTATCTTTCAATGGTACAGACTGTAAATGTGGCAGATATGAACTTGATATGACTAACTCAGACTGTTGAAGCCTCATATAAGCTTCAGATCAACTTTCAAATGCAGTTTTGCTCAAAATGACTGTGTGGACAATTTAATTCTACTCCACTTAGTGATTTCATACATTTACCTTTTTGCAAACTCCTAGAAACAAGAGGTGAACTTGTTGCTTGTCTAACTGTCTAAATATCTCCGATCTTCACAGATTATTTGGGTCATGATTGACGTTGGCTGTGGCTGGACTCCCACTGGAAAGGTTACTTATGAAGATGGATGCTCTATACTTCTCCTTGACAGGACTTCGCTGTTCCTTTGCCCCCTTTAACTGTAATCGTGCTCCGTTATCTTTCCCACCTACTTCTGGCTGTACAGGAATTTATGAACCGCTGTATTTATTTTGTCCTACATGTTTGTAAGATCAACTCATAGAAGTTTTTTTATGTTTTATCTTTTCGTTTAGGCTGTAACTATGCCGTCACTTGTGCTGTCTCGTGCCCTTGTGTTTCATTACAGGACATGGGCGGTTTTCTCCACCATGTCAGAAATGGCAGGGTTGAAAATGACGGGCAGACTTCGCTAACAGGATGGTAAATGTTACCCGTCTGTCATCATTTAACAGTCCTGCTCTGTCCTAAAACCTCACATACTGCTACTATCATAATAATCAAAATTGGTGGTGAACTTCTGATTTACCAAAATCATCTTGCTGTTAGTTTTGTGACAGGCTGAAACATCTTTTTTACTCTTTTTACCTGCAAGGCCATCAGAGCTCAGCTGGATTTAAGTTGGATAAATGGAACAAACATCTCCAAATTTACTCAATAGCTGTTATGCTCTCATGTGTGTCAATACAAGAGTATTTTAATGCAGCCTCTCAGATTTAAAAAAAAAAAAAAGCCATTTTCCTTTATTCTGGGGCACATGTGCTGTAAGTAAATGTATATGCACTATTATGTAAATGTGTCCTTATTCTTAACATTCAATAAAAGTACATTTTTCTTATCCTGTGTCTTTGATTCAATGAAAATGGTCATTACCATCTGTCAAGTGTGTATTAGTGGGTTGGATTTGGCTGCTGCCGTTGTATAAGAATCTGCTAAATGACAAAGTCCATGATGAGATTATCCAAACTCTTAATAATGACAAAAGGTTAATTAACTGTGTCCTAATTCCAAACCACATACCAAATTATATAGTTTGTGCCCTACTGCTTTTTGCAGTTTGTTGAAAGTTTAGCATACTGTCTTTTACTATGATGTCTTTCCAAATTTTGATCTGCACGTCCAAAATAAATGAAAAACTGTTTCAGCTTGCATTTCTAATAACACATCACATATCATTTTTGAACCCCTGGAGGAATAAAACTTTACATTAAAGGACAGGTTCACTGTCAGGAGGTCTTTCCTCACTGTAATCATTCCTTCTGTTCATACTGGCTATTAAAAGATCTCCTTCAAATGTGCTTCCAATGTAAGTGATTGGGGCCAAAATCCATAGTGTGTCCACACATTCATCATTTTGAGCAAAAATGCATTTAAAAGTTTATCTGAAGCTTATATGAGGCTTCAGCAGTCTTAGTTAGTCTTATCAAGTGGATATCTGCCACATTTAGTCTTTTTAGCATTAAAATCCCTCTTTGTGTTTTCCTGCAGTTGAGCTGCAGTGGAAGTATAGTAACAAAAAGAGGGACTTTGGCACTAAATAGACTAACATCGAAAGATATCTACTTGATTTGACTCAGTTGGACGACTGAAACTTCATATTAGCTTCAGATAAACTAAAAAGGAAGACTGGATTTTGGCCCCCATCACTTACACTATGAGTGCATTATGAAGGGATCTTCTAATGGTCAGTATGAACAGGAGGAATGATTACAGCAAGAAAAACTTCTTTCAATGTTCATTTGGGCACCTGACTATTGTTTTAAGAAAAAAAAAGTAAACTTGTCCTTTAATTTAAAAAAAAATACGAATATCCTTCACTATACAGTTCATGCTATTGTCTAATTTATATATCTTCCACATAACAATACAGCACAGGAGGCGATAGGAGGGACAAAACCAGAGCGTAGTGATGTTGACGCTTGCTTACGTAACTCCCATCATGCTTTTCACGAGCTCTCGACAAAAAGCCCGATGAGAAGGACGAGGAGGAGGAGGAGGAGGAGGAGGCTACCAGCCGAGGAGGGGTGGCCGCTTCCAGGAGAGGGGGGTTTTCTGTTGTTTCTCGTCGCCTGAATTGTCAAATACGTGACGGCGGCGAGCTGAAAAACAAAGATAAAAAGCATCAGGAGACATGATGCTCGCTCCCACAGAGGAGCTTCCGTCGGGCCTGTGAGTGTCGGCAGGTTTCTCACCGCCGCCTCTCCGGAGGGTTTCTGCTGTCCGAGTCCGTCCTGACCCGCGACACCGCCAGGCGATGACAGCGGCCACAGCCACTCCGCAGGTGATGAGAGACCGGCTGCTGCAGGCCATCGACGGCCAGAGCAATGTGAGTGAAAATCCGCCAGTTTTCCAAAGAGCGAAGAAAGGCAGACAATGAGGCCGAGCCGGCTGCAGGTCGCCACGGAGGGCTGACAAAGTAATGGCAGTCAGTGTACGGCTAGATGTTGTTTGCTTGCTAATTAGCTCGCTAATATCACTAGTTAGCGAAAGTCACTGATGCCAGGCATTCCTGAGGTGCTACAGCCGGGAACAGCTAGCCGGGCTCTGGTGTTGCACCGTGTTTAGTGACCCATTAGACTCTGGGACCTGCAAGGTTGGAAGAAGTACTACTCAGGTCTTTTAGTTAAGTGAAAGTATCAATACCACAGTGTAAATATACTTCATTACAAGTAAAAATCCTGCATCTAAAATCATACTCAAGTAAAAGTATAGAAGTATTACCAGCTAAATTTGCTTACAATCCAAAAAAATACTTCATTACAAGTAAAATTCCTGCATTTAAAATCATACTTAAGTTAAAGTATAGAAGTATTACCAGCTTAATTTACTTACAATCCAAAAAAATACTTAATTACAAGTAAAAAGCCTACATTTTAAATCCTACTTAAGTATAGAATTGTTACCCACTAAATTTACTTTAAATACTAAAGTATAAGTACTTTCATATTAGTACTTAAAGTTGGATTTTAAATGCTGAAGTAATGAAGTATTTTTTACATTGTGGTGTTGATACTTTTATGTAAGTAAAGGATCTGACTACTTCTTCCGACACTGCAGGTCACAGAATTTGATGGGTCACCAAATGCGGTGTAACACCGGAGCCTGGCTAGCTGGCTGCTGGAGGTCGCTGCTGATGTAGCAAAGTTGGATTATTTTTGCCCACTTAACACTTAAAATGCAAAGTGATTCAGGGCCGTAGTTATGCAACACTGAGCTAACAGGCGGGAAGTGGAAATCTGGAGATAAGTGGCCTTAAAAGATCCCCTATAGATCCCCTAGTTTTAACACATATGAAAATTAATCTGCATTGAATAATAATTTGTGTCTAATATGTTCTTTCCACAGAAAAGTATTCATTTTCCCAATTAAAAAGCCGTAAAATGAGATTGACTCTCTTTCATTAAAAATCCAAAAAGTATGAATATGCAAAAATATTTCATGTCAAAAGTTTAACAGCTAGACGCAAGATGTCGCCTCCTTCACTGTAAAGTCCCATTCTCAGTGTTTGTGCACTGAAGGCTTCAATTTTCCACATCACATTTGTGTAAGTTGAATATTGGACAAGCATTGGCTTCAAAAACTATTGTGATGTCACAAATCATGCTTGTAGGCACTTAAACTGAGATTTTCAATGAGCAGAGAGAAACTTTTCACTGTCAGCAGATGAATGTGAAAACAGCCTTCAAGTATAAAACGCTGCACATACGTCATTCTACACAGTGAAGCTCAAACATTTAATTGTAGAAAACAAGAAGAAGAAAAACATTTTTGAGTGGAGTGGGACTTTAAGTGACAGACACATTCATTAGTGAAGGTTTAGTCTTCTCATTGATGAAAACTCGAGTTAATAAAGCTCGTTAGATTGGCTTGGGATCATTATTGCAGTTTTCCAATGACTGACAGTAATCATGTTACAACCAAATTTGACAGCATCCCCAAAGGTTGGATATTATAATGTTAAACTTCTGCTGGATGCTGGGCAGTTTGGCTGTACCATGTGTATTTCCATTGACTGAAAACTGCTATAACAATCTGATAAGCTTTGTTAACTTACGCTTTGTCATGGTAACTTTGAGAATAGTACAATATGAAATTTGCAATATATTATATACTGTTGTGTTTAAAGATTTAAGCTCATAACTTAACCAGCTGATGTGTTCCTTCTAGATATCTTCTGCAGAAACCTGATCTTAAAGACTAACACCTAGCAGGCATTAGAGTAGACGATTATAATGTATTTGTAATTTTATTTCACAAAATTGATATATATCATAAAGTTCTTAGAAAATCAAGTTTAAAACAGTTGGGTGAATAAAGTAACTACACAAGTTTCTGTTTTGGACCAATGCAGCTACAAATCAATAATGATATCTTTATTTATATAGCACCTATTCAATGCAAAGTTACAAAGTGCTTCACGTAGAATCGCAGATAAGAACACACAAGAATAAAAGAGTTAAAGGAACAATATAAAATATCCTGTCTGACAATAAATAAAAATAAAATAAAAACAGAATAAACAAGCATCAAGTAAAATCAGGGAAGGCTGACCGATAAAAGCTTTGAGCTTAGATTTAAAAGAGGCCACTGACTCAGCCCGCCTTATTTCCTTGTGACAAGGTACCTTATCATGTTCATGCAGAAATCTTTTTGAAAATCCACATTATGGCCTTAAAGCAGTCTACATTGTATTGCCTACAATGGTCCAGTGCTACCACTGTTTTACAAACTTCAACTATCATCATCATTGAAGTATTTATCATCATATTGCCCAAACACAGTTAGAATAGAAGTGGTTATAGGCCCAGATCAAAGTTAATGCACAGCTATGGACAGCATGTATCTCCTGTCTTTCTTTCAAGATGTCACTTGGTGTTCTAGTGGAATAAAATTTGCATGTAGTCTCAGTTTGTCATATTGGTCCTGAAACCAGTATGAGTACACCGTTTCCTGGTGTACACTGCAGGTGCACATCTGAAAGTCTATTCAAATTTTGCTTTGACCTTTTTTTAATTGCCCGTCCTTATTTGAAAAATGTGATTTGTGAGTCAAAATCCCATGAGCCTAATATGCACACAACATCTACATACAAGCAAATGTACTGACAGCAGTATGAGGTCTCAGGATTGTGATGTATAAATCTGTGTGTCTTTTCAGCAGATATGCAACATGGTGGTAGTTATGGAGGTGATCTCTTTTTTGGAGAAATATCCTATCACCAAAGAGGCACTGGAGGTAGGTTACAGTAAGACTTACAATACCAAATAAACCAAATAAATTGCAGTTGAATCCAGCTTTTGAGAGGTTAAATCACAACCATCTTATCTCCTTAAAGGAAACCCGTCTTGGCAAACTCATCAACGATGTGCGGAAGAAAACCAAGAATGAGGACCTAGCAAAAAGGGCCAAGAAGCTCCTGCGAAACTGGCAGAAGTTAATTGAGCCGGGGAAGAGTGAGGTATTGTCCAGAGGCCACACCGGTACATCATGGTCTTCCAACGGTGGTGCTCATCCTTGCATCTCCGCTCCAGCTGCCACGGCACCATCAGGTAAAACGGGTCCAGAGCTGAAGAACAGAAATGACTTCAACAACTGTTACTCCCCTAAGGTGGAGAAACAGAGCAACAGGAAACGTAAAGGCGACCAGAAGGAGGGACAGCTCTTACCAGCCAAGATAACCAAAACAACTCTTAATGATAAAATACAAAATTCCAAACCGCTGCCAACCAATGGAATTGGCGGTAGCTCTGACATTTGTACAGATACGTGTGCACATCAGCCTTTAGACAAGGAGATATCTGAGCCTCTGGACAATGACAGGCCGAATAAAATCCCTGTCAACGCTGTAAAACCTCATCCAAGTGCCCCGGGATACAGCAAGCCATCTAGCACTTCTTTGTTGAAAAAATCAGTTCTGCAGCAGCAAGCCAGACTGGAGCAAGCTGCCTCTGGGGGGCAGTATCGACCCAGAAGCCCTCGCCATTCCCTGCACAGTCCTCAAACCCCAAAGCAGGAAGCGGTCGTCAAACACACTGCACCACAAGCACAGAGTATTTCTAGCCCCACCGTGAGACCTGGGTCTGTGGACACCTCTGGGCTAGGGCCTTCCTCTCAGCCTTTAAATGTTTGTGTTCAGGGTTTGCACACTGACGGTTCATGGTCTGCAGATTTGGACTCTCAAAGCAGGCCTCCTAATGCACCTCTTCACAACTCAAATGCCTCCTCATGCAGTGATGGGGTCAGTTTGGAAGATGATGGTGTTTTTAGCAATACAGATAAAAGGAAAAGACAGAAATACAGGCCTAAGGACTATGTGGTAAATTTAGACAGACAGACTGTAGATGACGGCACTAAACCTGTCAGGTTAAAAGACAGGAGACTGACATTTAACCCTGTAACGGGGCAGATCAAATCCTCCTTTCATAAGGAGTCTTCCCAGGAGGAAGAGGTCAGGCTGGACCACAGACCTGAGCCCCAGTGGATAGAACAGGCGAAGCAGAATCCACAGGTTCCTCCCAGTCCCTTCCAGCAGACAGACTGGAAAGAGCTGTCGAGGAGCGAAATCATCCAGTCATACCTTAGCCAGCAAAGCAACGTGCTGACATCATCAGGCGCCAACACTCCCGGTGCACACTTTTTCATGACAGAGTACTTGAAAAAAGATGAACACCGAAGTAAAGAAGACAAGAAAACACACGTGTTGGTATCAGAACCCCCAGCCAGGGATTTACCAGGGGTTAAAAGAGAGGTCAACAACGAAGACCTTAACAGATTACACACAGAGCACTGGTCTGGGGTTAACGGTTGCTATGACACAAAGGGTAATTGGTACAACTGGACGCAGTGCATCTCCTTAGACCCTCATGGAGACGAGAGCAGGTTGAACATACTGCCGTACGTCTGTCTGGATTGAAACTGTGGTCTAGATTCTGAATGGGAAGGTGTAAGTTTCCTTCAGTGTGCAGCGGCACAACTCTGGGTTTATGAAGACACTTCATCAAAGTGTAAACTGCTGTTTTGCACTATTGTTGAAAATGGAATCAATGCGTGGGTATGTGTGGAGGACAGAGGGTGTAATCAGTGTTTTTTTTATGAGTTTTTGAACCTTGTGTGAGGACAGCGTGAAGGGGAAAGGCTATGCATTTATCTGCCCATTAAGTTGTTGATGCTCAGTAAGTGAACAGTTGAGTTTTCCAGGCAGACAAAAGACCAGCTCCAATACCTGCCATCCTTTGTATGGGAGAGAACATCACACCACACTGCACAGCCACATTTTTAATCTTATGTTATCTCGCTTATCGATAAGCACATGCCTCGTGGAATGTGACTATATTGAATTTTCACACATTCTTAAGATTTCAGTCAAAGACTATGACTCTATTAACTTGTATCATCTTTCAATAGAGTAGTAAGCTACATAATTAGAGCAGACATCCAACAGAAACATTTCATGATGAGGTCGTGTATCGCCATGCTGAAATCTATAAAAAGGTAATAGAAGCAGCTGAAGTTAAGCAGCTATCCTTTTGGAGCTATCCTTATCACTATTCTATTAAAGGGTAGGTTCACAGTTTTTTTCCAAGTCTGTCTTAAAACAATACTCACATGCCTACATGTTTATATAAGAGTTTTCGGTAGCTGTAATTGTTCCTCCTGTCCATACTGGCCGTCAAGAAATCCCTTGCGATCACGATTGTGTCTCCGTGGACGGTTTTTTCTTTGCTGAGGTTTGGTAGAGGGATAGAAACACAAGTACATTTTGTACTAAAAACACTGTAAATTGGGAACACTCACCTCTTTGGTCTCTTCCATTGGAAGCATGTTAGAAAAGTGGCACTCCATGGCCAGTATGGACATTATGAACGATAACTGGGAATAAAAACGGTTTCATGGTAAATTTGGGCATGCGAGGATTGTTTCAAGACAGACTTGGGGGAAAAAAGTGAACCTATCTTTTTAAATGTGCTGTGAAAAACGTCTATCGCTCCCTCTCTTAGAGCCGCTGTTCTAATATTGCACGATTGCCTCATACATGACTTTTAGCAGAAATATTAACAAACAAATCAGTTTTAAAACGGTAGATTTTTTTTTTTTTTTCTTGTGTTGTGAGGTTTGAGTTCTGTTTAAATAAAGTGACATTAAACTGCCGGATGTGACTGTGCAGTTTGAGATGAGAGAAAGTGAAGCTTGTATAGGGCTACGAGAAGGTCGGCTGTCATGTATGATATTTATTCACATTTACATATTAATTTTAAGATTTACATACATGTTCTGACTACACTAAACCATTTTTCTCTGTTCAGAATAAATCAGTGATGCAGTGGCGACATTCCAAACTTTCCCTGCTGATACACCAACCTACCTTACACAGGAAAACTCTCCAAAATGACACATTTTGATAATGTGAACTAATTTTATTTTATACTTGCCTTTTCTTTTTACTGTGTATTTAGGTTGTAAAAATATGAATTTAAGATGGCAGAGCAGATCATGCTACTAGGTTGCATCTTTGTACTGTCAGGAAGAACTGAAATATAAATTGACATGCTGGATAAAGTACTTAATATCATTCCTTTTAGATATTGTTTGCCTTATGGAAACCTGTGTTTTCCCTAAAGACAGAGCCTTAGTGAATGTACAGAAATTAGCCTTTTGTGTTCAGTCGAATGCAGAAGAGAACATATTTGCTACTTAGTCCTTTAAGTGGACATGTTATGTGTTAATAAAAAAACTGCAAGAATTGTGAATCTTTGTCTTCTTTCAATGTATATGAATCACTCAAATGTCCATGTCCTTTTGCAGTATATGTCAGCTTTTCCATGACCAGGCAGCTTGAGAGATTTCAGTTTTGCTTTGTGCACCATGTGGAGACTGTTACCCCACCACCTTTGTATTTTCTGAAAAACTGATTTAAGAATGAAGTTTATGTATGACAGCATGCTGAACTAATGAACTATAGCCTATTTATATCTTTTTTTGTATGCTTTGTTTTTGTTTTGCTTCCTGTTTGGTTTGTTTTACTTTGTATGTCTTTATTGTAGGTGTAAAAAATAGAAAATGTAGTCAAGCTAAATAAATAAATAATAGTAATAACAATAAAATAATCTATACAAAACAATAATTAAACAAACATACAACAACAACAATAAGAAGAAGAAGAACAATAATAAAAAACAATCATCATCATCATCATCGTAGGTCTGGGGCTGTCTCTTATTTTGAAGGCCGGAAGCAGAGTGTTGCGCTGCTGCTGATTAACGGCTGTCCTCCCCGGTGCAGCAGCAGCAGACACTCCGCCGGTGACTCGTCACTCCGCGCTGGAAGATGGCTGCGGTGGAGCGGACCCAGGTCAGGGAAGGGTTCCGGATAGCTATACTGTGCGTGTTCTGGTACACGGTCAGCTCGGGGGGCAACATCGTCAACAAAATAATCCTCAATGGATTCCCGTACCCGGTCACGGTCTCTCTTTTCCACATTATTTCAATCGTCGTCTTCCTCCCGCCGTTGCTGCGGGCATGGGGAGTCCCCAAAACAGAGCTACCGAACAGGTACTACCGATGGTACGTCCTGCCTTTAGCCTTCGGGAAATACTTTGCATCTGTGTCGGCTCACTTCAGCATATGGAAGGTGCCGGTTTCCTACGCGCACACCGGTGAGTACGGCGGGTTTGTGTTCTTTATTTTGGTGTTTTGCGGCCACCTGGACCGACTGCTAACTTGCTGATGTGTCCGTAATATCAGCTGATGTTAGCTTGGCTCGGCTAACGCTGAACAACTCGGCGACACCGACGTTTAACTAGCACGAGGGCCTCTGTTTTAGTCAGTGTGTTGTAAGTCGTGGACAAACAGGCTTTCAGGAGATTAATTAGCTTAACATGTGGCTTCTAACTTTAAATGAAACAGCTTTGGACTTCCCTGAAATAAGAAGTAACTGGCTGCTGTTAGCTAGCAAGCCAACTTAATTAACGCTCATATACTACGTCAGGGGGGAGGGTCCATTCCTGAACCTGTTAAAGGACGGATTCAAAAATTTTTCAGTTTTCAAGTCTGCCTTAAAACAACAGTCAGGTATCCAAATGGACGTTGAAACAGGTTTTTTCTTGCTGTAATCGTTCCTTCTGTTCATACTGACCATTAGAAGATCCCTTAATAATGCACAGTCCTCCTTCTGTGCAAAAATATATTTAAAAGTTTATCTGAAGCTAATGTGAAGCTTCAGCTATCAGCTAAATTAGTCAAATCAAGTAGGTATCTTTCAACGTTACAGTCTGTTTAGAGTCCCTCTTTTTGTTACTATACTTCCACCGCAGTTCAACAGGGAATAACTGTCTGAGGAAACACAAAGAGGGAATTTAATGCTAAAAAGACTGTAAATGTGGCAGACATCCACTTGATATGACTAACTCAGACTGCTGAAGCCTCATATAAGCTTCAGATAAACTTTTAAATGCATTTTTGCATAAAATGACTGTGTGGACACACTGTGGATTTTGTTCCCCATCACTTACATTAAAAGCCCATTTGAAGGGGATCTTTTAACAGTCAGCATGAACAAGAGGAATGAATACAGTGAGGAAAACCTTTCAGTGTTAATATAGATACCTGACTGTTGTTTTAAAACAGACTTTAAAAATTGTGAACCCGTCCCTTGATGTAAAGTTTTATTCCTACAGGGGTGTTATTTGAAATGCAAGCTGAAAGAGTTTTTCAATTTTGGACGTGCAGATTGAAATTTGTCCTTTAATGCAGTGAGCTTCTTTAACTTTGATCTCAGACTACCAGGTAAAAATTGGATCACAGCTCCTCGTGTATTTGATTTTTCTCCCTCTATGAAACCCCACGTGAAAATAATATTAAGTTACCTGTTAATTCAATAAGGCAAACTGGATGCATGTCTCTACACGAGATCTGCTGCTCATGTCAAATTTACGTATTTCTATAATTAAGTGGTAAAACTGTCATCCGTCCACTAAGAAATAAACTACATACTAAAGTAAAACAGGGACTTTCAGATTTGATTTACATGGCAGCTGTGGCTCCATATAACCAGGTCCGTAGACCAGCAGAGTCTTTGAGTTTAGATCATGTCTTATTTAGTTAGGAATAGTTTAATTTCTGTTTTACTGACTTTTAATTGCCGTTTCTTTCAGTGAACAGAACTTAAACTAATAGATTCTTAACAACAGCCCTGCAATAAATCACACCTTTCATGAAGCTTCTAGTTTTGGAGAATAGTTTGTAGTGATATAAATGATACATACCCACTGATATATACACTGATATAAATGGGATGGACAAAATATTACAATCACTCCCAACACAATTCAATAGAAACCACCATTCAGTAAACCATTCAGTAAAGGTAAACAGAGTTAAATCAACACGTACCTGCAACAGTTTAAATGACAGCTGAACATTATAACCGTCATGGAAGTTGGATTTGTTCGCAGGGATGTTGCTTTAGCCTACGTTAGTTTTTGCTAGGCTGAATATGTTGGCCTTGTTAAGCCATTTACTGCTTGTTAGTTTGAACAGTATGAAAACTGTACCCTCAGTTGGCAGATTATTAGGTACAACTAGCTAAAAACCAAACCTCTGTTAAGGTTATAATGTTCAGTTTTTGTTTAAGAAAAGTGTTGATTCAATTTTATGGTTGTTTTGGAGGCTGTGGACTGTACTGCTTTAAACTGAGAGGTGTTTCTCATTAAATCTACGCTCATTTGATATAAGCGGGATAGGCAAATAGTAAAAACACCCTTATTATAATGCAAATAAGTTCAACATAAAACTGACTACAGCCTCTAAAATCACCATAAAGTCGAAGCAACTCTCTACAAGCAACATTTTCAACAAAAAAACAGAACCTTCATACTTATTGCATCAGTTTTAATTGTGTGTATCCAGCAAATAAGCATCTAAAACCTATGAATATTTCATTCATAGTCCTCCTTGCTCTAATAGATTGTCTTCAAATACCACTAACTTCAGATGAAACCTCCCCCCAAACTATTTCAAATACCCTTTGGGTCTCGTTTGGGAGCCACAGCTGTCATGTCAATAAAATCGTTTTGGTTTCAAAGTCTTTGCTGTCTGTAAAGACTTCTGTCCTTGAGGATAAGAGTTTCCATCAGAACTGGATCTGGTTTTGTCACTTAATGTTTTCTTTTTAAACTACCAGTAAGAAAATATGCATTGATCAGTGATTTACTTGTTTCGTAACTAGGGTGGAAACACTGTTGAGTGTTGGTGACACACACCGTTACCACACTATAGATAAAGTTACAGTGTGTAAAGAGTTTAAATGACGCAACACTATTGAACCATGTGAATCCCTGAATGACAGGAGTTAAGTGTTTGTCAGAGGCGTGGGTCTGTATCTGACGCAGGAGCATTAAAAGTACCTGTTCTCTACCTGTTACTGATGCACATAATTGCATGTTTGTCAATGAAACAGAGTGATTGTTATACTCTCCAAACTAACAGAGTCGCTTTTCTATCTGTTTTTTTTCTCAGTCAAAGCCACAATGCCAATATGGGTTGTGTTGTTATCCAGAATTATCATGAGGGAGAAGCAAACCACAAAGGTGAGTAGGTTCGACACAGCAAACAAGGCACAAGGCCCGCTCTGTTTCAGTCTGTTACTCAGCATTTGAGACTCCGCAGTGGTGATGTGGCACACTGTGCGACTGTACTGCATCTCATGTTACGGCCATCTGCGGGGGCTTTTGTCCGGAGTCGATCAGACACTCTGTGGGGGGGCAGGGGGGGAGTGGAGGTCAAGGAGGGGAAACCAGCTTTTATTCCCACTGGTTGGCCACATTCACCTGGTAAATCCCCAAATTAACTCACTACTTTTGATATTATAAGATGTATAATTTAATGCGTGTGCAGGTGGTGCAGAGGCTTCAGACAGGTGACTGAACATTATCAAAACCAAGGAGGCAGGCAGAGTTATACGAGAACGAGAGGAAGCTGAGGGGGAGGACAAATCACCAGTTAGGCGCACAAATTGTGTGCGTAATTATAAACCCATAAGCACAAGGAAACGCTGTGGGAGGAATTCACACTAGATAGACTGGTAAATCAAGTTGAATCAGTCAAGTAATTAAGTATATCGTGGGATGAAATTCACCGTCAGGTTTGTCAGCGTTTTATCAGACAGAACCTATTCATGTACTAAATGAAACTAGACTATATTTTCTTCATGTGCAGCTACTTTATTCAGCTGTTAAACTGTTAATCATATTGGCTTTACTGATTATAATGTAGTATAATATCTGCGTCTAGTTTGTATTAAAGAATCAGGAAAAACTTGAAGGGGCATCCCAAGTTCTTAACTAATTTTCTGTGACATTTGTAGCAACAGTTTACAGTCAAGCTTGGCTAAGTATGAGGTTAGTAAGGAGACTACAGAGTCTTAACATCAGCTTGTCATGTTTACCTTTCAGTTGACAGTTCAGTGTTCAGACAGGGGACGTAGGTGTTGATGACGTGTTAGTGTGAGTGTGCAGATCCTTTTTGAGGAGCAGCAGGCTGCACTGGACCCTACAGAGAAATCTTAAGTTGTATGAAACACATGAGAGCAGCTAATATAATGCATAAGTACTTTATTAAAATAATACAGCTCAGATTTGTATGAAGAACTGAGTGCATATGACTGAGTGGTGCAGTCTCCATCTTTTCCTTTTTTGAGTGCAGAAAGCCTTTTTGGATGAATTTTTAAAGTGGGGACACCTGAAATGGGACAGAAATCTAGGCCTCTGCCAAAATAGACAAGGCCTCCCTTAATGTTCAGGGTTAAACAGCCACTTCTCAGTAGTGTACTTGTTTTATAAGAAGATGGGGACTTATTTAACGTAACGCTCGTCTTGGTGTGTAGACAGAAGATAATTTTGTTAACTTTTCAACCTGATTATGGAGCTAGGGTTATGGGAACTACGGGGAAGCTGTTCTGCTTCCTCATTATACATCCTGTTCAAACTGTTTAATCATCAATGAAAACATTAAGAGCCAAACATTGAAAGCCAGTTTGTTTAAAGGGCCAGTCCACACTTTTAGTGTTCAGCTCCAGCCAGTAGAGTCTGTATTTCCAGCCTGTAAAACAATAAATACATGTTTTTATTTTGAGTTTGAGGCCAATTTCTGGCTAAAACAAGCTTCCAGCCTGTTGTTTTGACTGTTCTAACTACTTACTTGGACAATTAAGCTGTGGGCGGTTTGATCGTTTGATGGCAGTAAGTTGGTGGAAGCAGCTAATAAGTGCTCAGTGCCGTGTGCTTTCTCAGCTTCACGCTGAGTCGTTGGCTGAGAGGAGGAAGAGTGGGTGAGTGAGTGGGTGCACAAGTGGGTTTCATAACTACTGCAGGTCTTTTATCATTTCTCATGATCCAGCATTTGCAACAGGCACACAAATCTTGCTGTAGATGTTAAAATAGTTTCAGCATGTGGTTCAACAAGTTGGCTCCACTGACACATAACTGGAAGACAGATCCAAGTTTTCCTTGCAAGTGAAAATACTGTTTGATCTAAACAGTGTTTGGACAGATTAATAGTGTTACTGCTGCACATTCTTGCATTTAACTGCAGATGTTTTACAAAGCTGTTTCTTTTAGGCTTTCATTTTTCTTTTGGGGGTTTGAAATGTGGCTGCGGTTTGGATTTTAAGTTCAGAGAAGGGTTTGAAATGTCACTTGACATTTTTTATGCAAAATTTGAATTGTAGCCTGAAATAACAACTACTTTACTACTCTGTTAGTAGGTCAAAATCACTGTGATACTGACTTTTTTAAAATTATTGGTGTTGAGATATCACCGCACAAATATTAGGTGGCTTCATGTATTACTTATTTTAGTAGGGCAGCAACTAATGATTCTTTACATTCTCAATTAACCTGCCAATTATTTTTTGATTAATATTTGGTCTATAAAATGTTTAAAAAATATTGAAAAATGCCCATCACAATTTCCCAAAGCCCAAGCTGGCATCCTCAAATGACTTGTTTTGACCAACAGTTTATTGTCACATAAATCAGAGAAAAGCAGTAAATCCTACAAATGAGAAGCTGAAACGAGGGAATGTTTGACAGCTTTGCTTGAAAAATGACTGAAACGCTGAATCAATTATCAAAATAGTTGCTGATTATCCTTCTGTCAATCGACTAATGATTGCAGCTCTACATTTAATATAACGACTTTGTCTGGAGCCTGCTAACTGGGTCCTTGACTGCAGATTGGGAAACTCTGCCTGAAGCAGCAAATTACATTTTAGTACTTCACTGACCTGGATTTTAAATTACTGAAGTACTGTTTGCATTTGTTTCTGCTGACTTTGCTTCCATCTCTGTGTGGTCCTTGTCGCAGGTGTACATATCGCTCATCCCTATCATTGGCGGAGTGCTGCTGGCCACAGTGACTGAGCTGTCCTTTGATGTTTCAGGCCTAATCAGTGCTCTGGCCGCCACGCTCTGCTTCTCTCTGCAGAACATCTTCTCCAAAAAGGTAAATCATCCTCACGCTGGTATGTCCCACATGATCCCAGCATAAGTTACCATCTGACTTATCTTATTTTTACTACCAATACATTCATTTGAGTGGCTTTTCTGAGTGGACAGTTCAGATTTACAAGATTAACAGAAGATGTCTTAATTACATTCATGTGACAAATAAAATGAGCATGTGAGTAAGATACCTTTTTAAACCTTTCCAAAATGTTGCAGCTGTATACAGTGCTGGAAGCTATTTTTGAGTCCTGAATTTAGTAGGTCACTGCTATGCAGTTTCTTGCCACAAGATGGTGGCTACATTTCACTCAGTGAGCCTTTTCACAAATGTTATTTAAGACAATTTAAACCCAGTTATTCAACAAATCATACTTTCTAGAAAACAACAAAAGGAAATGGAAAAAATTTGAAGTATTTCTCTAACTGCTTCTTTCATGCAAATCATGCACGTAGCTTCACTCAGATTTGCTTTTTGATCTTTTTATCTTGTGGTTTGTTATGTATGTACTGTACTTATTATAAATACATTACCTAGAAGGCACAACTAGTGCACTCATAGCATCATCACTTTTAATCATTGCAACTTGATTTTCTTTTTTTCTTTTTTTTTTTTTTTTTTTTTACATTTTAACAATTGTCAAATTTGTAAAAACCTGCCAAAATAATTGTTTTTTTGTACAGAGAATCAAGTTCTGTGATATTTTTTAAAACATGTTCTGTTATTGATTTGATTTGATCATGTTCAGGAAGTGCTTCGTTCCAAAAATGAGACCCAAGACTGCACATCATTATCTCCTCGGCTAGTGCCTTTTTTTTTTTTTTTTTTTTTTTTTTTAATAGATCTTCTTTTTCTTTGAAAGGTGTTGCGCGACACACGGATCCATCACCTGAGGCTGCTCAACATCCTGGGCTTCAATGCTGTGATCTTCATGCTGCCCACCTGGGTTCTGGTGGACCTCTCTGTGTTTCTTGTGAATGGAGACTTGGTGAGTCGCAGTAACAGCTCCTCAATATGTTCTGACATTTGTACCAACAGTTCAGCAGAATGCGACTCGTTTTATGACCGTGAACGTGATCTGACCTTACTGTGATCCTTCGCAGTCAGACATTTCAGAATGGAGCGGTACCTTTGTCCTCCTGCTCATCAGCGGCTTCTGCAACTTCGCCCAGAACGTCATCGCCTTCAGCGTGCTCAACCTCGTCAGCCCCCTCAGCTACGCCGTCGCCAACGCCACCAAGAGGATCATGGTTATTAGTATCTCGCTGCTGATGCTGCGCAACCCGGTCAGCCCCACAAATGTGCTGGGTATGATGACGGCGATAGTTGGGGTCTTCCTCTACAACAAGGTGAGTCAGCCTGTATGTTTCAGGCAGGGATGGAGGGAAGGAAAGAGGAGAAAGGAGGAGCAAATGAAGGGAGGGAGTCACAGGGAAATGTTTGGGACAGAATGTAAAGCAGAAATTATGAAGTACTCTACAGTTAATATACAAATAAAACTCTTTTGTCAAGTGTCAGACAAGGATTTTCAGCCAGCAAATATTCAACACCAATGTAAATGTGACAAGCTAATATCAGCAGATAATATCACTCTGATTTATGGGTCAAATCATCCTGCAGTTGCCACTATTAATACAGAAAACACAGCCAATGTTCTCCATACATACATTGAGTCTTTATATTCTCTACCAGCCTTTTGCTTCATTTACACTCCAGTGGTTGTTTGTCTACCTGAACTGTACACAGCTTGGCGCTCTGTATAAAAGCATCTTTTCATTTCAGTCTCTCTCCCTCCAACTTGTGGCTATTTGCCTTTGACTTAAATGTAAATAGTAAAGTTAAGTTACACTCGGACTATTTAGGATCAGTGTGCAGCTGCAGCGCAGTGCCAGGGGACCAACTGCTGAGACACTCAATCATTTAAAATCCATTTGCCCTTCTCTGCCAACAGGCCAAGTATGACGCTAACAAGGAGAAGAAGCTGCTGCCGAGCAGCAAGCAGGACCTGATGTCCTTTGATAACCCGGCACTGGAGAAGCTCCAGGCCAACGGATCAGTGCCTTTCTCCCATGGCTCAGAGCAGCAGCACAACTGGAACAACGTGCTGACTGACCACTTCCAGTACAGCCGACAGGCCTACACGTCAAACTACAGTGGCAACCACCAGTATGTGGTCTAAAAGAGGGGTCTCCTCGCTCTGGGTAGCTGTCATAGACATTTCTGTGTGTAGCCGCCCTCCCAGCAGCGGATCTTCAAAGCCCCGCTCCAATCATGAGACTGAAGGCAAGTGCTGTTAGTTCTGGATAGGAAGAATGAGACAAGTCCGTCATGAAAGGGCCAGTGACATGACCTCTCCCATGCTCCTCCATGTCTGTACTTCACTTACTGACAGCTTCGCTCAGTGTCATTATTTATTACTTTGGTACTGACTGTATGGGATGGCCTGACAGAAAACAAAATCATATCAGTCATTTTCAGATGTTGCAACAGAATGAAACTCACTTTCTGGAAATGTTTGACTTTTGTTTTTGCAACCAGCCATAAACTGTTTGGTTTATATTGTTCATTTTCAGAGGAAAGGATGTCAGCTGTAATTATTTACTGTAAACTCTAACTTGCACCGAAAGTCTGTCGTGTTACATTTAGTAACAGACAAAGTTTAGTGGAAGGCCTTAACATTTTGGTTTTAGGCAGTTCAAGTGTAGAATTGCCATTTTTCTTCATCAGGCACCTGTCGGGATGTGAGGAGAAATAAAATGTGTAAAGTCACCAGTAACTTTATGAAGTGCCGGGTGAAGAAAAATCCCCAAATTTAAAAAAATCCATTCATTGTGAAACTGATGCTTGTAAACCTGTTGCACATGCAGATCAGTCGAACTTGTTACCAGTAAGTGTTTTTAACTGCCACCGTTGAAAACCTGATTTTCCGAAAAGACCTTTTTAAAACTTCAGTTAAAACTAAAAGCGAGACGAGTTCTGTTATCCAGAACGGTCAATGACCTACCGACACATCTGCCCTTTTCCCCACAAGGTAACAAACATGTCGACCATTTGTTATCGTGAGGTTTAAATGTAAAAAGTTAGTTTAAAATTAGATGCACCAAAACAAAGCATCCTTGTAAAATGCACGACAACAGCTTGCAAACGATACGGATGCTCTTTGTTGAATCTTCTCTTAGAGAGTCTAACTATGTAAAATGTGATAGAGATGTTAAAATTTATTATTTTGTTGTCATAGTTTGGATTTGAAGAATCAATTTGAAACAATGCATCCATTTTTAAAATTGATTATTGGTATTTATTGATCTGCGAAGCTTCTCAGGCAGAGTGAGATATTCTCTCAGCTGTCAGGCGATTTGTGAGCCTGAACCAGAGCTGCTCTCATGTTGATGGGTTGTTGTTTTTTTTCCCAAAACAGAGGCCCTCATTAGATTTGCACATCATGAAACAACTACAGGTGTGAGACTGTTGACTGTCTGTCAGGTGACTGTTTTTGTAACGTTGGTGTTGAACGATCACCGAACAGACTTGAATCAAAATGAGACCTGCATGAAATCAGAGTTTTGGTTCGTGCAATTAAAGATTTGAACTGTAATTTCAGATGGACAAGGCTTGATTATCATTATTGATTGTTGTGTCAGCAAAATTGGTAATTGATAATAATTTATTGATTTAAAAGCCTTTTTTTTAACTGCTTAAAGAACTTTTTAATGAATGAAACATCTTATTTTTCCTTGCAGAGAGTTTCTGCTACAGCATCTTTATTGCACACTGAGCATCTAACTGCAGCAATATAAAATACGGTTCAAGTTTCCTTTTTTTGTATCTGAAATCAGTATATTTCCACTCTGCTCATTTGTTTTCTTCTTTATTTGTGTCTGAAAACTTTTCTTTTTTTAGCCTGAGAGTTTGTTTTTCATTTGTCCCTGAGGTATGTGCCGAGATATTTCGGTTGTATTCTAAAGAATATGGATTTATTTTAAAGTCTTCTATTTTTTGCCTTTTCTTGCAAATTTAGAAAACTGTCACACTCTTTAGTCTGGAGGAAAAATCCCAAAATTGTCCTGTCCCTCTGTGGGATTGGTGCATTCTGGGCTTCCCAGAGTTAAACTAGTATCAATTATCTGATCGCTCCACTTTGAGTTTGTGGAGCAGAGATCGTCTGTAGCTGACATAGATTGTAGGACCCTGGGAACCAGCAGGGAGGAAATTCACCACCACATTGGTAACTAACCAAACATGAGGTTGTGTTAACAAAAAGATGATTGGTTTACACTGAGTGGCCAGAAAAATATAAACATATGTTAGAGCCCTCTAACAACTGCCACCTTATTTCCATTTTTCTGTTCAGACGGCTCTTGAAGTTTGTTCACACAGCTCTGTTGTATAGTTTGAGGCTGTGCTTTGTGGTGGTGATGATGGACCGGATTAAGTTGAAAGGTGTTTCTGAAGTTTTGGCTTTTTTATTTACTTATATGGAAGAGCATAAATATCCGTAACACCTTAAAATATGATAACAGTTCAATCCGATACAACCTTGCAAACTACAGCCTCAAAAATGCAAGAGTTGAATCCAAATCTCTCAGAAAAAATGTTAGAAATTATTAAAAATTATACGCATCAGAAAATTAGAATACGTTTTTTTTAACTGTCATGAAATTCGAAGCTGTGTTAATGTCTTTGGCATTAATATGGAGTGAAATAACTCTGTGACGGTTGCTCAAAGTGTTGAAATCACTGAAGAATTATCACCCAACACTGTTTTTGTTTTTATTTTACTGTATATTTCAGTTTCACTGCTCTCATCAACTCCTACCAGCAGCAATTTCCAACAAAAAAAGCTCTGATAAACTCACTGATACCAGCCAACACTAAACGACAGACAAATTTCCTGAGCGGGTGATAAACAGAGCGGAGCATCTAGCAGCTGGTTGGTGAAGAACAGAACAGCCAAAAGACACTTGGCCAGAAACATGGATATTGTTCACTATTACTCTGTATTATTCCTCTAGTTCCTACTACTGTTAAATGAAGATGCAGATCTCTAAAAAAAAACACTTCCTTATGTGTCCTGATTTATATTAAACATCGAGTACCTGCAATCAGGCTTCAACTCAAAAACATTTACTCGTGAGAAAATTTTCAAACAGTTTGATTCTTGTTTTTTTTCTACAGCAGGTCGTGTTGTTAAAAACTTTTAAAATGTTGTCGCACTGTTGCCTTCATATCAATCAGCATCATAAATGCTTTTACAAACAGTTAACTTCTAATTAAAACTGAATCAACATATCTTAATATAAAATAACCTGTTGTGACTAAATGGCACTTCATCTGCATATCAAGTCAGTGCAATAAATCATGAAATGTGACATATGGTGCACCTCCAGATGTAACATACCTCTAACTTTTCTTTTCAAGTGTTTATCAGGCTGTGAGTTTATTTGAAACATCTTAACAGCTGAATGACAGATAACAGCCAGATCAGAACTAACAAAGATGACTATTCTTCACATATTTCATGTCAAGAGGATGCAATCTGCATTTCAGAGTTTGTACTCATTTCACTGAAATCTAATATTTCCATGGATGGATGTTTGGATTCTGCAGGTGAAGCTGGTGGATAAAAAATTATCTTCCTTCCCTGTTGGTTTGGATTGTCAGAGTGCATTGACTCATATTTCTTCATATCTGTTTTGTTCTTTCCTCTTGTTGCCAAAAGCAAAGCGTGTAACCTTTTTGTTGCTGATGCACCACAGGATGGAGGCTTTGATGTGGCAGTCGATGAATTTCATTCAGATTTTCTGTTTCAGTGTCCTGCTGGCTGCTTGTTTTTGAGCTAACTGGGAGAACTGAATTTAGAAAGCTCTGGATTTGGACATCGGCTCTCTGCTGTAAAGCTTTCAAATGGGATGTAAATGTTTAATGACTGGAGAAAGGGGAGGTTACTTTGTAAAACTTGTACAATTATTATTTTTGTGTGTCTTTAATGGATCTTGAACAGAATTTTTACTTAACCGATGTTTATAGATTTTTATTTATGGTGTCAATGTACAAAATGTTGTACAGAGGTGCAGCTATGCACAGTCGTGTCTGCTTATGTTTAGTAAATGCTATTTTTAAATGTTGGGGAAAAAATAAATGCATTATGGGGTACTGAACAAATTGTCTCTCCTCATGATATAAATGTGCTTATTTGTTTGTATGCTGCAGGCAGAGAGACTGAACATTTTTAAAACTTAAGGACTATTTTCAGTCACACATTTATGTTAATTTTTTTCAAAAAAAGAAAAGTAAAAGATTTAGATATTGCACCAGCATCATATTTTGTAAGTAAATGTGAACCCTGTAGGCTTCATCAAACTTAAGGTATCAAAGTATAACAGAGCAGAAGCTCTGTTGCAGTTAAAACTGTTTCCCCCACAAGCTGAAACAGCTAAATATCACTGTAACAGAGCTGCAACGATTAATCAACAAAAAATTAATCTGGAACTATTTTGATAATCGATTAATCATTTTAGTTAAAAATTTGCCATTTTCAACTTCTCAAATGTGATGATTTGATGCATTTCTTTGTCATACGTGATAGTAAACTGAATATTTATTTATTTGTTGGATAAAATGAGACATTGAAGATTTCATCTTGGACTTTTAATGGTCATTTTTCACTAATTTCTGACACTTTATAGACCAAACGGAGGAAGCAATTGGCAGATTCATCAACAATGAAAATAATCCTTAGTTGCAGCCCTACACTGTAACGATTGGCTGTGTCAGATACAGTTGGAGGTAGCTATCTTCACCAAAAGTATAACTTAAATTCATTTACAGTGGTTTTTGAACATAGTTGAGCTTTTCGCAAACTCAAGATCCAGGTATTTTTCTCAAGAGTGACCTAAACAGCTAAAACTCCAGTGAATAATGGACTTCTGCTCATTAGGCAGTCAGAGAGAGACTCCAACAGCATGATTATGTCCTTCATGTCTGCTGGATGTGTGATTGTCAGCATGTTTTGAAGGTCTTCTGTCCCCTAGTGGTGAAAAATCAGCATTTCAGCACATTGCATACATATTTTGTCAATCATTTATCACTTTCTCATTCTATCATCAGCAGAAAGTTTCAAGTACAGTGCAACTTTCCTTGAACCTATCGGGGAAAGAAATCAGCCTGGTGTTCCATTTGGAGAACAAACATCCTGTAGAGAAAAGTCCTCCAGATGGAGCTCAGCCACCGTTCCTTTCCTGCATATGATGAAAGCTATTAGCTACCACTACATTGTTTTCCTACATGGTTGAATCCTCCTGTGGTAAACTAACTTTTTCCAGTGCATGACGTGCAGAGGAAAGTTCAGAAGTATTATGGTACAAGTCGTATTTTATGGCACCTGGTTTCCTGCTACTGCCTGAGTTTCTAATATTCCTCAGTAAAGACCGAACCAAAGACTGTTGATTCTACCAGAAAAATGCTAGAAAGTCACATCTTTTGTCATTATTATTACAGAAAAATCTATTTCTTTGATGATCTCTGCATTTGACTTGAACTGATCTGTTCCAGCACAAATTTTGGCTTCAAGTTCAAAAATATTTCTTTTATGAATTCGAAACAGAAGAATCTGTACACACCAAGAGGAATGTAGAGCAACACTGCAAGAAAAAAGAAGGTTTATCATTACCGTTGTCAGGACCATTTTGGCTGAACCATTTATCATTTTAATTAAATCATTCATTAAAGTAAAATAAAGTAGAACTGGAGTTGGGTTCAGACCAGCTGAGACCACAATATCAGTTCCATCTAAGACTAAAACAGTCAACAAATAGTAGAGATTAGAAAAAAAACAACAATTAGTCTCATGTTATTGCAAACAAGAATCTTTAATCCAAACAAACATTGTGCTTCATCAAGCTCATAAAAGCTCATAAGTGTTTCAAATGCCTCATCAACCATAAAAATCACTCTGGAATAGACTTTTTATGAACAGAGCCATAACTGAGAGCAGCTCACATAAAAAAACAGTTGTGATGATTCTCACCCAGTCATCCAAAATATGTTGAAATGTCCACATGCTCTTTTCTCTTCAGTGAAAACATGACTTTGAGTCACTGGTCAGTTTGAGTGCCGTGTTTGGATGAACTGAGGTGTAGACTTATCTGCAGTAGCTGTATACTATTCCTTTAACATCCAACTGACTAATTCACATATAGAAGGAGTGACTGATCTTGGAGGTGGGGGTTTCGTGAGAGATGGCAAGGAGAGAGGATTAGGAAAAGAGTGAGTTTATATTAGATGAGGAGAGGCTGGATGACAGTCAAAGGCACAAAGTAAAGGCTCAGTCTTGTCTTATTGTTTCTCTTAAGTAAAAACATCAGAGTCTAGTAGCTTTTTCCTCCTCATCAGTCCTCCGTCCCTGCAGGAGCCCTCTTCATAGAGCCTATCAGAGCGGCTCTCCACTTTCATTTAATAAATAATCCCTTTGGAGCTTTTAAGGGTCCTGTCCAGCCGTGGGGCCAAAAACATTGTAGTCCCACTGCCTTCAGCTCTTAAACAGAGTCTGTTTCCCTGCATCAAGCTACTTGCAGCGAGACAAAGCAGCAAACATTCACAGCTGTCATACACGTCCCCAGTCTGCAGTGTTTTAAGTCTGTTGGAGGCTCGCTGTGTCGTGCGATGTGAACTTGACGGTGGCAGGTAGCTGAGTGATGATGTTGGTGTTACGCATGAGCTCAGAGAACACATGGCTGTCCTTAGTGATTTCAGTATAAAACGGATTTCTTGTTGTTGATGTGGAACTACTGCGAGAGCTGCTACCTCGCCTCGACAAACTGAGCAACCGGCGAAACAGGGACTTCCTGAGGAGGATGTAGATCCAGGGGTCGAGGATTGGGTTAACAGAGGCTATCCGGATGGCAGCCAGGTCAGCTTTGGAGTCAACTGTCAGTAAAAACCGGTTGGCAAACACACGGACCTTAAAGACAAAAACAAGCACATCAGATCTTCACACTGGAAATAAGAGATTTAAATCTGTGGTCAGATATCTACAGGCATCTGTCATAGATTTGTCTTTATATTAGAAACATTTAGTCTAATTCCTAAATCTCTTGTGAACAATGGTTAAAAACTACAGTATGAAACTCATAAAATGAAGATTATAAAAAAAAACCTGTCTCCACAAACTATCATAACATTGGAGAAAGCATATGAGATTAAAGTACAGCTAGGTCATAGCTTTAAAATTGATGTAAGGAAGCATTTGATCCCAATTTCTGATTGGCTGAGTTCAGTTCAAGGGGTTTTTGTTTGTTTTGTTTTGAGGTACTTGTACTTTGTTTGAGTATTTCCTTTTTAAGTTATTTTATGTTTCTACTCCATTACATTTCAGGGGCAAATATAACATTTACTTCACTGCATTTAACAACTGTAGCTGGTTACAGATTCAGATTTTACTGAGAAAACATGGAATCAGCTGATAAAATACGATGAATTGTTAAAAGATAAATGAGAAGCAAAAATGAGCTCGCCTGGACCAACTGCTTATACATTCATGTCTCAATAATAATAATCCAAATGTCATGTTTTTGTTTTTCATTTTGCTGATAATTGCCTACTTACTTTTACTTGGATATTTTCTATATTTTCTAGGATTAAGACACCTGCCCAATTTCAGGATATAACAGGTTGTGTTTTTTAGGCTCTTGAAGACAAGCTTCTTGTGGTTCATGTGTTGCAGCTGCATCCGTGTGTAGGAAAAGAAACTGGACTGCATGCAACATAAACGACTAATGTAAACCAATTACTGCGTTATTAAAAACGCTGCACTTGACTCACCACTAGCGGGGCTGAGCAGGCCAGAACCACCGCGGAGGTCATCACCAGCACCGTCATCATCTGCGTCTCCGCGGCGGAGGACAGCGCCCTCCACCGCTCCCGGACGCTGGATCTGGCGACGGGCAGCTGCACGGTCCTCTGCCGCATCAGCAGCAGCGATCCGCACACCGCCAGGTTCAGCACGATGGTGCCCAGGATGAGCAGCACGCTGACGACGCCGTACAGGACGGTGTAGGTTGCGGCCACAGGCTTACCCGAACTCCAGTTGATGAAGCACCAGGTTCTGGACGGCTGCAGCTCGCTCCCTGCCATGCCCATCATCGGGAGGCAGCAGAAGAAGATGTGACTGATATAAATGCATAAAAGAAACTTTTGCGCAAAGCGTCGGTCCACCCCCCACCGCTGGTAGGTGTAGGGGCAGCATATAGCCAGGTACCGCTCGGCAGCCATGGCGCATATGATGCTGAGTCCGGTTAAACCGAAAAACAGCAACAAAAAGGAGTCAAACTCGCAGAGATGTCTGTCAGTCAGCACATTCGGGTTTAGGTAGTTGGCTATGGTGAGCGGGCTGGCCAGACATGTGCCCAGCAGGTCCGTCACTGCCAGACCGCACACCAGAGTGAAGAAAGCTGAAGATTTCCTCTCCTGTCTTGATACTGAAAGAACGATTATCGCAATTATATTCCCAATAGCACCTCCAGCAAACATAAAAATCGGTAAAGCCATTCTGTTCTCAGTGGTACCCTGCGAGGACTGAACCGGCGTCTCGTTTGTGGAAACAGGAACGTGCGTAAAGTTTATGCTTTCCATTGCCAAATACACCCACGGGCTGGCGTTTGTGAGCATTACTTTCTTTGGTCTGTTGTGGACTTCGGAGTTGATTTCGTCTTGAACCTGCTGGAGAGTATGCGTACTTAGTGGAGTAATCTTTTCTGTAAGTATCATCCCTCTGCTTCCCAGTAATCCAGATGTAGTGAACCACAGAGGTCGATACGCACAGCTGAGCTGTGAGGCGGGTTGTCTCTATATACAGTAGTGAACCTCCCAGCAGCCTGGCAGGATGGATGCTCTGAGCGATAGACATACAGGAAAATCGACCCTTTTTTTCTCTTTCGTGCATTTCCGCTCCATGTCTCATCTGTCAGTGTTGGCGTCATCACACCGCTGCGTAATGTTTGTGGTGGCCCGTCAGGAGGTCAAATTCACTGGCTGGTGAGTAAAGATAGAAGACAAATAGAAGATGCTTCAGCAGACTTCTCACCCAGTTATTAGACGGTTTGTGGCAAATGAAATACTAATAGCAACTCAGCTCACTAGACTTTTGAGCCTTGATGGAGACTTTCTCTAATAAGGAACTAACTAACTAATAGCTTTATTAATTCATATTTTACTGAAGCTTTATTGATCAGTAAAAGGCCATTAATAAGGACAAGTGTTTCCCAGGTCAGAAAATCTAACTTTCTGAAAAATGACTGCAGAGGATCTGGACCAAAATCCATTTATTACAACCCAAAAGTTGTTCCTATTAATGGTCTACAACTGATATATAACACATGAATAAATTATTTATTAGCCATTAATAAAGGATACCTCTTTAAAAAGTGGTAACAAAACTAATCCAATTATAATGAATAAAGTGAACTGTACGTAATTATTTATTGCAAAATGTACACTTTCATCATGCTATAAACAAGGTTTATTACTGTATATTTTTGGAGATGAAAGTCTTTCATTCAACAACTGTGTTACTCTACTCGTTGTAAGGTGCTGTGTTGTTGGTGCTTGTGAATCTTACAACACTTGTGGTTTCATTGAGCCAGTACGGATTAGGGGGGGAATTTTGTTTCTTGCTCAAAGAAATTTCATTGATGTGGATTCTTGCTGTCAAAGCCTCAGAAGTAGATATTTATTTACACCTCCTCTTCCTCCACAGCTGAGTTCATGCAGTTTTTAATCAATTCTAAAGTTTGTGATCAATTATTCTTTTCAGCGATGCACAAAACTCAGTTGAAGTTGTCCAATAAGTAACTGAATGGTTTGTTTTAATCCCTGAAAATCATCAATAAGTATAATATAATAAATATATTATAATAGTATGTAAGTATAGTATAATAAATATCACTGTTTACAAACCAATAGCACTGACCCAACAGGACTGTCATTTTAATATATTTGAACAAACTGGCAAGGAGGGAGTCCATGCAAGAGTATTCTTAAGACAAATTTAATTTATTATAACTAAAGCCAGTACAAAGCAAACAATAAGGTTTTTAGAACAAGGTGTAAAACCAAAAAGAAGCAGATGCAGATTGGATGTCAGCAGGAGGAAGGAAGGGAAAGAGTGACCACATGGACCAGCTTTTATAGCCTGGCAGGCACAGTTGGATTAAATCACCCGACAACTCTCCACTGTCAGCTTATTGCCAGGGCGGCCTCCCAGACAGTGGGAGGGGTGTAACAATACATATTTAAAATAGACGTGTAACAAGCTAATTGTTAAGACACATGCATCAAATTGAGCATGTGTGTTTGAATTGGATAAAGTGAATCAAATCAAGGAATCTAATAGGTCTCTCTTTTCTTGTGAGTGTCTCTTAAAACTGCAAACCGTCACATCATCTGTGGCAGTTACCAGGAATATGAGTCTCATATTTCACATGTAGTTTAAAGGTCTAGTGTGCAGGATTAGTGACATCTGGTGGTGAGGTTGCAGATTGCAACCAACTGAATCCTCATCTCCTCACCCTCCCCTTCTAAGTGTGTAGAAGAACCTTGGGTGGCCGTGAAACTCATGAAAAACACGAAAAGCCCTCTCTAGAGCCAGTGTTTGGTTTGTCAGTTCTGAGCTACTGTAGAGACATGGAGGTGCAACACAGGCGGGCTCTGTGGAAGAGGACCTGCTCTCTATGTAGATATAAAGGGCTCATTCTAAAGTAACAAAAACATAATGATTCTTCGTTTCAGGTGATTATACACTAATTAAAACATAATTATCATTATTATTTTCCATTTCTGCCAAGTCCGCTTCACTAGATGTCAGCAATGTTGGCACATAAAACTGGAATAAAAACAGCATGGACTGCAGCTAAAACTCCAAATCTAAAATAAATGAACAAGGAGTTTGCTCAGAAGTTTTTCATTACCTGTTTTTGAAAATTCAAGTCTCCCTGTTTAGCATTTATAAGCAGTAAACAAACATTTAACAAATGGTTTACAACACACTATATAATGTAGTTATAAGCAGATAAAAGGACATTATGTATAATATTTGCCTGCAATTATAATTTCTCTTATGAGATATTATATTTTATGTTATTAGAACTGTGTTTTACTATATTGTTGTATTTAATATTTGTATTCTGCTTACAAATATTAAATATGATAGGTTAATGGTGTCTGCAGATAACAAATGCTGGAAAAAAGAGATATAACACAGCAGTCTTCAAATGTGTTGTGGGCGATATTTTCCCATTGACAAACGCCTGTGTCCAAAGTGCAGCAGAAAGCTTTGTTCCAAACAGAGATGACTGTAAATGGTTGTGAGGAACAACAGAGAGCTGATGGACAGCAAGAACACACGGGACGTCAGTGCACTTAGTCTGCTCCGACTCTCGAGCCATCACACATTAATTACAGCGTGACTTATGTTTACAGTGAGGAGCTGCGGCGAGGGGTCTCTGTCTGCAGCCGACCTTAAAAGACAAAACACAACACCTCTCCGAGAGGTAAACCGCTGCTCGTCTCTGCTGTGGGGAGCTGGCAGACTCTAAAAACAACAAACCACTTAAGTGATGCCAAGGCTCGGAAAGTCCAATCCCGACTGGAATGTCCTCAAGTCCACAGTGAATCATGGGATGTACAAGCCATCCTTGCATGGTTTATAGTTTTCTTTAATGTCGTAAAGGTATTTTATGTATTGCAACTGCACTTAAAATGTTTCATCTCAATCTGAGATCTCTGCAGTGGGCTAGAGCTACAAAAGTGTACGTAGATTTTACTGTATGACTAAGCTGCAAAACAGAACGTTTCTAATTATACCACTAAAAAGGTCATTATAAAGGTATTTGTCTGTCTATAAAGCTATCTCTTACGCTTGACAAATGAGCCAACTATTCTCAAAACAATGAAAACACTAAGGACATATTTATTTTATCTGGTTTCATATAACATCATTTCATTTACTTCCAGGAAAATACTGAATCTTGAGTGATTGCTTCAGCTCTACTCCCACTTTGGTGACGTCAAACAAAAATATACTGAGGGTACACTGCAATCCATTGCTAAAGACGCTCAGTCATGTGACCAGGGCTGCAGGTAAAGATGCTTTTCATTATCTAGTAGTTGTTTAGTCTGAAAAATGTCAGAAGGTAGTGCGGAATTTCCATCAGAGTTTCCCACAGCCCATGGTGACTTCAAATGGTCTGTTTTGTCCAATCAGCAATCCAAGATCCAAAGGTATTAAAAGGCCACCTGCGGTCAGAATTCAGCAGCTTTGGCTTGTTTTGGTCTCTAATCCAGGATCCCATTTGGCCACATTTTTACCAAATTGCAACATGAGATCATTTCCTTTCGCAATAATTTTTAACACATTTAACTATATGTTACATGTACTGACTGTGCTCCTTTCAGTCGAACATCTCAAAATGGATTTAAAGTGATTTAAAATAAAGAAAAGTTGGAACCAGCAAATGGTTGGTCTTTTTTTGCTTGATAAATTATCTAAACACCATATGGTGTTTTTTGTGAAAAGGCTACTTCCCTCCCATTTCACTGTTCCCTAACGTTAATAGCAGAGCTGGAAAGTGACTAAGTACATTTACTTAAGTACTACACTTAAGTGTAATTTTGATGTACTTGTACTTTACTTGAGTATTTCACACTCCACCACATTTCAGAGGGAAATATTGTACTTTCTACTCCACTACATTTATTCGACAGCTTTAGTTACTTTTCAGATGAACATTTGACACATTATTAAAGATGAAACCAGTGGTTTCCAACCTTTTTGGCTTTTGACGTCTTACTAAAAGCAGTGTGTAGTCGGGGTCCCATTTCAGATGTCTATGAGTTGTTCACAGCTCCACCAAATAGTGATTTTTCCATCTAAACTTCTCACATGGTTTCATTTCAAAAGATGTTCAATGATTCAATATTTCACAAAAAAAAAACAAAGATTAGAGTAAAAATCCAAAAACTGAAAACAGATTTGTATATCAGAACTTTGTTCACAAATGGAGACAAGATGTGTGTTAGATATCAACAATACAGAACAAAACAGAGATCAGAAACCTTCAGTCGCTGCAGAATAACAGAAATACAACTATACAACTATTACCCCATGGCTGCAGAGAAGAAACAATGTTTAAAAATACATAAACATATAAAATATCACTAAGCTATTATCACATTCTCCCTGGTAAAATACTCTCAGGCATTTCAAAACACACAAAACAAAAACAAAACTTGTGACCACAGTAGCATGAAAATAAATTCCTCCATGACCACACTGACGGACCATCTATCAATTAAACACTGTAATGATTGTGTTGCCCAAAAGAATAGTTGATGATTTGCGCACGTCAAACAGGCTAGAAATTGACATACAGGTCAGCGTTACAATCCTCTTATGTGGTTTTTGTTCTGTTTAGCAGCAGTCGCAGTTGTGTGACTCAGAATGTGAGAACGGAAGTCCAATCACAACTGAGTTATTTCAGACATGTTTGGCTTCATTAACCAAATCGTAGAAACAAAATGGAAATAAATAAATCCCATAAGATATTTTTTGTTTTTTTCCACACACAGATTGTTGGGTTTTTTCGGAGTGAAAGGAGTGAAAGGAGTAAAAGGAACTAAGGGACTTTTGAGACGAGGGAAATAGAACTCTGCCCTTTCCGGGATGTGAGTCAAGATGATGTGATCAAAATAACGAGGAAATCCAAAATCCAGTGGGGAGTTACACAAGCTGGTAAGTCAGAGGTTAGTAACAGCTATAAAAGAGCCCACTCAACTATATATATATATATATATATATAGTTGTGTTTTTTATATATATACACACACACACATATGAGCATAGGATTCATGTTTAAGGGCAGATTTCTACAGTGCAGATTATTTAATTATTTTCTAAAAGTTCAAATCTCTCACCACATATGATCTTATCAAGGCAATACCATGAAAAGTGTAGGACGACAAACTGAAGAGCAACTCATAGCAACCATGTATGAACTAATGTACCAGTGCAAGTCGATTTCCTGCAGACAGGAGGTCAGTTTGTCTCCTGAGGCTAAATGTAAAATTATTACTGTAAGACTGATTCCCACAGCATTTTTTAATGTGAGCCAATATATTTAGCAGATTACTGATATGAGAGTAGATTGTAAGGAGAAATAGTTATTATTAAAGGGAAAATGTTGTAATAAATTATTTCAATTAGATATATTAAAATGTATTTTTGTGGTAATCAAAAGTGCAGCTAGTGCATAAAGAAAAACACAAAAACAGTCAAATTCTTTCCTTGGGTGTTAATGATAGTTGGAAAAAATAAAAAATATGAAGGCTGAAACCAATTTCCTTAATTATCCTCTAAATCATCTGTGTGGGACTGAGTTTAACTTTCATCTACATCCTGCAGATTAGCTTTGGTTCAGATGAACCTCTGCATGTTTTTAGCCCCATCTGTGACCTCAGCACTCTGTACATTACTTCAGTCACATGGCAGTCCCTATAAACGCTTAAATAAGAAAGTCTTTTTTCTCTTCTTCTCTTTTGTGTGGTGTAAAAGATAGTTTATGATGTATTTTATGTTTCGTATTAAACTGAGGAAAATCTGAAACAAAACTCTGAATAGTTTTCTTCATGATTTCACGGATGTCAACTGTCTGCCCAGAGTGTTTGCCCAGGGCTGAACCAATGTTTACAACAACCAACTGAGTCACAGATTAATATAAGGAGTGTTGCAGTCACAAATGATGTGTTTTCACAAAGCCATCAGGTTCACTTTTTTAAAAAAAAGGTTCTCTATAGATTTAGTATTGCACTCCTGTGGCATTGCCAGTGCAACCAATGCAGCAGAGCCAGAGATACTGTGTTTTTTATTCAGTTCAGTCCAGACTTCACACAGCTTCCTCTGGAGCCACAAAAATATTTGATACAACTGTTTTCACTCACCCAAGACCTGTTATCACATTTTGATGTGTAAACTCAGTGGAGTGCTCCTAACATGCAACTGTTTTAAATAGTTTAGTGGAGCCCATTCTAAACTGCAGCTAAGCCAAGTTATAGTCAGATAGATATAGTCACAGCGAACCATTAACCTCTAGTACAATGTGCTGCAATATTTCATCTCATTTTGCAGCATAAACAAACAATAACATGCCTAAATATTACTGATGAGTTGTTTTGGACAAAAACAACTATGACATGTAGCTACACTACCATCATCCAATCTTTAATTAAAGGAAGAATACACAGCACATCATCAGCTGATAATTAAGGGTGGACCAACTACTGTATTTTACTTTACTTGTGGTACATATAATGTTTTTATTCTAGGAACAAGTACTGGCCGAGTGTGAGGAGTTCATTCTTCTCCAGTCAGGTTTAACATTTAGCTAACTGGAGAAAAAACTGACTGACTGCAGCCCAGGTTTAATTTAATTGATCAATCAGATAAAGTTATGATTCAGAGCAGGTCATGTTAAAGATTTTTAAAGTCTGGGTACTAGTCCCTCGAGGTGTATGGATTACCAGAAAGTAGACGAAGGGGAAGATGCTCAAATATCTTGTCTTCCTGTAACATGCAGGAATTATGTCAAACAGGTCATTTAAATTTGACGTTAGGGGATTTAGCCTTCGCTCTTATCCTTACCGTATTCTCTTACCCTTCACATACGAGAATAATTTGCAATTTCTTTGCAATTCATGCTCCGAGCTGCGTGGAAGTTAGAAAGGAGCTTTCATTTTTTTAAAAAACAGCATGAGATTAGAGAGCGATGTAGGGGAAGAGGGTCACTGAGAACGAGAAGCAGCAACATTTCTCAAAAGTGTGATATTTCAGGTTCCAGATTCAGCTGAAACGAGAGCAGACTTCCCCTTTTTTTTTACAAACAGTGCCAAGAAATTCACACTCGAGGGATACAGCATTGTTTGTTTTGGTGCTCCATGCATATACATCAGTACCCTGACAGGCCTTGACTAATTGCGTCAAATTCTTTGGAGTACCATTAATATTTGAGAATTGATAACAGACTCAGCGTGTTTGTTGCTGCAATAAAACATAAACAGCACTCCAATTTGGCTGCCGAGTTTTCACCCTCTGGTAAACTGAACAACTTTTAAACTGATGACTTCACAAATTTTCAAAAATGAATCATGTATTTCTTCACAGTTACATCTGTTTATTGCAGCTGGAATTTGAGGATAATGTGTGACCTATTTAAACCAGTTCACAGTGACCTACAGGGATCTCAAGGAAACTCCTTTTATCATGTTTCACTCTCACTACATGACAGTTTTAAGACTCTCTGGCGAACAAGTGCATCAATACCAAGGAAACTCTTAAATGCTCTTAATTACCTTTGTTGTGTTAACGGCAGTGTGAGTTATGGATAAGGCCATAAACCAGTATGATGTGAATGAATTTATAAATTATTAGAGCTTCAGAATTTCCCTATTTAAAGCTGGAGTGCAGGACTTTGGTCTCCCCCGTCTGGCAGTGAGAGTAATTACAAAAACACTGTCAACACATGCTTACAACATAGGCTCCACTGTAGCCTACTGTGTCGCTACTGGTTATAAAACCATGCATGAATAAATTGTTTTGAGTGTCACACAACCCTTGTGAAATGACTCATTTCACTATCAGAATTTGATCTATTCAGTCCGATAACATTTGGAACGTCTGAAGAGCCGCACAATTAAATTCTTTTATCCCCATTCAAGTTAACAGAGAGCTAACTGGAAGTTAGCCAGCTCAAGTCTCTAGTCGATCGCTCTGCCCATAGAGCATGCACAGTATGCATTCATCCAGCCAGCGTGGAAATGTGAAACCCGACTGTCTGACAGTCATAGGTTTAATAAGCATTGTGCAAACTCATTTGGCAAAGGCTTGAATTTAATGGATGTTCACATGAGTGCAAGAGCTCCATCTACACATGGACTTCCATCAAAAGTGAATTATTTGTTCTATCATAGCCTTTTTATTTTTACTACTGGTGCAAAAAAGATTTTACTCTGCCACCTTGTTTCTGCTTTTTGATTGTGTACAATTAAACAGCACAGGAAAGAGATGCTCGTTGTTCCAAACATCAACACTTGTTCCAGCTTCCCACGGTTGTATATGTATTGATGTATTGATGTATTGAGCTGTGGTTCAGGAGGTAGAGCAGGTCGTCCACTAATCAGTAGTTCGGCAGTTCGATTCCCAGCTCCTCCAGTTCACATGTCGATGTGTCCTTGGGCAAGATACTTAACCCCAAATTGCTCCTGATGGCTGTGCCATCAGTGTATGAATGTGTGTGAATGGTTAGTTTCCTCTGATGGGCAGGTTGGGACCTTGCATGGTAGCCCCTGTACCCATTCAGTGTATGAATGTGTGTGAATGTGATTCGTAGTGTACAAGTGCTTTGAGTGGTCGGAAGACTAGAAAGGCGCTATACAAGTACAGTCCATTTATATGTCTTATTTTCTCCAAAATAATCAAAGGTATGGCAGTTTTATTTAATGTGCACTTATTTCTCTGTAGGGATGGAGGACAGAGGACAGGATGAAGGACTGTTACTGACCGATGTCTAAACTTTCTTCTTTCTTTCTTTCTAAACTTCACCCAGTATTGTGATGTCTTGAATATTATTTATTTTATTGACCTTTTATATTTGTTTCCAGTGAGATATTATTGAGTTGATATAGCGTCTTTGCTGTTGTAACATTACTGTTGCTGCTCTAGAAACAATTAGTTATATTTAAAATATAAATAAATTCTAATCCTGTTCCTGTCATGGTTCTGTCATTGAATCTAGATACTCTTGTGAGTCTGTCTTTGAATTCCTTGGTTGCCATTATCCTCCAGATGCCATCAGACTTTTTCTGTTTTGTGAATATTGGACTGTTTGGGAGAGGGCTTATTTTGAGTTGGACTTCTTGAACTATCCGATGTATATTGCTTTGGTTGCCTTTTGGTCATGTGGTTTTGCTCATTGATATGCTGGGTTGTACTAGGAGTGTTGTGTTTTCTGGGTATTTTCTGTTGCTCTGTGTTTCCCTGTGTGTTCCTTCACTCCTCCTGTGTTCATGTGCTCCTCCTCTCACCTGCCCTGCATCGCCCTACTCTGTGTCTTCTCCACACCTGCCCTGTATCAGTCTCGTCAGCCCTGCCCTGCTCCCTGTGTTTCCCTGCTTTGTCAGATATGTTGTCTGGAATAAAGAGTATTCTTGAGTACCTGCTGCCTCCAGTGCTCTGTATTTATATCCACCTCCTGCTACTTCCATGACAGTTCTGAATTTATTCTTTTTTTAAAAAAATATATATATTATATTTTAAAAAGCAATTATTTATTAATGAAAAAGAACTGATAAGGAGTATCGACAGGAGTAGTGATTGTCAGTGTGCAGTCATGTATGTTAATATGAAAGTGACAAGAATTTTAACTTTTTTCTTTTAATGCCTGATGTAGATTGTCGTAGATAAAGATAATAAGTACAGATATTTGTGTTTTTATTATATAGTTGGATAGTTAAAATAAGTAGACCTACAAGTTTTTTGTTAAGTAGTAAGGAGAGAAATAAGACCCTTTCATCATTAGTAGCATACTTTTTGAAGCTAAAATGTTTTATTTTATATTTTTCATGCATAAATAGGTTATAGGGAGGGATATCGGAGGGATAAAAATCATGAATGCACCAAATTGTTGCAGTATCAGAATCAGAATCAAGTCTGTTCTCTCTAAGTGGATCTTCAAAGAATTTGACTGCAGCTGCCAGAGCCTCTCGGGGAACTTGTGGAAATGCATGAGAACAAACAAACGATTCTGTAGCCCTCTAGAGCTGCAAGGGGAGAAGCCTGTGATCATATCACACTTTTAAGAAATTTTGTCTCTCTGCCTTTTCTGGGCCCTTCTCCCCTACGTGGCTCTCTAATCTCACGCTGTTCTACGTAGCTCATATTTCTTTCAGCTTCTTTATGAGCCACAGATATTTCATTTTGTTTGATGAAAGCAAGTTTTGTAAAGTAAGCTCTTTGACCATATAAAGGTATTCATAGAGGAATTGCAAATTATTCTCATATGTGATAAGACAATAAGGTAAAGATAAGAGCAAAGGCTCTCACTGTGGTGGTTTGGCTGCATTTCCCAAAGATGATATGTAAACAAACACTGGGGGCGGTACTGTGATTTCATTTTTCCAGTGGATTTCTGTTGAAGCCATCTGAGTTATTGTAACATGGTCAGGGCCATTTCCCTTCTCAACTGCCTTTCAGCTGACGTTTGACACAGTGATCATTCAGGAAATAGGCATTATCATATATCTAATGACCTGGAACTTTACTTGAACTAATAGATTGTATATAATCTAGCAACCCCATCAGGCTGTCATACACAGAAAACAAAATTACTGGATCTTTACCACTACAGAGATTACACATTGGCCATTTTGGGACTTTTCCTACTCAGCTTGTCAGGCTCTACATGATCAAACCTCAACTGAGGTGTTTTTGCACCACGGTAAAACTGAAATTTCACTTTGCATTTACTTCCTGTCACAAATTCATCTCACCTTGTTTACTTTGAATCCAAACAGAAATTTGACCTTCATAACAGAGACTCTCTAGCCTGATTCCAGACCCCTGAATCTCTCTCAATATTAAAAATTAAATGAATAAAGAAATGAAAACAAAATGGTAATTCAATCTGATTATAAGGCAATATCACGCCAACGTGACAGAGAGTGTGAGTTTGACATCTCATTTTGATTGATTGTATTCCCATTTGTATAACTGTATACTCTACTTTACATATTTTCAGATTCAAATATTGTATTTTCAAAATTTTCTTAAAAAGGTGTATCGTCAATTTGCAGGATGCTATATTTGTTCCTCCTGCTTTTCACTACAGCATGCAAGTCAGTGTCATGTGACCACTTTTAGACTGACTGCAGCATCAACTTCACTTCATCAATCTCACTGTTGGATGATATGTTCATGCTCACGATGGCTGCTGATAAGAATTAGGTCATCACTTTCAGAGGCATCCTGTGATAACATGGTGTGTTGGTCAAGAGGATATTTTGACTAGTCAGTGGTGTGCGATGAGTCACCGAAGTCGTTCAAATTCTCTGGGGACCATTTGTCACAGTTTGTTACAAAGTGTTTGACCAACAAACGGGGCCAATGTTTGAATCTTTAAAACCTCCCTAAAATGTAGTCAAAACAAATTAAATTAAGAGAAAAAACTCTACGACTCAAGTGGAAAGCTAGTTTTGTGCACAAACAGGACAGTTCTGTCACCAAGCTGCACTTTATGTTATCACAGATAGAACTTTTTCATATAGCCCTTTTCCTCACTCTCACTCTGTTTTGTCCTTCCTTTAAGGAAAAAATGGCCCCAAAAATTCACAAAAAAAGGACTTGACTGTGCCAAGAGGAAGAACGTAACAACTATTTTAGGAGTCTTTATCTTTGTACAAATATGAACTATTCCTGCATTTTGTTTTGAATTTAAACAAGACTTGCTTCAGGGGGACACAACCATGTGTCCACAGCATTGACTGTACTCTGACTATCCTGCCTGTAAATTTAAACTTTAAATGGCACCTATGTTAGTCTTGCTGAGTCATATTTAGGAATTTGGCTTGACAGCAGACTTTCATTCAAGATTCATATTCAACATTTTACTCAAAATTTAAAAAACAAACTGGGCTTCTTGTATAGAATCAAATGATGCCTGTCTTCTTCCATTCGTAAAGCTATTGTGCAGCCAACCTTCATGTCCTTGACTATGGAGATATCCTGTATTGTCATGCTGCCCCACCAACACTTCAGCAGAAACGCTGTGTATCACAGTGTATTGTGCTTTATCACAAATGACGAATTTTGTACTCATCATTGTTCTCTGTATCACATAGTTGGTTGGGCTTCCTTACAGTCAAGAGGAAAAAACCATTGTAATTGTATTTTTTTGTTTTGCCATTAATTAGAGCAAATGGAGAAGCTTCAGTGCCACTGTGTGATGTATCTCAGGCTGAGAGAGGACCCTAAAAGAGGAGGCTAACCCTAACCCAACCCTAACCCTAACACTAACCCTAACCATTTACAGCTAATGTCATTTAACTTTGACAATATAATTTCATATTTAAATAACCCTAACCTTACTTTATTATTAAAAAAATGTCTTGTCATTAATCAGAATGAGTGCTGGACAGGTTTTTTAACCAGCAGGACACACGGTCTGATTTTCAGCTGAGCATGGTAGCAATGCTGCTGGGCCTTCTCATCCTGGAACAGAGACACAGATGGGATGCCACAATTGAGAGCCTGGTGTTTCTCTTCTGGCTGGCAAGTGGGGCATCATACAAGGTGGTCTCCAGAGTGTTTGGAATACCTTGTTCCACTGTCTACCGCATCGTCCATAGAGTCACTGAGGAGGTGGTGGCCATTCACCACATGGTCATCCACCTCCTGAAGACCCAGGAAGACCTGGAAGCAGTATCCCGTGGGTTTGCAGGGCTAGCAAGACACAGAGCCTTCATGAAAGCGGCTGGAGGAATCAATGGCTGTCATGTCCACATAAAGCTCCTGAGTGGCCCTGATGGTCAGTGCTACAGGAACAGGAAATTGTGCCCTTTAATCATCCTGCAGGCTGTTTGTGATCATCAGGGCCACTTCCATGACACCTACGTGGACTGGCCTGGGTCAGTCGATGACACAAGAGTGCTCTGCCACATCCTACTGTACAGGAGTTCACTCTATCATCTTCCAGGGCACTTGATCCTCACAGATGGATGGTACCCATGCCTCCAACACCCACTCCCCCTCATTCCCTACAAGAGGCCAGTACAAGGTGGTTGAGCCCAGCGCTTCAACGCTCCAATATAGACCATGCTTTTAGGATGATGAAGACCAGGTTCCAGGCCATCTTCCTGCAAGTACTGGAGTTGCACCACACCTTTGTATAAGTAATCACTCAACAGGATTTTTTAGAATACAGAACAAGAGTAAATCAAACAGGATGAATTATTTTTTCAGGAGGCATGATTTCTTTTGTTCCCATTTTTCCCCATTTCAGGTCATAACAGCATGCACCCTCCTCCATAACATCAGCAATGGGGCTGGTGCCATTGTGGCTCTAAAGGATGAACCTGAGGAGGATATGGCAGAGGATGAGGGGGAGAATGGTTTGGAGACAGTTCCTGGTGTGACCAGCTGTCTGCAGAGGTGTTTTCCCTCAAAGAGGTACCACGACTATTTTTAACAGGCAAGTAAAAGAACTGTAAAGCACAGCTGTAGAGTACAGCTGAGGCTGCAATGTCATTTGTTTTTTAAGGTATTCAGTCATAAACCAACATATTGATGAATAATGGATTTAGAAGTCAGGGGATCACCAATTTTACATTTGATCTGATTTATTTTTAATATTGTGTCATGCATTTACAAATGCCCAGCCTCTATGGCTTTACATGACATCATTAAACAAAAAAGATCCTGCATCCCATATGATTTACAATACCACTATTAAACAAAGAAACCATCCTGTCTTTTTTCCAGGCTTCAGAAACTAAATTTGCCATCTTAAAGACACTAAAATTAAACATCCCTTCCATCTTTCTTCATCAGTGCTCTACAATATTCTTGAATTTCAATCATACGTTTCGCTTAATATTGGTGATCTTAAATTCTCATAAGAGGGACTGTACAAAAGAAAATGTAATTCATTCTCAACGTCTCCCAGTTCACACAGCTCACACAACCTGTCCTCCTCCTACATGTCTTTAAACCTGCCAACTTCTGGAGCCACTGGGAGGGTACCTGCTCTCAACTGGGCGACTAATGATCTTTGACTTCTTGATGAATGTGATTTAACATAAGGTTCAGTACCATAGGAGTGCTTAATTTAAATATGTAATTTTGGTTTTAACAGAATATCTTTTAACCATTTTTCTTTACTTAGTGAGTAGCTGCATCCTAATTGTATCAATGTTGCACCTTAGATTATTTCTATAGATATATTGTAGCCCACGTACCTTCATATTGAGCTCTGTAGTCCATTGTGCTATTTACTCCAAAAACAAACTTTTTTAGTTATCTTGTCGTCTTCAATATCAACCAAACGATTCCACAGTTTTATCATTTTCCATTTTCATTTCACTGATTCAGGTATTACCAATTTCTTCTTGAACAGCCAAGAGACGAAAAAAACTGTATACACCGAGAAAACATCTTATGGCTCTGTTCTTAATGGGACATGAATATCTGTTTCATAGCAATCCATCTGATAGTTGTTGAGATATTTCACTTCAAATCAAAAACCTGTTAACCTCATAGCGGCACTAGTTGAAAAGTCAGGGGATTACCAAAGTTAGTACGATTCATCCTCTGAGAACCATGAATGTCTGTGCAAAATTTAAAGACAACCCATCCAATAGTTGTTGAAATATTTCAGTCTTTACCAAATGGACCAACCTATACCATCCATTACCTTCCGTAGAGTCACACAGACAGCATGACAAAAATAATAAACATACATGTATTTGCTCTGCTAAATCTCAGTCACAGTGAATCGTTTTAATGTCCTGTACGCAGATCATTTTAATCACACCAGCACCCTGCTCTGTTTTACACACACTTCTCTCATCCATCTAGATAACAGATGCAGGGTGCTGATGCGTGTTTGTGTTTTCGTCCACAGAAAAGAATTAACTCTGACAGTGGAAACTCAACAGTTATTATTTTGAAGATAATAAAAAGTCTATTACGTGAGAAGACATGGTGTTACAGATTCCTATTGGCTTTGTGTACATTTGCTACTGTAGTGTGAATGTAAACTGCACAAAGTTAAACAAACGCTCCTACAGTGTTTGTACATTGTTCCCATTAGCAACTAATGATTCAAGGAATTAGGCAATGCTTTTATTCACAGTAAGCAGGCAGTGCCAGCGTCAAATACACTTTGATAGTACGTGGTTTTAAAGGGCCCTCAGCCTGCAACCTTACTGGAGTTCAAATACTGTGCTGTGGTCAGCATAAATTTAATCAAGGCCAAAAGAAAGAGTGCTGTCAAATCCAGATACGATATCTGGTCCCTCCATTAGACACAGTACCTCTGACATCACTAATCAGACATCAGTGCTGAGACCCTGAATTTTTTAAAATATACTTCGGCCAAATGGAGGCACTAAAAGTTTGATATATTGTCTTTTTTGCCACTGCACATCTGATTTACGGGAAACTTGAGAGAATGGCATCTTTGCTCTGTTTTTAACATTTTAGTTAAATTATAACAGTTCTGAATTTTACTGCCCGCAGTATAAGTATGTTTTTACTGTATTTTTGCAAGTCTTGGAATATTGTATTTCATTCCCCAATCCTTAAGTTGTACCAGCTGTAACTGTCATCAGGTTACAAAAAAATGTCTAGAATATAAAAACAGTAAATGGTTCCTTGTTTTTCTTCTTTTTCTGCTGCATGAAACTAAAAAACATGAGGCAATTATTTTCTACTTATTAACCGCATCATTTGTGCAGACTGATATTTTGTTTGAAAAGGTGACAGTAAATCAAACCACATGTAAACCAGCCTCTTATGTTCTATAATATCAAGATACTGTAGCTTGGTAGGACTGAAACAATTAGCCAACTAATCGATTAGCTGATTGACAAAATATGAATTGATGACTATTTGAATAACTGATTCATCATTTTAGGAAAAATGCCAAATTTTAAAAATGTTGAAAATGTGAGGATTTGCTGCTTTTCTCAATTTTATACAATATAATTTATCAGTTTATATACTTTTATATAATTGTTTATTTAAAAATTAGGGGTCAGATAAAACAAGCAATTTGGGGACATGACCTTCAGCTCTGGGAAATTGTAATGGCCATTTTTCACTTTTTTGGACATTTTATACACTATTGATTAGATTATAGATTATCGACTATATTATAGTTTTATTTACAATGAAAAAAAGGATTAGCTGCATCTCTGAGACTACCGTTTATAAGGGAGGAATATACAAATGTTTCTTTCCTACAGCAAATGATTGGTGCCAGGTATAAAAACTCACTCTCTGTCTCGTACTGTATTTTGGACACTACTACGAAGTTTCTCCACTGTTAGTCTCAGTTTCAGGCTGAGAAATTAATAATTTATCTTACTAAAATCATTTGAAATTTGTTAGATTCATCACCTTGAAGGGCCAGTTTAGTCCCACATGCCGCTCTATACAGTATAACGTCTCCCCATGTAAGGCTTTGTTTATGGCTGTGTGAGGACACAGTTTGGCACTCAGCCACTCCGTTGCACTACAGGCCAACTTCTTCCACTGTGGTATTTTTACACATGAAAATGATAATAACTCAGAGTCTGTTAGCTCTTTGTTCATGTCATGTAACTGCAACTATAACCAGAGGCTAAAATATATTCCTATTAAATCACATTCAGGTAACTCTCACAGTAAATGTCTCTGTGGAATTAGCACAGGGACAAATAAAATATACAGCAAATACATGAACATAACAGCAACAGCAAAAGCCATTAAATTCCAAAATTCAGACCTACAAAGCCAGACTTCTTGTTCAGTTTGATTAAATAACATTTTTTAGTGTTAAACTGTTTCATCTGCTCAAGAGGTCATGTTGTTTCCACAACACACAGGAGAACATGTAATCCATCAGTTTAAGTTTGAGCATGAAACACGCCACAGCACTAGATTTGCTGTTCTTCTTCATAGGATGTTGGATGTGGGAAACACTTGACCGCATTTAGTAATCTTAGTGAGACTCAGTCGGCTCAACATGCTGGCAAGCAGCTAATGTACTTGATGTCATCATTTACGTGTTCACATGGGCGTAAGAGGAATTGAAAATGTGGGTGGGACAATCCAACAGGGCATCTGGGGGTCCTTCATCACAAATATTTAACAGAGTACAAGTCATTTCCTGCATTCCGGTGCCTATTAACAGGTGGTTTGATACTTTTATCTGGCAATGCTAGCGTGAGAAAAATTATGGGTACATTTTTTAATTTTATCCAGAGGAAGTGGTTGGCCACAGATCACATATTTGAAGATATTAAAAAGCTAAAAGTACAGATATTGACTCAATGAGTAATTCAGAGCAGTCTTTAATAACAACCACTCATTGTTTATTTAAACTTGAAGAGCTCTTTATGCTTGCGTGCAACTGCAAGTTCTGTTTAATGAATTTTTTTAATGTTATCAAATTTATGAGTAATATGGATAGGACAACCGTAGTCTAAGTGCTCCTAAGTGCCCCATTCATCCTCTGATCATTTCCAGTACCATGAAGCGACCACCCGGAACTGAGGCCTGTGTCTTAAAGCTAGATTATGTTGTTAGCCCGTTATCTCGTTGGCTTGTTTACACACATTTTTTCATGCGTAATACTGCTACTGAGAAGCACTCCACATAAATATTTAGGGAAACATTTCATGACAAAAGGCATCAATATAACAACCATCTGCCACCTTTCATGAAAAGCGATAGTCTTGAAATCGTAAGTGGCAAAGGTTTGAGAAGTGTGTGTGTGAGCAAATCCATCAAGTTAGCTGAATAACATCATAAAAGCTTTGTGGCACAGGCCCCTGATATATACTTTTTTTGGCTAAGAACACATATTTGCTAACATTTCAAATAGCAAATAACTTAAAATCCAACACATAGGACCCAAAAATCTCATGAAATATTGAAATGAATGCGACACATTTAATCACCAACAATGGCTTACAGGGGTTGATGCTTTTTGCTGTTTTTTTATTTAATAAATTTCATAACCTCAAACAATTATCAGGTGCCCAGTTGTATCAACTAATGTAATTATGGCACTGCAATAATGTTTACTTCACTTGTTCCTTCTTTACCTCTTCATTTCATCCCTTTCTTTCTCTCCTTCTCTTTTAGTCTCATTTGCCATCTTGCTCTCCTCTTTCCTGTCCCGTTTCCCTTCTTCCTACCTAACATTAGCATGTATATGTGTACACGTGCTATGTGATAATCTGCCTCAATGCAAAGTAGCAGTGAAAACGTGGTATGATGGTATAATGATCTGGGTATTCTCTCAATAAGCAAGCAGAATAGCTTTGATAATGAAGCGCTGACACAGTGGATAGACCGATGCACTGATTTTCGACATAGTAAAAACATGGTAAAAGTGGTGGGGGGTCTACACTAATAATTTAAAAAAGTAACTGCAATGCTTGTGTGTTTAGCTGACATCCCAAAGTAACTGCGACATGCAACATGACGCAGGAATCAAGTTGAAAAAATCAGCTGGTGTGTGCAAAAACAAATTTGAGGATTTCGATGAAATGAAAATTGCACAAAACAGTTGAGTCAGGGCAACCGTGTCTGTTTGTGGGTGCGATACATGGCTATTAGATCTTAAAGTGGTTGGTTTTGTGTTGCTTTTCCAAGGATCGGATGTCTAAGTAACACATTGCTGAGTGTCGATAGAATAGGAATAAAATGGTAATCTTTTTACAAAACAAAAAATTTCCCATTATAAGCATTACATCTACCACAAAATCAATCTTAAGGTATTTGCATATAAAATATGTTATAATATATTTAACAAAAGGTTTAAAGTTATGTTTATGTGGGAAATTAAACAACTTAAGTCTGACCAAAATTTGGCTGTAAGGCTGCAATTAAAAAAAAGTGTGAGTGTTTAATTTTATTTTCTACAAAAAGTTGATTTAATATCGACTTTAGCAAAACATGGAACAAAAACATTTGTGGGGTTTATGTTACGTAGGATTTTTGTGTATCCCTAGTCTTATTGGGTATACAGAATTAATATGGTAATGACCCGTCACTTATTCAATTCAGTTATTATTCTCTCATTGTTTATCATTTCTAAAAGTCCTTGCCGATGTCCCCCCAGGGGGGAAATGGTGGTTACTGCTACCGCGAGTACCTGGAACTGGATTTAGTACCACCTACTGAAGGGTAACAAAATGTAGCTCCAGGAACTTGTCTCCAAAGCAGGCAGAGGACAGTAGAAACAAAAGCATTACCCAGGACGATGGGTTCTAGTTCAGGTACAAGTAGGTAAGTTCCTGTAGTGGAAAAGGCCTATTATATGTTTAAGTTTGACATCTTTCAAAGGCTTCTATGATTTCTCCCACAGAAATGTATCCCAGGCAGCATTAAGAAGCACCATTTAAACCTTCATGTTGTGAATCAATAAAATTAGATTTTTTGAATTTATTTTCAGAGACGCTTTTTTGATTTCTTGATCTGCGAGGCAGCGTGTACATCTGAGTTGCAACTATATGTGTTTTCCACTTTCCTGTCTTATTTATTCTCTAAACAGTTTTGGGTCTGTCAAGGCTGTAGCTCATGAATTATAGTTAGTAGTTCGATCCTTTGCTCCTAGTGTCCACAAGACACAGATGAATGAGTGTTCAGAAAAAATGCCAGTATTATTTTGAACGAGAGTGCCTGCTAAGTGAATGTAATGTACTGCATTCAATAAAACTGTACTGAAAATGTTAATGAACTCTAAGGATGGCTTATCTTCCAATGAGGTTTATATCAAGCTCAGTGGAGTCATGGAGGAAACTGGCTCCAAACTCAAAGCGACCAACACACAACAATCAGGGTGATGGCTACTGCCAAAGCTCTGCTATGTGTGTTTGTGCGTGTGTGTCTGTGAGACATATTTCACTGTCACTGTTGGGAAATGTGACTAACATTTATCCCACTCTTGTTGTTCTTGTTAAAAGGAAACTTGAAACCCCCTCAAGCTGTGATGACATTAATCTACATGATCTTTTCCTGTCTGTGATGTTTTCTGCAGGTTGGTTGGTGAAACTGATTCAATCTGGTGTTTCATGTCCTCAGGTTACTAAAGTCTCAGCCTTTCTGCCAGCTGATCTAAGTATTCTGGCTTTGCATATTATTTTAATTCTGAAAGAATCTTTCTCATTTAGAGGAGATTTTTTTGGAAAGCCGTGGCTAATCTGACATAAAACTCTTCCTGTTTCTGGGGGTTTTGAGCAAATTAGCTTCGCTTCCTGAGAAAATGTGTCTACTTCTTTGCTAACCTAAATATTTTAAATGATCTGGGACATAAATATTTGGGACATAAATATTTATTCAAGCGCATTGCTTACATTTTGATCTCTTTCACCAAGTGGCTGGATTTCGTAACTAACTAACTATACATGTCATATAAATAAAGTGAAGTAGGAGTATACAGTTGCATAAAACAGAAAAACTTTAGTAAAGGTTTTGATTGTGAAGAATGTTCCATGCTTGGTACGAGGGGCTAAAAGTCAAGATAGTTCAGTTGTGACTCTAGGACACAAATGTCTGATGACAATTCTTTTGATATCTTTGTCTTTATTCAACAGCACAAAGTGCAGAGAGACAGGAAACAGGAAACGGTGTAGGAGGAGGGGCATGAAATGTGACAAAGGTCTGTGGCTGGAATTGAACTGCAGACTTTATAGTGAGTTACCGGTGCACCCGAAAACCTTTCCTTGTTGAGTGAGACCTCTCTATCTACAAGATGGATTTGCACAAAATTTTCCAGACATTCATGATTCCTAGAAAATATATTCTAATGACTTTGGTGAGGTTAAAGGATGTGTTCACAATTTTTCAAGTCTGTCTTAAAACAATAGTCAGGTGACCAAATGAACATTAAGATTTTTCTTGCCACAATCATTCCTCCTGTTCATACTGACCATTAGAAGATCCCTTTATAATGCTCTTACAATGTAAGTGATGGGGGCCAAAATCCACAGTCCTCCTTCTGTGTAAAAATGTATTTAAAAGTTTATCTGAAGCTGATATGAAGCTTCGGTCGTCCAAATGAGTCAAATCAAGTCAATATCAACGTTACAGCCTTTTTAGTGCCAAAGTCCCTCTTTTTGTTACTATATTTCCAACACGGCTCAACAGGGAAACACTGTCGGATGATGCTAAAAAGACTATAAATGTAGTAGATATCCACTTGATATGACTGACTCAGACTGCTGACACCTCTTTTTTAAAGATTTTTGGCATTTTGCCTTTATTTGAGAGTCAGAGTAGAGAGGCAGGAAACAAGGGAGGAGAGAGAAGGTGTGACGTGCAACAAGGGTCCCCCGGCCGGGAATCAGGCCATGGACATTGCAGTTATATGGTATCATTATCATTAGGCCACCTGGGACGCTTAAATGCATTTCTTCATAAAATGACACAGTGTGGGTTTTGGCCCCATCATTTACACTAAAAGCATGTGGGAAGGGGATCTATTAATAGCCGGTATGAACAGGAGGAATGATTACAGCGAGGAAAACCTCTTTCAGTGTTCATGTGGACACCTGAGTGTTGTTTTAGGACAGACTTGAAAAATTGTGAATCTGTCTTTTAATATTTGTGGTTTTAAGTGAAATGTCTCAACAACTATTGGATGGATTGTTAAGATATTTGGTTCAGACACTCATGTTTTCCATAGGATAAATCGTAATAACCTTGGTGATCCCTTCACTTTTCCTTTCGTGTCATCATCAGGTCAAAATTTAAGTTTGTCCAATACTTGGTAAACAACAATGGTAAACATTATATTATACCTGCTTAACATCAGCATGTTAGCATTTTGCTCAAAGCCTAAGTATAGCCTCATGGAGCCGCTAGCATGGCTGAAGGCTGAGTCCCCCAACTTAATAGAAATGCAGTACTACCCTGTGACTAACAATTGTATTTAATGTGATATTCATGAGGCATTACATAACATCATAAGTGATTTCTGTAGCAAGATGTTCTTTTTCTCTCTGATTGCCTTATAAACATTATTCATCAAAATTCTGTTATCTAAAGATTTAATTGTTTTAGTTTTCGTTAAAATGCTCCTTTCAGCATTTGTTCTGGTTCCTCCTTCCTGGTTTTCATAGAGATCCATATTTTTCTGGCACTTTGACACATTTAGTTGAGATGATATTTTAGAAAATACCACCCAAAGCATGTCCTTGGGGGAAACGCTCACATCCCCTGAGAGGGAAAGCACCATATGCTGACTGTCTTTCCAATTACAGCGTCTTCAGCCTTCTACCAGAGTTCCCATGTCTTGTATTTGTACTTGGACGTCCCAGCGGATGTTAATATATCACTAGTGAGTCTGCGGCTTAACCTTTGACTCTGAGAAGCTTCGGCTGCCAACTGAGCTTAAGCAGCAGGGTTAGAGCAGACACATACTCCAAAGGTGAGACAGCTCAAATGTTTCCTCTTGTGCTTTTTAGGAAACAAAATTACAAATTCAACTTATAACTTCTTTAAACCTGGAAATCTTATTTCTTTGCACTTTGACAAGAAGAAATGTCTGACATGATTTGATTTTCTCTTTTTCTCAAGCTGCTCTTTTTCAGCCAATAAGTGTGACAGCCACATTGTTTTCGCATCATCCTGCGCACCCCCTGCCTTGAATTTCTAAACAGACCTCAACATGATGGATATGGAGCAAGCAGCTGGGAGTTGTCCTGCCCCAGACCAAGCTGCTGTCAGTACCTGGCTGTCCTCCAGCACCAAAGGTATGAGTGCTAGGCTGCTGTTAGGGTTCACTCTCAGAAAAAAATAAATAAATAAAGCTCATAGATTTTATTTTTTATGAGAGGGGCTTTGACATTTTACTTATGGAAAATTTAATCAAAACCTGCTAAATGCAGGAGAGGTCTGTCTAAAACTTTTCCTCTGACAAGGCTGGGCTGAGTCTCCCATTATAAAACTGTAACCAGCAGTATAATTGAAAGGAATATTTTAGGCTTTGCCATATTTAAGGTATAAATGTACAGAACTCCACCCAGATAAAACTACATAATGGCAATATTGTATGTATTTAGGGTATCTGGGGGACAGATTTACCATTCTCACACTTTATCAATTTCCTCAGTCTTGGTGATGAAGTGACAAACTGGCAGCATGTTGAAATTAAACTTAACCCTAATTCATATCTTTTAATTAACACAAACAATTACCTTCAATCTGTCAGCTTTTTTAACGACACAGATGATCCACCATTTTGTCAAGCAAGCATGTAGAATACCTGAACTCCTTTACAGTGGACCATCATTTGTTTTAGTTTTGTGACGACACTTTGTGAGATTACAGGTGACATGTAAAATATAGTATGTCCTCTGGTCTGATTTGAGACAAGGAGTTTATATTAGATCTGAGGGGAAATAAGGATGTTTCAGGTAAAACTCTTGATTTTGTTCCTCTTCCATGTTCATCCTGCACCACTGGATGGTGTCCAGCAGCTCCAGCTGTTTGAGAAACACATTATTGATGTCACTTATAGAGTTACACAGTAGTGTCTTACTGGAACTCGTTTAAGACATTTCCAGCCTTGCGGAAAAGTGTTCAAGTGAAGAAGATGTGTGTTTATCTGGTTTGATTTACAGCTCATGTGATGCCAAAAAACACTATCTTCTCAAGTACAGTGTTTCTGTTTACACATACAGCTGTGGTGTCAAGAGAGTAAAAAATTCCAGAGAGACTTTAACAAATATAGATCTTACATAATCCTTAGACAAGTTAACCATTAGCCATCATGAGAAATGATGATTTTATAACAATATGATTACTTTGGGTGAGACTATATTCCAGTTATGTGCCAATAAAATCAACAGGTCACCTGCAGTTGTCATTAACTCATCATAAAATACTGAAGCAAGGATTGTAAAAGCTAATAAAGCCTCCTAGAAGCTGATACTGTGTTCTCATGTTACTTTGGCTGGCTTTTTATTTTAGAGTGATATTAGATGAGTAATAAACACAACAGGAGAAAAGTAACTCCAGCAGGAGCCAAGTCTCCAAAGGTATGACCTGCTTTAGTTTCAAGTCTGTAGCGAGGTCTCATCAATAAACCCCAATGACTGGACATGCAGAGTCCTAAAAGGGATCATGATGTTCTTGAACTGGTTTCTGCATTTATCATATACTGTAAAGCCGGAGTAAATAAATCAAAAGAGGTGTCACATGAGACCTTTCGAAAGGCATTTAGAGGCATTCTTGACAACTCAGCAGGGATCCAGCGATGTCTTACTGAACCAAGTGAACTTATGACTTTATCCAACTCTTTGTTGTTTTTTTTCAACTGTGCCGCCCGCTGCTCCACAGTGAATTCATGGTATTTTCCCATACGTATCAGTATCAGTGTAATATTTTACAAACTGTTTTTGGTTCTAGAGTTTTTATAAAATACAACATATCAAACTTCATCTGCAATAGAACGATAACAATGTTGTTTTCCCTGGCATTTTTACAGACACACCAACCTTTATCAAGATTGAGACAAGCATTTCCAGTCTGACTGAAGAAATTATGAAAAATAAACACTCAAAACTCAAAACATAAACAATAAAAGCAACAGAAAAAAAAAATCTTTAAAACGGTGACAAAGAAGATATCCTAGACACAAAAACACATCATAAAAGACAAGGATTATATAATTTTACGCTATCGAAGGTGCCAACATTAGTGAATTAAAGTGTCAAACATAAAACAATGCACTGCAATGTCCATGTTCTGTGTAGGACTGCTGTCTAGCAGCCATTGTTTGAATTGTATCATGGATCTTTCAGGCATTTGGATGAAGTTGAATATTGTCACTAGAATATATATGATGCATCCACATCAGATATGTCACACCCAACAAAACAGTAATGAATGGGCATAATGGGGAATTGGTTCATGCTTGAGTGCAAACATGGTGCTAGTATATCACTGTTAAACTGGCTGTTTGTATATGTTTCCTGGAAAAAAAAACTGTTAATTTTAGAGGTTATTTATCTTGTGACAATCGCCAGATCAGGTCATTTATTAGGTGTATTTTGTATTGAACTGTGTAATGCAAACATGCACTTGAGTCGGTATTTGTGCTGATGTTGAACACCAAACTAACTACACAGCACATGTGAAGCTGTTATAGAGTCGACCTTTGTTACAGCAACACATACTGACATTTCTATAGTCACAAGATTACTGTTTTCATTCGAGGAGATAAGATGAACCATTGACCAAGGATGAGTCAAACACTCGCTGAGCAATTTGCTTACATACGCAAAAACTGAAACACTTCTAGAACATATAAACAACCACAGACTTGTACTGTTTATCCATATATATACAAATAGACACGAAAACATACATGCTAGACTCACAAATGTGGGAACACGGTATGTGTGACATAGAAACACACACAAACACAGGCATTACGGTAAAAGACTAAGAGGAGCAAACATACTAAAAACACAAATAAGCATCTACTTTCATTAAATCATGACAAAAATAATTAATAAATAAAAGATAATTAACACAATTATACACAGACTTGCATATTTTTGCTCTCATACAGACTTGTCCTCATAGTTTGACCCCTTTTTTTTCTACCGTGCCTCTTCATGTTTCCCAGGAGCCACCAGAACACCCAGTGACGTCCTCTACCGTTTCCATGGCGACGGCGTTCGCTATAAAGCCAAGCTGATTGGTGTGGACCCAGTGCCCACTGCCCATGGAGAGAAGACGTGCTGGGACTCCATGATGAAACTAAAGGTGTCCTCCTCCTCCCAAAATAAATTTATCTCATGTTTTCTCTTGATTAAATCTGGTTAATTGATGCTGAGTTGATCCTCTCGTCCTCTACAAGTCACACACAACCATTCTATCTGAGAGAAAATTAAAAATAAACACCAGATGTCTGAGTGATTTAGGAGTCATTTTCAGAGGCCCACATTAAGTGAAACCAGATAAGTGTTATCTTCTGTCTCACAATAGATGAAAAATGGCAGTTGCAATAATGAAGGCTACATTTGCCTAATCAGTCCAATTACATCCAAATACAGTGCCTATAAAAAGCATTCACTCCCCTTGGTTGTTTTCACGTTTGTTTGTTTTTACAACATTGAATCAAAGAAGGTAATCAACTGAAAAACATCCTTTAAAGATTAAATGAAAACAGATCTTTTCAGGAATGGCTTAAAAAGAACATTAAAGCTGGAATGCAGGATTTTTGTCTCCCCCTTCTGGCAGTAAGAGTAATTACAAAAACACTGTCAACAGCTGCCTACGTCATAGGCTCCACCGTAGCCTACTCTGTCGCTACTGTTGCGGCTGTAAAACAGTGGATAAATTGTTTTGAGCATCAGTTGTTCCACTATCAGAATTTGATCCATCCAAAAATTGTGAACCTGTCCTTTAATGTCCTGGAGTGGCCGATTCAGAAAGAGTCCAGGCTGGAATCTTTCTCAATCTCCGTGCAACCTGATAGAGTTTTGCAAAGAAGAACATGGAAAAATGGCAGTGTCCGGATATGTAATGCTAATAGAGACCTGTCCAAAAGTGCATATACTAAAAATGTGCTTGGAGGGGGTGAATACTTATTTAAATAAGTATTTTGTATTCTATATTTGTAATTAATTTAGATTACTTTGTGCACATATAGTTCTTGGCTCAATGAAAAGTTCCTCCTCAGTCATAGGTATTTTTCTTGCGAGTATAAACTATGGTGAATGTACTGGGGTCATCTGATGGAAAAGCAGTTGTGGGAAAGTTCCTGCAGAGGACAAAGTGCTGGTATATCTGACATCCCACTGAGACCTAACATGTCAATAATTTCAGGCCCTCTCATCTCACATGACTTTGTACTTTGCACTCCCCAGTGGGAATTTATATCGAGTCAAGATTTTCAGACATGGGTCACAAGCCTGAACTATCTCCAGTTAGCTATTCAGCCATAAAATAATGTTATAATAAGTCATATTTATCTTCTTCTACATATTTATATATTTTTCTTATATATAGTCTAACTTACTAACTTACAACTTCCAAATTACTGTCCCAACACCAAATCCGTTATGTGTAAAATTTGAATAATTCTGATTTTGGCGCCTCCATTTGTAGTATAAAAAAGATCATATGTGGCAGACAGTGATGCATGCCAATATTGGACCAATTTTCAATGAGATTGTCTAAACAAGAACTTGTAAGATCAGATTTGAAAGATGTATAAATGACTGTTCGCTAACCCCCACTTAGCAAGTGTCAGTACATCTGTCAGTTGCTTTTCATCCACACACGGCACTTATGCACTTTACACTGATAATAGTGGCAAATTTAACACTCAAAATGTATAATGATTTTTAAAACAATGGGTCCTTGATTTCAGACAGAAGTGGACAAAAGCAGGCGATCAATTCTAAGCAATAGCTAGCTAATATATGCTAACGTTAGCTCCATCAGTTGGTTTAAAACGCTGTTTCTAGCTGATGTTTAATGCTTCCAGCCAACTCGTTTTGTAATAAAAACTCTGTGAAGGGATTCAAATATGTGCTTGATTCATGAGCGAGTTAGTACTTGAAGGAAAAATGTAAGATCAAACTGTTATTTTGTTCTAATATTTTTGTTGCTTAGATTGAATTCATTCCTATTTTTAAACCCTTTTAACATTAGGAGAGACAAGGCTTTTAGGATGAGGACTAATAGATGTGTTTGGCAAACGTAAAGCTATCTCGGATAAGGTGGGTTTGCTTGAGTGTAAACTTCCCCAAATCCAATAAAGAGCTGCTAACGTTATGTACCTAAATTCTCCATACAGAGCCAGCTTTCACACATCCAGGAAATACAACACACACAGTGGATGTGCTGTGTTTTTTTCTTTCTTTTTAACATAACCTGTAAACCTACAAACTAATGTAGTTAGTTAATGATGGGCTAACTCTTGGCCTTAGAGGTAACGCTGAGATAGTAAGCTAATTAGCCAGACATGCTACAAATTACAAATTCATCAGACATACACAGTGTTTAATCCACTCATTACAATTTTTTCTTGTGTTTTTGGTTTAAGAAAGGCTAAAAAAAGAGGCCACCACCCTGCATACTCTTTAAATAGCCTACAGAACATCTCTGCTACTAGAGCACCATGTACACCGTTTTGGTAGTTTGACAGGCCTGCTGTGCCTAGTTACAGTTGCTAAGCTGTGATTGAACATCATTATTTGGGGAAAGGGTTCACCAAATTGTCAATTACATAAAAAACCTCTACATAATGGCTTTTATTTAAATTATAATTACTATAAATCATAGACTGTAAAAAAAAATATAAACGTAGCCAACGTGACACCACCCATTGGTTTCTGAAAGTGAGCAGATCAAGCCGTTGCCATCTTGGCAGCGCCTGACTCCGCCTAACTCCTAGCTAATCGAGATTGGTCACAGAGGTGGAGCTGAGATGGGCCGAAAGAAGTCTGGCTGCTGAAACAAGCCACCAAGCGGCTAGCAACCTGTCACTCAAAGCAGCCATGTCCTTAGTTATGCATAACTTTAATGAAATTTAAATGGGTGAGTTATAAAAAAATTCACCCCCCATACAATTGTCATGAAAGGGGAAATTGGCTATAGAGACCAAAACTGTTTTTTTGTACCAGGCTGTAAACATGTTTATTTCTGCTGTAAAATTTGGCATTTCAACATGGGGGTCTATGGGGACTGACCCGCTTTTGGAGCCAAACTCAAGTGGCCATTCGAAGAACTGCAGTTTTTGGTTTCTCTACATTGGCTTCATTGGTTCTTCTCTCTCCCTTGGATATGGTTGCTCTGCTCCATCTCACTCTAAAATCAGATTCTGCTGCTATTTTAAACCACTCAAACTTTTTTACCCAGTTTGTTCCCACAGGAGCAGCCAGGCTTTGGTACAAACAGTCAGGATTTATCTTTTTCATTATGATGAGAAATCCATATAGATTAGTTTCAGTCTCATTGGAACCTGTATTTCATATTCACATTTACCTGTGTGTGTGTGTGTGTGTGTGTGTGTGTGTGTGTGTGTGTGTGTCTGTGTGTGTTGAAGGGCATTGAGGCAACAGCGAGGAAACAGGGGAAACACAAGCAGAGAATTTGGTTGAAAATTTCATTCAGTGGCCTTAAAATCATCGATGAGAGGACCGGGGTGAGTCCCATCAACTCTCTCTCTCTTTCTCTCTCTCTCTCTTTCTCTCTTTTTCTCTCTCTCTCTCTTTCTCTCTTTCTCTCTCTCACTCTCTTCTTGTAGTTGTAGCGCCTCCCTCAGGTTGATTGTTAATCTTCAAACTTTTCTGTTTAGTGTGTGCAACCACAACAACCACAGTGGGTTATACAAGCTGCTTTCTTTCCAAAATTGGACAATTCTCAGGATTGCTCAGGAATGGAGCGGCTGATTATTTATATCCTACAAACTGTCGTGGATCAGTACCATAAAACTGCTCCCCAGTGCTTTGCTGATACTGTAAATGAACCTACCTGAGGCTCAGTTAGAAGTTAAAGTTCCTGTTTTAATTCCCTGAAAAGCATCACATGTGTTTTCTTATTATAGTAACCAGTTAAACAAAGTTGTGAAAGTAATACTGCAGTTTACGTGGAAGTTGGTCTTTTGAGATGATTAAGGTTTTGCTTCCACATCTGCAAACTCGTGTTGGTGCAAGTGTTGGTTTCTGTGATACCAAGAAGGCACAAACTGCTGCCTGTAAAGAAAAAGTATCCCTGCCAACATGCAAAAAGCTAAATTTTAACAAATTGCTCCTCTTTGGAATTCAGTTCTTATCTCAGATATTTACACGGCAAAAAATCAATAATCAGGTTAATGGTGAAGTTAGCAGAAAGTGTTTGAAATGAGAAATATATAAATAACTTCAGAGCTACATTTTATGGTTATATCATATTGCCCTTTTTTCTTTCAGCTAATTGTACATTTCTATTCCCTTTTCTACCTTGGTGTTTTATTGCTGAATGTTTTTGAAGTGGTTACATATGTTGTAACATAACTTAATGCTCAAATCCTTTATTTTTTATGTTTTCCAGGCTGTACTCCATGACCACGAGAGGAGCAGGATCAGCTCTTTAACAAAAGATCAGTCCGACCTCAGAGCTCTGGCATACATCTACCAACAAGAAGACACTTGCACCCTCTTCTACATCAAGATGGCTAACCTGGTAACAACACAGGATAGAAAAAGGAGGAAGAGAGAAACATAGGGAACTCTTAATGACATTTAAATTCCTAAACTGGGCCATGTTCTTCATAAATATCAGATATGTTTATGAAAAGCCTAAGAAAACAAGATGACCAGTGAAAATGTCTCATAAAACATGCAGTTCACTGTGCACAGCGAACCACAAATTCATCACAACAGTAATTATGTGTGAGCGTATCCTTGGACCAGATTGAACACAGAAGTACAATACATCATCCTCTCAAATTTAATGAAAATCTGATTAGTGGTGTTTTAGGTGTCACCTGAAAAAATAGACAAATAGTTGCAGTAAATGCAAAATCTTTAATCACTGACTACGGGTTAAATCAATATTATTTAGAGCATTCGTTCAAAATTTTTGGAGTCTGTTTTAAAACAATAGTCAGGTGCCCATATAAACACTGAAACATGTGAATCATTCCTCTTGTTTGTAGGAAATCTTTTCCTAATGTGTTTTTAATGTAAGCGATGAAGGACAAAATCCACAGTCTTCATGACCACAGTCTTTATGCATCCTTTGTGCAAGAGTGTATTCCAAAGTTTATCTGAAGCCAATAGGAAGCTAGCAAGCAAGTGGTTATATTCAACAGTAACAGTCTTCTCAGTTCAAAGTTTCTGTGGACAGTGTTCAGACTACTTGGTTAAGGTTGGTGAAAGATTGTGGTTTTGGTTCAGTGATAAACATGTGCTTGAAGTCACTACAGACTTTTTTTCTATATTTAACCAAAACCATGATCTTTCCCTGACCTTAACCAAGTGCTGCCAGTGCCTAAACATAACCATAAAAAAAGTTAAATATGTAAAGCTGTAAATTGCCTGAAATTAACAGCAACATTTCACCACATTTAGCTCCAAACAACGTTTAAAAAAGTGGTGTGAATTTTTTAAAGTCACTTTTTTACCAGATTTACAGCAATATTTGTGAACTTTGTCAATGCTAAATCAAAATGTTAAATGTTAAATCTAAATATTAAATCTAAATCTAAATGTTGTGGCAGAAAAAGTAATGAAAAATGTTGTTGTTGTCATTTTTATGATTATTTTTATGATTATTTTTATGATTATGATTATTATTATGTGTTCATCAGGCAGATCCGGTCATGGTCGACATAAAGGAGGTCTGTGAGAGAGTGGACCCAGAGACACCAGAGGATGCTACAGAGACACAAGTCAGAGAAAATCTTTAATCTTCATCAGTGGACTTTTTTTTTTTTTTTGTCAATACCATGTTTTTATTTTTATTTTATTTTCTGTTCTTTTTACCAGAATAGTGTCTTATTGGTTCTAGATGAGAGTTCAGACCATCTACCTGAGGTAAATGCAATAAATAAAATGTTACACATCCTTTCAAAGACCCCAAATACTTTCCTGAGGTTCATTATTGAACATCTTTAGACAGAAGTGGATCCAGTGGTTGCAGTAAAACTCTTTGTCTTTGAATGTGATGACTGAGTCACTGTTATTTTCAGGCTAATGAGCACGTGTTCAGTCCACGACCGGACTCTCCATCCAGACAAACTAAACAGGTAACATTAAGAAGAAGAGCACAATCCAGCATGGAGTGATTTTATCCGAGGCACTCCACAGCACCTGAATATTTTCTCAAAACATGGTCCAACCAAACCCTTAACACAACCAAACAATCATAAATCAGTTTTTTAATGTTGTTAACGCAAATGACAATGGACACATTTGTCTCTGTGAAAAAACTACTAAGAGAAAACTCAAAAATACATCATTACTCTAAAGAGATGAGAGGGTTCCATTTTATTTAGATTTGTATTTTATTCACAATGTATAACTCATATCCATTAATGTTCGCCAGTTAGCAATCATGTGCCTGTTTGGCTCAGCCGTCTCTCAACAACAAGAGAACTACAGCTAAAACTACAACTCAAAGAACAGTCTGCCTGATGCTATTGAAATCTATTTGTTTTTTTATTGTTCCTAAATTAAAAACACAGACCAAATCTTCTCTGTGTCTCTGTCTGCAGCCTTCTTCCAGTAATGAGTTGATGGAAATCTTCTCCATCCAGATGGAGGAGCCGCTGATGCCCAGCCAGAGCGTATGTAGCATTGAGCCAGGTGAGTTACAACAAGAGAGGAACTGATTCTGTATGAGATGTTTTTACTCTGTTAAGAGCAGATATTCCTCTTGAAAACAAGAATAACTCTTGAGTCTAACCACAGCCATCTATAATCTTTGGATGAAACATTTAACTTTAGAGTCAGTTGGGTCAGTACACGGGATTCATTCCTGTTTTCTACATGTTTTTTGTCTTTAAATATCTAAAGCCTAAAATGTATACTTTCACAGTTCACTTTCACTTTCAGCAGTCATTTAAAAATACATTACACCAAAAAAAAGGGATTTTTCAGAGGGTTTTCAAGATTATTACAGCCAGAAATTACTGAATTAATTTACATACGCTTTTCAGAAAAAATTGGGATACAATTTGCATCATTTTTCAATAAACTGCTATACATTGGGCTTCTAAAGTTTATTTCCTGTTTTTAAAAATTCATTGTAATTTGTTGACTTTTACAGATTGCTGATTTGAGAGTTTAGCTCTGTTTTGTCTGTGGACTTAGCTGACTTGTATTTAAAGGGGACAGCGGAAGAAAATGGACATAAGACAGCATGTATGAAGGCACAACATAAATCAAATCGAATCAAATCAAGTTTATTTATAAAGCACATTTAAAAACAACCAGAGTTGACCAAAGTGCTGTACAATAAAATAACATAAGTAAATTAAAACAACATATCAAGGTAACAGCAAAAAAAAGGAGTAGAGATGACATAACAATACTATCCCATATGCAAACAAAAATAAACAAATAATAGTAAAACATAAAACTTTAAGGACACTCAAAGGCCCAAGAGAACATGTGGGTCTTAAATTTAGCCTTAAAAGTGTCTACAGAAGAGGAACACTTAATTTCGAAAGGTAAACTGCTCCAAAGTTTTGGGGCAGCTACAGCAAACACACGTAGTACAACATAAAGTATGTAGTTACAATCCCTGATGCCATCACATCAAGGCCAGCGTTCATACAGATGTAATGTGAAATCATGCAAATAAATGCCTTGAAAACCATTATAAAACTACAGCACCATAAAACAAGCAAACACCGCCTCCCTCCTCAGGGTGAGTCACTGTTAGCATCTTTATCGTGTCTTATTGAATAAGAGCTTTGACACTTCTGCAGTGTGTTATATCACACATCACACTGTGGTGAAAAAACTGTGGTTGAATAGAAATAAGATGATTGTAATGCTGTAGCGCCGAAACCTCAAAGCTCCGTTTACATCTTCGTTAAACATCAAATGACAACAAATAAATCTTAATCAGGTCAAAACTAAACACTTTGTCCTCACTCAGATACACTATATATTAAATCATTGAATATCTGCAGTCATTAAACTCATAAGAATTTGAATTTCATTACAATTACACATAATCAGTAGGCTAAATTACTGCAAACCCCACATTATACATAATATACTGTATATTATTATAATATACATACTGGTGTTTGCGTGACTTATTCATATTTGACATTTAGGGTGATGTGCGTCATGAGTGGTGCGTCATGAGTGTTTGTCCTCAAAATGACACTGGAGTGAGTGAGGATGTCCCATTTGATAAACTAAATTCCTCCGTACTCATGTCTCCTCTCTCACTCTCTCATCCTTGCTGGGAGGAACTAAGACGCGAGGAAGAGAGGCAAGTGAGTGACCTCTGACCTTTGACCTGGAGGAGCAAGAGAAAAGAAAGGTTTCCCTGAATGTACATAGTATTTTCCCATCGTCAGTCTGTGTATGTTTTCTGTGACATGCACGCTTATTGTGGATATTGTAATTCCCATGATACAGCTGGTAAAGAGCCAAGTGTCAGTCATGTTTTAAAATTATATACAGTAAGACAAAGGAAGAACAGATGATCTCGCAGATATTCAGCCTTTTTCAGCACATGCTCAGTTCCCACACTGGAAGATTAGATGATCCTCTGTCCCTGTTTTTGAGAAAAATAATGAATCATGAAACGCAGAAGAAAGACTGATACAGAATCTTTTAGATTTTAGATATTTTGTTGAAGGTCTTCTGTGTTAACATGAGAGAAAGCAGCAGTGTGATGTTTATGTAGTGCAGTGAAAATTCAGAGTGTGGAGGTCGGGATAGAGGGTAGTAACATCTTCAAGGCCTGAGTTTATGTCTTTTTAATAGTTAACAATTACAACAATTTTTCCCAAACCTTAACCAAATGGTCGTATTTCCCTCAATGAATCACACATTTCCAATACAGATGAAATGCATTAATCAAATAGTAATCAAAGGTTGGCAAATAACCTTCAAAAATGTTTCATTAAAGGAAGTTGGGATTTGGCAAAATTGTCCAATATCACCTAGAGTTCAAGTTAACAATTATTTCCATTATTAGTTTATCTGTTGATTATTTTTTCAATTAATCGCTTAAACTTTTAGTATTTAAAAGTTTAAAATGTGAGAAACCAAAAGATATTATATTCAAAATTATGTAAAACAGAGAAAATGAACGAATCCTCATGCTTGAGAAGCTGGAATTAATGTTTATTTGGCATTTCTGCTTGATAAATGACTTAAAGGGAAAGTTTGACATTTTAAGAAAACACACTTATTTACTTTCTGGTCAAGAGATCTCATGTCTGTGTAGTAAATATGAAGCAAGAGCCAGAAGTGGATTAGCTTAGTTTAGCATTAAGAGACTGGAAACAGCTAATCTAGCTCTGTCCAAAGGTAAAAATCCACCTACCAGCACTTCCAAAATTCAATAATTCACACATTATATTTCATTTGTTTAATCCATAAAACAGTATAAACAGAGTATAAACAGACAATAATATGTAACTGTACAATTAAAGCAGATCTGAGTTTCAAAGACTAACTTAATTTCTCTTCTTCATTTCTTCCAGAATCTCCGAAGCAAATGTTGTCCAACCCTCAGATCCTCTCCATGTTCCCCACACAGCCAGTAGGGGGCTCTCCATACTCCTCTCCCCCATACTCTCCTACCGCCATGCCCTGGGGCCAGCAGGGGCCACTGAGAACCCAGAGGGCAGGTCCCATGGGTGCAGCCCCCTGGCCCACCATGAATGGTGGCATGGTAGCGTGGGCAGCAACAGGCATCACTGGTCACCCTACAGGCAGCCAGATTCAGGCTCACAGCTCTCAGCCCGGGGTCATGATGGGAAGAAACACAATCGACTACCCGGCTGCGCCCACTGCCGTTAACGGGTACCCCACCCCTCTAAACTCCCCCTACAACCACCCTGGAGCGACAGCAACACTGCAGTCGATGTCCCCCTCCATGGAGCATAATCCCTTCCTGTGATTAACTGGTTAGACTGGCAAAATTGGTTAGTGTGATTTGGATTAGGAAAAAATAATAATTAAAATGGCTTGATTGCTTTTGCTTTGTTTTTGTGTTATCACCGATTTTCATTTTCTTTTGTTTGAAGAGAATTTAGCTGCAATGATTTTAGAGGTGCAGTGTCAGTCTGTCGGGTGGTCCACTGCTTTGGTCCAGACTGACAACAGTGATTTAAATGATTGAAATAAATTTGAATTTTATACATTTAGACAGTCATGATCCCCTGAGGATGATTCCCGCTGACCTTTTGTCTAGCGCCAAGAGCAGGTCAAAATTTTCACTCATACTGTGAAATGTCTCAACGTCTACACGATGGATTGGGACAAATGTTTGTACAGACATTCATGTTTCTCAGACAACGAATCTAACCATGAGGTTGAAACAAACAAAACACCATTGATCATGATTACACTGATGATGGCTTCTTGCTGAAACGTGTCTGTTTCTGTAGAGTCTGTCCACAATAAAAAAAACAATAAGAAGACAGAGCTATGAGTGTCAGTGTTTTGTTTGTTTCATCTTCACCACAACCATACACCCAATACTCTGTTTAAGTTTTGGAGCTGTGTGCACGGCTGCTTTGTACCAGATCTAACCATGAGGTTAACATTTGGGGGTTTTAGTGAAATGTTTATTGTTTGGATTTCTATGAAGTTTGGTACATAAATGTAAGTGTATGCATTAGTAGTAAATATTAAGTAAGCAACTGTAATAATTTTGTGATCCCTTCACCATCATCTGGTTTATATTCTATGTTTCTTGCAAACTTATGACACCAGTCTCAGCTGTACTCTGTGTTTAGTGCTAACTTGCAAATGTTAGCATGCCTATAAACATAGGCATGCTGTTAAACATAGATTGTGAAACCCGCAGAAGGTCAGCACAGATGCATTGTCATCATGATCATTTTAACATGATGACATTACCATTTACAGTAGTAGAGCCTCTCTCAGTGTTTCTACTCAAGTTGACTGGAAGATTAAAACACTGAAACAAGTCAAGTTATGAGGAAAAGGACAGTTTTCCTGCTCTTGTTTCTCAAAAATTGTATGGAAAGTAACACACTTTGATTCTCCTGCATATTTACAGTTCTTGTACCTGAACGTATCTAATACCTTAAATTACTTTTCCTTTCTTTCTTTGATTTCTAAATCTTTCTTTTTTTGCTAAATTGTCATATTTTACATAAAAGATAAAATACAGAACATATAAAGAAGCCTAAAACCTACTTTTACTTTACTTTACTTTACTTGGTTTCATTTTAATTTTTTTTTCGCAGACAAAAAATGTCACATTGTCTTGTATCTTCTAGTTTATAATTAAATTCAGTTTTGCTTCTTCTTTTTTTCTCACTTTCCTTTATATTTTGCACACATATTAAAAAAAACATAAAAAGAGGATATACAATTACTAAACACACTTTGCCAGAGACACAAAAAACTCATTTTGCTTTGCTTTAATTAAAATATCCTTTTAACCCAAAATACATAGTCTGTACATTACAAGACACATGTTCAAAAAAGTCTGACCTTTTAAGAGGAACTGAAACACTAAAAATTAAAAACACACTGAAACTGTAATCTCATGTCATCTCATGGTGCTGTCAGTCACCTTGTGGCTGAATTACGAAGCATTTCCTCATTTGCAGTAAGTGTAGATCAGCGTGGGTCATGCAGTCTGTACAGTAGCATCAGCCTGGATACACAGCTTGACTCACAATCTCAGCTGGACATGTAGCACTTTATTATCAGCTAACTCTGGCAGAATAACATCACTAAAGGCAAATATGGTAAGAAACAGTTACTTAGTATTGTTATTTAGAAAGATTTGTGTGTTTTTTTCATGTGTACCAATTCATTCAGTGATTAACAGCTATTTCACAGCACACCTCTCTTCGTGTGTTTGCTGTTTAATTTTGGCTATTTCCTCCTGACCATCAAAGTCTCTATGAATAACCTGACTGGTACAGAAAGGCCAGCAAATTATCGTATCACTCTAAGTAAAACTTCTGTTAAGTGTCTCTTTGATCTGGTTTACAGTCTTTTTTAGACACTTCAAAACAGTGTATCCTGAACTTCTACCCAGCGTTTCACTTGACATGTTCAGTTACAGTTCTCTGAAGTAATTACATCATTTTCACAGTATAAGGGGAAGTTGTATTCTGAAACCAAAGAAATGGTCATTGTGCTGCTAATGAAAGAAAGCTTTCACTGTTATCAATAGTTAATGATTGACACCGGTACTAACAGCACTCTTAACACAACTGCACTTCTACTTTTCTATTTACATATCTATCAGTTGTGGGAAGAGAAGATATGATACTTATAAGTTCTTTTGAAGACTTTTTCTGTCAGGAAAAGGCGATCGATTTGTGATATTTAGTCTTTAAATTGTAAAAAAAAAAATGTATGCTTTAAAGGATTCTGTGCTTCCTCCTGGATTTTCTCCATATTAGGATACATATCTGTATAAATTTGAGTCTGTTGTGACTGTTGTGAAAACTCCACTAATTATTTTATGTTCAGCAGCTCTTTAACACAGGAACAATTGAATTAATGAAACAACTACAGCAAATGTCTTTTGTCTGTAGCTGCGTTCAGATATGAAACCTGCCATATCAGAGCTCTGTAACACTCACTGGCTGGTGGCTAATATTTGATAGAAGATTAATATTACCTTCCTATTTTGGTGTAGTCTTAAAGCAGATGAAAACTTCAGCGATATTCCCAAAAGCTGACGTTCAAACACCTGCAAATATTTTAAAGCACAATTGCCTCCTGAGTCAAGGAGTAATATTTTGTTTGACAGACTTTATTTTGTTACTCTGCTGTAAAAAGAGTTTTTTCTGACTCTTGTTAGGTTTTCTCTTCAGCCCACCTGCACAGCTACAAACTGTGGCAAGACCGTTTTAAAAAAAACATCTGAGATAGTGTGTCAGTGCCAAAGGGAGCAACACACACACACACACACTTTCTTTATTCTGCAGGCCCTTGCTGACTGAAAGTGGGACTCTGTGTGTGTGTGCGTGTGTGTGCGTGTGTGTGTGTGTGTGTGTTTTGTGGTATAGAAAGGAGGTTTTTGTCTGTTTCCTTTGCTCATTGAAGTAAAAGAGACGACTGTGAGAAAAACTTGCAGCTTATTGGTGCAGGGGTAACAGTGGAGGGCGTTTCTATGGCAACCGGTGCAGGATGATAGCTGAGGTGCAGAGATGTGTGGTTGCATACACTTCCTGCTCCTCTTCACACCCTCTAATTGTCTTAGCAAAGGTTACAACATTAAGTGTTCAGACAATAGATGGTTTGATTCCTTTACTATCATCATGTTTTCTTTTTGTCAACATAATAGAATACAAGAAATAGTCATTCATAAAGTTTCACTTCTCTCACCAAGTTTGCTCTTTCATTTTGCTGACGATGTTGGTCAGTTAGCCAACCAGCACTGTTACAACAGTTTCCTGACTCCACCTGCTGAGGTTTAACTCAGCCAATGGGATTATTTCTGTCTCTTTGTTAAACTGTTCTGAGCACTTTATTTGAACTCTCTTCCCTCTTTTAATTTGGTTATTTGTCTGGGTGAGGATAACGTTGAAATAACATCATAGACACACCTAAAAATGTGTGAGCCTCAGTCCTCATGTTCACGATAATATTGAGAAATGTTTTTCTGTTTTAAACTTCCATATAAACAAAAACACAAACATGGTTACAGTGAAGAAAACAGAGAGAAAACAACAATGAAGAGATTGACATCAATCCACCAGCAGTTCCTCATTTTTAGCAAGCAAATGACTTCATAAAAAGCCAGGATACCAAACCCTCTACAAAAAAGATGCTCATCTGCAATTCATGTGACTTTTGTTTATGAACTGTTGTTTGTATGGTTCTGTCACTTTGACAATTTATGACATATTACAAAAAACTTCTCCATTTAAAGAAAACCTTATTGACACATGACTTCCATTTGAAAGTCTGTCATGAAATCTTTCTCAACAGTTCCGTCATTCGTTGAGTGTTCCCATGAAAAAAAATCTATAGCACAAACATCATCTTGGAACAAAAAATGCAAAAGTCCTCAGCAAATTGTAAACAACATATAGAAGAGTAAAAATCTAATGGCAGGTGCAGCCCAAAGACATATGAAGATACACACACACACACAAACACATCCATCTTTCCACATGTAGCACATTTTATGCAACTCATATTTCCTAAGAAGGAGAGGAAGTGACAGGAGACCAAAAGATACAATAAACTAACATAACACAAAACAAGGCTGAACAGCATATCTCAAGGAGTTATTGATTCATAACCATGTCGTAAACCACGACATGCTACCTGGACAAAGGAAAATAAGTTTTCTTTTGACCAGTGTGCAGGATTTAGTAGCATCTAGTAGTGAGGTTGCAGACTGTAGCAAAATTCAGTCAATCAATCAATTTTACTTTAAGTGCAGAATCACCATGCAGCATGATCCCAATATACTTTACAGTTAAAAAGAATACATAGGACAAACATACAGCAATCAATGTACAATAATAAAAATTAAAAGTGACACAACCACATTAAAAACATCAATGGTAAAAGGATGTTAAAAGGTGATGGGCCCAGCTAAGTTTTAGGGGAGGCTGTATTGTAGTGAGTAAAGGTAGGTTTTCAGTCTTGATTTAAAGATTTCAACTGAACGTGTTTCTTTAACATGTACAGGAAGGCCATTCCAGAGATAAGGGGTACGGTAGGCAAATGCTCTGAAGCCAACTGATTTTTTGTTAACTGAAGGAATGACCAGGAGACCAGCATCTAGAGAGTGAAGATGGCGTGCTGGTGTATATTGTGTAATTAGCTCAGATAGGTAGGGTGGTGCAAGTCCATGCAAGACCTTGCAAGTTAAAAGAGGAACCTTAAAATCAGCTGGGAGCCAGTGAAGAGAGGCCAGAATGGGTCATATATGGTCAAATTTTCTGGTTTTTGTCAAGATTCTTGCTGCAGACTTCTAGTAAGACAACTAGGAAGACCAGAAAAAAAGAAATTACAATAATCAAGCCTGGAAGATACAAATGCATGGATGTAAGTTTCAGCATCACGCAGTCATAGAATAGGTCGGATTTTGGCAATATTACTAAGATGAAAAAATGCTGTCTTGGTAATAGCCTTGATATGAGACCAGAATGTCAGACGTGAATCAAAAATCAAGGTTTTTGATGGTCGAGCTTTCAGAGATAACACAGTCATCAATATTGACACTCAGATTCTCATACTGATGCTCATACTTTGCTGGTCTTACAACTATTAACTCTGTTTTATCAGCATTTAACAGCATAAAGTTCATATCCATCCATTTTTTTATTTCTGATAGACATGCCTCTAAATTTAGGAGTTAGGGAAGGTCATTTGGCTTTACAGGTACATATAGCTGCGTATCGTCAGCGTAGCAATGAAAATTAATACCATATTTGCAAATGATGTCACCAAGGGGAAGCATGTAGATAGCAGAAAGCATAGGGCCAAGAGCCGATCCCTGGGGTTCACCAAGCTTTACTTCAGAAAATTCAGAGATTGTATTGTTGTAAATTACACGTTGCGTTCTATTTGATAAATATGAATGAAACCATGAAAGCATTGTCCCCTGGCTACCAATATGTTTCTCCAAGTGGCCTAGAAGTATGCTGTGATCCACGGTCAAAAGTTGCACTCGAGAAGCAGCAGCAATGATGTTAAGTCAGAATCAACAGTAATTAATAGATCATTTACTACTCTGGTCAAGGCAGTTTCAGTAGAATGGGAAGTAGAAAGGGGAAAGAGGAAATTAGAAATGAATACACCCCTCCCCTTCCAAGCGTGTAGGAGAATGTACGATGGCCGCAAAACTGGCAAAAAACATGAAAAGCCCTCTCTAGAGCCAGTGTTTGGTTTGTATGTTTGGGGCTACTGTAGAAACATGGCAGCCTCCGTGGAAGAGGACCCGCTCCCTATATAGATATGAAGGACTCATTCTAAGGTAGCGAAAACACAAAGATTCCTATTTTCAGGTGATTATACACTAATTAAAACATACTTATGAATATTATTAGATGCCACTATTCTACACACTGTACCTTTAAACAATTATTTAGTGTCACTATCAGTAATTTTACACTCAGGCCTTTAACAACAAGTGAAAGAACAAAAGTGACATTATCACTTGACTCCCATAGTTTCAGAACCACAAATTTAAAGAAATGCAAGCTACGACTTATTAGTAAGACATGGCCAGTCCACCATACAAAATATTAAATGAAGCCTGACATAAAAGCTATCCTGTTTAGGAAGATAATCTTTCCTATTGATACATATTTAAAAGACCAGTGTGTAAAATTTAGTGGCATATAGCAGAACATACTTGGCAGAAATGAAATATAATATTCATAAGTACATTTTAATCAGTGTATAATCACCTGAAAATGAGAATCGTTGTGTTTTCGTTACCTTAGAATGAGCCATTTATATCTACATAGGGAGCGGGTCCTCTTCCACGGAGCCCACCATGTTGTACTGCCATCTTTCTACAGTAGCCCAGAATGGACAAACCAAACACTGGCTCTAGCAAGGGCCTTTTGTGTTCTTCATGAGTTTCGCGGCCGCTGTAGTTTCTCCTACATGCTTGGAAGGGGAGGATTTAGAGGAGGTGTATTCACTTGGTTGCGATCTGCAACCTCACTGCTAAGTGCTACTAAATCCTGCACACTGGACCTTTAAAACATCTGTCCATAAGAAAGTTGAGGTTCTGTTTGATGTATTCACACTTGAGGGATGGCTTATCATGCTGCAAACAACAGCACCTGGAGAAGGTTTTTCTTTTGTAGCACTGCAATGTGGCATCCAGGGAGTGGAGACACTAAAGTGTACTTAAGACTTAAAGAAGTGACCCAGAACATACAAAAATGGAAATATTTCCCAAAAAATAATTTTTGTGCATCTGGTATACATTTTTGTACATGAATTTGACCCATATTTATTCCAAGGAATTTTAAAGTCATCAGAAGGGGTCAAATCATGGTAAAGAGTGGTTATGGGGAAACACGAAACTATAAATTGGCATGTCTGTGTATATTAGTCATTGGGACAGTGGTGACGAAGTCTACCCAACACGTTACGAGAACTGCCACAGTTGGCACTGAGGCAGGATCCTGTAGACCTTTGAGGTTTTATGGGGGACTTTTGAAACTGTGAAAACTAAAATTGTGCAAAGGCATCATCATATACCACGTACACAGGTTCATACTTATCCCCATTTCATTGGTGGAAGAAGTATTCAGATACTTTACTTAAGTAAAAGTACCAATACAGCAATGTAAAAATGCTCCATTACAAGTACAAGTCCTGCATCAAAAATCCTACTTAATTAAAAGTACATAAGTATTAGCAGCAAATTGTACTTATTGTATTGTAGTAAAAGTAGTGGTTTGGTCCCTCTGAGTGATATATTACTATATATGACATCATTAGATCATTAATACTGAAGCATCAGTGTGTAAGCAGCAGGTTACTGTTGTAGCTGCTGGAGGTGGAGCTAGTTTGAACTACTTTAAGTACAGTTAGCTAGTTTAGTCCAGTGGCTCCCAACCTATAGGTCAGGCCCCTCCAAAGGGTCACCAGATAAATCCGAGGGGTCGTGAGATGATTAATGGAAGAGGAAAGAAGAAAAAACAAAGTTCTGATACACAAATCTGTTTTCAGCTTTTGGACTTTTACTCTAATCGTTGTTTCTTGGTGAAATATTGGGTGATTTGAATTTATTGAAATGAAACCATGTGAGAAGTTTATAGGGAAAAATCACTATTTGGTGGAGCTGTTAACAACTCACAGACATCTGAAATGTGACCCTGACTACTCACTGCTTTTTGTAAGACATCAAAAGCCAAAAAAGTTGGAAACCACTGGTTTCATCTTTATCAGTGTGTTGTATTTTAAAAGCTTGTTATATTATCCGTTGTGTCAAATCTTCATCTGAAAAATAACTAAAGCTGTCAGATAAATGTATTGGAGTAGAAAGTACAATATTTCCTTCTGAAATGTAGTGGAGTGGAAGTATAACGTTTTTGAGAGCAATACTCCAGTGGAAACCAGGATAGTGTGGCACGTAAACACCTGATCCAGGTTTCTGAACGTTCTCTGTTGATAGAGAAAGGAGATGCTGAGATGTTGAGGAATCAAGACAAAACTGGACACAGATGAATAGAAACCTGGATGCTGTTTGAATCATGTAAACATGGAGATGAATAACCAAGTTTCTCACGTTCCATGTAAATGCTGTATCCAGAATATGATCAAAACCAGAAAAAGACTAAAAACCGGGATAATGATGTAAAAACGCTTAAGAGTGAGTGATGAATGATTTGGTGCATCTGTTATTCCAAGATGAGCAAGGAGACAGTGAGTTAGAAGAGAAAGTATCGGAGCATGTCTGCAGGCAGGAGGATGTTACACAAATGACTTCAAGACCTACATGACTGTATCAACTGAGCGGTTTGAAAAAAAAGTGCATATATTTTTATCATATAGCAATGAGAGCAGTGTTGACTGATGGTTTTCACAGTTTTAAAACCTATCATTCAAAAATGATGTTGCATTCTTCACATTCAACCGAATTAATTGAAATCTTTATTGTGGCTGTTACGTTATCATGTTTTAGGAAACAGGAGACCATAATGTAGTCTGATTGTGTTTTTTCTCTTTAAACAAACAGTGTAAAACCTAAAGAATACACTCTTTCTGCTCTCTTAAATTGATTAATTTATTAAAGCCTTTTTTAGTGATAAGGTATTGATAAATGCCAAATACATTTGTGGTTCAAAATTTGGTATAGAGACTAATTATGAGGGAATACTGATTGGGCCGGGTTCATACTGTGAAGAGTCAGAATATGAACAGTATGTAAAGTTAATGCAATTACAACAATTGTCCTTCTAAGAAAAGGCTTTAATAGCTACAACAATTAAACATAGCTGCAAAATTATTTAAATATGGTTTAATTTTGTTTAATTAGCTTGGTTAAAGTAACTTTATAGAGTGGCCTTGAAAATACCTTCAAAAACAAAAAATTTAGAGGGCCCTGTTATGACAAAATGGTTTATATTGTATCATATGTGATATTTTTTGTGAACATAATCTCTGACAGGATTTATAATCACTAATTGCTGCTTTCAGTACCTTGCTGTTTAGACTACACAGGTTTTTTTGTCTGCTGCACAGACTTATCAGCTTTTTGAAGATCAAAACAACCAGGAAACTGTGTTGTTGCAGGGTGCATTCTCGCCTTGTAAAGAAAGCGTAGGGGTTTGTCGGCTGGTGTGTGATTGTGTGCGTAGGGGGCATGCCTTGCTCTGTGCTGCACTGCTAACTTCCTGCTTCTAAAGCACAGCGGCTTCATTTTGACTTTCTGCTCCTGTGTTGTTGTCAGGGGGAGAGCGTTGATGTCAAGGCTCTGAGGGCCAGGTTCAACAGCAAGGCCAGCACTTCAGACACCAGCAGCCGAGACAGCGGCTCCCCAAAATCTCCACGACCTGGATTTGGGAGAGGAATCTTACCAGCACTAGAGAACAACCTGGCCCAGCACAGATTGTCCCCCACGGTTCCTCCTCCAATGGCTGGCCCTGGCCTGATGAGGTTCCCACGGGCAGAGCCGATGATGGCAGCTCCCATCCCCTCCAGACCTGTTTCTTTCCCTCGACCGCCTCCCAATCTAGGCATCAGAGCATCCAGCCAGCCGGCAGACCCTATCAAAGTCAAGCAGACGGGAGAGATGCTACAGAACATGATGCTGAAGCACCACAGACCTGCGGGCATCAAGCCAGCTCCACCCTCAGCTCCAGGTCAGTCTCCTGCACCAGGTCACGCCTCCACCCCTCTCCCGCTCCGACAGCAGCCCAGACAGAGGAGCGCAGGAGATGTGACCCCGCTGAGGAAACCCCTTCCCCCTGAAGGACCCCTGCCCATAAAACCTAAACGGCCTCCACATGTCAACCTGGAGCCCTTCATGAGGTTGACTCGGGGAGCTCCGGCACTCCCTAGTCCAAGGAAGAGTGATGGTGAGTCTGTTAACAGCAGAAAACTCGAAGTGCTCTTCTGTTTTTGGGGTTGGTGGGTAGTGGCAGTGCTTGGTGGATTTAGATATAGCTCAAGGACAAACGGTTTCCTGCTCTGACATCTTGTATTTTGATTTGACAAAAGCATGTTACCATTTAATTTTTCCATAAAAAATATATTATTATTGTTTACTGACTCAAAATATTAACTGGATAGATTTAAAATCTAAATACAGTGGTGGGAAAAGTATTCTGTTCTTCGCTAAAGGGAAATTAGAGATACTGAACTTTAAAAATGTATGTTGTAAACACTGTGTCGTCAAACATTTGCTTAAGTAAAAACAGAGTATTTGCACTTAAATTATCAAAGTTGCCACCATGCAGAATGCTACAGTAAGTTTCAGACTGTGCAGTATTAGATATATATTATTGTATTAGTATTGGTGATGCATTAAAGTGTATGCACCTTTTTAATGTTGTAGTTGGTCAAATTTTAAATACTGTTGGGTAGTTAAATCGACTGTAACTGCATCATCATCTGCATCATGCATGTATTTTGTAAGCCCGTTGAATGCTTTGTATGTTCGATCTTACCAAAGTAACCTGCAACGATTGCGGTCAGATAAATGAAGTGGAGTAAAAAATAAAATAATCTGAAATGTATTGTAAGTATAAAATGGAAGAAAATGTAAAAGCTAAAGTAAAGTACAAGTGACTCTAAATTGTACTTAAGTACAGTACTTGAGTAAAACTTTTTTTTTAATATACCATTGTTTAAATATTGCTGAGAAAGCATCGATCACCAGAAGAGTCTTCAGCCCGAAAGTGCTTCCGTCAACATTTCCAAAATGCAGATTATTCTGTCTTTAGTGATTGTTTCATTCTTTAAGACAAGCAACAACTCTGGCAAACCACAGTACGCTTCATCTCTGTGTGGAAACATGCTAATTAGAGAGAAAAGAAGCAAAAAAGGACTTTTTGTTAACTGAGTCGGTGTGACTGTTTTTAATGCAATGTTATCCATCTCATTTTGCAAGAGACTTCTTCACATATGGATGTTCTCTCTGGTTCCCCCCACCAGCAGGTTCCCCAAGCACAGGAGGCAGGAAAATGTCTTCACCTGCAGTGATCAGTCCTCCCCAACCTCCACAACGATTCAACAAACCCCGGCTGCCACACCAGGTCGCCTCTGTGTGAGTATTTCGCAAAATTTCATAACATACTGCTGTTATTACACCAACTGCAGGGTGAGTGCACACAGAGAAACCCGCTTTAGGTATTTATTTCATATCATATACATTCTGCAATAATAAAATCAGGGAGTGTACCAGAATAAAAAAAGAGTCTTATTTCAATCACAACTGCCATGATGGCAGGCAGGAAATAGTGTGAGAAGTTTTTAAAAATCCGCTACACTCATAATCAGAATACACAAATGCAGTACACTTAAAGCAAAATAAATCATATTAGAGGCTGCAATTTAGAATTAGACAAATAGAGGTTTAAATAGAATATCAGCAATATGTGGGAACATCACACCGTTTAGGGGACATTTTTCAAAACTTTGAGTCTCCAAGTGTCATCACGCTTTCTCCACCCCTTTCCTGTCAGGTTTTATTTTAATCGATCTAACAAAGGTAAAAATGACGCCATTTTACACATAACAATGAAATAGCTGCTTTTTGTTTTCCTTTCTATCTAAATGACGTTAAATATATAGACTATATATTTATGGTGTGTTACATTTGCAGAAAAATACCTTTCTTGGTAAGTAATACTCATCAGTTCACAAGTACAGATTAACACTGTCGCTTGTTCTCAGTCAGTGAAAAGTAAAGGTGTTAAGTGAAGAAGTTGCTGCAATGATGTAGTGATATTTTAGAGTGACATTGTAATATTGTACTGTCTTTCTTTCTTTCTTTCTTCTACAAGTTCTAACTTCTACAAGTTATTGCTGTATAGGGAGCACACAAACAATGTTTGTTTATGTATTTACTGCAGTGACATTGAGGATGACCAGGACACCTATGATGACATTGCAAGCTTTGAGAAGAACGGTAAACAGAAAAACTGTATTTTTTGAATGATTCATGACTGTAAATCCTTTGGTTCTTAAAAATCTACAATGTGCAGAATAGTATAATGTGAGCTTATTCTTATATTTTTCAGTTCAGAGTTAAGTTTGAAAATGACATTTATCACTTTCTGGTAGAAAATGATTACCTAGTTATTCTTTTAATACCTTATCAACTAATGACTTCAATCATATTTCATAGGCTCCATATTCTCCTCATATTGTTATGATAATAAAGCATTTATATATGAGAATGTGCCTCTTTTTAGAAGGAAAGAGTGCCTTTCATCTCTTTTTTATTATGTAATTTCACAGAGTCCTGGAGTGACAACAGTTCTCATTGTATGGACGGGGTAAGGACAGAAAACTGAAACTAAACCTACTGTAAATAAAAATGTCATTCTGAGAATTCTAAACTAGGTGGCTCCTCTTGTAGAACATGTTGCACTCTTCCCTAAAACTACAAACTAAAGATAAAATTAAGTTTAAATACTAATTTACACCTGCTGAAATATCAACTTTATTTTGTTGTGACGAATAACAAATAAACTTCATTCATTGTCAATGAAGCACGCGATTTGTTTGATTTCTAGCTTCGGGAAGTACACATGTTCATACACACTGATGCACAAATGCATTCTGTTCTAGGGCATAAAAAAGACAGCAGGTGTCATCGCCCTTTAATCTAAAAATCTTTGTATATGCCTGTTTTTCTTTGTTCTTTAAAAGTGTAAATAAATCCTTTCTCTTGTAGGACATTGATGACGTGTATGAGTTTATTGACGAGTGAGTATAAACTTTCAGTTTTTACAATTGAATCAAATTGTAGTGTGTGAATTTAATAAGGACTCTACTCACCTAAAATGGAGTGTGTCTGCAGCTGCATGAACGTGTTTTTATTATTTCTGGCACTGCTACTTTTATTTTTGCATCTGCTGCTACCACAGCTGCGGTAGCTATTATTGTGAGAACAACTGTCATAGCAGTACGTCTCTCAATTAAAGGTGTTATTTCTGCAAATGATCATAATCTGAAATGTTATTTGCTCCATTCGTCACAAGGTAACAACATTTTAATTGAGTGTGTGTTCAGCCAAAATGTTGGTGTGCATTTATATTAAATGTGCAAGTGTGCAATGATATTCAACTTGTGACATAATCAGGATAATGTCACAAACCGAATGGACAAACTTGAAATAATCACATAATTGGAACACACTGAAAAAGTGAAAGGGGAAGAAGTTTGTTGGATACTGCTGCTGTGAAACTGTGAAATGCTCAGTGTGTGAATGAATTCTGTCTGATTGTTGTTTTTGGTCAGGTGAATTTTTATGTGCCAGTAAAGATACATCTTATTTCCCCAGAACTGAAAGTGATGAGAATATTTTACATGTAGGAGGTGTATGTTGTGATGCGGGGAATTGTCTAAAAAGGTGAAAAGTCATTTTTCATTTTGATTGTGTATTTATAGGGACCAAATAGAAGTGAACCTGGTTAATGCTGAGAAGAAAAACAAAAAAGAAGCCAAGAAGCAACAGGAGCAGGAGAGGAAAGAGCAGCTAGAGCGTCAGAAAAGAGAGAATGAGTTGAGGAAAAACTTTCAGGTACGACCCCAACAACATCCTAAATGCCATTAACATGAACTAATTAAAAAGTCATTTTTAAATCAATTTTTTATTCCTTCTTTGACATTCAGCTGGACCATTTAGCTTACGTGCATCCCGAAATATTGAGGCTCTTTGTTTCCATCCACCCCATCTTCATCCAAATCTAATTCATATCTGTCAACTTTCACACCTTTGCTCTCTGCCCCTTTGTAGGTGCAAGGGCAGTTGGATGTTATCCATACAGCGAGAGTCCGGCACGACTGGTACGGAGGAGGAAAACTGGACCTCAGTGTGCAACAAGGCGAGAGCGTGGAGATCATGCGAGTGAACAATAACCCAGGAGGCAAATGGCTGGCTCGCTCCCTGAACGGAAACTGTGAGTTTCATTTTAAATCTCACTGCAAATCAAGAGCAGGAAACCTTCCTATCTGAGCCCACATCACAAAGTTAGGCTGATGGTAATATGCTCTTAAACTTTGTGCTTGATTTTTTTTAAAGATGGTGAGCAAGTTTATGAATTCCAGATTGAAAGTGCTGTGTAGTCCAGTTTTCTGTAAATATCCAACAATACTCAACTTTATGTCCTTCTATTTAGCATTCATAAGCAGTATATAAACAGTTACATCTGTTGTATCTGTTTATAACTACAATATAGCATATTATAAACCATTCATTAACTTATGCTTATAAATGATAAATGGGGTGGCATATTAGTATGCTATAGCATAGTGCTTTGGAAAACAGTTTGTGCACCTGTGTGTGTATGTTCTTGTGCTTATGAGGACCAATTTAGTTTAGATATATCATGTTATGCAGACAATGCTCAACTCTGCCTGTGAAACCAAAGAGGCCTGCTAACTGTATCCCTCTCAACCACTCAGCCTCTGTCTAATGGCAAACATGCTCCTCAACCTTTCTAGTAATTAATATAACATATGCAAGCAATTATAAAGGACAAGATGTCCCATGTAAGACAATAACGGAATAAAGTTGGAGACGAAGAATGTCACAAAGCAAAGCAGAGCGATATTTTTTCCATTGAGAAAATAAGGTTGTGGAAAGTAATGAGGTCGTCATCTTGTCTTTGTGTTACCTTGCAGACGGATACATCAGTAACACATGTGTGGACATTGACTATGAGGCAGTGAAGCGCAAAGCGCTCCAGTCCAGAAAAGTAGACACATCAACGTTACCTCCACCACCTCCAGACCCCCCTCACATGTTAAACATGGAGTCCAATAATAGAGACAGGTGCAGTAGATCCTGTTCATCCTGCTATGACAAAACACTTTAAAAAATTGTTGTACTATATTGTGAGAAACATTTATCTGCTCCTAACATATGATGTTGCTATTCTGTCAACTTTTTCCTATGGTTTTAAGTTCATGCACAGTCAACACTTAACTGTTTAGCTGCATTGCTTTCTTAGTTTCACCCACGTCTGTTCCAACTAACTTGCTGTTTGTGTTTTTCATCTGCTCTGCAGCATGCTTCAGGATGACGGTAAGTGACAGAACAGCACACATGAACATCACTGGCAGATTAGGATTCATGCCATATATGATATTGCCATATTTATTTACTTCACTCACTGGACAAAAAACAACATATCCATAACTCTTTATTTATCCCAAAGAACCAAAGATAATAAGTCCTGGAAAACTATTCTCACGTTTTACTAGAAAATTTTATCATAATATCATTAAACAGTAAGATTTTTTGAAACATTTTACTATATGAGTTTATTGTTTTGTTTTGTTTTCTTAGCTGTGTCAAGTATGAATCTGTTGATTTATTTTGTTTCAGCTCTAATTTTTGTATTTTTGGTATAATGCTCAATGTTTCAAACTTGTATACATTTGCAACAGGTACTTTATAATACAAACAGTGACTTGGATTATTTTATAATTTGCCTAAAATTTTTAATATCACTCATTTAAAGTTGAGGCTGCTTTCCTAAAACATATTTTTTTTAAAATCTGAAATAGAGTATTTCACCTTTTTTACAAGATGACAAGATATTTTTAGTTTTACAGTCATTTCTCGGTACTCTCCTCAGATGACTACGATGACGTTCAACCATTAACTGAGGATTTTCCCCCACCACCGCCTGAAATCAGGTATCTATCCACATCTGGTTCACTGAAAAAACAGGAAATAATTGGTGAGATACTGACAGCTACATGTAGCTGCAGTATTATTTTAGTATAAAATTTTGATGTTGAGCTGATAATTGAGGTGATGGTCAAATAAGAACAGAATTAGAAAAGGAAAAAACAAAAAATCTGGGAAATGCATTACTTTATTGTTGTTGTCTTCTGTTTTCAAACTGTAAAACCATCTTTGTTTGCAGCATAGATCCCAAAGTGGAAAAGGAACTAAGAAAAAAATTTAAGGTAAGTATTTTTCACACTTTCACATCAGATTATTTGATTTTAATGGTAAATAAAGTAGAGTGTCATCAGCATAGCAGTGAATGGAAATGTTTTTCTGAATTATTTTTCAAAGAGGAAGCATACAGGGAGAAAAAGGGGGCCCAGGATGGATCCTTGAGGAACTCCACATACAATCCACAATAATGAAATGCATCATATCCACATAATACAACATGTTATAGTGGCCCCGTTAAAAATTGCAAAACTGAATCATGTCATTCTCAAGTTTACTCATCTAATTGACAGTTTCTGAGATACAGTGTGTGCTATGAAGGATGAATCTGTTAGTAAGTGTAAGGCTCGTCCAATGGGTGACATTTTAAAACCACCTGAACACAAAAGTGTGTTGAAATTTGATCACTGGACAAGTCAACCAATGATGATCTATACTTTTTTTGTGTTGACAATGATTGTAATCAAACATGACGGAGAATTGTGCTTTCACAAGAGTAGGTATAATTTTCTTCAAAGATCAAATATCCAATCAAAAAAGTCATATTACTGATCCTTGCAACAGTCAGTACTAACTTGTATCAACATCACACCCATCACACCTCTTTGTACTATACAAGTGTATTTGACCAAGGCAGTGAAAATATAAAAATGTTGGTTAAATAATGAAAAACTCAAACTATGACTCTTGTTTCTCAGTATGATGGGCCTCTCAGTGTGCTGCACACCATGATGGTGGATCCTAACAGCATCATAAAGAAGCCAGGGGGGAAGGATTTGTCTGTGACTCATGGAGAGGTCCTGGACGTCATCCAGCTCACCAGCAGCAAGAAAGCTCTGTGCCGCAACCGGTTTGGAAAATGTACGTAAACACAACAAATCCTGCTGTGATCGTATGTTATTTTAATCTGCACTGTGACATGTGAGCAGTTGGTCAAAGTGACTGGTTTTAGAAATAAGAGTTGATGATTTGTGTAAAGGTTACCTGAGGTGATCAGGGAGATTTTTGCATAACCAGGAGGAGGTCAGATGTATGTGTCCAGAAGTAGACATATGTTCTCTCAGAGTGTCAGTGAGCAGAACTGTCAGATTTACTAAATGACTCATTTGCATTTGCAAGAACAATATACTGCGGGCATTAGTGTCTCTCACTAGTGTCTCTCACTCTCGCACTTTGAACTAAAAGGGAAGTTCTTATCCTTATCACATCACTCGACAAAATCTTTATGATCATGGCTATGTGATAAAAAATTTTTTGCAACAACACCTGTAATAACTCCATGAATAAACACTGTCAAACATAATAGTAATGGAAACTAGGACGACATCAAACGATTATTTTCATTATCGACGAAATGATTTTCTTGACATTAAATAATTTCTTGTTGATTTTTGAGAAACTGAAAGTTGCCATTGTTTTACACTTTTGTTTTACAAAAATAACTAAATGATCATTTAATTATCACAACAGTTGCTGATTAATTTTCTGTCAATCAACAAATTGATTAATTGACTAATCATATCAGCTTTAATGGAAATATACTAAGCCATTTTGGTGCACAAATTCTTGCCCGTGCTTATAATATTGCACCTGCTCAGTGTTTCATTACTATCAGATCCCAGTAGCTCTTCTTTTGTTTTTCTGTGACTTGCATAGTAGTGGCTTGTTAATAATAATAATGATAATAACTAAACACAAAAATAGAGTCATAAAGTTCCAAAACAAATGTGTATTGTTTGTATTTTATAGCTGATGCACAACCTCTGCGTGATTGGTTCCTGCTGGTGGCACAGCACCATGCTGTGGGAAATATACTGTACAATGATTAGTGTTTGTCTGATGGTTATGAAATGAATATTGCAATAAATAAAATACAGATGATAATATAATAAATTCAGTAAGAGCTGTATTTCACATATTCAAAGTGACTATTTTACATAAAACATGTTTTGTCTAACTCTTCACAGATGGTTATGTGTCCAGATCTCTTCTTCTTCCAATGTAAGTGAATCCTCCTCAGTTCATATTTGACGCTGCCAGTTTTAGTGTTACTTTCATGTCTTTTTATACTGTGAATAAATTATGAAATATCTTTTTGTAAATGCGTTTTATAGTTGTGGTAACAGCTCATCTTTGACTTTGATTTTCATCTTATTATTATTATTATAAATGATTTTTGTTGTTGTTTTTGACAGGATGGATGAAAAGAGTAATTTAGTGACACAACAAAATAAATAGATCATCACATATGAATATAGTCATACATATATACATTACAGACACACATGCAGTATATATTGTTTATTATAATAATAGAAATGGGTACATATACATATTCTATGTATGGACCCATTTTTACAAATCTAAACATATAGTATACATTTTTATCCATGTTTACATAAATGCTTTTCTCATTCTTCATATCATATCATATCATATCATATCATATCATATCATATCATATCATATCATATCATATCATATCATATCATGTTAACAAGTTTTGGATATAGATTTTAAACAGAAATATCAATAAAAAACAACTTTCTGCTGTCAGTTTAACATCAATCTTCATTCACAGGGAAGGAGACATCTACGACGATGTTGACTATGGAGGCGGTGAGTTTTGTTTTAGATCCTATTAATGTAATTTCCTGTTAAATTGAAATATTCACTTATGGCAGCTAATGTGTTTGACTTTTTAATATATGTATCTCCTAAACTGTTTTTATTTCTTTCTTCTTTCAGACGTCTATGACAACGACTCTCTGCAGACTGATTATTAAAACATGTCAAACTAAACACATGCAAACTCACACAGTAAGAAAGAGAGAAACAAACTATATAAAATATTCAAACTAAAGCTATATAAAACTAAATAACTGTATAAAACTGAGAAGAGAAGACACATTTTGCTTTATGTGATGGCATCAGTTGTGTTCAGTTACACAGGATTCACTGTCAGGCTGGCTGTAACAGTTGAGACAAAACAGAATATATCTGTCTGGCTCACAAACAAACAAACTTATTCCTATGTAAAACTAAAACTATATTTTTAAAAAACTATATAAAACTGAGTGACAAAAACAGAACATAGAGTGAAAACAGAGCTCAGTCTGGACACTCACACATGTTTCTTGTGCTGAGAATAACAGACATGTCACCATTGCATTGTTTGTCAAACTGCTTGTATAGAAAATGAACACACTATTACTGTAGCTTTGTGTATTGCTCGACTTTTTAGATAATTTAAAACAAATAAAATAACTTTTTGACTGATATCTATGTCTCTGTTTGAATCAAATCCCTGCATTATCTTAAGAAGTGTCTGTGCAAAACAGCTGAAAAAAGTTACAAAGTTCATCTCAGGGAAGTGTTATGATCAGTATAGGAAGAGAGTATACACTCCTTGTATTTGCAGATGATGGAACACTATGGAAATGGGAGCGAATCCAAGAAGCACTCAGTCAGTAATAGAGAAATGAACTGTGTACAACAGAATATCTCCGAGAAGCATAAAAAACATCTGTGAACTGAACTGAACTGTCAATAAACAAATCAGAACTCAAGAAAACTGCAAAATATATTAACCAATCATAAGAAATAATGCTCCAGAATATAAATTTACATGGTAATATGAAGTCTGGAAATGCATAAAGAATGACAAAACACATTAGTTACTACAAAATGCACTTTAGAATTATTGGACTATCTATGTAACTTACACTACTGGTCAAAAAACACCCCAATTTTTACAGTTGTTATTGAAATTTAAGCAGTTCAAGGTAAACTACCAGAGGTTAGAAAAAAATAGAAATAAAAAACCCCTTCGATTACCAAACACTGAAAAATAATGTAAATTTGAGAGTCATAATAAAAGCCTTTTTCAGGGATCAAGTAATGGGTTAACAACTCATAGTTTTTCTGCAGCGAGTAAATTAAACCTTGAAAGTTGATGCAAACAATTCCTACAGGTGTCCCAACTTCCGTTGATTAGTTACAAACCTGCTGACTCTATAATATTTGAATATTTGATATTTGGTATTTGATTTTTGGTGAAAATACTACACACTGCTTTTTGAAAGACATCAAAAGCAAAAAAAGGTTGGAAACCACTGGTTTCATCTTTATCAATGTGTTGTATTTTAAAAGCTTGTTATATTATCCATTGTGTCAAATCTTCATCTGAAAAGTAAAGCTGTTAAATAAATGTAGTGGAGTAGAAAGTACAATATTTCCCTCTAAAATGAGGTGGAGTGAAAGTATAAAGCTGTACTGTATCACAGTACTTGAGTGAATGTACTTGGTTACTTTCCACCACTGCACTTAGTTAGTCTGGGGTTCATCCTACAGCAAGATAATGACAAACCTCTAGGCTGTAAGAACTACATTAGAGGAAAAGAACAAGGTTGGTTTGTTCTATACTTTGATTTCAGAGTACATTGCAACATCAAACTACATAAAATTTAACAAAAAAAAGGAAAATGGAAGTGTTCTAAAACTTTTGATCCATCGTATATTGTAGATTGTCACCAAGCATTTTCGGAAAAAGAAATTTGGCAGAATACATGGGAAAAAGACAAGAAGGGGAGGTCTCGATACAGAAAACAGTGGAAAAAGCCAGGTTGAGACTTTGGCATTGTCGGCTTAGGTGTGGACAGGCTCTGACTGGGAAACCCCCGGATGGCAAATGTGAGTGTGGAGGATCAGAGACAGTAAAACACATCCTCATCCAGTGCAAGAATTACTCACTTCAAAGGAAGAAGCTGTTCAGAGACCTGGGAGTGGCCGGGGAATTACTCTGCGTAATTTACTCAGCCCGGATATCTGGACTAAAATGAAGAAACCGCTGGAACATCTGTACAGTATTGGACTATATAATAAAATATAAATAACTGTAAAAAGGAATATCAATAACAAACAGTAGAAGGCAGCAATTCACTATTCTAGTGTCTAGTCTGTCTAATCTAAAGAAGAAGAAGCATTGTTGAATCAGAAATTATAAGGCCAAAATTATTTTTGAATGTAGAGTTTAACAACAGTGAGGTCAATAACTTGATAAAATTGCTGTGTCTTTTGGGCAAACATATTCACAAAGCCAGATTTCTTCAGTTTCTTTTTGACAAAAACTTGTTTTATGTTGAACTCCAGTCACTCTCTATTTTTCTGTCTGTAAAGTATTAAAAACAAAAAAAAGCTTTAAAGATATCTCATCTTTTGAGAAACATTGCGGACAGAATTGCCAGTTGGTTTGCAGTATTGCTTATTCATTTTTTTAAAGTTGTATTTATTTATTTGTCTCTCTTAATTTCTGTATTATGTATCTTTTTACATTGTACACTTTTATTTCTGCTTGTGTTTAGTGTAGTTTAGTTTTTCTCAAACACTCCCTGTACTTTTATTTGTATTGTATTGTTTTTTATTGTATTGTACTGTATTTGTATATTACTGTGTTGTTAATAAAGTTTTACAGCCCAGACTGAGGAGGGCGTCATTGCGTCATCGCTGCGTCGCGTCTACCAAAGCTACTGAAGAAGAAGAAGTTCGATTGACTCGGTGCTTCCTGTTCAAAGTCCAGCAGAGGAAATATGCAGTATTAATCCGTAAAACTATAACCTGAGGATGTCGAGCATGAATGAGGCTCGTCACAGAGTTTCATCGATCAGTTTTTATTTAATTTACAGCTCTGTGTGTGTGTGAGAGCTGCAGACATGCAGCAGTCTCTGGAGTCTCTGGTCCGCCTGCTGGAGTCCTACAGAGGAAGAGATAAAGTTGTGAGTAACGTGATTCAGCTGATGATGAAGGCTGTAAATAAACTGTTAGGGGATTATACATAAGTGTTATGTTAATTGGGACTGCAACTAACGATTATTTTTATTATCGATTAGTCTGTCGATTATTTTCTCTATTAATCGATTTGTTGTTTGGTATATAAAATGTCAGAAAATGGTGAAAAATGTCAATCACTGTTTCTAAAAGCCAAAAGTGATGTCTTCAGATGTCTTAAATGTCATGTTTTGATTCTCAGTTTACTGTCATAGAAGACTAAAGAAACCAGAAAATAATCACATTTGAGAAGCTGGAATCAGAGAATTTGAACTTTTTTTCTTTAAAAAAAATTACTCAAAACAATTTTACTGTGTGATATTGTGATATTACCTCAGAAACGTTGAAATACTGCATTAATACTGTATGTCGAAAATATACAAACAACAAAAAGAATATGTTGCGCATCAATGTGCTTTCATTAAGAGAGAATTAAAAATAAACATTATACATATCCTACAGATTTCAAGATTTAGTTTATTGTCATTTTCTTGTGTACTTGCATTCACAAAAAACTGAAATGCTGTTCCTCCAAACCTACAGCAGTGCAACAACAACAGAACGGATAAAGATAACATGTAAATCCCATATAGAACAACAAAACAAACAAACAAAAAAAAAGCGTATAAAAACAAGTGCATAAAACATGTTATAGCGTCCTCTTATAACTCTCCCTGTCTCCTACTCAGAGTTTTCTCTCTCTCATTTGCCCTTGCAGATCAGGACGGTGTGTTATGGCTCCCAGCTGGTCGGAGGAGTTCTTACCCGTAAGGCAGAAGCAGACGTTTCATCTCGCCAGCTCGGGAAAAGTCTGCTGCTGTTTTCTGCTCAGCTCAGCCACTGCAGGACGGTGCTCAGGCTGTTCGATGATCTGTCCATGCTGGCTTACTCACAAAGCTACGGGTTTGGAGCCGAGGTGTGCCACACAACTCCTCTCTAATCAGTTTGCTCTATCAGGGCTGCAACTAATGATTATTTTCAGTATCAGTTAATCTGCTGACTAGGTCTGGGTGCTATCACCTAAAATAAACAGAAAACCCTGGATAGTCATTTTAATTTACCATGTTCAGTAGTAAAGAACACTTTTAGTTATTTGTTTGCTTAAACAGGAAATTCAAAGTAAAATATGGCTCTGTTGAGCATTAAATCCTCACATTTGAGAACCCGGAAGTTGCAAATTTTTTTTGTATTTTTCTTTAAAGATTACTGAACAATTATTCACTTATCACAGTAGTTGCTGATTAATTTTCTGTTAATCAATTAATTGTTGCAGCTCTACATGGGACATGTTGTTAACTAATAAAATAATAGTTATCTGTTAAAATGATGAGCATGTACAACCATATATGTACTAATTCATCTTAGATCTTCATGTTTGTAATATATATACAGCTTCACAATGTGGCAGTTAAATGCAAGATTAACACATGCATGTCTTCTAAAGGAAGAGGACTCAGCCGTGCGCTGGATATCGGTGTTGACCAACGTGGCCGACCAGCTCTACTACCCCTGTGAACACATTGCCTGGGCTGCTGATGTCGAGCTCATCAAACTGAAGTCTGATAAATGGTGGCTGTTTAGCACGGTACTGTGGGGAACGTCGCTGCTGCTGGGAATACTCAGGTGAGGTCATCTTTCCACAGATTTCACATCATCAGGACACGGTGATGAGAAATGTATGGAGTCCCAGAAATGACAAATATCACTTTAAGACAAGGGTGTAATTTACGCTGTCATATTTTTATACCCCTCACTTTTCAGTGTCAGTTTTATTAATTTACTAAAATAACTCTAAACATCGTCATCTAACTATCCAATCACCAAAATCCAGACCAGATGAGCTCTGATATGATCAAAATGTTAATATTCTCATCTGAGTCATCTTCATTTATTACTGTGTGTTACAGGAATTAAACTTTAAATAAGTACAAAGGGATTTTTGCCCTGGATTCCATGTCTCACATCTAATGTTTGGTTGCATGTTATTGGTGTTTATGCTGCCTGCAGACACTACTCATGGCTGAAAAAAATACTTTGCCTCTACATTGTAAATAACACAATAATTTTATCTTCTTTTATTTACAGATAATTATCCTAAAAAGACACCAGAACAGATAAAAAACAAGACAATGCAGTAAAAGACAGTGCTCTTTACAGTAGAAATTGAAATTATGTTCAATAATATCATTATTTATGGTCTTTAAAGGGGTAGTGCATCATAATGCAGCAATTTAAGTGGAATGTTTTTGTCTACCATTATAGATTTACAAATGAATGCTATCGTGTGTGTGTGTGTGTGTGTGTGTGTGTGTGTGTGTGTATTAAATTGATCTTTTATATTTATGGTACTTTGTGTATTTTTTCTTATTTAAAAGATGGTTTTATTAGTATGCTGTGTTGAAAGGTATCTTGTCTGACCTCACTTAGACAAGTGGATTCATTTAACTAACTAAATATTTGAAATCCTCACTTGCAAAGTGAAGATCATGTTCAAAAGTTTAATTGTAGTGTAACTAACACTTGCTTTCAAGCCTGAATTGAAGCACTTTGTAACCTTGAGTACTCGTTAATTTCTTCCTTTACCTGCTCAATATGGAGCATGAAGACCATCAGTCATGTGAGTCCTTTGTTCTGCAGGTCACTCCGAGTTCTGCTGCTACTGAAGAAGAAGCTGAAGAGATGTGAGAGAGACGGAGCCGGCAGCAGGTGGTCTTTCAAATATTTGATGTCTTTGCAATAATATAGACATAGACATGATGAGATCTTTCTGTGTCCTGATTAACTTTATGTTTTTTCTTTTCTCGCAGTCGCTCTCGGCTCCGCAGGCAAATGCAAGGAGAGCTGCTGTCTGTCCTCAGCAGCATGGCTGACCTCAGTAACGCTATTCACTGGATGCCGCCTGGCTTCCTGTGGGCAGGACGATTCCCCAGCTGGCTGGTCGGACTGATGGGCACCATCTCGTCTCTGATTGGTTTGATCCAGATGAGCGCTGGCGACAGTGAACAATCTGAAAGTGCCTAGTCTTCACCATGTTTTATCATCACTGCAGGAAAGACACGTATCTGTGGAAAAAGCTGAGTGAAAGGATGTAAAGCCGGTCTGTACTATGGTCAGACTGGGGAGATTCATTGCAGTTTTCTAGCAAGTAAGATCCAAAAAACATATTGAATCAACATCCTATAGACTCATAATTAAATTGTAATAAGTGAATATCATCAAAGAGATTTCTTCAGTTGTGAAAAAGAAGCAAAACATTTAATTTCACTGGATTTTTTACACATATTTGGAGATTTTAGTCTATCATTAGACAGTGGAAAATGTGATTTGATGATGAGATCAATCAATTAAATTTTCATTCATTTATCCCTCTTATTTCTCAGCTACCTGTTGTAGCAACACAATCAAACAAATGTGAAATGGATTTAGAACGTATGTGTCGTTATTTACAGATAAAAGCATTTAAACAGCTTATTACTGCAGTGTAGACATTGTCAGAAAGTATTGGGCAGGTAATACCTCCTACTTTTTGTTGTCTGAGACTGTTTCAGTGCAACCAAATGTCCAAATATTTGCCTTGGACAACAGCTCCTTCCCCTGAGGGATACACATCTCCTCAGTTGTTTTTCAACATGCAAAGTCGTCCAAGACTCAGGTCCCAGGTTTATTCTTGCAACAGCCAGTATGTGTATCAGTAGGTCCAAAGTGCAGAGAAGAGGCACAATTGTCGCTACTTGTTCAGTCAATCACCCTAGAAGGTCAGTGCACAATTAGCTAAAATAATGAACATAATGATTGTTTTTAGAAAATAAAGATGTGAGGTGAATCCAAGAGGATTAAAACGACAGTGTGGATGCTTGCCTGATAATGTTGCCTTAGAAACGCACTACATGCACCTGTTTTTTTTTAAATCTCACATTTATTCATATACAATGAAACCTGTGAATTAATTATTATATCTCTGTGATTTTTACGAGTCGACTGCTGCAGTTGCTCAAGTGGAAAAGATATTCTGTGACACTATCTTAAAGTCCAACTTTGTGTTTGTTTAAAGCATGTAATGTCCTCTAGTTACACTACAGCGACCAGTTTCTGAGGCTGATGTGGTTGTGATAACTTAGAAATTAGCTGCAGAATTATGATTTGCATTAAAGAATCAATAGAAGAAAACTGTAGTGCAAAGTAATTTGACAACACCGGTGAGGTTTTGTATGGAAACAGACTTTGTAATTAGTCAAATGACACAGCAGTTGCTTGAGTAATATTTGATCATGTAAAATAATGAACTTTTTAAATAAATTTTTTGTCTTTTCGTTCTCCTGATCACTTGTATCGATATTTGATTGAGCGGGACTGGACGCTTCAACGGTGACGTTTGGGCACCGAGCAACCGTTGCGTTCACTGACTAAGGGGCAGGTCGTAATTGAGATCAGAGCCAAACAATCAACCTCTTAAAGAGATTGAAAAAGGCTAATTACTTGTCAGAAGCCCCATTTCAGTCTGCTGCAGTAGAAGAGTCGACAACGTGCTCTTTACTCCATCAATAATACAAATTATATCACAGCAGAATGATCGATACAATACATTACACATCGGATCATTAAGTTGTAAATCCTTAAATTGTTACAAGTAATTATTTCCCAAAAAGTACAAGGTGTTTTTGTGCTATATGCGCTATAAGTGTATGCTTAACTCTTGTGTAGCCCTTAGATATGTACTGTATAGCTTCAGGAAAGGAGAAAGATGGTGATCATTTAGATTACAGGAGCACTTGAACGCAGCACAAGTATAGAGTCAGCGAATAAATAAAATCTGTCGAGTCTCTACTTCAGGAGGAACAACAACAAAACTCTGTTTTACATCGCGACTCTTTTGAGCCTGGGATTATGTGAAATTACATAACATTTAACGGTGCCGTGGCTGTTAGTATGACGAATAAAATCGAGCCAAAGTTTTGGAAAAGACTCAAATCCCGAACCACGTCAATTTATCTGTCGTGGCACCAACCGGAGTCTCTGTGTGGGCACAAAGAAAACGAGAAAGACCTAAAATATCAGGTGAGAGTTCCTCTTTTTACTTAACCCGGCGTGTTTAAATACACAAATACATATTATATCAATGAGCTGCTCTTAGGGGGTTGAGTTTTTTACTAGCTTACTAGTTAGCTTTAGGCTACTTGGACAGCTAACTTCAGTTAGCAACTCAGCTGTTTTTGACTCGCAGTGTAGAAATTGTACTCAGGAATTTTGAGTTTTGGGGGATTTACAGTTAGTTTTCTTCTCTGTCAGCCCTGTAGCGTTAGTCCCGCTGCTTTCTGTTTTGGTTGTAAGAAGAGTTCTGTGTCAATTCCAGTTTCCATTAATATTTGGTGAATTTAAAGCTCTCCTGATCATTTCACAGCATGTAGAAAAGTTGCACCTTTTTCTGAATAACGGTAACTTTCTTTCAAACCGTTAATATTCACTAATTTATTTCAACCTATGTGCTCATCTGTCAACTGTATATCAAACAGGCCTAATTGATTATCAGGATTCCTCTTCTCGTTAGTTACGTTACATGTTATACATATGTGTGGTAATATAATTCATTTACTTTTTGTTTCTGAAACTTAATATATTTGCTAAGCATGTTTTTAGTAAAGTTTGTGGAAATCGTTTATTCTGAAAGTGTTTTTGATCTGAGAGAAACGGACTTAAATTTCAATGTGTTAAAATAACTGTTAAGGAGAAATGACAATAAAGAAATCTTGAATCTTGAATATTAGTGCGTCCTGAAAAGCGCTGTGAACCAGTTTCAAACCGACATTTATTAAAAATGCTGCACTGCCCGGTGGATAATTGAACTTATATCCGGACTTTACCAGAAGACCTGTTAGATAGGCCTAATTCACGTTTTTCGAAAACACCACTGCATTTACCAAAAAGAATAGCACCATAAAATTGCAGATTTTTACATTTTCTTGTTACAGCGTAACAGCGTTATCCAAGCCACCTGGTTCTCCTCCTGTCAACTGTATGTAGGATACATTCATGTACATGTAATGGAAACAGAATGACTTGGATCAAAAATTGCTTTCATAGGTAAAATAGGTGTTATATTGAGATGTGTATGATGGTTACCCATCGCACACATGTTGTCAGTGAACTTTGAGCTTCAGGCTGCTGCTTCTATCTTGATGGTCATGGGTCCATGAGGACAAGAGGGTCTATTTACTTCACATATTACTGGCTTAACTGATGCAGCCGTGTCTAGTCTACCAGCAATGAACACATGACATAAAACAGCCTTTAGTTAAACTGACAGCTCTCTTTACATTAGTATGACTGATTTTTTTTTTCGATGCTTTGTTTCAGTGCTATTCAGATAGTTGGAAATCTAGTGAACCAAATTCCTGATGGCCTTAAATGAAAGTCTCCTGCATTGTGACTTCAGCCAGGAATCAACACAGTAATGCCAGTTTTCCTCTGACAGGCTTTCTTACAAAATGGACTTGAACTCTGCTGATCAGTCAGCTCCTGCACCCTCAGACACCCAGTGCTCTGCCTCTGTCTCTCTTGATGAGGCCTCTGGGGTTGTCGGGGTCAACAGGCGGACTGTGGCAGGTTCAGTTGTGGAGGATCTGGACTCTTACAACCTGATTGAGCCTCCTCCATTAGACTGGAAGTCTGACTCCTCCAGTGAAGTGGGCTCAGCAGACGATCTAGATGACCCCGACTTCCATCCCACTGTTGACGATCTGGACAAGGCGAGTCCAAGTGAGCCGGTGTTAGTGTCTTTGGACGGGAATGCCACTGTGGCTGCACTTGACATGAGCCAGCAGGAGCTTGTGGGAAGTAACACAGAGCCAGTCCAGGATCCTGAGGTGGAAGTGGAGGAAAAGGATGAAGCAGTTGAGGAACAGGAAGGAGGGAGTGTTGAGGACTTGGAAGGAGGTAGGGAATACCAGGAGGAGATAACATGTAGGGATGTGGAGAATATACTTACTGAAGAGGAGATTACTAACAGGAGATCAGGTGATGAAGACCACACCCGTATCCACACCCTGCTCAGCCAGCTCCAGCTGATGGGGGAAGAGCCTCATCCCAGCTGCAGGACGCCACCGTGCCTTTCCCAGCATCAGTACTCCAGCCTGTCTGATATGCAGGCATGTTCTCCCTCCCTGTTAGCAGACGACAGCTCTGAAACTACAGGGTTGTTGTTCTCTGAAAGCCACCAGCGAGACCTGCTGGGACTTCTGCAGTGCACAGAAATCACCTCTCCACCCCGTCCCACCTGCCTGCCCCACAGAGGGGAGGTGGACGCTGTTGTGTCGGTTTCCTACAACCAGGAGGACGCGCAGAGGTTCTGGGGGCATTATGGGAACGGTCAGCAGCAGCGGAACAGGGACGACTCCCTCAACTCCCTGCCTGACGATGAGTATCCTGAGCCAGTGTGGATGAAGCTGGGGGAAGAGCCTCCAGAGGAGGAAGCTGCTGCAGAGAGCGAGCAGGTAGGATTAGATATTATAATCAGCTAAAAGAAGAATGAACTGTTAACACATAATTATCTACATTTGAATTAGTTTTAGTTTAACTCTTTACAGAAGGCCCTAAATTTGATGTAACTTACAACTTTCAATCTACTTCTTCTTACTACATCTACTGTAACTATCTCTAGTTTTTGTTCTGAATGAAACTAGCAATTATTTTCAGTTTAGTTTGCTTTTATTGTTTAAATCAATTCATGATTTAATTTACAAAACATCAGATTTTATGACAAACGATCATCAGAAGTTACTATAGCCTAATGTAACTCAAAGTATGTTTTTAATAATATTTTTCTACCGGAGATTGCTTTGTGTTTGTACTTGTGAAGCAAAGGTTGCAGCTTCTTTTGGTGTTTTAAATTATTAAATTAATTGATTATCATAATTAATCTTTTAAATTTCTGTACTTGATAATTCATTAATTTCCTTTTTTGCAGCGTGCTGCTGACCATCCATCATATAAAGACGGTAAGTCACTGCAATGTGCGTCTTTTCTCATTGGAAATTAAAATCAGTGGAAAACGATCAATGATATAAAATGTTAAATATCTCACTGACAATAGAAAGAAAAGAGGTTGTGTGATTTTATATGTTAATGTGTGTTACTGTACTTTTTAGTGCCTGGTCCGTGTGACCCTGAAGACCTGTTAGAAGGAGTGATATTTGGTGCCAAGTACCTGGGCTCCACCCAGATCAAATCGGAGAAGAACCCATCTACGAACGCCCGTATGACCCAGGCTCAGGAGGCTGTGGACCGCATAAAGGTAAACTTCAGTATGAGATGCACTAAAATCATCAGCAGTGTAGATTTTTATTTTACCCTAAAACTACCATTATGGAATCAAAATCATATTTTAATGTACTCATGTCAGTAGTGTAATAGAAATCAAAGGGTTCCTCTGATATTGATCCATATTGGTAATAGGTGCAGCTCTGGTACAGTCATTGTAACTGTGTTTGTTTTAGGCTCCAGAAGGTGAGTCGCAGCCAATGACAGAAGTTGATCTGTTCATCTCCACCCAGCGGATCAAAGTGCTCACTGCTGACACACAGGTATGTTTTTCTAGCGGCTTACAAAAAGTCATGTGACCTCATACTACCCTGTAGTGTTGAGTTTCTTTACCTCTTTTGTTTTGACCACTTTCTTGACCACTTCTCTTCACTGTGTTATGTTTTTTTGTAGCACTTTCAGATTTGCTCTCAGCTGCTATGAACAGCTTTAGAGTCCAAATCATTGAGGATCAATAATGTTAAGCATAAATGTATTAACCTCATCTTACTTCACCCAAAATTACATACAATAAATACATATTCACTGTGGTCTCAGATTTAAGAAGCTGGAACCAGTAAATATTCAGAAGTTTTGTTGAAAGATCACTAAAACAATTAATTGATTATCAAAGTAGTTGGTGATTAATTTTCCCTCGATTAACCATAGCAGCTCAATTGCCAGAGTGTGTTGTTAGTTTGTTATTTTTCCTTGAACCAAGACATTGAACTGCTACACACTTTATCATCATCAGCATCAGCTAAATGCTGGAAATTTAAATCTTGGTTTGATTTTTTTTTTTTCATTAAAAATGTGAAGTTAACTTTTATTTTATAGCTTAAAGCATTGCACTTGTTAGTTTTCTTCTTTGAGCTGAGCTGCCCTGCAGGAATCCTTAATATAGAATTGGATGATGTTTTAATATTAGAGCTCAGCTGTAGTGTTGCAGTAATAGCAGAGTTTCCGTCACTGTGTGGTTGAGTTGGCAGGAGAGTAAAACTGGGTCATCTACAGCCAGCTCCCTCTTTGCATGGCCGGTTGCTCCTCACTGCAACATACTTATGGATATAAAGATAATCACAGTGTTTGCGGGTTCATTATTACTATTGATTTCACTCCTCGTATCAGCATCTTGCCATCTGCGACTATAACTTGCATCTGAAGAGAAAATGATGTTGGTCAAAGTAATTTTATTGTTTTAGTACCAGTTTATGAGCATTTTTGGTTGTTCAAGGATTCTCTGACTCTCACAACTAATTCACACAGTCACAAGTTCATGTTTGTCTTCTCAATCAAATTTTCTGTCAACTGCTTTCTGGCAGTCATGCATTTGACATTTGAGTGTCCTTGCATGTCTTGCATGTTTGGAAGTGGTCCCTGCTTGCAAATACAGTACCAAGTAATAACGACGTAACTAACAAAAAGAAAAAAATAAAGGTGCGGCATTACTCATTTAAATGTATTACGGCAAGTTTCAAGTGTCTGCAAGTTGAAGTGAACACCAGACCTTCTTTTCTTCTTAATGTTTGCATCATAATTAACCCTCTCATGTCTCGTTTCCACTCAGGAGGCCATGATGGATCACGCTCTGCAGATGATCTCTTACATTGCAGACATTGGCCAAATCGTCGTCTTGATGGCACGAAGGAAGCGTAAAGGGCAGGATGCCGACCCGTCCTCTGACTCTTCCTCTTCGTCCTCGGGGCCTCAGAAGAAGTGCTTAATGATCTGCCACGTCTTCTCCTCTGAGGATGTGAGTTAGCGATTGGATATACATGGCAGCGCTTAGATTTTATACCATGTTCACATGTTGCAGGAAGGTCAAATTAATTTAGCTTAAGTAAATTTCTTTGCTACAAATTGGAGTCTGTCTAGACAAGATCTAATATTTTGAACCCTTGACTCCAGCAGCTACTGGGGTCCAAAAAAAGTGTTTCCTTTCATGAGCTTCATAGTGGCGACAACTTCATAGTTTCAATTCATCTGTAGTCTTGAGCCTTGAACTGTATAACTCATGACATTGGGCAAACATGGTGGCAATTTAAGGTAATATTAAGGTTTCTCTTGTGTCCCACTATGTTGCGTTTGCCTCTGATTAAATGCGCTGCTTTCTGCCGGACAACATTTTCAGCTTCAGCGTGGCCTGGTTTCCTTCCTCTAGACAGCCACTGAGTTCTCCTGAATTAAAAATGGTCTGGCTGTCGTCCCAGTTCCCCACAGTTGGCAACACTGAAAAGGAGGAGGAAGAGTTTCTTTTAGAAACTAATTAGCTGCGGGATTCTGAAGGCCATGAGGCCACTGCTTCTGTTGCTAGTTTTTTCCTAACTGAACTCATTTAGTATGAAGTTTTATTGGTGTTAGGAAGGTGAAAGTAACAAATAATGGAGCACCTTGTACAGGAAAATAGGGAACTTTTTCCTACTCTCCATTTTTTGTTGATATTTCAGTTTCAGGGTTTATCTTTTGGAAAATATCTCTGTATTTGCTTCAGTTTGTTCATGTTAAAATGGAAGGTAAAAAAAAGAAAACAGTTTGTCATTAAAGAAGAATATTTCTTGAAAAAAATCCTTCAGGAAACTTACTGTGAACATTTCACATCTTCTTAAGAAATTATGTAAATACAATGTTGAAACATGAGTGTTTTCTCTCCTTCCAGGCTCAGATCATAGCCCAGGCTATCGGCCAGGCATTCGGAGTGGCCTACCAGCAGTTCCTTCAGGCCAACGGCATTAAGGCCAGTGATCTGAGGCCTGGCGAGTACAGCAACTACCTGGAAAGTCAGGAGCTCTACAATGGAGACTTGGCCCACTTCTCTGACACTCAGAACCTCCGAGACGTAAGCAGATTGATTGTGGCTACATGCTTTAACACAAACTGCAGTTTATCATTCACACAGACCTGTTCATAGTCATTTATTGCACAAGATGGCCTTTAACAAGAGGTCTAGTAATGAAGATGTGACAGTGTACGTGTGAGAAGACTTGTAGGATTGTTAAATACAGAAAAAAATATAGATATTTATATTAGAATATGAACAGAAACAAGTTTCCAAAAAGGCATAAAACATCTTAAAATACATTATGGAACTGAATATCATTTCTTATCTGTCATCTGTTCTGAGGTCGATGTGGCTTTATACAACCATAATCTACCATTTAAGTATCGAGTAAATGTATTCCAGTCATGATTCAGTTTCACGGAAAATATCAAAACTTTTCATACAACTCCTGCAACATTTCACTTCTCCACTGTCCACTTGTCTGCTCAGTATGTTCTTGTTCATATTTTGCCAGTAACTAGAGGACAGCTAGGCGTAATGTTCATAATATACACTAAAGGGTCATTTTTTTTAACTTATCTTTACTCCAAATAACACAGTATAATATAATGAATGCAAGTGAAATGAGCATGAACGCCCACAAAGATACAAAGTGCCCCACTGCCCCTCCTTCTGTACCATCGCAGGGGAAAAATGCCGCTCAACAGTTGGATAACAACCATTGTTCTTCTGAGCTTTTTTCCTCCTGAATCAAATGAATAGCTTGGTTAACTCTCTAAATGAAGCAAACATCAAAGACATAGTATTTCATGCGAACAGTGGATTTGACTAAGAAAGAGACAGACAAAATATTTACAGTAAGAACAATACATACCAGATAAACTGACACATTTTAAGAAATATTTATACATTTTTCTACCAGAGAGGTAAGAAAAGTGTGCAGATTTACTAAAAAAGTTGCTAAACTGGCTGATATGGATAGAAACAGCATGCAGTAATTACCATTTGTGCAAATAATTATGTTAAATATAAATATATATACACAATATATACACAATCTGTGAAACAGATTAAAGGTATGAGGTGTAACACATACTGATTACAGTATATGTAACATTACAAATTAGTTCATAGATTATCATATATGCATTTTACAACTTTATGTTTGTGTCTTCTATGAGATTTCTGCTGTTTTAAAAAAAAAAAAACTCTTTTACAAAACAAATGCAAGCATAGTTAAAACTAATCCCTTTCATAACCTTCAAATGTAGATAATTGTAGTGAAATCATTGGTTAACCGAATGAAAACGCCTTAACTGCTGTGTGTCTGTGGTTCAGGTAGCCATCACCAAGGCTCCTGGAGATATTTTGGGGCTGGCAGTGGTGGAGTCGGGCTGGGGCTCCATCCTGCCCACCGTGGTGGTGGCCAACCTCCTTCACGGAGGCCCCGCTGAGCGCTGTGGCGAGCTCAGCATCGGTGACCGCATCATGTCCGTCAACGGCACCAGCCTGGTGGGTCTACCCATCACCACGTGCCAGAACATCATACGGGTAAGAAGGAAAGACGAGGCACTAAAAACATCTGTAAACTCCCTACAAGTTACATTTACTGTACAGTTCAATGAGCCTGTTTTCTTCAGCTGTACTGTCCTCAGGATGCACTAGATGGCACTGTGTTTCCATGCAGTACCGGTGTACTAGCGTTGATTTGATAGTGTATTCAGAGTATTGATTTGGTTTTTGAAAGCCAGTATCCGTATTCATCCACTGAAGTTGTTTATAGAAAATATTTGGTGCTGATATTCAATATTTCAAATGTTAAAGCAGTTGTTAGAGTTTTAAAAGTCGTCCTTCTGTCAAAGTGGAAAAGCCTTTGAAACATTCTTACCTGTGGTGGACAAAATATCAAATACACCTGAACATTATAATGCACTGTAATACATTCTGCCATTGTGAAGCATATAGTGTTTTTTGTACTCTGCAAAGAGATTAATATTTTATGTCAGGTATATTAAAGTGGTTCTATTTAGCTGTGTTCAGAGTGTAAAGTCTTAAATGAGAAAAGAAAACAAGGCTCAAAACCACCAAACACTGACAATATATCAATTAAATACTCCAGCCAGAACTTGTCGCTGATATTCACATTTTGTTTTTATCTCAGGACTTGAAAAACCAAAAGTATGTCAAGCTCAGCATTGTCCACTGCCCTCCGGTCACCATGGCGATTATCAGGAGACCAGATCCCAAGTTTCAGCTGGGCTTCAGTGTGGAGGACGGCATCGTAAGTCAATATTCATATATTCAGTCTTTCACTACAGAACTTAAATCAGGTTTGATATCAAGTTTGTCTCACCAACATGTTTAGTTGTGATGATGAAATGCTCTCCTACCTGAACACAAACTGTCAGGAACTCATTACTGTTAATTTACAATCAGTGTTTTGATGATAGACCCTATGCACTCAGTCAGTATTATCTCAATAAAAGGTCATTTAAAAGCTTAAAAAGTTCTTAACCTTGGGAACAGTACAAAATAATCTTAACTCAAAGTCCATCTACTATCTTAATCCAGAGCTTTCAAACACATTTAATACATCCCTTGGTCTTGAAATTAAAATGTTCCTCCTTTCTTTTTCCGCTGCAGATCTGCAGTCTGATGCGAGGCGGTATAGCGGAGAGAGGAGGCATCCGTGTCGGGCACCGCATCATTGAAATCAACGGGCAGAGTGTGGTCGCCACGCCGCATAACAAGATCATCCAGATCCTGACTAATGCAGTCGGAGAGGTGAGAGGGGATGAATATAGAAATAAATATAGAAATAGAAATATAGAAACTGCTATTTTTTTGGTTATTTTTACATTTTTGAATGGGATCACATTGTCACAGTTATAATTTTGTTTTTACTCTCTTGGCAGATTCACTTGAAGACCATGCCAGCTTCAACATATCGGCTCTTAACGGGACAAGAGCAGCCAGTGTTTCTTTGAGCACTTCCTCCTTCATCCAGGACAAAAAGAGTGTTCAAACCACATGAACTTTTGCCAAACTCACTAAATATTATGCAACTGATCATACAGCATATCATAAGCTGTTGTCACATCACTGAATACTGCAAATTAGTCTAGCTATATATTTTTAAGATAAAATAAAGTACATTGAATTATTGTGAAAACATGTTTTAAAGTGACAGGGATAGATGTTAGCTCTCAATTTATATTTATCAGATATTTAACAACGCAGGCGATAGCTGAGATGCAATAATGCATAAACGCAATATTTTTTGACTTCACTAACTTACATGGTGGTGAACGGTGTTGAGTATATTGTACTTCTGATGGGTTTTTGGTCTTCCAGCCTGCTGTGGGCTGCCAATGTGCCTGAACTGAAAGTGCTTATGGGGGAAACCTTATTGAATCAGGACAAAGGGTCTGTGTATTTCATTGTGATGTACTTCCTGTCCCTCACGTATATGTGCATTTCAACGAGTGTCAGTCACAAGCTTCAAAGACTTTTTAGTGCAGCGCTGTGGTTCATTCATACACCGCTTCCCTGGCTGTACCTGACAGGAAGCAGATATGCACATTTAAAGATAACTGCCTTATTTGATAGAGAGATAAGTATATTTTTAAGAATTTGCTGTTTTGGATGTTCATTAAAATGGTCTGTAAGATATCTTTTGGATGTTATTTATTGAGAGTCAGTGGTTGATTGATACATTTCACATGCAAATTTGCTTTTTGTATTTGTTTCTTATAAGTACTGCTGAGTTAGAGCTATTGAATCTTTTAATGAGTAATAATGCAATAATTGTAAATGCAGTGGCATAAATTAACATTGCTAATACTTTTTTAATCAGCTAAAAATAAAATATGTATAATTTGCTGCTTGTACTAATAAAATAATGCCTTTTATTCTCGCTTGAATATCATAATACAGTTTTTATCTATAACGCTGCTGTCAATGCCTGGCCAATCAGTTGTCTCCAATTCCCAAAACATTGACGACGACCAATTAGAATCTCTACTGGGTTCTATGATCCGCCCCATAAAGTACGGTAGCCAATTATCGTCGGTCATGGGCGGGACTTTCTTCATCTTCCATCTGCTGTCACAAACGAAATGTAGAGTCAATGACAAGCGACCGGCCGTTGGTGTGTCCGAATCAGTGAGGGGAGACTTTATCACCCAAAATACAGAAAGGTAATAATTAACAACAGTTTTACGAGTCTTTTTAGCTCAAAATGTTGTATTTATTTTCTTCGGAAAGGGCCTGTTCGCTTGCTAACAGCATCATTGTGTAACATGCTAGGAATAGGAAGCTGTAACGTTAGCTAAATGTTTTCCTTCTTAGCTTACTGTTAATTATTTTCTTTAGTAATTAACATTACATACGAACAGTGAAATAAACGGAAATTTGCACTAATTGTAGCATTTAAATAATAGTTTTACTATATATTTTGTTTGACTAAGTTGCGTTCCAAATGAAATGCTGAAATACCTTCATATTTGACATACAGTGTTAATTTAAAGCTAAGTTGTAACGCTAGCTACACTAAGTTACAGTTATTTTAGCGTGAAATGGCTTTAATAATCTATGTTTTTAAGGTCTTGAAGGGGGAAATACTTGAGGGAAATTGCATGGTAAACACACACACCTGTACCTGTACTAACATCTGCAAAGCCTTCTAAAGTAAATAGATTAAAGCACAAATATAGTTTCACTGTGAGTTTTTGATTTGCAAAGCAAATGAGCCTGACCATTGCTATCTAACCTGGCACAAACCACGAGCACAGATTATTTACTACAGCTCCAAAACACACGGAAGGTACAACCATACTCTAAAAGGCACTCACAGAGCAAAAATGAATGTTAAAGTCTCAGTAAGCTGTTGGGATCAGGAGGATTTCAGGATAAAGTAGGGGATTGTCAGACCTGAGGAGATCACACCGTCCACACAAGACAACCTTCACTCACAATAAATGTAAAAACAACCTGTTGGATTCATCTGAGGTACAACTTTTAACTTCCTCAAACACATTTGTGTCTATGGCAAGGACATGAAAATAAAACAGTTTTTGAAAAAGCTTTTAGCTACTGCATATTAAACTTAGTTGTCCTCAGCTACAGTTTTGCAGTTTTCCTTTACAGGGGAAAGTTCAGGCAGGTACAGTTTCTCAGTACTGATCTCACTAATGATAGCTTATCAGTAGTCAGGATCAGAGAGCAATTACAAAGTTCTAAAGAAGTTACAATGAGATGAAGTTTGCATGAATTAAGTTACAATGAAACCAAATTTGATGTATTTTTTAGACACACAAAATTTCAAAAAGTTGCCCAAAAGAATAAATAAAGGACAGAAATACACAAAGAGAAGAAACTAGTGCCGTTGGAAACTGACCAAATATCAAATTTTAATATTTTATTTATATATTAAATATTACAATTAGGGATTTATAATACAAATTAACTCATAAGATTTTAGAAAATAGAGGAGAAAAAGAGGTAATTGAATGAAGTTAAAGATTGTCTGAGTTTAATTTGTTGGCCAAAGATATGACAGTTTTTTCACTTTTTGAAGTAAATTGTCTGAAACATCTTTCTAATCAAGATAAACAGTTTACAAACTCAATATCTGTTGCTTGAAAAAACATTTCAAAGCTAGAGTGATTATTTTATGTGATAAGAGACAAAGTGTCAAACTAAGGCAGATAAGTCCCCACTAGTACCGTAAACAGCACTGTCTCTCATTCAACTTTCATTCAAGTAAATAACTTGAGGGCTCTGTCAGCTTGTCAGTATGCTAAATTGTGCACACAGTGTTGCAGACCCTCTCTGTATTTAAGTCATGTTTCAAACATTTAACCTCTTCCTGCCATTTGGAGCGAGTGCAGCTTAAAATTTAGAAACTGTAGAACAAATCCTAAAATCAGTTTAGTGGATGATTATTTCCGTGTTATTGCTGAACTTTAAGATTATTTTTCTGGCATGTTTGTTGTCTTTGTTTGTTTGTTTGTTGACATTAGACTGACAGGAAACAGGGAGACAGAGGGGGACACTGAAATGTGAAGAAAAAAATGACTGAGCTATACTTGAACTGGGGACAGGATGCCCCGCTGAACCTTTGTTTTTCTCACCACCATATTTTGTGTTTTCTAGTAAACCATGATGGGCAGGTAGCTGTTGAGAGCGATGGGATTTTTCAGGCAGCTCGGTCTCCTGCTCTGGAAGAACATCACATACCGCAGGAGAAACAAGGTGCCAACATTTTCACTTCTTGGAAAGGAATAGAATAGTCTGTCGATTCTGTTAGGGAAATCATTTTCCATGAAACAGGAAAAATATGAGACACAGTTTGGAAATTAAATGAGCAAGCTATATTTACAACTGCATAGCACAAATTCACTGTAACAACTCCACTGTCTGAAGTTTAGTGCAAAAATCACAATTATCTTTGTCATTTGGTACAGAGGAGGGATCGATTTTGTATCACACCAACTTAGTACCTTCTTTTACGATTTCTGTGACATTTTGGCAAAATATTACAGGATTTCTTCCCATTGGATCCACAAATTTGCTTGTTGGGGAATCTTACAAACATTAGTGCACATTTAAGGAACTTTAAAAAAAGTTTATCGAAATAGTTTCATGCATTACCAGGAAGTGTAAAGCAATGGCATGGAAGTCAGATTCCTGTCTCTCACCTTTCTAAAGATTTGGCAGTCATGTTTGACCTATTTGGACACCATGGCAACATCTGTATCAGATTTGATTTAAAAATGTTATCACAATTGATACAACATTAGTCATCTATGAATAAGTCAGGATGGTTTGCATTGTCTCTTTTATATTTTATGTTGTATTTATTTATATATTAATTTAAATTTTATTTATTTATTCCTTTCTTTCTTTTTTCAATTTAATTGACGACTACTTATTTCTTTTAGGTCTTTTTCAGTTTGTATGTGGGTGGGACAGGGAGGGCATTTGAAACCATGTTTGTGTGTGTTTGTGTTTCTGGTTAGATGTAAAATTTGGAAATAAAATACAGAAATAAATGATCTGTGTCAGTTACAGTGTGGGCCACAGTGGGTGACTGGGTTGGGGGACACTCCTGCTGGTCTCTGACAGAGGTCACTGAAGTTGATGGATTACTTGATGCACCTGTAACAGTTCGCATGTTCTCCTCCCATGTAGATCCAGCTGATCATCGAGCTCCTCTGGCCGCTCTTCCTCTTCGTTATCCTCATCTCTGTTCGTCATTCGCACCCTCCTTACAAACAGAGCCAATGTGAGTCATATTATGTAATCATTGTTTTTCTAACCTGCAGGTCTGAAAAAGACTTACAGGTCTGAAAAATGGCCTCCTGCCAACCAGCTAAAGAGGATTAGATCAGTGAGAGCGATTCTTGTGCCACGCACGCACAGTTGTTTTCCTAACCTGCTGTGTTGTTGACCTTCTTTGAAAAGTTATGCATTAGCATAAGGTGACATAACATGACATGGTAACATAATGTAACATAACACAATATAGGCCAGTTGGTGAGTGTCCTGAACTTTCTATGACCCCTAAAAGCTACATCTTAGTAATTTTATTTTTGCAGATAATGTTAACTTTCCAAAGACAATAACAAGTTGGAAAAGAAAACTCAAAACAGAACCTTGCATATTACCAACTTATATAGGGATTTATTATGTGGAAATTCTATATAAAGAAGTACTTTACTACTTACTTACTACTTTGGATGTATTCTAAGTAAAGGAGTGGACACTAAGCATCCAGTGCTACAACATACAGTAAATTTTGCTTGTGAGCATGAAAACTTTTCAAACAATGCATGTTGTGCAAGTGTGTTTTCTTAGACATTTCTTGCACAAAGACAAAGTGAGAATCTACATCCTCTTTTCTTGTTTGTTTCTGTTTTCATGAGGGTTGCATGTAACAACAGCTCACAACAGGTTGAGGATCATAACATAACATAATGTAACGTCAGTTATGTAAAAAGCACATAACAGCTGTTTGTCTCTTTTGTTTGTTTGTTTGTTTGTTTTTTTGTAGGATTGTTTTTCAGGTCACTCGCACAATATTTTCATTGTGTCGTATCCCAAGCTAATCTTCTGCTACTGAACTGGCACTGTTTGTTCTTCTTTTCTTTTAATTATAGGTCACTTCCCGAACAAAGCCTTGCCATCAGCAGGCACCCTGCCCTGGATTCAGGGCATTATCTGCAACATCAACAACCCCTGCTTCCACAGCCCGACACCAGGGGAGACACCGGGCCAAGTTGGCAACTTTGACAACTCCATGTAGGTAAACTGGAGGTAAAAACATGGACAGGTCTGGAGTGGTGGAGTTTACAAGAGGATCATTGTTTGAAGGAAACAGTAGTACAGATGAACAGACAAGCTGCAGTCAGGAGTACATTGTCTTATTTTATTATAAGTAAAAGTGTTTTAATCCAAATTTTAGAATTGTACTGATCTTGAATTTGGCTTATTTTTAGATCTCAAAGCTATAAGATATGTCAGGCGAAAGTAAAATGTGCAGCTTTGATTTAAAACCCACTCCAGATTTTGCTTGCTAGCTAACAGTTGAAACAAACAGTATATAGCCTCTGAGCAAAATGGCTCAGCACCAGATGGAAGGGCTATTCTGACTGTTTTAGCTTGTTAGCTACAAATTGCATGTATGTTTCATGACTGCCTCCCATTTTCAAAGCATACCTGAAATTTAAGGATAATTGGTTACTTTCCTGGTAAAAGTTGGTTTCAGTTCATGTCAGTGTGTTATGAAAAAACCTGAAACCTAGGAAATCCATCATGCTCAACATTTAGTAGGATTTATTTATTCATTTATTTTTGTCAGAGTTTATTATTGCATGGTTACATGTTATTGCATAACAATAACGATCAGAGAGTGTTAAAATCTCATCTTAGTTGTTGTTCTCTTTTGATCAAATTTGAGAGTCAGATAATCTTTTTTTCATGCTAGAAACAACCAAATTTTTCCTTGAATTACTTAAATTTGGGGTCAACTGGGCACTTGATTGAACTCAGTAGTCTTCTCAGATGATGATTAGTCTTTACTGGTTATCTGAAAATATATAACTGCAAGTCGTGTCTGTCGCAGTGAGGACTCCTCTCTCTGTCCTTCTCCTCCAGAATTTCTCGTCTCTTTGTGGACGCCCAGACTGTTCTGTCCTACAGCGGAAACCAGAGCTTCACTGGCTTTCAGGATCTGATGGACAGCGTCTGGAGGCTGGGAGAAAGATCTGGAGCTTGGCCAAGTACGACAGCTTGTTTGAATCCCCTCTGATCTGAAGGGATACTTTGACATTGTAACACAGTTACACTTTAACAAACTGGTGGAAAACTTTCTATAGCAGCACCTGATTCAGTTCAGTTTCTTAATTGGATTGAATCCATAAAGGTCTGTATTACATTTGTGCAGCGATTACAGTGGTTACACTTGTAGGACCCCTTGGGTTTTGGACCCAACCATGTTTGTTGGGTGTTCAGTTGAAGATGACTGTGTACCAGTTTATCTTATAGAGTAGGGCATCTCCTAAAACTGATTAATGGTGGTTCAAGGAAGATCTGACTGAGTATACTGAGAAGGAACTCTGTTTCAAATGTCAGATCGCTAAAGATGCCGGTTTCTTTGTCACTGTGTAGCTAAACTATAAGAAAGAAATGTCGGATATAATGGGATAAAGTCCCTGCAGGCTATCAATAACAAAAAAACATATAATTGATTCTTTCTTTATCCAGTGTTGTTCCCAGACTTATCTGAAGAGTTACTGTAGCAGCCAGTAGCTGGTCTGTCTGAATGGCTTTTAACAGGTGTCGAGTGACTGGCTGAATGCGGCCATTTATTGAGCTGGTTGTGAAAGCAGGACTGAGTGGCTGTTGAGCCTCTCCTTGCTGTGTGCAGATTGAGTTACATGTCTACCCCTGACAAATAATTGAATGAATGAAAGCAGGATCTTCAGTGGGTTCTTTTCTGCAACAAATCCCATGTTAATGGTCCAACAGACATCTGATGACTCCCACAATCCTGACCTACTCATACAGTAAAGAACATGCTATAAAAACTCAAAACTGTTCATTTTATTAATTGATGGAAATTGCAGTTTTAGTTTATTAAGATTCTCTCTTTGGTATAGCTTTTTAGGAGGTAGAATAACCTAAATTCTTAAGTTCAACCTCACAGCGCAGAATAAAAGAACTGTTTTCCTGCTGAACAGGTTTTCATTACATTGATGTCCACTGAAAACCCAAAAAATGATGAGAGGAAGAAATTAGTATTATCAAGTCTGTAACTGTGGCCAATATAAATAGTTTACTTAGTTGACCTTCTAACTTCAATCTAACCATACAAGCCATAACTTTAGGTAAGCTAATGAGCTAGTCTATCTATATGAACGTTATGGTCATGAATGATGAAAACTGCAAATATCAGTTAACTCAACAAGACTGATCCAGCTTTCAGACCTGAGTGTATTTTCATTTTTGAGTTTTGGGAATATAACAGATTGCTGGCACTGGAAGAAAATGAGTTTTCCTAAGACGGTTCACTACCTGCTGATGAGCCTGATAGAGCAGACTAAAGTTAGCGAGCCACAAGAAAACACAATATTTATGTTTTCAGCTGGAGATATGAAATATGAGTAAGCAGTTTAAGTTTAGGATTTCAGGTATTACCTGAAAATCAACTAATTAACTGTAATCATCCTAGTTTAATGAACTAATCTGTGTGTTTTGAGCAATCTGTTTTAGATATTCTGTTGTGAACGTCTATTTGTAATACTGTTTTATTGTAGCACTGAGCACTTCATCTTCATGTTTCCACTGCAGATCTCCCAATAGAAGAATACCTGCGAGCCAATGAGACGTTCTCCACCTTCCTCATGACCAACGGCAGCCTGTCGCCTGTGACTGTGGACCAGCTGCTGAAGGCTCGTCTCAATCTTCAGGTGAGATATCAACTTTTTTCCCCAAAAGATGCCAAATCTACTTAACTTGCATTTCAGACACATTAAAGTTAAATTAATACATTTTGAGAATAATTCCATAGAAACTTACAAGTAATATTTTTATAGTCCTAATGCACAAATAATGAAAATGATTAAAGTAAGTGGTGGGAAAAAAAAACACTGGGCTTTGAATTAAGCAGAATGAAGGAAATCATGAAATGTAGTATGAAGTAAAGTCGGCCTTAAACAACATAAAGTATAACTGTAACAGAGAATATGTACTTTCAACTCAGATGACCATTGCAAGTAAGAAACAGGTTTTATATATTGTTTCTTAAAGTTGGGATATCAATGTTTACCATCCAGGTTGCTGTGGCCGGAGCTCAGATGCAGCTGAAGGACTTGGTGTGTAACGCCACCATGTTCGGACAGTTTGTGACGGTGGACAGAGGAGAAGGAGTCATGACTGATCTGCAGACGCAGCTGTGTGACCTGCCAGCTGACGTCCTGCAGGAGGCCGAGCGCCTCTTTATCACTCAGCTTGACTTTACTAAGTTCTTCACGGTAGGAATCAGTGGACACGGGATCCATAATAAGTGCTATCACAATGTTTGGATTTTTTTTATTAATCAATTGTTGAAATATGCATCTGTTTTAGTGTTAATTAACACAAAATTCAGTGGATTCATTGTTTTCCCTCCTTCCTGTCAGAGAGACCGTCTGATGGCCAACGCTGGCGACCTCAGGGTCATCAGCCAAGCCGTCACCACAGCTTCTCAGGAGCTGGCTGTCCTCATGGATGATGTAAGAACACTTGAATCACAACCTGAATCTTCATGTCCATCTTTCCTTAAATTTAGTTCAGACAACAGCCTGTAAACAGTGATAGGATTGTCAGTCTCAAGCAGCCTCTGCTTTTTGCATTTTGAGTCTTTCATATTGCGAAGTGTAATCAACCAACTAACCAACCAACCATTTCTGCACGAGGATATATCACATGTCATCAAGTCTCCCTGCATTTCTTCCCTTGTCTGTGTTTCCTTTCTCCTCCTCCGCAACCTTCGCTCTTACTTCTCTGTCTTCCCTCAGTTCTCCTCCCTCTCCAGCTTTACGGAAATGAGCACCGCGCTGCAACTTCTGTCTCCGGTGAATCGGACAGCACTGCCCAGGGAGAGTTTTCGGGCTTTTTCAAGGATCATGTGTGGTCATCCAGAGGTTGGCGGTGAGCGAATACCATCACTCAACTGGTATGAAGATAATGACATCAAGTCCTTCCTGGGCAAAAACGGCACTGAGGACACCGTCCTGGACCAGGCCAACAACACCAGTAAGAGGCTTTCCACAACCTAGTTTGTGTATAATTACAGTAGTTTATTTGTAGGAAATCTGTACTGATATTGGATAAGTTGTTGGACTATGCAGATGAGGAAATTATTTCTTGTTTAACAGTCTTTATTATTTGCTTTAAAACACTGAAACCTGGCAAATGCTCTTCTGAACTTTTCAGTTGATTTTCAAAATGCAAATGATCATAAATAAAAAGAAAACTGGATTTCTCAAGGTTTGATTCTTTTGTGAGCTTTAAGATCAATAGTAATTCCAAAAATCGTCATTGGCATTATGAACAACAGACTGTAGTATGTGTACTTTTGTATTGTTTAATCAGATATCTTCAACATTTTCTCCTGTTTGGTTTGTTCGTTCCTCCCTGCAGCTCCATTCTGTAAAAATCTGATCCAGGGTCTGGAGTCCAACCCTCTGTCTCGCATTGTGTGGCGAGGAATCAAACCTCTGTTCAGTGGAAAACTTCTGTATACACCAGACACTCCTGAAGTACAACAAGTCATGAAAGAGGTACAAGTCACACCTTAGAGAGTTCAAGGATTGTCACTTGACTTTATCTTAACAAAGGGAAAGAAATCAGGCAAGGAAGTTTACTTTTAGTTTGTTTTCATTCAGATGGATCAACATTTTTCTAAGAATGATTCTGAGATGATTAAGACTAAGATTAACAAATCCTCTTGTTGTTTGCTGATGATACTCAAGTTGTAGAAACATTACTGCGCTGGCATTTTATGTAACCAAAACATCCCTCTTAATATTTTAACCATTTCTTGTGTAACATCATTAGTTATAAGCAAGCGTTTTAGTTTTTGATTAATGACTCCATTCAGGTTTAATGTAGACTGGTAGAACACAGTTTTATTGCATAGCTGACTGGTAAATTAACAGGTTGTGTGTCTCACATTGGGACAGGAACCTGACCAAATTTTTAAATTTCCTTGTTACATGATGTCCTGGTGGTTTAGCTCAAGAAGTCAGACAATATGTCACTGCAGCATCCTCAGATATAGAACCAGTTATTTTAAATCTTAAACATTTCTTGATGTAAAGTGTATTCTTTTAGAAAGCCAAAGGTTGGCAAAATATGTAAATTCATCCATTTAAGGTAACTAGAAGTTCTTTCTACTGAAGGTGAACAAGACTTTTGAGGACCTGCAGATCCTCCAGGAGCTGAATGAAGCCTGGATGGAGGTGGGACCACAAATCAAGAATTACATGGAGAGCAGCGTTGAGATTCAGCTGCTGCAGGTTTGACTCACCAGCTACTGTTTTACTCTACAGGACGGATGAGTTTATAGACACATTGTATGTTATTTGGTCGTATAACATATGTGTGTGTGGCAGGATTTGTTAAAGCGGCCTGAGGTCGCAGTGCTGGTCAACATGCGTCTGGAGAACACATCCTGGACGGCCTCGCGGATCACACGTTTCCTGTCTACACCCCCGCCAGACACCCCTCGGAGGCCTGGAGCGCCCCCCACCTGGCTGGACATCTACAACGACCTCAGCCACACCATCGCCACTCTTGCACAAATCACTGAGGTTCTCCTTTCATCCTCTTTTGGCACTCTTGATTCTTTTCATGCTGCTCTCAAGCCAAAAAGTCAAAAATTGCTGCAACAGATTCTCTTCCCTTTCATTCACCTCTCATATCTTTTGTGTTTCCTGTCGTCTCCTGCAGTGTTTCTCCCTGAACAAACTTGAGGGGTTTGACACTGAAGGTCAGTTAATCAACAGGGCGCTGGAGCTACTGGAGGACAGGCAGTTTTGGGCAGGTGTGGTTTTCATGCTTCCAAACTCCTCATCTTCTAAGCTGCCGCCCCACATCACCTACAAGATCCGAATGGACATTGATGATGTTACTCGCACCAATAAGATCAAGGACAGGTACCGAAGACCCCCAAAACATCCTGCTTATTACATTAATTTACAGACCTTTTCACTGGAGTTGTGAGAGCACAGTTTAGGTTTCAAGTGAATAGACATAGAATTGTGCTTGAATTAGGGATTCACTGGTATTGTGCTGATGCTGCTTCTTTATTTAAGACTTATCCACAAATTCATCCTTTAAAGGCTGAGAGCATCATTTTGAGGTAACTGGACAAAATAGATTGAGATTAAACCTGATCTGTCCTCAAAGTTTTAGCTCGGGAAGGTGAAATTTAGTTGCTTGTCATGTTGCTACCACCATTAAAAGATTACTGCTCCTCTGTGTGTGTTAACAAACCAAATGCTACTCTTGAGTTTGTACAAATGTTTTCTTTATTTCAGTCTTTATGTGGCAAAAGGGAGATTTTTTTTTCACCAGCACTCAAACGCGGACGAACAAAAGGATTTTTTTTGTTGATGTATTTGGTGTTTTTTCTTCAGGTTTTGGGATCCTGGTCCAGCGGCCGACCCGTTCAATGACATGCGCTACATTTGGGGCGGCTTCGTGTACGTCCAGGACCTGGTGGAGAGAGCTGTGACCCGTATCCTGAGCGGAGTTAAACAAACAACTGGCATCTACATCCAGCAGATGCCATACCCCTGCTATGTGGATGATGTGTGAGTCATATGTCATTGTTGCCACACATTGATTGTGGGGACAGACCAGTGCAGCCACTGAGCAGAGGGTTCAGTTTCTTGTTCAGGGACACCTCAGTAGTAGCTGTTAATCTTAATCATTCCCCACTTGGCGTGTGGATTTGAACAGGATTTTAAGGCCTCAAACTCACTTCTCTAACATGTAGGCAAGTAGTTACTGATGCGTGATTCAGGGATCAAATGGGGTCCTCGAGGGCAATCGAGATGTCCTCATCAAAACCTGCTGCTTCATCTTTCCCTGTATCATTTTTTGTATCATTTTTGCATCACCAAATAAATCTAAATTTTTGTTTTCCTTTCCAACAGTTTCCTCCGAGTGCTGAACCGCTCCCTGCCACTTTTCATGACACTGGCCTGGATCTACTCAGTGGCCATGATCATCAAGGGCGTGGTATACGAGAAGGAGGCAAGGCTGAAGGAAACCATGAGGATTATGGGTCTGGGTACGGAAACGCTGTGGCTCAGCTGGTTCATCAGCAGCCTTGTGCCTTTCCTGGTGTCTGCAGCGCTCCTTATTGCTCTGCTCAAGGCAAGATGACCCCTCACTTTACTCAAAAAAGAAAAATACACACTAAAATACAAATTTGCTGACTGGGTGAGATCAGCCTAGTTTGCTTTTTACTTGAAAAACATGTAATTGTTGAGCTAATTACAGTAATTGTTGTTTCAGCTGAAAACAACAGCAGTGATGTTTATGTAATGCCACAAAAATCATGAGAAAATTTGAAATCTTACCATCATCCTGTTTATCCAGAAAAAATATTATTAGGCTTTAGTTATATCTGTAAAAATATGAGAGGGCTGATATCGAATTCAGGTGTTTTATAGCCTCGTAGAATACTACAGTTATTGTCCAAAGTACATCTTTCATTTTTTTCAACATTTGTCTCCTGTAGCCACTGACAACCCCATCTTCTCTTCCTCCTCCTCCTTCTTTTTAGTGGGGGGACATCCTGCCATACAGCGACCCAGCTGTTGTGTTTTTCTTCCTGACGGCGTTTGCCACCGCCACGATCATGCAGTGTTTCCTCATTAGCACCTTCTTCTCCAAAGCCAACCTGGCTGCTGCCTGCGGGGGGCTCATATACTTCAGCCTCTACTTGCCCTACGTGCTGTGTGTGGCCTGGAGAGACCATCTCAAGACCAGTCACAGAGTCCTTGCTGTGAGTAAAATAGTTATGTAAATCTTTTGGGCTTTTTTGACTTCTGTCCCAATTACAAGATTTAAAATAGTTTGTTCCTTCTTCCATCAGAGTTTTCTCTCTCCTGTGGCGTTTGGATTCGGCTGTGAGTACTTTTCTCAGTATGAGGAACAAGGTGTGGGAATCCAGTGGTACAACCTGCACTCGAGTCCTGTGGAAGGAGATTCATACAACTTCACTACCTCTATAGTCATGCTTTACGTGGACGCCTTCATCTACGCCATTGCAGCCTGGTACATCGAAGCCGTGTTCCCTGGTACGATTGCATTCACTTTCATTATAACTTCATCTTGCTATGAAAAAAAATCTGCACTCTGGATTAAAGCTCCTAAAACTTTATTGAACTGAAATAAAGTCAACACGTTTTGACTGGTTCTTCCTCAGGCAAAATAATTCTGCAACTTCTTCCGACTAGTAATGCCAAAAGTATAATGTGCACTTTATTTCCTGTTGACATACAATCAGAGGATAAAGTTAATGTACCATGAAAGAACCAGTTTCTCTTCTCTGTAAAGTAGTAAACTATAAACAGGGTTGGGCAAGTTACTGAAAATTAGTAATTATTTACAGTCACTAGTTACTTCTTTCAAAAAGTAATAGAATTACTTTACCAATTACTGCATATAAAAAGTAATTAGTCACTAGCGAAAGTAACTTTTGCGTTACTTTTAACGCAAAAGTTCAATCCACCCAGTAAAGGGTCCGTTTCGTTTTCCCCACAACCCAAAATCAGTTCAGTTCAATCCCATTTAAATTTAAATAATTGTAATTGTGCTATTTAATGTGAAAAAGTAATTAGTTACAGTACTAGTTACCACCAAAAGTAGTGGAATTACTCTGTAACACTTTATTCCCAACACTGACTATAAACTTCCAAGTCTACAGATGTCGAGCATTTCTCAAATGATAGACTTTAGTTGGAGTCTTACTCACAAATTTAGGACTGAATCCATAACTTGTCCAAGTTTTTCTTACATTAGTCTTCAGACTGAAGACTAGATTTATTAGTACAAAGATAATAACAAAAGAAAAGCATTTTTTAGTCTTGTTAAAACAGTAAAATGAAATCTTAATAATAGACAAATTTGCTCTTTTGCTTATTTTTTTCACAGTATGCTGCCAGTGCTTTTTTGATAATGTTCTGATGTAATTTTGGCCCATGTATCTGTAAGTTAGCATAACATTATAGTCAACACTGTCATAGTGGAAGCAGATACAACTGCTTTGCTGAAAACAGCTTTACAAAGGAATGAACTGTGGCTAAAGAAACTCTGGTTAAACTAAACCTTTCTGAAAAACAAGAAAAACCTGCCTGTGCTTCATTTAGACCCAGTGTTGAAAATACCAAAAATTTCCTTCAACTGAATGTGTGCATGTGTGATGTGTGATGTGTGATGTGTGATGTGTGATGTGTGTGTGTGTGTGTGTGTGTGTGTGTGTGTGTGTGTTTACGCCAGGTGAATATGGGATCCCCAGGCCCTGGTACTTCATCTTCCAGATCAACTACTGGGGTGGAGTCCCCCTAGAGGCGGGAATGCCGATTCCCCCTCCGCCTACAGAGGGGGATGAAGGTACGACACTCGGGAAGCTGCTGCACATCAGCACCTGTTTCTCTTTTCTTACACTGACTTTATTTATATATTTACAAGCAACCATCAGTTTGTAGATAGAAGTCACATGACTCATAAATATCGTGTGTATTGAACAATTTTAGTAACTTGCCAGTTACTGCTGTCTTCTCCTCTGGTCTTCATACCAGTTAAACAACCGTACTCGTAGTTTTGTGAGCTTAAGCCTGTTAATACAAATCAAGTTAATGAGCTGAGACAATAAGTCCATTAACTACACAGTTCAAGAACTTGAGGAGACTTGTGAAGTCCAGACTTAACGTTATTCTTCCTCCATAACTGTGAGAGCAGACTTAGTTTTATAAATGTAATATCTTATAATACATAAATACATTATGTGCCTGTCATCAGATCACATTGAGCCAGAACCCATTAACCTGGTCCTGGGTGTGAGCATAAGAAACCTGGTGAAAATCTACAAGAAGGGAGCCAAGCTGGCCGTCAACCACCTCAACCTGAAGTTCTACGAGGGGCAGATCACCTCGTTTCTCGGCCACAACGGAGCCGGCAAGACTACTACCATGTAAGAGCTGAGGACTGAAAGATGAAAGATGTCTATGAGGGCAGTTTAGAGTTTTATTTCCATAGGATTTGATGCTGAAATAATCTTTTTGGTTGAGTTAAACCACCGGTTCTTTTAAGCCTTTCCCTCTAGTACTAGTTGACAACCTATTACAGGTATTAGATGTCTAGTAAATATGAAGGAACATATTCACAGTCTAGATGACCCTGCGATGACCTTTTGTCACCTCATCTGTTGCACATTTTTGTGTTTGTTGAAGATTACAGTGTGATGATGTAATTTCTCAGCCAGCATCATCACTCATAAGGTCACAAATTAAAGTCTGTAAAATGTATGAGATCATTTATACTTGTGTATCTGATGTCAGATCTGTCCTGACTGGCCTGTTCCCGCCCACCTCGGGGACAGTGTATATCAAGGGGATGGACATCCGCCATGACATGGACATCATCCGGAGGACGCTGGGAGTTTGTCCACAGCACAATGTCCTGTTTGACATGTAAGACTGGTCTCTCCAATCTCTGCTGTGTTCTGCTCACACTGATAACAAGCTATCATGGAGGCACATTGTTTTTTACCTTTGGTTTTGTATGATATGAGATGTTGCTGCATTGCTGTTATTATGAGTCATTGAACAGTGTGTCTGTCTCTCTCTCTCTCAGTCTAACAGTGGAGGAGCATGTGTGGTTTTATGGGTGTCTGAAGGGTATGTCTGAAGCAGAGGTGAAGGCTGAGCTTGAAACTCTGCTGGACGATGTCGGCCTGCTGCACAAACGACACGAACAGACCAAGAATCTCTCTGGTAGACTCACTGGTTTAACTTCTGTACCAAAACATGACTTGACCCTCCCGTGTGTTTCTTGATAAATTCTTCTGTTCCAAAACTAAGATCCTCCCTGTCTGTCTGTCAGGTGGTATGCAGAGGAAGCTGTCTGTTGCGATAGCATTTGTCGGAGGCTCCAAGGTGGTTGTTCTGGATGAACCTACAGCTGGCGTTGACCCGTACTCCCGCCGTGGGATATGGGATCTGCTGCTCAAATACCGCAAAGGTGTGGGCCAGGGGGGCTGTGGAGCTGTGTCAGCCTGGGGGGTCAGGACCTGGCAGCATGTCATGATATACTTTTTGAAGTTTGCAAGATGATTTCTGGGGCAGGAAATAATATTATTAGATACAAATAAGTAGGATTTTTATGCCTCCGCGCTGGCAACAACCGTAGCTGAAGGTATTATGTTTTCAGGTTGTCCATCCATCCTATTCCTGTGAACGCGGTATCTCAGGAACACCTTGAGGGAATTTATTCACATTTGGCACAAACGTCCACTTGGACTCAAGGATGAACTGATTAGAATTTGGTTGTCAAAGGTCAAAGGTCACTGTCACACCACATTTTTGGCCATAACTTAAGAATTCATTCGCTAATTATGACAAAATTTCACACAAATGTCTAATAGGATAAAATGATGAAGTGACGACATTTTATATCCAAAAGGTCAAAGGTCATCTTCAATGTGACATCATAATATTCTGCAAAAACACTTTTCTGGCCGTTATTCAACACCATATCTCTGGAACAGAAGGCGAGATTGTGACTATATTTCACATTTGGTCGGATACTGAATTGCTGACACTAATCTTGGTTGCCCACCTTGAAACTGTGGTGGCTTTATTAAATTCCTTCAAAGTCTTCACTACAAATATTATATGAGTCTGGACAGACATGACTTGACTGGTTGGCGGAGGCATACAAGGTCACGTTTTAAGATAAGATGAGATGCATTTTATGCCCGAGTGTTCCAGCTGCCAAACAATCACTGCTGGTTTGGTGTGAAAAACTCATTGCTTTGTTAGCTTGAATTGAAGAATTACATGAGTAACCAAGAGATGAGAAAAATTATCATCTGGGATTAAGGAAAGGTTTTGAAATCTATGCATATAATTTCTACATTTCAACCTGTTGTCAGTATATTGTAACATTTCTGTGACACCTTGGTATGAAGGACTGGTTCCATTTGCTCTGTAAGCATCCTTCTCCTTCATACAATGTAGTGAACAAGAGAACAATAAATATACAAATGTATGAGAAATAAAATAAAGTTAATATGTGTTTTTGCTGTCTTGTCTCTGTCAGACCGGACCATCATCCTGTCCACTCACTACATGGACGAGGCGGAGCTGCTAGGTGACCGTATCGCCATCATTTCTCAGGGGAAGTTGTGCTGCTGCGGCTCGCCACTCTTTCTGAAATCTAAACTGGGATCTGGATACTATCTCACTGTGGTCAAGAGAGAAGGACTGGACACCAGCATGCCCAGCAGTACCAGTATCAGTACCAGTACCAGTACCAGCTCCAGCAAGCTGCCTCCTCTCCTCAAGGTTTTTCAGTGATGCTCAGCCTCACATTCACACAATTGCAGTCCAAAAATTGAAAAAAACACCCACCAAATGTGTAAATAGCTTGATATACCTTTCCCTAATAGGACTACAGAAAATTATGATGGAAAAACAAACTTCAAACAAACCAAAACCTTGAAAATCTTGACTTAATTTTGCTACTTTGACCAGGTTATAACAACAACATAGGAGTGAAACAGTGACAGAGACACAGAAAGAGCCTTTTAATGTAAAAAAAATTTGATGTCGAATGAGATGCACAATACATTAAAGAATCAAAATCCACAGACTTGGGAGGATATTTTGGCTTTCTGTGTAGGTCACACCATCATATTTGGCCTCTCTGTAAATGTAAACTCTAATGTGTGTTTCAGGACAGCGAGTCCTCCATGAGTGAAGACACCGGGTTGGGAAGTGAGGAGAGCAGCTCAAGTGAGTGTTAAACTTCTCTAAACTGAGATGGTCCAGTGTTAGTAAAGTGCAGTTTGGTGCATTTGCACTTTCTACAAGTGATGATTAAATAAGGATAAGACTGCAGTATAGTCAGGCTGAGGTCTGATTCACCTCATTTCCTCATTATCATCTTCATGGCAGACCTGGCAGCATTGCTCTCCCTGGCGCAGCACCACATCCCGGGTGCGAGGCTGGTGGAGGAGTCAGGGCGCGAGGCGGTGATGAACCTGCCCCAGATGGCTGCTAAGGACACCAGCATGGCTGTCTTCCTGTCTGAACTGGACCAGAGATTGAGTGAGCTGGGCCTCAGCAGCTATGGCCTTTCAGACAGCACACTGGAGGAAGTAAGTATTTACATTATATTTACATTTACATTCTTTTTGATGGATGAATAAATAAGTCACTTTCTCCACTGGCCAGATGTTTTCTACACCCGTGGCAAGGAAGTCAAAACGTAATTTCACACACAACTACAAAAACTAAAAAATATTAAATTACTGTATAAAACAAACATTAGTCTCAGTCATACTGTATGTACATGTACGTGACTGATACTGGCATAAAAAAGGCCTGAAGGGTTCTTCTGCCCTCATTATGTGTGTAAGTGCAAAGCTATACAGCGAGCTAAACACACAGTTTGCAGTTTTTACTAGAAGTAATGATGAAACAGAGAAAAGTTTGTTGTTTTGGATAAAAGACAACACATTCAATGATAGTGACTACAAATCAGAAAAAGATGAGAATCCATAACAAGAGACAAAAGGTTTTATAAAAAAAAAGATAGTACAGTAAAGACCGAAAATTGATTCACAAAAGTACACTAAAGACTAGCTGTCCGATTAGTTACATTGTCCCTAATGCCTGGAGGAAACAAAGTAAAACCAGTATTTAAAAAACAACATTGAGTGTTTTATCCTGGTTTTGATCATATTCGGGATGTTTACATGGAACATGTGAATCCTGCTTATTCCTATGTCTGTGTGTATGATTCTAACAGTATCCAGGTTTCTAATCATCTGTTTCAGTTGTGTTTTGAACATCCCAGCCTCTATTTTCTGCACCAACAAAGAATGTTCAGAAACCTGGATCAGGTCTTTACATGCGACAGTATCCTGGTTTCTATTGGAGTACTCCAGGTAGCATATCCAGGTTTCTGAAACCAGGATAAGGTGTTTACATGCGCTAAAAATAACCTGGATACTCCAAAAATACAATCATAACCAGGATACTAGTGCACATGTAAACAAACTCATTAAGAGAACATAGGAGGTACAACATGATAATTAATTTATTAAACATACACATAGAGCCCCCAGCAGTAAAAGTAAAGAGAGTAAAATACGTAACAGATAAAATACATAACAGACAGCCCAACATTAAACTAACAGCTACTTTAAGTGTTGTATTAGCAACACATTAGCCTCAGACAACTAGTATAATGGCCAGCTTGGTTAGCAGTAAACTCATCACAGAAAAATTAAATTAAACTTGCAGTGCTGAACTTTTACATATAAACGATCATCCGTTACATTCAAGCCCTTGCCAAATGAGTTCACACAATGCTTATTAAGCCATCACCACCAGATAAATCTCTCTTTATTTCACAGTATATCTGAGATTTCAATCTAGTGATGGGTTTGATATTCCCACGAATGATGATGAATGCACACTGCACATACTACACCAGCTCACCCATGCACCCACCATCTGCCTCCAGTTCCCACCTGCGTGATCTCAGGCTGGATATTTGTGGAGCAGCCATGGTCATAATGGGCTTAACGCTAACATCAGATTAACACTGATAGCGGATTTATGGAGCCTGATAAGTGCTCAGTGTGAGGTATACGTGCTGCTCTTTTGACCTCTGCGTAAAGCTACTACTGGACGCTCTTTTACTGCCACCTGCTGCCTGTGGCTTCAACTGTTGTTCAACCTGTTGGCGCTTGTTTCATTCACAAAATTCTTGTTTTAGACCTTGTAGATTTACCCTGTTTGAAAAGTCTGTCACACTTTGACACAGAGTTAAAAACACTAAATATCAATTCAAAGACCACCTAACTTTGTCTGTAAAGAGTTTAATCTTTTATCATGACATCCTGATCATATCCAGATCTTTCTGCGAGTAGCAGAGGAAACTGGTGTGGATGCTGAACCAGAGCCGCAGGCTGAACCTCCACATAATCGGCAGCAACCTAGGCAGAGAGTGCAAAGACGACATGCTGAAGAACCAGAGACAGGTGTGTATTCACACTCATAGTTGCACAAATACATGTATGTGTCACACAGTGTTTCATGTACAGTCAGTCTGCTGTTTTGTCTCCAAGTCTGATTGTTTGTTTCCATAATGCTGCCAGGAAGGAAAAGGCTTCGTAAGCAAGGTACCTTCAGATCACCACTCACTGAAAGTCTGAATTAGATAGAAAAAGATAGTGTTTTTATTTTCTCCCCATATTAGATATATCTGAAAATATTGTCGCTCTCCCTTTTCGCTGCCAAATTGTAGAATTACTCAGTGTTTCGTTAAGAAACTTTAGGCAGAGTGAGACACCATACTTTTTTAATGGTAGAGAAATTTTTTTAAATGAAAGATTTATTTCTAAAAACAAGACTGAGCAATAAAATACGTAAAGTCTAAGGTCATGTCAGATTTCTAGCCTGTATTTTTCCAGTCAAATGGGAACCTCCATCATCTCAGAAGTGGACAGCACTGAGCCCGTTATATCAGTGTATGTTCTCACATTTTACCTTCCCTGCATGCAGAACCTCAGGAGACAGACCTGCTTAGCGGAGATGGCCAAGGTGGGTTGCCCCTGACCGGATGGTGGCTGACCTGGCAACAGCTGAGAGCTCTCTTCATCAAACGCTGGCTTTACGCTCGCAGGAGCCGCAGGGGCTTCTTTGCTCAGGTGATGACAAACACCAGCAGCTGTTAGAGAGCTAGATTCAAAGGCCATCTGTCGTTATAGAATTAATGGTTTCCATAATGAGAACAATTGCTGTCCTCTCTTTGTCAGTTACTAATTAGTGGTTAGGGTCTTTATTGACTTCTCTGGAGAATCAGCTGCTAGTCATCAATAATTAATACGTTCTGTCTGTAAGTTGGTCTGGAGGAGTCACTCAGCTGAAGTTTTATTTGTGCTTCAGATTGTTCTGCCTGCTGTGTTTGTGCTCATCGCCCTGCTCTTCAGCCTCATCGCACCTCCATTTGGGAAGTACCCTTCTCTGCAGCTCCAGCCCTGGATGTATGGAGAACAGTACACCTTCTACAGGTGGGCCTGCACCCAAATATTCACCATTACTACTATTACAGCACAGAAAATATCTGTATTCATCAAATAATTTGCACTAACTGATAGCTGCTGTAGCACGTCCATTTTATTGGTAATCTGTAGTCTCCTGATTTTGATTTGTTTTCTTCTTCCAATTAAATAGTTTGGTCTACTCTGTTACTCTGTCACTGGTAACCTATTACGAAATGGAGGTTCAAGTCTGTTGTTTTCGTCACACAATCCCTTGTTATTGTTATTTGGACCTCTGATTTCATATTTACAGCAACGACGCCCCTGGAAACACGGCTGTGGAGAACCTGCTGGAAGCGCTGCTTGACCAGCCAGGTTTTGGTACCAAGTGCATGGAGAAAGAGGAAGAGTACAACAACACGTAAGACAGCCTCTGTACACACACACACACACACACACACACACACACACACACACACACAGTAATACAGAATCACATGATTCATCATTTCTAATACACTTCTCTCTGACTGGCATTACTGTAGCGGAAATAGCAAGGAAGGTAGAAATATCCGGATCTTAAATACCACATTCAAAATTATGTTAAACACATGATAGGCAGCAAAAAATACACATCGGCATTTTAATCTTGTTGAAGATTATGTCTGTCATCAATCAGTTGTCGTGTTTTTTATTTATGCTGTGTGATGGAATCAAAGATAAGTTTCCAACATACTTCAAATGGAAGACAGTTAAGTGATTAAAAACATGTGAATACCAAAAAGTACAAAAATTTTCATTACACTGTACAAAAACCTTACTGCTTAGGGTGAAACTAAGATTTTCTCTATCTTTTTGTGGAATCTTCACAAAGTATAATACTCTGGATTAAGTAATCTATGACCTCGACTGGCATTTAGTAGAAATTGCCACACCATCTACTCTACAACTTTATCTCTGTCAACACAAGTGTCTGGTTTTGCAAAATCTGTATAGCTATGAATATTCAGTTTTTGTGCACTTTATTTTAATACTATTATATTCAGGCAACTTTTCAAAGTTTAAATTAAAAACCTTCAATCGATGTTCACTCTACTGCATGTTCTCCCTGCAGGAGCCCTCAGTGTAAAAACGAGCGGGGCGGCTTCTTTATGCGGCCACAGTTGTCGTACTCCACCTGGCAAATGTTCAGCAGAGGCAACTGGAGCAGAGAGAGACCTTCTCCTGACTGTCAGTGTAGTACAGAGGATGTCCGCCGGATGCTCCCTGACTGTCCGCAGGGTGCCGGTGGACTTCCGCCTCCGCAGGTCAGTATGATGTCAGATCAGGGTCGATTTACTGTTGAATGATCTGAGTTCTGCATCCAGGATTGCAGATTGGACTGAAAACATCATCACTGCACTTTCACATGGTGATGTGACATTATCTTGATCTTCGTTCGTTTGAAATGGAGCTGAGTAAAAGCACATATAAAGAATTAATTGAAAATGTATCTTAATGTAAAACACAGTTAATGTTTTCTGCAGCCCTTTAACATCTTTGTGAAATGTTTGCTTGTGTATGTGGAAGATACTGTTGTCTGTTCCTGTATCTAACCTCATTGCTTTTTTTATTATTTTTCAGATTAAGAGGTTGACTGGAGACGTCCTCCAAAATCTGACAAGTTATAACATCTCTGATTATCTGGTGAAGACCTACTCTCAGATCCTTAAGAAAAGGTACTTCAATTAATAATATTTATACAAGTATTTTATATTACGTATTAAGTACTTTTGTTCACTTTAGGTCAAAGTTTTTGGTTTTTAATGTAGCTTATTGGACAGACTCTAAACCTCCATCAGGCAGTCTCTGTCTTTAATGTCAATGATCAAGACCCAGTTTTGTTTGTTAAAAAAATAATTATTGTTTATTTCCCAATGAAGAAATTTGCTAAAAAAAATGCTTTTATTCCTCTATCAATGTCTTTCAGTTTAATATAAAATCTGATTAATTGTAGCCTACATACTATACAACTTATAACCTTATTGATAGTTTTATTTTTAATAGCTGATGTTGATGACATGCAAAATATTGACACTTTCCAAACAGTATACACCAATATTCCCCTGAATGATGATGATGATGATGTGAGACAAAAGAATTGAAATATCTGCATGTTTCTAAAAAATGTGTCATTTTTGAGTGAATGCCGTCATATTTTGAGTATCAAAATGACAGACGGCTGTGGTTAGAACACTGATGTTAATGGAGAGAGCCATTTCCTCACAGATTCACAGTTTCCCCTTAACGTGTCATTCACAGCCTGAAAACCAAGAAGTGGGTGAATGAATTCAGGTAAGTTGTTGGCATAGAAACAACCTCAGTGCCTATAACTGTAGTACTTTGCAGTTTGAGAATCCTGTACTCAGACAGGCACAAAACAAACTGTTATACTTGGTACATTTCCAGAAGTTGTTTAAAGTTAAATCACTGTGTTGCAGATATGGAGGCTTCTCCCTCGGGGGCAGCGCCACCCAGACTTTATCTCAGGTGCATCATGTCCAAGACTCGATCATGGCAATCAGGACTCGTTACCAAGTTCCACAGGTGAAATGAGCTTTCAGGCTTGTTTAACCAACCCTGCTGTCTCCTTGAATGTTTCTAATGTTTCTGATGTTTTTTTTGGTGCATCACAGAATAGTTCACTGGATCATCTCCTGAACAGACTGCCAGATTTTCTGGGAGGACTGAACAGTCAAAATAACGTCAAGGTAAACGTGTGTCTCTTTTTTGTGTGTTTATGTCTTAACTTTTGCTGTATTTTTCATCTTTCTGTCAATAACTGGCCAAACATAAACATCTGCTGTGTGTACATATTTCTCGCCATACAGTCAGCTTTAATAGTGAAAAATGTGTCTCTCTCCGCTGTACTCAGGTGTGGTACAATAATAAAGGTTGGCATGCTATGGTGTCATTTGTTAACGTGATGAACAACGGCCTGTTGAGAGCCAGCCTGCCACCAGGTCCAGAGAGGAGAAAACACGGCATCACCGCCTACAACCACCCGCTCAACCTCACCAAGGAGCAACTCAGTGAAATGGCCATGTTAGTTCTCTGCTGTGGGGTTTTTGGGTGGATGTTGGCAGATGTGGGATATACTGACCCCTATCAGTTGTCAAGTGGTGAATTTATCTCAATCAGGGCTCTTTATTCCCAATAGATTACCTATTTGAAGGAAGTTTCAAGTCTATTCAATATAATAATTCACTTTAATTGGCAGTAATGTGTAGCATACTTGATAGTTTGACTGAGAGAACCTTGAGCCAGTTACACAGAAGAAGCTAATTTAATAATTGGATATCTGCAGTCAAAAACAGCGGGTCATTTTACAACTATTTAGCTAGACCTAGTCATGATGTACAGTATGTTTTGTTTGTGTTTACCTGACTCTGTGTTTCTCTTTTAGGATGGCCACATCAGTGGATGTTCTGGTTTCTATCTGCGTGATATTTGCCATGTCCTTTGTGCCAGCCAGCTTTGTCCTTTTCCTGATTGAGGAGCGAGTCAGCAAGGCCAAACACCTTCAGTTTGTCAGCGGGGTCAAACCAATCCTTTACTGGCTGGCCAATTTCACCTGGGACATGGTCAGTACTCAACACATATTCTTACAAAGTGTTCCTTTTGAAAACTATCTCAAAATGTCCTGTTCTTGGACAGTTAGGTCAAGTAATTTATCATACTTGGTGGGACAGCTTCATCGGAAGGAATGAGTCTAGTGATGCATCATATTACAGCAGCGGAGAAACTGACACTTGGAGCAGATTAATTCTGTCAGTGACAGTGTAAACTTTGAGATTAATAAAAGCCACAGATTACAAGGTGCCTCATCAAGGGAACATGACCTCTGTCTTACTTTCCAACTACAGTATATTCAGATTTTACTGTCAAAATAGTAGTTCTGTAAATAATGAAATGTAATCTGAATCTAATATTATTTGATGGACTTAAGATAATCAACTTTATATGCCGACTAATAATTTTACTGCCACATTAAGGCTGAGTTGGTTTTCTATCATAAATGAAACCTTTTTTTTATTACATTTATTATTATTGCTTGCGATAAGGACCTTGTTCCAAAGCTCAGGCTGTGTTCAGACAGACTACAGCTCTGTGTGAAAGCTACCTCATTCATTTCAATGAGACCACTGCCTTGAAGCAATTTAAGTGCCAATGCTGGGGACCAGAAGGCTCGGCCCGCATCGTCCAGCAAAAAAAGTTTAACCTTGTTCAACTTTTGCTGCAGTTTAAATGAGATGTTGTTCAGCATCTAATATGTGCAGGCACACATTCCTGGTAGAGTACAGCCTATTTCAACTGGCAATCCTCAAAATGAAGGATAAAATTATTCTCGTCATAATACCCTTCCAGTGTTGCAAAATCTTGTCTGTTAGTATTATAAAGAGCTGGGAAGTGTTTCGAGTCTGATAAGCCTTCAAATTTATGGATTTATTACTCCAACTGGCTTCATTGGGTTGTATTTCATCCTCTCCTGATACCTAAAACAACACACCTCCAACAGCGAAGCTCCTTCTCTTAATGCAGGGCTGTTTTTGGTCTGGTATGAACACCCGGTAACTTAAATGTTACAATGTTTTTAAGCTCAATTACATCTGGACACTTTTCAGTGTTTGCCTTTTAGCACCATCAGGACAGTCATGTATCAATCTAGTTCTTTATTTTTAGCCGTCAGATGATGCTCAGTGAAAAATAATATTCACTGGCTCAATAAACACACAGAAGAAAGTCTTCCTCTTTTTCCTGAAATTATATTTTGTCATCTTGTCAGTTGAACTACACTGTCCCAGCCACCATGGTGGTGCTGATCTTCATCAGTTTCCAGCAGCAGTCATACGTCTCTGAGACCAACCTGCCTGCTCTCGTCCTGCTCCTCCTGCTCTACGGGTACGTTCAGGATGACTTCACTGACCTCTCCTAAAATCATGCATCATCTTATCTGAGTAGACTGAATAGTCTGAGTGACTTATATCTGTTCCAATGTTTCAGGATCTACTGATTTCTTTTGATCTGTTTGTCTCAATATTTTAATGTCCCATTCATTCACCAAAGATCATTTCAGAGCCTCCCTGTGCACTTGTCTTGATCTTGACCTTTCTTTCATTTTTTCTTTCATTCATACATAACTACAAAGGCAGATATTTTCATTGATAACCTTTTAATTATCTTGTTAGACACCGAATGACATTTTATGATGGAGTTAAATGAACCCAAATCCACTAACTTAAGTTTAAATGGCTTCCTTATAACTTGAATTTACTGTTATGATGATTTTCTCATTTTCATGTGTCTCTATGTAGACAAAGATTCTTTTGTCCCCCTCCGCCAGTCGGATCCTGGTCTGTAACAAAAGTAAAGTATCTGTCTTTACTTACTGGATTATCTAATCATTCCTTGTAGGTGGTCCATCACCCCTTTGATGTACCCAGCATCCTTTGTGTTCTCCGTTCCAAGCACGGCCTACGTTGTTCTGACCTCCATCAACCTCTTCATCGGGATCAACGGCAGCATCGCCACATTTGTGTTGGAGCTGTTTGTAGACGAGGTACAAACTGCACCGATCATGCATAAACATTGACCTATACAGCTACACGTTACAGCAACATTGTTTCCATCAGTGAGAGTTTGAATTCAGTCACATCCAGCTCTGAACTTTAAAAGTTTGGGAATTTACAAATTCATTATCAAAGTTATAAAATGTCGTCAGTAAAAGTAAATAAAGGTACAAAAGCCATAAGTTGCAACACACTGAGCAGTAATCTTTCAGTGATTAAAAAATTGTTCTTTAGTTCTTTATCTGGTGCACGATTTATTGGTGATTTGTTCTCTCCAGCATTTGAATGAGGTGAACCGGATCCTGAAGAAGGTGTTCCTCATCTTCCCTCATTTCTGCCTGGGACGAGGACTCATCGATATGGCCAAGAACCAGGCCATGGCAGACGCCTTTCAGAGACTGGGTACGGACCGAAGGAGGGGTTTTATTCCTGCTGTTTGAGTATAAATCTTTTATGTACTGCATAGTATATATCTTTCTCTTCATTATTTAAGAAACAAAGTATTACCCTGTACTCTGAGAAACTGCAAACTTTTTCACTGTTGAGGTGATTGTGCACCGCAGTTTGAATATATAATATACTACATATTGTGTTGTTTAGACCCTTTTATGTACCAGCTAGATCACTACAGAGCACTTACTTGCTTACACACTAACTTTGTGTTAAAATGTGCTAAAACACATGACTTAAGATTGTTTTCCAGGAATGTCTTTGTGCAATTATTCCTCTTCTAGGCACCAAACAGACTCTGGACCCTCTTCAGTGGGACTTTGTAGGGAAGAACCTCTTTGCAATGGCAGCTGAAGGTGTTATCTTCTTCATCTTCACCATACTGCTGCAATACAAGTTCTTCATTCGCTTCAGGTATATTCAAAACTCCTGTCTGACTCCTGTCTCCATGAACAGAGGAACCTCTCTGCTTTTTCTGATTTTTATCCCAGCACTTTTCTACCACACAAGATCAGTCTTCAAATGTATTTCTTGTTTTGGCACGTTGACCTTTGGCATTTTTCATGATGAATGAAATTAAACATGTAATAATTATACAGATGTTGCTGTTAGAAATCAGGTGGGATGTTTTTTTAAAGTATTTTAATAAAACGCAGACAGAGCTTTTGGTCAGAACTGAACTGCAGCATCTTTACCAGTCAAACATTTGAACACAGTTTCTCATTCAAGCAAATAGGAAAGATGAAACTTTTGACTGTAGCTGTCATACTTTTACACACTATTCCACAGTAGTAAAGCAGAAAAAGCTAAATTAAATTCTCTGGTGTTGTATTGCTCTGTTCAGGCCGTGGTGGGCCGAGCCTGAGATGCCTCCTCTCGGTCCAGAAGATGAAGACGTGGCCAGGGAGAGACAGAGGGTCAAAACTGGCAACGCGCAAGCCGACATCCTCACCATGATAGATCTCAGCAAGGTACAAACAGCAAACAAGCAGAACTGAATGTGCAGTTCATCTTAATTGACTCATATTTCTGTTTGAATTGCAATCTGCCATCATGTGTCATCTTGGAGTTTAGTATCAATGAGTAAAGTGACACAGCATCTTCTCGCACACAAATACACATAATCAGTGTATTAAGTCGTATTGATGAGCAAAGTCTTTGATAAACCTTCTCAATTGATCCTAAACTGAGAGTGAATTCCTGGTTGTCAGTGCAACAAAGTGTTTTGTGTTTCTCAGGTTTACAAAGCAGGCAGGAAGCCAGCAGTGGATCGTCTGTGTCTCGGGATTCCTCGCGGCGAGGTGAGAGATAACAACACCGAATGTAACAGTCTGTAATTAATTTGTTCTAATCAGCAGTGCAGCCTTGTTTATCTGCTGCAGTTACTGTTGTAGTCTGAAACATTGTTATTCATTGCCACTGTATTGATAAATCACAATTTTCTCCTACAACACAATTACTGCTTCTTGAACTGCAACTACTACTAATATAACCAATATTACTGCTGCAGTGAGATTACTGCTAATGCCTCTGATGTTATCATTACTATTATGTTTTCATTACTACTACAGCTGCTCCTGCTGCTACTATTACTAATACCTCTACCACCTGTGCTGCTGCTTCTAAAAATACTGCTGTTGCTACTTCCAGACCTACATTTGTTGTTGTGATCATATTTATACTACTACTACTACTGCTACAGCTGCTGTCACCACAAGAACTGCTACTATTACTACTACTTTTATCCAATTTTTGATCAAATAAATTCACATAGTATCCAGGGAGACGTCCCAGCTGCTGCCTCTAGCTGTTGTATGAATATATGAATTTGTAACATGGTACTGTTGTGTTTCGGTCCTCCAGTGTTTTGGCCTGCTGGGGGTGAACGGAGCAGGGAAGACTTCTACGTTTCGCATGCTGACAGGAGACACGCCCATCACCTGTGGTGAAGCTTTCCTCAACCACCACAGGTATAAACTTTCTCCACCACCCACTGCAGGAACTGAAATTCAACCTCTATAAAGGCTTCATTTGCTAAACAACGTCAACCAGAACAAATGAGGTGTGAAACTGTGTTTCTGTTGTTTCTCAGTGTCCTGACAGAGATGGAGCGAGTCCACCAGCTGATGGGTTACTGCCCACAGTTTGACGCTATTAGCGACCTGTTGACAGGTCGGGAACATCTGGAGCTGTACGCCCGCATGCGAGGGGTGCCAGAGGAGTCTGTCGCCAAGGTGCCGTAAAGGAACAGTTCACCCCAAGATCGAAATTATAACAGCAAGATATGATGTAGAGATGTGAATGAACATCCTCCCATTTGTTCTTTACACATTTAACTACCTGTACTGTAGGTAGTTAAATTAAATGACACTGAATCTCTAAATTGTAAAAGTCCAAGTGTAAAGAGATGCTTCACTGCTCTGCATAACCTGCACGTTCTTAACATTTCACATGTCAAGGTCAGTCAGCCAGTGTACAGTTGTCACTGTCTTTCTATACTACACTAAACTTAAAAAGGTTTGGCATTCCCCTGTGGATGGACGTGTATATTTAGCTGCAGTGTGCAAGATGTCACAGTGACATTCTTTCTCTGCTGTCCTTTAGGTGGCTCAGTGGGGGGTGAAGAAGCTGGGACTGACCCAGTACGCTGAGCGGGAGGCTGGAGGCTACAGTGGAGGCAACAAGAGGAAACTTTCCACTGCCATCTCCCTCATCGGGTCTCCGCCTGTCATATTCCTAGTGAGGATTTAACTTGTTCACCAACAAGCTGGAGAGCAAACACTAAGATTGTTTCTCAGCACAGAGGGTGAAACCTTAAGAATTCAGTGATACTTAAAGTCACCTAATGGCCAACCAAATTCTATTATCTGTTTCACCTGTCAATAAAGGGTTGGATAAATAATAGACACATTTATTGGTTGCAAAGAGACATTGTAGCTGAATTGTCACCTTTCCCCCTTGATATGATAAAGAAACTTAAATACATGAATGTCCAAACAAATACTACATTTATACTGTAAGAAAAACATTTCACACAGTAACACATTGTACAACTCTTTCATTAAACAACATACAGATAAAAAGTGTTGCAAAATGTTGACAAAAACTTTTCATTATCAACTTTTTTTTTTCAAAACATACACATAGACTCTCTTATTTTTATCTCAACTCTTGCTGGTTATTTCCTTCACACTTTTCTTTCCTTGTTGTTAGGATGAGCCCACCACCGGCATGGATCCAAAGGCTAAAAGGTTTCTGTGGAATTGCATCCTCAGCGTCACCAAAGAGGGAAGAGCAGTAGTTCTCACCTCCCACAGGTAGGAGGAGATGTTCACTAAATTATACAAATCCATCAGAAGTCCATATCAATCTAATGCAAGGTTATAATACCCAGTTGGAATACCCACAACCCCCTGTTCCATCTGTGGAGCGCTGAAAAATACAAATACTGATGGAAAGTGATTTTTATATCAGTTCAGATTGATTACTGTCACTCTCTTTACTATAACATACTGTATCTACTACTGCATCAGTTCTGGTTGGTAGTTTCCTCAGTGTGCAAAAGAAAATTGATTTTATCTGGTGTCTGTATGTTCAGTATGGAGGAATGTGAGGCTCTCTGCACCAGAATGGCCATAATGGTCAACGGCAGGTTCCAGTGTCTTGGATCTGTACAACACCTGAAGAACAGGTAACCTCACGCCACATCCCTACCTCGTCTATATCTGCATATTTTTGTCTAACTGTCACCAATTTTACATACATTTAATTAGTCTAAATGAATGTTGTGGAGATTTGTGTCGTTCCACATTAAGATCTAATATTTCACGTCTCTACATCGCCTGATTTCACCCTTCCTCATCTGTGTCAAATACTGAATTAACACTGGGCAGAAACAAAGTTTGCTTTCTTGAGTTCAGCGTCTCCACTGAGGTGACGAGATCTATGAAGAAGCCATTTGATTGAGTCACTTGAGGTTTACAGTCACGAGATGTCTGGAAGAGAGAAATTACCAAAGAGAGCAAATGAGGACACTTACATTGTTTGTTCCCGCAGTATCTGACTCAATTTATGTGCAAGTCGTCATCATCATCATCATCATCATCATCAATGCCATTAAACTAAAAGCTTTCACACGTGATTCTCTTATCTGTCAGGAATCTCAACCAGCTAAAAGTCATTTAATTTTAATTTCAATTATTTATGGTTTGTCAACAGTTGTAAATTTTTCCTTACTGTTAATACTGTAGTATTTACCACAAGGAGGAGGATTGTTTTATAGCAATATTGGATTTTTATATGATTTTTGCATCAATGTGAGAAAGTTCTTTGATTTGTTCATTTTCTGGATTTGTATGAAACAGACATTCCTGCCAAATAATTTTATCCATTAACAGTTATTCAATTTATTTTCCAGAAAATGTGTTATATCATATATCAAACATTGATATCACAATATAAAATTACATACTTTGATGTAATATATTTTCCATATGCCCATACTAACGCATTTTGGGATCTTGCTTTTTTCTGTGAAGTGGCCCATCCAGTTCTCATTTTTAATAAAATGTTCCCATTTGAATATCAAATTGATCCATCAACATGTGAAAATAACCTGTTATTTTGATTCTTATCATAATTATAAGTCAAATAGGGCTGCAACCAACAATTATTTTCATTATTGATTAAGTAATTATTTGTTTGATCTATAAAACATCAGAAAACAATGAAGAATGTCCACCACAACATCATAGAAGCACCATTAAATGTCTTACTTTGTCCAATAAATCATCCAAAACCCCAAACATATTTAATTTAGTATCATACAGGACCAAGAAAAGCAGTAAATTCTCACATTTAAGAACCTGGAACCATCAAATCTTTCTGTCAAACACAAAGTATTTTCAAAGTGATCCAAAGAAATAGAATCACTGTGAGGAGAATATAAGCTGTAGAGTTTTTGATTTCATATGTTATAAGAACATTTTGTTCAAAAAATGTAAAACCAGATCCTCAACTGGTTCAAATATCCCTGGTGTAAGCTGCACACAGTAAACTGCGTATATCACTCTGCACTAAAATGTAGCACCATCCATCTCAGAAGAACACATATCATGAGGCTGACTGGCTGATGCATTTTCACTTCAGACCAACACAGTCAGGCAATTAAAAGTAACAGCGTCGACATTCAAGAGCCTCACAAAGCAACTGTATGACGTGTATGAGTATCTGTATCTTCTTGTGTAGAATAACTTTTGTTATGATCTTGTAGAAGCGCATGAGATTAACTTGTTTCTGTATTGTGTTAGTAGTTACATATTCTTTTTTATTTAATCCAATTCCAATAAATAGTAATGATATATTATGAACAGTAATGATAATATGATATATTAAACCTTAAATAATGTTTCTTTCTGTCTGTCATTGTTTAGGTTTGGTGACGGCTACACCATCATCCTCCATCTGGCGGACACTAAAACGGACCCGGACTCCTGCCCCATCAACACCTACATGAAGAGCTCCTTCCCCAGCATCGACCTGAAGGAGCGCCACCAGAACGTGCTGCAGTACCAGCTGCCCTCACACGCCTGCTGCCTGGCTCGTGTCTTCAATGTTCTGGCCAATAACTATGAGGATCTGGGCATCATTGACTTCTCTGTCTCACAGACCACTCTGGACCAGGTGAGGAGAAGGATGCAACTTGGAGGAGAGCATTTAAATCTCTCAAGCGTGTTAACTAATGAATATTTCTGTAAAACTGGTGAAATGATCTTGGATATTCTTTTAATAGAATGTGTCAGTCAGTCCGGGGATGTTTTCTTTCATAACAGGCTTAAATTAGATCTCTTAATACAGTGCAGAAAATACAGGAAAACAGAAAAGATGCACGTCATCGTCGCACTGTGGTTCAACCAGTATGTTGACTGGATAGCTACCCATCCTCCCTAAATAAAAACACCCGTCTGTGATCTACTAACACACACCTTACACACAAGAGTTTTGCTATTGTTACCAAGAAATAAAACATTAAGTTAAAAAAAATCACATATATACAAATGTATACCATAAAACTAAAGATAAACAGTGCAGTAGTGTTGCTAGCTGTCATTACAGATTGCACAGACAGCTGCAGGTGTTAGACACCTAGATAGCAGCTGGAACAAAGGATCGCTTAAAACTTGTAGTTTTGATAACTTCTGTTAGAGCGGATGAGCTGGTCATTCAAGATGCCAAATACCCGGTTTAAAATGATGCCATTACAAAGCTGTTCTGCTGATGTCTGCTCGATTCTGATGGTCTTACTCACTGTCTTTATAATGTGCTGTAGTTTGTTACAATCTTGAACACGCCTATCCCAAACATGCAGATCAAGATTAGTTATCATGCATACTTAGATCTGTTATCAGAAAGAAAGTGATGGATGGTTGACTTTCATTTTCTCAAAAGATGACCAAGCTAATATGAACTATTCAAATAATTCCTGTGACATTAAAGCTACTTGATTTTTGTAGGTGTTTGTCAACTTTGCCAAAGAGCAGACTGATGACGATCGCCTCACAGAGGTGCTCATCAGCAACGGGACAGTACAGACCAACATGGCTGCCCTGCTCAACCGGTTTAACCCTCCCACTGTCCAAGCACAGCCGTCAATCACACCCCTCCAGCCCAGCAAGCCTCCGCAGCAGCAGCATCACCTGACACCTGGGAAATCACCTGACAGCAAACCAAAAGAGGGTAAATCAAAACAGGCTAAAACTAGTAAAGGTAAGTCTAAAGAAGGCAACAGAGAGAAAAGCAGCGGTACAGCGATGAGCAGAATACCTCAGCCAGAGAAGATGAGTCGGAGGAGCAGCAGCGGCTCAAACAGCAGTGGCGCTCAGGGAGAAACCAGTAAACCCAGTGGGTCCAAACACAGAGGAGAGAGCTCCAGCAAAGATCCTTCTGCACTCTTTGTAGTCGGCACCAACACACAGGACAGCTCGCTGTGAAGTGGACGTGTGCAGCACGAGCAGAAGATTCAGGTTGAAAGGACCAACTACAGCTAAAAGCTTTTTATCACTTTGTTTCTATTCAGTTGAATGTTACTCAAATCTGGCAGCGACTTCCATATGCAACGTAGAACAGTCCATTTTTTGGAGTCAAAAAAAAGTGGAGAAAAAGTGGAAAAGATGGACATTGAAAGTGATATTGTTAAGGTGAAACTGACTCTGTAGAGGTAAATATGTCTCTTTACCTCCTCTGAAGAAAGAACCAAAAGTTAATGCTTCCTAATGTGGTTTTGGTGCCTTGTTCACCCGTAAACTGATCGGTAGCTTTACAGTGTCTCTACACTGTCTTTTTCTTTCTGTGTCAGTCTCATCACTACAAAGTTATAGTTTATGTATCCTCAAATAATATTTATAGGTTCAAAACAAAGAGTGGCGTTCCTCAGGGTTCAATCATTAGACCTCTCGCAATCTTATCTTTATTTTGCAGAAAAGCACTTTAAAAAAGAAAATGCTGCACGCACTCAAATAGTAACTCGAGTACTTGTTACATGTCATTATTGAGCTGATTTTATACATCAGAAAGTATTTGAGGGGTTGTTCCAGAATAATATACAGTATCTCTTAAGTGGAGACACAATTTATTATTGAATACCTCTTAAATATTTAATGATGATCTTTACAACTTTTATCGTTTTATAAATCATTATTTTGTCTATACATGTTAACGTATTTTTAAAAACTTTTTTTTATTTTCTGTGATCTGTCATTTGGTGACAATATCACTGTTCAAATGAGGGGTGAAAAAAAAACACACCTGGCTGGTATTTACTGTCATTTTTGTTATTTAAGAATGAGATCATGAATTTTGTTTCTACATATACGTAGATCACATGTAGAGAAATTCTTAGAAAAGATAATGAAATATTTGAAAAATATTAAATTATTGGATAAGCTCTGAAGTCCTGGTACACGGGTGGGACTCTGTGTTGTAGACATTTCAGATTCTTTAACATTATGCCAAATTTTCAAATTTGATCAATAAAATAATGAAGGTCTGCAACAACATTGTTTTGTCCACTTGAAATGGAGAATTAATTATTATGTTCAGTCTGAGCTGTAAACACCAGACACAACAACAACAATGCCTTTGGTCAACTTTTAACTATTTTTTTATTTGTTAAATGTTTCTTTTAATCAAAAAAACTGGATATTTATTTCTTTTCAAACCAAAAAAAAAAAAAAAATAGCCAAATGAATGTCCAAAGCTGGTTTTGACTGCACTGTAATGCACTGTTACATATTCAGAAGTGTTACATGATGTAACTACAGTATAGGCATGAGATAAACAGAACGGTTTCACTCCAAAATGTAAACTGCTGTGTTAAAATACTCCAATTTAATATGTGGAAATATAATTTTAAAAGACTCAGCTGGCTTGAAAAAGGCTGAAACAACACAACTTAAAGTCTGAAACAAAAAATGTAATCAAATTATGTTGGATGTCTCATTTTGGAGTGAAGTCTTTACTACTGAATGTACTTTTAAGGTATTATGCTTGAACTGTTCTACTTGAACATTAGATGTACACTGTATACTGAAAATATGCTAGTAAAGAGAACATGGGTATACGTTACGTCTGCTGTGAATGTTTTGTCCTTTTTAAAATTACTGTGAGTCCAGTTTGTTGTCTTTTGACGAGTCACTGAAGCGTGTTGGGAGTCAGGAGATTTTTCTTGGTCATAGTGAGGATGAGCGTTGGTTTCGGTGCGAAGCAGAGAGGAGGGACGCTCCGCCGCTTGTTGACACTCCATCCTCCCGCTGATGTGCCTGATACTGCTGGACTGTTTAAAGTAAAGACAGAAGACACATGTAAAGGTTTTCTTTACACTGACGTTATTCATGACTGTGAAGATTTGTCTCAATTATCCAGATGAGCTCTTAGAAAATGCTCTTATCCAGAACAATAAACCAATTAGTTGTTCTGCAAAAATATATACATCAAGCAAAAACACTTCAATAATTGATTTCATTCAATTTTGTATTTTTGTATTTTAAACAGTCAATATCTTAAAATATACATACTTGGTCATCAGGAAATGGTAAAATTAGTGTCAGCAGCATAAAGAAATCTTAAAAAGCAAACAGTTAAATTATAAAATGTGCAAATTATAGTTTTAAAAAAACTATAAATCGTATTATATGATATATGAAATTCCACGTTCCCTGTTTGCACTTGAGGGAAAATAAAACATTTTGCCAAATTCTCCTCAGAACCACCAAAAACATACATTTTTTTCAGTTTTCCCTCCTCAGCGCAGCGTTCAGTCTGCTGCCCGACCCTCCTCTCACTGAGACAGTGTTCGACCATGAGGAGGTGGTCAGACTGGAAGCGTCTCTGTGGTCTTCCGTCACCGCCTCCACGTTTCCTCCCCAGTTTCTGTGTGACCGTCTGCAGCAGAGCCTCCAGACTGGACAAGGAGATGTCAGGAAGACGAAACTCCGCAGACCGCTGCAAAAAGGAAAGAGGGTAGGGGGTAGGGTCAGACAATGAACTCTTATAAAAGCCAAAATAGTTTGAAGATAGACCCAGATGCTGCAGCAGAGTAGATTTTATTTAAAAACTCATTTCTTTAACATTGATTTTAATCTAATTTTTCTGAATCATGTTTGTTAAATTGCTCTAAACTATAAAACTATTGATTTTAGTGTTTTTTGTTGTGTGTTTTGTGTCTGAGTATCTTTTTAAAAAAAGCTTTATATCCTCTAAGATATTACACTTCCTTTTCTTAAAGTATGTACATCAGGTTTTGCCTTAATAATGTGTTATGTATTTACTCTTTAAATTTCATTTTGTACCAAATTTTCTTGATTTTGCAAGAATTTGCAAATGTAATAATGAGCGTATCGTATTATTTTCACCACCTTTGACATTTGGAGAATTTAAAAGGTGAAAACTGTCTGTTTAATGTCTCATAGTGTCTTTTTGTTTACTCTGACTAATGCAAAGTGGCAATAGGAAAGATGATGTGTACATGCTGTATGTGGCAAGGTTCATACGTATAGTTTCTAAACAATGCCAGTAAATCAATCACTGCTCAGGAAGTTGCTGCAATTTCTGGCTTTTAAAACATCTCTTGTGCAAAATTGTGACTCAATCGTGTCGTCTCAATCTCAGGTCGCTGTGTCAGGCTTGTGTGTGATGATGATGCAGTTCTTTGAAGTTGCTGATGAAGGTTCATATAAATCCAAATTTCTTTAATTCCCCTTTTACTGAAACTGAACTATTTCTACCTGAGTAGCAGCATTTTGTTATCTCAGGATTTTAAAAGTCAGTAGTTCCAAGTCAGTAAGGAAATGAACAGTGAAACACGTTTTTCTTGCCATAATCATTCCTCCTGTTCATACTAACCATCATAAGATCCCTTCATAATGCACTTAAAACTGATGGGGGACAAAATCCACATGCCGTTTCCTGTGCAAAAATGTATTTAAAGTTTATCTGAAGCTAATATGAAGCTTCAGCCGTCCAAATGAGTCAAATCAAGAAGATATCTTTCAATGTTACAGTCTTTTTAGTGCCAAAGTCCTTCTTTTTGTTATTATATTTCCACCACAGCTCAACAGGGAAACAGTGTCCGAGGAAACACAAAGAGGGAATTTGATGCTAAAAAGACTGTAAATGTGGCAGATATCCCCTTGATATGACTAACTCAGACTGCTGAAGCCTCATATAAACATTTGAAGGGGATCTTTTAACAGCCAGTATGAACAGGAGAAATGATTACAGCAAGGAAAACCTCTTTCAGTGTTCATATGGGCACCTGACTGTTGTTTTAAGACAAACTTGAAAAATTGTGGACTTATCCTTTAAGGAGCAGGCACAGTGATGTGTCTGTTAACTCACACTTTTAGAGGACAGAGGATTGTCTATCCAGGGCCTGCTGTCTGATGCTTGTCCAGCAACTGGTCGGTCACCTCCACAGCCTTTAGCCATCATGTTTGGAGAGATGATTGTAGTTTGCTCAGATAAACTGATGGGAGGTAAGAGTGTCTGGCAGTTCTTAGTCTTTTGACAATCACGACACTCGGGAGGTGGTTTAGGTTGAGTTATCGGTGGCAGAACAAACCGAGGACTCAATGGTTGTTTGGTTTCTGTGGTTCTGTCCAAAGTTAATCCTGTGTGAGAGACATTTGGATCAGCATGTATCTCTTCAGCCAATTTATTTTTGCTGCTGGTTTCTGGTTCCTTTCCATTCATACAGGTATTCTCCTCTTCTTTCTCCTCCTCCTCCACAGGCTCCTTAGCTGAGGCCAAAACAGGCATCAAGTTGACACAAAGCCTCATTATATTCCCTGATTTTTCACATGTAGTAGTAACCTTGCCTGTAGTGGATCTGCTGTTCGATGTGGTAAGTTTAATCTGCTCTTTTGACTTTACAGTCCTCATCCTGGGAGCTGATATCATCATTTCACCCACAATCATCGGACATGTGTCTGGTTCATGTTTTCCTAGTTTTTCTGCTCTTGTCTTCTTTTCTTTCCACATTCCAAAATTTGTATAAATTCACCTTTGTGATTCTTCTCTGGATTTGTCCAAACATCTCTCAAAACAGCCTCTTAAGAAATAAAATGTTGTCCAAACTCCACAGAGCTTTTTTACTTGCGTCTCGGCTCCTTTTCTCTGCAGCAGTAGTGAGAAAGCCTCAGAACAATTAGATGACTACGTGGCAGACCTATTAAACTGGCTGTTATGGTAACATGCACACAAACTTTCATTCCTGATGACTGGAAACAGTCGTTTCAAATCAGGGATAAAAAGGGCTCATGTCTGAGCTGAAAACACTCAAAGCTGCTTGATTTTGCAGGTGATGGAGGTAGAAGTGGCTTTATTTTGTAAGTTATGACAGCGACTATTTGCTGATGAGGTGTGCCAAAGGATATCTTTTAGAGAGATGAATCACCCAGGAGTTAAAAAACAAATCACACTCCAGTTATGCACATTTGTATCAGGTTGGCTTTACACAACTAAACTCTGACAAATGAGGGAAATTACTCATAATCATTAACATTAGTCTCCTTGTAGTGACTGATTAGAGGAAACTCTTTTCATAATGTAAAAATTATGGTCAGGTGGAGTCCTGGTGTTACACTGTATTTGGTGACCCATCAGATTCTGTGACCTGCATTATTTGAATAAGTACTACTCATTTACTACTTAAGTAAAATAATATAAAAATACTTCATGACAAATAAAAATCCTACCTAAGTAAAAGTATAGAAGTATTACCAGATAAATTTACTTAGATCACTAATTTAGCAGAAAATCGGGCTGTTAGTGATATATTAAAATGCTACTTATGCATTGACTCATTAATGATGTACTTTGTCAAAATATATTTAATATAGCACATACTTTTATTTAAGTAAAGGAGTAATTCTTCCAACACTGCAAGGTCACAAAATCTGATGGGTCACCAAATACAGTGTAACACCAGAAAATCACCTTTATTTTCAATGTTGATAGTTATGTACTAAGTAATAATGGAGATAGTAGTAATAATAAGATGCGTTCTCGATTCTTTTTTTTCATTGGTCGATGCAACACGCTTACGTGGTGACGTGATGAGACGTTGAGGTCTTGTTTTAGACACAGAGTGAGAGCTCTTACTTCTCCACTGGTCTTTGCCGACGCTGGGAGGGTCAGCAGAGGAGCTGCTAACAAAAGAAGCTGCTAAACCGTTTTAACTTTTATTTATCGTTACAACTGTTGTTATTTTTGACACGTTTTGTAAAAGAAAAAAGCCACAACGCGGGTTCTTGTGGTTTGTTTTACTTGAATAAGATGGTCGTTTTGACAGATAACAATGAAGAACAGGATTATATGTGAGTGAAAATTACGAGTCTCTTAACTTAACGGTTAGCATCAAATTAGCTCACAACTCCATTTAAACAGCTTGTTTAGCTTTACGTCAGGAGTTGTAGCCCTTTTAAGCTCAACATAAATCCCATCAGCTTACTCGCTAATCAACAAAAGTCGACAAATTCATGGTTGATAATTTGGTTCAGGTTAAATGTTGAGATTTTACCAGGTTACCGAGTTAAAGCTGCCGTCCTCGTTAGCTTTTTAGCTGCTAACTAGCTGACATGTTTGTTGTGTTTTTGCTGTCATCCAATTAAATCACCTTTCTACCAACAAACGAGCTGAAAACGGTGCTCTGGGTGTTTCCCCAAATTATTCATATTTTGTACAGATTTCCTGGTTCCTTGTCAATATGAAAAGATTAGGTTATAGAAGTGAGACAGATAAGGAAGCTGAGTGTGAGGAACATTTTGCTTATAGTTAAATTAAAACCCGTAAAACCTGTATTAATGCCTGGTTTATACATGAAGTTTGGCAATGTGTCCTTTGACAAACCTTTAACTAACCCAGTTACATTATGTTGCTCAAACCACCCTGCTGTAGTGGTGCTAACCTGCAGGGCACAGGCTAAAAATTGCATCAGCTGAGCAAGTTGGCAGTAAACATGCAGAGGCGGATCCTAAACAGAGCCCACCAACCCACTGACCTACATCTGAGGCTGCTGCAGGATGCCCCTTCTTGCTACGATCCAGTTATAAATACTGCAGATATTAAACAGAGGCATTATAGCACATTAAAGGACGGGTTCGCAATTTTTCAAGTGTGTCTTAAATCAATATGGCGCCTAAATGAATATTGACACATGTTTTGCTTGATTTAATCATTTCTTCTGTTGATACTGATCATTTGAAGATCCCTTCATAATGCACTTATAATGTAAGTGATGGGGACAAAAATCCACAAGGCTCCTACTGTGCAAAAATGTATTTAAAGGTTTACCTGAAGCTAATATGAAGCTTCAGCCGTCCAAGTCTTAGTTATTATTTATAGTTGCATCATTTTTGCACCAACATTCAGCAGGTTATGCTGTAAGTAAGCTATTGTGGATAAGACAGAGCGATTGTTTCTGAAATGCCGCACCCTCGGACTTTTGTACTGAACATGCACTCATGAGAACTGGTGGTGAAGGACAGTGTGGCTTTTCTTATCTTTGAAAACTCCTGGGCTGTATCTAGAGCTGCAATGATTAATCAGTCAACGGGAAATGAATCTGCCAATATTTTATAGTCGAATAATAGTAATTCTTGAGCAAATATGCCAAACATTAGCTGGTTTCAGCTCTTCAAATGTGATGATTTAATGCAGAATAATTGGCAGATCAATCAACAATGTAAGTAATCGTTAGTTGCAGCCCTAGCTGTATCGCTTCTCTTACCTGCATGCTTCTACAGCTGCAACAATTAGTCTATTATTTTATTAGTCAATCAACAGCAAACTAGTTCAACTGTTTTGATAATTGTTTTGACTAATTTAAATGATAGTAAACTGAATATCTTTGTGGACTGTTGGTCGGGACAAAACAAGAAACATTTTGCACCATTTCAGGCATTTTATAGTGGAAATGACCAATCGATTAATCGATAAAATAAACAACAGATTAATCAGTGATGAAAATTATTGTAAGTTGCAGCACTACATGCTTGAGAAAAGTGCAGACCATTAAAAGGATAAACAACAACAAAACTCTTTCTTCTCATCCTGTATACTGCGTAAAAGCTTGTTCTCTGTGTTTGACATTGTCACCATTTCTACCTGCCTGCACCTAAAAGATTTCACTTTGCATTATATGCCTGGACGTTCACAGGTTGTTGCATTTACTGGACATCATTGGAAACAAATTTAATCACTGACTGAAGTATATAAATCAGATTGATGGAAAATGGGGTTAAAAAAAAAAGTTACAACATAAAGCAAACTTCAATCCAATGTCATGAAGTAACTCAGATTGATGAGGTTCAAGGATTTAAGGATAATTGTGTGATTAAAAAAAGATTTAAATGACATCTGTGTGTGTTTTCGCAGCCTGATAGAGGAGCGTAAATGCAGCTCCCTGCCCAGCTCTCCCGCCAAACGAGTGTCTCCCACCAAAAAGAAGCAGTTCTTTATCAATCAAGCCATCCGCAACTCTGACCTCACTCCCCGAGCCAAAGGCAAGAAGAGCCTCCGCCGACAGGAGAACAGTAAGATCTCATTTCACATCCTTGGATTATACGATACTGTCATCCACCGCAGGCTGAGCGTTGCAGGAAAAGCTTTTAAGTCTGCGGTTACCTGGCTTTTATCCAATGCATCAATATGAATTCAACAAAGGAAAAAAACATTTACACTGAATCACTGACATTACAATAAATGTCAGTGCTACAAAATCATAATATTTTATGTTGATCTTAAGCATAAAAACTTAAAATTCATAAACTTGTTATTGCAGTTTTGTATATATCACCACTTTCTATCTGTCTCTTCCCTCCTTTTCTGAAAACCAGCGCGCTTCCTTGCTAATCTTCTTGAGAAGGATGAGTGCTCCAAAGATGATCTGGAGGTTTGCAGTAATCCGGCCATCCCATCCATCTTCACTGAAGCCTGCACCAACGGAAACTACGTCGAGGTGAATCAGCTGCAGTTACATTTTGCTCTTTGAGTTCAGCTTTGCCTATTTCCTTCTAAGCACTATTGACCGTCTTAGCTTTTAAGACAGTCTGGCATCTCTGATCCAGACATGATGTCAAACATATAAGCTCACAAATAAAATAAAGTTTTTATTAAACCTTTTTAAACAAACTGGTATTGCTCCTTCTCTTGTTGTTGTAGCCTTGGAATGACTTCATGAATTGCTCTGGTGAGGAGCAGGAGAGGCTGTTGTCTCTGCTCGAGCAGGAGGATGCCAAGAAGAAAAATGCCAACCGGCTCCTTAAAGACCAGAGGAATGGTGAGCATCTGGTGTCAAAATGTCAATGTTTGTCTTTGTCTGAAAGGCTGCGTTGGCTAACAGCCTTCTCTCCACAGTAAATCCTGCCTTCACTGCTCAGGACTGCTTCCAGAGAATCGATCGAAGGCTGCGAGCGACTCTGAAACGAAAACAAATCCCCATGGTGAGTGTCATCTCTTCAAGCTTGAACATTTAACGTTTTGTCACTGATATAATGTCAGTTAGGGCTAGATTAATTCACAGCGAGCCTTGCCTGCATTTCAGCTGTTCTTCAAACCAAAACCTCTTTCCTTCTCCTAGCTGACATGTATCTCATTGGCTATTTTGGTTTGTTGAACAACAGTGGCATGCCTTGAAGTACGGGTTCACAATTTTTCAAGTCTAAAACAGGTGTCCAAATGAACATTGACATGTTTTTCTTGCTGTAATCATTCCTCCTGTTCATACTGACCATTAAAAGATCCCTTCAGAACACACTTTCAGTGTAAGTGATGGGGGTCCTCCTTGTGTGCAAAAATATGAAGCTTCAGCCATCCAAATTAGTCAAAGCAGATATCTTTCAAAGTTACTGTCCTTTTAGTTATGATCATTTCACTGCAGCTGAACAGGAAAACAATTTCCCTCAAGACACAAAGATAGATTTTTTTTACTAAAAAAAGCTGTAACTGTAGAAGATATCCACTTTATTTGACATACTTGGACAGCTGACAGATAAATCATAAGTCTAATGGCCAGTATGAACAGGAGGAACGATTAAATCAAGCAAAACCTGTTTTAATGTTCATATGGAAACTTGACTATTGTTTTAAAACTGTGAATCTATCCTTTTAATATAGTTTTGCAAATGACAAACAGATTTAAAATCCCCCCATATGAGCAGTTCAGGAGGATTCAGATTATTTCTGCAGACTAAGCCACAGCACCAGATGTTGTGGAGCAAACATTATACTGACCAGACCAGATTTATCCTCCTATTGTCAAACAGTAAATCATCTGTAATCTAAGTGTGGCTTATGACAGGAAAGAAGAAGAAAATCTGCTCATGCACTACATCCAAAAAGCTGGAAAACGATACATTCAGTGTTTGCTCAAGCACTTACCATGCATAAGGAGACACGTCTTTGTGGTTACAGGATAGTGTTTCTCTTCCTGCCGCCCACTGCTGTGTTTTATTCTCCTCACAGGGAACTCTGGAAGTGCTTGAGGAACACCTTCTGAGCTTCTTCAATGCTCAACCTCACTCAGTTTACACAACCAACCTCGCCAGCAGGTAAAAAATCCTCTTTCTATATTCTCAGATTTCCGGTACAAAGAAACCATTAATTATATAAATCGAGTTCGTGAAAAACTTACGTGAAGGCCTGAAGAGGGATGTTAAAATATCTCTTTTTTTTTTCTTTGTACGTTAACTCGTAGTTTACATCCAACATCTGATTCTGTTAAGCTGTTGTTGAGAAGTTTTGGTCCTCGTCCTTGAGCTGTGTTACCCTCCAACATCACTGGTGAAAGATGTCCCAGTTTTCTGATTTTGTGGAGGCATGTTGGCTGTCCTTTGGAGAGGAGCTTACAAAAACAAGCCCCCTACTGTTTCCCAGATTACCTGTATTTTACATAATTTGGTACATAGCTGAGAGAGGCGGTTGGTTAAAACCTCTACAGACATACAGTCAGACTTTTATGACTCACCATAATATAAAGATACAGGTTGAATGCTCAGGCTGATAGAACCTAATTATGTTTCCCCAACTGGAAAATCCATTTGTATTAGATTACATGAAAGGAAATGGACGCATCGCAGCAGCTGGAACTACTGTACAACACCCCAAATTAAAACAAGATGTGAGAAAATGGCAAACAAGTGTCACTTTGGTGGAAACTGGGTCACTCCAGCAGGAATGAAGTATTCCGCTTGAATCAAGTTGATTGTTTCTGTAAATAGACACTGTTGAGGAGCAACTGAAGGAGTGTGAAGTCATGACTTTGTTGTTTGTGTTTGTGAATCAGCTTTGAGAGACTGCTGCTTCACGCCGTCTGCCAGTATATGGACCTCGTCTCTGCAAGTGAGTGGAAATACACGCTGGACATACTGGGCCAATGTGTCAAACTAATGAGCGTCCTTAAATATGATGGAAAATGCTGTCTGAACATCTGAAAAACATCTGTTTAAAGTCTGATTTTCCATCTGTGTAAAAATAGCTCTGCACTAAAATGCTGTGATCTTTAAAAAGGAAATTTGTTTAATGACATTTTTGTAACTTAATCCCCCGTTAACAGACGTTAATGTTGCCCTGCTGTTCATGGTGGATTATTTTGAACAATTTCATGGCTTTTCCACACTGACAATAAGAAAATACTGAGAAAGGTGATGAATTTATACATTTTGGTATATACATGGTAACACTTTGAGTAAAAATAAAGGCAGGAACCATCAGTTAATCATTTGGAAAATATTGTATAAGCCATCAAAACCCTCGAGACATAATTATAGCAGTTAAACAGTTGGATTAAGGCTTTCAAAATGATCTTTTTTTATTATTAACTATGAATACTCTCCTGTCTAGATAATCCTATTTATACAGCCGAGTAGCACTTACAAAGCCAGCTCAACGTGTTGCAGTCCCATGAGCGTGATCAAAGTCTGCCTATCGTTTGTTTGGACCCTCAGGCACCGACTACAATGGGTCACGTCAGACTGAAGTGGTGAACAAACAAGAGGAGTTCCTGCCTCCCGGCCTCCTGCTGTCTGCCTACCTGGAGCAGATGAGCTGAGACAAGGACCATGCTGTGTTCTCCCTCTCCCTCCATGTGGCTCCACTGCAGGCAGGAGCTCTGTGAGATGTAGTTAAAGTACGCGGTCTGTACGTAATGTCTGCCAAACTCGACCCCGGTCTCACAGACGCAAAAATGCCTGCTTACTTTTTCTCTGGTTTCTGTAGTAAATTTTCCATTAATTTTATCTATAAACAAAATCAGTTCATTCACCTCCTTGTGTGTATACAGGGTATACATGTTAAATTCTACATAAACACGAGTATGCTAGCATTTATTAGCATTCAGCTCAAAGCACAAGTTGACACATAAATCTTACTCTGATGAAATATGACCCACGACTAACAGAGCTGAGCCTGACAAGCTTCAATCTGAGATGTCCCGCTATACACGAGATGAACGCTTTTGATTTAGGTAACATCTCTCAAGCCATTATTTTGCCCCACTAGTAAGCAGATTATTAAACTTTCTGGTGTTTAATAAGCATTACAGTATCATGAAACGGCTGGTGTGGCTTTAGACTTTTACTCTTGTTTAAGAAATAATTAACTGCTGTTCACATACAGCGTTGGCAATGAAATTAATTCAGTTTTATTTATTTACTCATGGATATAGTAACATATAATTCTCATGAATGATTCTTAACATTGCAACAATGTAGTAAAGTCATGATCTGATCAGTTAATTTGGCGTTCACGATACAATTCAAGCAAATTTCAATATGATTAACAGCAGGCAAATATTAATAATCTGTGTTCTTTTTGACAATGCAAATAATAGAATTTCACAACATAAGTTCAGACATTAAATCTTACACTAACTGTAAGTAAATCTCACATTATTGCCATACTGTTGACTTTAATGTCAGGTTAACACTGTCAACTGAAGTTTTCTTACACATCTTGTTACAAATGAAATGATGATGATGTCACTAACTGATGTCATTATATCACTAATATTTTTCGTATGAGTTTCAATCCTAATTTTGCCATGAGATGTCTAAGAGTAGAAACAACATCTTCCAACACTGATTGGTGGGGAAGTTGTAGTTGTGGGTAGTGAGCTCATATTAAAGGTCAAAAACTATTTTTAAAAAGCGCTGAAACATCAACTATTGGCAGTAATGACATAAAATGAATGGAAGATTTACTTGGAACCTGTTTCTGCTGTATAAAGACTGTATGAGATGTGAGTCTTTAGTTCTAATTTATGATTGACAGTGTGTACAGGTGCTAAGACAAAGGAAATGCATCACTGCCTGAATGATTAGCCAGTAGGATTTGTGTCAGTAGTGAGGTAAGAAGCATGAATATTAGTAATATCTCTATATGCACAGACACATTACTCATCATAGGTAAAGAAGTAAATGTCTTTTTGTCAACAGTGTGAAGGAACAGCTTCTAATATATTTGGGAAGTAAAAAAAAACATCTTAGATAATCATGTCTGTCTTATGTAGGAGAAGAAATCTCGCCCAATTTCTTCAGGATCTACTTTTGGGGAAAAAAACGTGTTTTCTTTGTATCTATCTCTGCTAGCTTTGTCTGGTTAACTAACGCCTTGTCTACACCAGATGTGTTTCAGCTGCGTTTTTGAGTCATCTGACAGAACACTACCGAGAAATAAGCGAGGAACAACTGTTACACATCCACCGAAATGTTGTTTTAGGCTTCAATTGCAAGTCTTATTCTTTTCCACTTGCTCCACTAACAGTGTTGTGGCTGGACATATCCCTTGTAGACGCAGCTGCTGCTTTGGTAACATTTTATTTTACTGGTCCTTTAATTTTATACTAATTTCCTGGAAATTTTATGAGTAATTTGCAGGTATTTAATGGTTAAGTTTTAGGACATTTTACACAGAGGGTGGTGCAATTAGGTACAAATTATAAGAAAAAAACAAATAAGTATGAAGTTGGTTTGGTTGGTAAGTGCATTATTTTTGGATTCATGCAAAATTGTTAATTGGCAAAAAAATCAAACGATGTATTAGCGTATTAGGTTTTCAATACTTTCCTAAAAGTAGCTGCTGTGTGACACACAAAACTACACGCTGAAAACCAAGTATTTCATGTCAGTTAAAGAATTGTTAAGAATCTGATTTATTAAGATTTTTTGCAAATTAACAACTACGTATGAACCCAAATATAATGAGGGATACTTAACAGCTCAACACTTTTTCAGTTTTTTCTTACATTTTGTATCAAATTGCACCATCCTCTCTGTGAAATGTCCTAAAAATGAACCATTAAATAAGTGCAAATTACTCAGAAAATCTTCAGGAAATAAGTGTAAAATTAACGGACCTGTAAAATAAATCATTACCGCTGCTTTCACTGCACACTGATGTACACAAGGTGCAAATGTTACTTCAGTTGTGTCAATATTCAAAGAAAAGATAAGGAGCTATTGTTAAAAATTGCTAATGTCCATGTACTTTAAGATTTAATGTCGGATTTTTTGCAACACGTACAGTGCTCAGTTTACACTCATAAAGTCTCTTTGTTATGTAGACAGGTGATACGGCTTTGAATGTATACTGTATGTACAGTAGATGTGTTATATTGATAGAAAAATAACCACATTTAAGGTGTTTTGATGGTGATACCTGCTGAGCTTTGACTCTGAGGTATGTTTCATCTCATTACTACACTTACAACCCTGGAAAAGCACTTCTGCCTTATGAATACAAGTTTCTATGTTTTTTTTCTGTACATATATTTCTACATTTCTACTCACTGGATTTTGAAAACATATATCCAGGTTATTTAAAAACAAAAATGTGTCCCCGAATTTTTATACTGTCATTTGCAGTGTAACAAAACTTGAGCTGTCGGTGCATTTTGTCAACAACCAAAGTTTGTGCGTTTGTTGCGTAGAAATCCAATTTCTCAGGCTTTCAACTTTCTCACTCTGAATGTCATGTTGTGATTTCACATAGTGTCATTTTTTGTGTACTGTATACTCTCTGAAATTGTTTTGATCATGTTCACCCCAGCACTTCGGGGCGCTGCCAACTTTTTAAAAACATGTAGAAATAGTTGTACTGTAAATATTAAACTCAAGTATCTGACTTGTGCCAACATTTGGATTGAAAAGTCCTGTAATAGTCTGAAAGCTTTATACACTAGATTGAAAACATCCGTCCATCCATCCATTTTCTTATCCGGGATGGAGTCACGGTGGCATCAGACTAAGGAAACCCAGACATCCTCCTGGGGGATCCCAAGGCGCTCCCAGGCCAGAAGAGATATGTAATCCCTCCGGCATGTTCTGGGTCTGACCCAGGGTCTCCTACCAGTTGGAGGTGCGTGGAACCCCTCCAGAGGGAGGCGTCCAGGAGGCATCCTAACCAGCTGCCCAAACCACCTGAGCTGGATCCTTTTGGCGTGAAGGAGCAGCAGCTGTACTCCAATCTCCCCCCAGATGTCTGAGCTCCTCACCCTATCTCTAAGGCTGAGCCCAGACACCCTCTGGAGGACACTCATTTTGGCCTCTTGTATCTGCAATCTCATTCTTTCACTTGCTACCCGAAGCTTGTGACCACCTGTGGGGGTTGGAACGTAGATCAACTGGTAAATTGAGAGCTTTGCCTTCTGGCTCAGCTTTTTCTTCATCACAAGAGTCTGGTACAATGCCCGCATTACTGCTGATGCTGCACCGATCCACCTGTCGACCTCATTGTCCATCTTACCCTGACTTGTGAACAAGAGATACCACGAGATACTTGAAGTCCTTCACTCTGGGCAGCAACTCACTCAACCAACCCAGAGAGAGCAGTCCATCTTTTTCTGACAGGGCACCATGGCCTCAGATTTGGAGGTGCTGACTCTCATCTCAGCTGCTTCACATTCAGCTGAAAACCATCCTAGTGCCTGCTGGTGTGTTGAAACCAGCAGGACCACATCAATCCTGAGGTCCCCAAACCAGACACTCTCCTTCCCCCGGCTGCACCTTGAGATTCTGTCCATGAAAATCACAAACAGAATCGGTGACAATGGACAACCCTGGTGGAGCCCAACATCCACTGAGTCTGACTTACTGCCGAGAATGCAGACACAGCTCTCATTGTAGTTATACAAAGACTGAATGGCTTGCAGCAATGGCCCCATTGCCCCATACTCCTGTAGCAACCCCCACAAGGTGCCCCAAGGGACATGGTTGTAAGCCCTCTTGAAGTCTACAAAGCACATGTAGACTGGATGTGCAAACTCCCATGACCCCTCAAGTATCCTTGCAAGGGTGAGGAGCTGGTCCACTGTTCCACGGCCAGGACGGAATCCGCTTTGTTCTTCCTGAATCTGAGGTTTGACAATCAGCTGGAGCCTCCTTTCCAGCTCCCTGGCATAAGCTTTACCTGGGAGGCTGAATAGTGTGATCCCCTAATAGTTGGAGCACACCCTCTGGTCCCCTTTATTAAAAATGGGAACCACCATCCTGGTGTGCCTGTCCAAAGACCCTGTCCCCAACTTCCATGTGACACTGAAGAGGCGTGTCAGCCATGACAGTCCAACAATGTCCAGAGCCTTCAGCATCCATCTCAAGGTGAATCTCATCCACACCTGGCACCTTGCCACTGAGGAGCCTTTGGACTACCTCAGAGACCTCTGCCAGGGATATGAGAGAGGTTTCCCCTGAGTCATCCAGCTCTGCCTCTTTCACGGAAGGCATGTCAGTCAGGTTTAGGAGATCCTCAAAATCTTCCTTCCACCATCAGCAGTTCTCTTCCCCTGCTGAAAACAGCCTGGGCTGAGCCCTGCTTCCCTTTCCTGAGTCGCCTGATGGGTTGCCAGAACTTCTTTGAGGCAACCGAAAGTCCTTCTCCATGGTCTCCTCAAACTCCAAGCTGGTACTCATCTGTTGCTTTAGGAGAACCCTTGGTCAGCCAAACTTGAAGACTGAAACATGTTTGTGTATGTAAGGATGTGTGTGCAACGGTACTTATTTATAATTATCACTGCAAATTATTAAATGATTTAAGACATTTTTTTTCTCTTTCCTCATTTCATTGTGTATTTAAGAAAGCTGAAAGCCATGTCTGAAAAGACGGTTTTAATAAATATCAATTTAACTCCACTGATCTTCTCTCTTTTTTAAAAAAAAACAAAACAAAACCTTTTACACAATTGGTAACAAATTCAGTCTTTCATTGTCTGTCTTTAGTTCATAAATTAAATTTCAGCTCTCACCAGTCTGTCATCCACATCTGACATTCTTGAGGTTGATCTTTGCCCATAATATTAATTTAATTATAGAATATTTGTGTAAATGCATTTTCTGTGCATTATCACATTACTATATGGTTCTCATGAAAAATCAGACATTTGTCAACCGCAGTAAGTCTTTATTTAATGAGCTTACACTACATGACTTAACTGGCTGAAATTAAGCTGAACTGCAGTGTTCATTTTTTAAAATATGTTTTAACTTATTATTTAACTACAGATCAAACCTGAAGGTAAAAGGTTTTACATAGTGTCATCCATGATGCTATGAGTTTGACAACAAAATTTAAACATTTCTTTAAGTGGTGTTGGGATTTTAGGGTGTTATAATGAAAATAATGACCATGTCCTTTATTTTAAGAGATAAGGGATTTTTTTTTTAAATCTAATTGTGTTTTCTTTTTTTTTTTTAAATAGATGTTTTTTCTAATATATCTATAAAGTTATGTGTTAGGTACAGAGTAGTTCTGTCAACATGGCAGGAAAGCTCTGTGGGTTTTGCTGGACTGTTTCCACTAGATGGCAGTATAGTACAAAGAAATACAGGCCGTTATTGACTACAAGGTTCATGATTTATCCAGGTGTGGAGATCACCTATATGATCATTTTTAGTTGCACGCATACTTTGCTGCAATAGTTTTATTTTGATTTTCACAGAATCAACTGTAAAGGGTTACAGTATAATGTGAACATGGAGTCAAAAAGGACAAATACTGATGCAACTATTTGGATGAATGACAGCATTTGTCAGCTAAAGGAAATCAGCACATTGATAGAGCAGTTTTCAAAACACAAGATAGCTAACACAGCTCCAAAGTGTCCAAAAAAACCTGCAAAATTAAAGGACGGTTTCATATTTTTTTCAAGTCTGTCTTTAAACAGCAGTCAAATGCCCAAATAAACATTGAAATAGGTTTTTCTTGCCACAATTATTCCTCCTGTTCATACTGACCATTAGAAGATCCCTTCATAATGCACTTATAAAGTGATGGTGCCCAAATCCACTGTCCTCCTGTGCAAAAATGTATTTAAAAGTTTATCTTAAGCTGAAGTTTCAGATCTTTTAATGGCCAATATGAACAGGAGGAACAATGACAGTGAGGAAAACCTCTTACAGGATTCATATAGACACCTGACTGTTGTTTTAACAAACTTGAAAAATTGTGAACCTGTCCTTTAAGTTAAGGCACAGAGGAACAATCTTAAAAATCACCACCATATGGCAAACAGAAACTGAATTGACAAATAGGAGAAGCAGTAGCAACCTATACAACTTGATTATGTATTAATAATACATATGACAGATACTGATACTGCTTGTTGGTATTTAAATGAGTATGACCCACCTTTTTATTATTGTTTGAAGTAGTATCTTATTTACTTCAATATTAAAGTTTGTCTACATCATGTATTGTGCCTTCAAAAGAAGCTTTTAAAGATAAGTTCAGACAAAACTTGCACAAAACAGAGGAACTTGGCTTCATACTCAAACAAACAAACAATCACACAAGAAACAAGAACACATTAATCAAATGAATTTGATGTAGTAGAAATATGAATTACAGTTAAGAGTAAAGACTGAATACTTATTTTATTCCATTGTGACATGAACAGGTTCAAATCTAAATAAATGACCCAAGCTATAGTTATATTTACTTGTCAAACACTTCATTATTTACATAAAAACAGAAATACTCAGAGCTGTACTAATAGTGTTGTTGTTAGAAGTCAAAGTACTTCAAAACAGGAAAAGCTGCTGTTTGTGTCAGTTTTAAGAAGGTTTTCTACTTGTTGTATCACCCTGTTGTGGTCTCTGCACTTTAGGAAATGCAACACCAAGTTGCACAAATGTTGCTGAACTGAAGGTAAACAAAATCTCAATCTTGTGGCTGCTGAAATATGTTTTTATTTTCATCTGAAATCTTTTAATATTTTTTCTTAGTTCTTGTCATTGCAGGTATAAAAAAACAAATTATTTCCTGTGTCGGCCACACGCTGAAGCTGAAAGGCAACAGCACATTTTTAATTACTTTGATATCAAGTGTCGGATTATGAACCTGAGACTCATTTGATTTTAATTTCATCTCTCTCTGACGTCAGAGCAATGAGCACACTTCTGTCCTGGATCCTGTTACATGTGATGAGGCAGATGAAGGATCATTTTTCTGTTTTAAATATCTCAAGCTCTTTATTTTAGTAAACAGCTGCAGGACTCAACCAGTTACAGACCACTCAGCACTCACAGGCTTTTTTTTTTTTTTGCCAAGTGTAAAATTATATTTGGATATAGACAAAGTGACCAGCTGTCAACAAATGTGGGATGAGGACAGAAAAGACGATTTCCTGCACTGAGTTTATTTTTCTGTGGCTGAATGGCTTATTTTCACAGACAGAGTTTTCCTTTCTAAATGTGCTGTTTTAACCACATGGTTTGGTCTATGTGAATGAAGCAGTGCTTTCGTTTACATTGTGGTTCATCATTGTTTCCACTTTCGAATATGTGTGATTAATTAATCCTCAAGTTTCACACACAGGCTGTCAGAGCTGGAATTTTTTTTTTTTTAAGTGTATAGTATTTTTAAAAGAGTTATGTTGAATTTTAGACATTTTGAACTTGTAATTCCAGTATCTGAGGGCCCTGAAACAGTTGAATTTTCGATATGTAATGTATTAAAATGAATACAGTGTTTTTTTTTTTTCCATTTTTAGAATTTAATGCAGATTTTTGATGGTTGAAACATTTGATGAAACATAAAAAAAGAAAGTGGCATTGAGGTAGCGCTGCAAAAATTTCCTACTATTAAATTAATTGCCAACTATTTTGATAATTGATTAATCATTCTTAGAAGTCTTAGAAAACGTAAAAATTCTCTGGATCCAGTTTCTCAAATGTGAATATTTTCTGATATCTTTAGTCTCTGACAGTAAACTGAATATCTTCGGTTGTAGACTGTTGGTTGAGACATAAGATGACATTAGTGGATGTCACCTTGGGTTTTTGGAAACAGTGATCAATATTTTTCACCATTTTCTGACATTTTCTGACCAAACAACTCATTGATTAATCAAGAAAATAATCGACAGATTAATCGATAATGAAAATAATCATTAGTTACAGCCCTACGCATTAGGATTTTCAACATTATGTCGTGTTATTTGAGGTAAAGTCACAACTGAGTAAGTCAAATAAGACCAGCAGCATGATGAAATAACTCACTGCCTCATATTTAGTATTAATAATCAATTTATTTCAGTCTAATTCATTCATTCAGTTGACACATATATCCTGAAAATAAAATGTTGGATTTAAAAGTAAGTTTAGGTGAGTTCCCCTCCACTAAATAAACCTGAATGACCTAAATGGATGTTAATGAAGCTTAATGAAATGAAATGACACTTCTCAGTGATGTAGAGAAAATAAAATCAGCCATATCTCTGTAAATCAATTATATTTGTGATCAGCTGAGGTATTAGGCTTCGCTTTTAAGCTTATTTTATGCAGTTTTCACACCTAACACAGTATTCATCCTCCCTGCTGTACAGGGTTCTGTACCAAGGGACCGTCACCAAAAATCAACACTGACATGAAACGTAAACACAACAAACAAAACCTGTAATGGCACAAATGTATAAAAAATATAGTAAACCACACGCTGAAAATATAAATGTAACATGAGTTTAAACTCTTGAAGGTGTTAAGTTGCTTATTTTGAATTGAATTTGGCTTTATTCAAGAATTTTCAGATCACAGACTGGAAACATTTATACAGATGAGCCTTTTCACCCTGTACATTCCCACAGCATCTCTCTCTGGTTCCCATTTCTTTTGACTTGTTACACCTTAAATTGCCTGTAATGACCCCTCCTAACAGGTTATGTTCTTTAATGTGGACATGAGTTGTCATCTGTTCACCAAAAAGTGATCTGTTTCTTCTTAAATAATTTAATTTGAGGGATTTTTAGACACATGAAGAGGTGAAAGAATCAAGTATTTAATGAGAAAACAAATCAGAAAATAAACAAAATTTTGCATAACAGATTTTTCCCCTTTTTTCCTTTTAAACAACCTGTAACCACCCCCCAGATTAATGTTGTTACTCCTCCTGACGAGTGATACAAGTGGCTGTTGATGAATGTTTAACCTACACAGTCCAACTCTTGATACCTACCAATGAGATAACTCTTAAACAACTGGTCAAATGTATAGTTTCAATTTTTAAAAGGCTAGATAATTTCCTAAAACAGCTGGGTACTGTAGTTTTTTGCAAACATAACTTAAACAGGAATACATTGTGCATTTTCATCTGCAGATTAATTCACAGATGGTTCTCTGTTAAGTATTTAAACTACAGTGCCCATGTTTGACATATTTAAGAAAAGATCATCCAGTGCAATTGTGTAGGGCTGCAACTAATGATAATTGTCACTATCGATTAATCTGCCAATTACTTTCTCAATTAAACGATTAGTTTGGTCTATAAAATGTTGATCAAGCCCAAGATGCAACCTCAAATGTCTTGTTTTGTCCGGACCAACAGTCCACAACCCAAAGATACTGTCATAGAAGACTAAAGAAACCAGAAAATATCCATATTTGAGAAGCTGGAATCAGAGAATTTACACATTTTTAATTAAAAAAAGACTCCAAACAATCAATTATCAAAATAGTTGGTGAATAAGATAAGATAAGACTTTATTGATCCTTAGAGGGGAAATTCGCATGTTACAGCAGTGCGGGAAACAAGGAAACAGATAAGAACTAAGAGTAATAAATACAAACAAAATAAAAAGTCAAGTAAATGTAATTCAATCTATAAACATTATAAACATTACAGTACTTAGACTATATGCATGACCTGAAGTGGGTTATAAAAATAGAAAAGTTGTGCAAAATATGTGCAGAAGTGATGTTTCTGGTAGATTTTAGCTATAGATATACAGTACATATATATGTTATATAGGTGAAGTAATGAATACAAAATAAATTAAATATGTAGTAGTGTTACCTACATATATATTTACAGTACCAGATATAATAATTTAATAGCAGCTCTACAATGGTGTATCTCATTTATGTGTCTTCAAAAGCTTTTAGACAACAATTAATGTCTATATATACAGTATAAACTATATCAGACTTTGGCTACACACCTATAAATACTTTTTTTGTTTTTATTGTTTGATTGATTTGCCGACAGAAAAGAAAAATACAAAATACGCAGTGTATCCTACTATCAAATTAAAGTCCCCTTCCACTCAAAAATGGGTTTTTCTTCTTGTTACTTGAGTTGAATGTTTGAGCTTCAATGTGCAGAATGATTATGTGCGGAGTTTGACACTGGTAGGCTGTTTTCACCTTCATCTGCTAGATAATTTATAAATTATCTGCAAGATAATTAATTTTTTGTGTGGGAAAAACAATATCAGACACACATTATTATTAAAAGTAGTGTATTTTATCTTTAAACGCGTCTGGAGGGGATCTTTAAGGATTCATATGTCAGAAATTGTAAGAATGGAAAATGTAAGGCTTATAAAGCACGTAGCATGCACCTTTCTGCCCCCCTCCGCCTCTCTTTATAGTTCACACCCCTGCATTTACCGACAGCCCCTGCTCCGGGGGAGGGGGCGGGGGGTTAACGGGGGTTGGGGGGCTGGCCCCTGCTGATTCAGAGGTTAGGAATTTGCATCTGATTGCTGTTTGTCAACCAATGATCTGACTGTGCAGGCCGGAGAGTGTCTCCACGCCTCCCTCCCTCCGTCCGACCGTCAGTCAGTCTGTCTATCTGAGCGATGCGGGCACTCACACCGACGCGCAAACTCTGAAAACACAATTACACGCACAAGCCGAATGCGTGGATATCATGCAGTCACATGAAACCACTTTATTTCTAGACGATAAACACACGAACCACCTCTCCTCTTCCTATTTTTGGTGCTTTCTTCTCCTCCGTGTGTAACCGAGAGAGGGGGGGGAGACGAGGATTCAGAGACGGGGAGAACAGGAATGTTTCTTCCGGTTCCAAAGAGTGTAAAAACCGAACGGAAGCCGGCGTGGTAAGTTTATATTTCTCTTTATTTCTCTTTATTTATTTTTTAAAGCCTGTACAGTCTTGTAAACACCGTCTGTTTCCGTGGCTTCCCTCTTTTTTTCTCTTCTGCTTCTGTTTCACTTGTCACTCATAGGACGCAGCGTTGTTTTTTTTTTTATCGATACGACGTAATCAAATCGCCTGATCGATAGTCTAGTTATGTCAGCCAATGAATGTAATATAAGCTCTACTGAGAGTGGCACCATCTCTTGTGTTAAAATATAACCGGAGAGCGTGTGCTTGACGTTTTTACGCGATTTTTCGGCGGTTTGACCGATTTTTAACGGAATATAAAGAGTAAGAAATAAAACTGAGTACGTTAAACCTAGCATTGTTCGTTTTAACCGTCAGTTTTAAAAAAAAAAAAACGTTATACTGTTTTAACGGGCTAACGGTCGGATTTCGACCGTTAACGTGACCAAAAGTCTCTCACAATGTAGAACCGTAACTTGGCTTCAGTTAATATTACAAGCTGATTATTCACAGTGTCGTTATCCGGTTAGCTAGAGGCCAATAACGGATAAAGCAACTGCTCATGTGTTCGCCATTTAAGATTTATGACATAAAACTGATTAAACTGACTAATTAAAGTGATTTTTAAACGAGTTTTCTCACGGTGGCAGCTCGTCTCGTCTACAGTTCGAACACATTCTGTAATAATTCTGAGTTGCTGTCTTTTTTACAACGCCATTAAACATGCACTACATGATTGTGTAACGTTACATATACATCAGATTGCCCTTTTAAGTCAGATATAAAAGCCAGTGCATGTGACAGCAGCTACAATGGACTGCAGGGCCTTAAAACAAAGTTTGGTTAGTTAAAATGTCATGTTAGGGGTCTAAAGGTGGGTTTATGAATGACTTTGCAGCTGATATCCCTTAGGCCTTTCTGCTATTCACATTAACAATACCTAAAACAGAGTAGTAATGGCAGGGTTAAATTGTCCATACCAGGTTTACAAAGATTTCAGTCATATTTAAGACCAAAACAGGCAATAAATTGACTACATGCACTTAAAAATGTAAGAATAACTTCTAAAACAATAGTCAGGTCCCTTAATGAGCATTAACACATGTATGTGTTTCTTGCTGTAATCGTTCCTTCTGTTCATATAGATCATTAGAAGATCCATTTATAATGCACTTCATAATCCACAGCCCTCCTTCTGTACAAAAATGTATTTAGAAGTTAATTTGAACATAATATGAGGCTTCGGCCCTCCAAATCAGCAGAATCAAATAACTATCTTTCACAATTACTGTTTTTTAGTTTAAAAATGTGTATTTTTGTCATTATCCTTCCACTGTAGCTGAACATTGTCAGTCAAGAAACAGAATTTATCACTAAAAGACTTTAACTGTGGAGGATATCCACTTTATTTGATTAACTCAGACAGCTGAAGCCTCATATTGTCTTCAGATAAACCTTTTAAATACATTTCTGCTCAAAACGAGGTGGATTTCGTCCCCCCCCCATCATTTAAATTGAAAGCACATTATGAGAAGATCTTCTAATGGTCAGTATGAGCAGGAAGAATGATTCACAGCCAGCAAAACCTGTTTCAGCGTTCATGTGGACATGTGATTTGTCTGAAATTTCGCGAACTTCTCTGCAATAAACCCTCCCCAAATGACGATTTCACAAAAAATGTTTAAGGGCTGCGTCGCAGGTTATCTCACAGGTAAAACCCCTAAAGGCTGTTGGTATTTCAGTGGAAGTGCGACACAAAAGGTGGAGTAGGTGGATTAAAAGGCTTTCAGGATCTCATAGTGGCTGAGATCAAGACAAGTCAAGTCAAAACATCCACAAGGCAAGTCCAGCATGTCAGGGGGAGCAATGTGGATACAATGAGCTGACTTCAGTGCTACAGCGGGGTGCTGGGAAACCCCATGGTATGACGTCAGAGGACTTGAAAAGGGGAAGCAAATGCAACTTTTCATTCCAAGTTGATTCAAAAAATGCTCAGGATCTTACTGTGTTTCTTTTAGGAGAGCCTGGTTGGTTACGCCAAGCTGACAGACCTCATAGCCACAACCAAAACTGCAAGCTTGATGGGCATTTGGTTTGTGGTTGGGGTTATAGTTTCTCACCAGGGGCTCATTGAGTAGTGGGGGTGGGGGAGTACAGACATAGGAATCTGGTTTTGCTTTAAATCGATGTATAGTACGTGATGACTTTAAATATCTACGTACTCTACACAGAGGGTTGAGTACGTACGCTGGTTTCGGTGGAGCACTTCATTGTATCTAAATGAATTTTCAGGAAGTATACAACATATTCACCCATATGTTTCCTTCTGCGTAACTCAGATGACAGGAAAACTGCATTCACACCAAATCCAGCACTAAGATGGTGGGGGCGTGTTGTTTGAGGTACAGTGGCCAAATTTTTTTCCCAGGATGGCAAAGCAATAGGCTAATTGCAGTTAACTAAACATCTTTTGCTGGTGTGACTCCATTCAAAAATGTGAGTGATTTTCATATCGAGGTGCAGGTAACTTGTCAAAGCTTTGGTTGACAAAGAGAAAGAAAGTGTGAGACGTTAGATTGAATTTGGCACCTGCGGCCTCCCAATGTGATTATTAAGCACTGAAATTATTAAGAGAGATTTCCAGGCCCCTTATCGCACTCTACACCCCTCCATCCTCCAATCACCTTAGGGGCTTGCCTAGAAATTGCCACACTAATCTGTTTGGTCCAATCTGGCATATGGTATCCTCTGGCCGGCACCGGCTAGCTGCACCGGCTCAGTGTATCCAGTGAAGAGAAATACTTCTGTAGCGAGCAGGTGGGGGTTGGGGGTGTTTACGTTGTGATTGGCCCACTGTGGATTAGAAACGTATGGCCGGCGATCAAGTTCAGATCTTAAAAGGCATTTTGCATAATGTAGGCTGGCCTAACAAGTAACACGCTCTGTTATGAAACCGGGTTTACATAATGATTCTTGCGGTTGCTCTTGATTTGAAGAACTGATGCTTGTGTTGATTTTTTTTTTTTTTTGTCATTTCCCATCAACGGGAGGTGTTGAAATATCAGCAGACTTTGACCTGGTCATATATCAATATATTATATTGATATTGTGATGTCACACGTTGTGGATTTTTGGTTATTAAAGTATCACAATAATACTTGATTATTGTGTCTTTCCAGGCTTAAAGGACAGGTTCACAATTTTTCAACTTTGTCTTAAAACCAGGCACCCAAATGAACACTGAAAGAGTTTTTCCTCGCTGTAGTCCTGCTCATACTGGCCATTAGAAGATCTCCTCCAAATCTATAGTTTTGTGTTTTCCTGTTCAGCTGCAGTGGAAGCGGAAGCTTCATATTGGCTTCAGATAAACTTTTACATACATTTTTGTGGATTTTGGCCACCATCACTTACATTGAAAGTGATATAAAGGGATCTTCTAATGGTCGGTATGAACAGGAGGAATGATTACAGCAAGAAAAACGTGTCAATGTTCATTTGGGCACCTTTAAAGAAATTAAAGAAGAAAATGAACATCTGCCTACCGCTTGGTCATCTTATTACAAGCACCAAAAGTTCTTACAGGCATTTTAAATGGTCTGTATTGATAGTTTTTTGACTGTTGTTGGCAACAGCTGATGTAATAGTGAATACGTCAATTTTTAAAGATTCTAAGAAAAATGTTCTTATCATGGAGGAAAAGCCTCTAAAACAGTTGACACATTACTAGAAAGAACTGAACAATGAAGTGCTTTTGTAAAATTCATTCACTCATTCAAAAAGATTAAATTTATTAAGCATCTCCAATGTGAGGATTTGCTGCTTTTCTCTATATTTATATGAGTACAAATTGAATCACTTTGGGTTTTTGACTGTCGATTGATTGATTGATTGATGTATGTGTGTATATATATATATATATATATATATATATATATATATATATATATATATATATATATATATATATGTATATGTATGCGGATAAATAATAAAGATAATGAACAGATAAATCAATTTAATCTTTATAATTGTTTTCTAGACCATTTTTACAGTCAGTGAGAAACTGTCTGCCATCATATCACAGGTCCACATGAAAGTTTTGGACACGTGTTGCTGCGTGGCCATCGGTCACGTCTGTCTTCTCCTAGCTTTGGTTTCTGGTGGTATGCCTGCTCGCCGTCTTGTTGTGTTGATGTATCATGCTCTTGGTTCCCCGGAGTGTATTTTTCATGCCTTCCTTTTCTTGACACGTAAACTGGTCCCTCTGGCCTCTTTTTCTAATCAAGCCTTTGGTGTGATCTGTATTGAAACCAACTCAAGCTCACACAAAGGCATTTATATTTGTCATGTAAATTTGTTCGATATCAAAACTGGAGCAGAAATACACGCAACTTCCAGTCATCACAGACCTCTGAACACAGCCCAAGGGTATTTGAAGAACATTTAGAGAAGCAACAAGTGTAATATGCAAATATCCTGCTCACTTTGCCTCTGAGCATCATGGCTGAGTGAGCGGCAGTCTCTGGCAGTTGGCCACTAAACTGGTTAGTGGCTGTGAATAAATGACAAACATGCACAAACAAAGACAAACAGGTCTGACGCCTGTTTGTTTTCTTATTATCAAACAATAATCCTTTGCAGCAGGGTTGTAAAGACTGCTTTTTATGTTGTCACTAGATTCCAATCTCCCTTCAAGGCTTAAGGGTGTGGGCTTTGGCTTAAGGCTTACATGGTGCTACTTGAATGTTTCAGTAATAACCCACTTGTAAATAATATCAGCATGAGTTGTGTTACAGTGACTGTGAGTTGTGTCTGTGCACCACAAGTTTTCCTGCCATTAAAGAAGTGGGAGGCAGCGTGGCTTGGCTGCCTTTCAGCTGCTCTTGTGCCAAAAGCTACATTTCTGAAGAGCTTGTACGGCACGTGGGGCTTTAACTGTGTTATCCTGCCAAAAAACGCAGGAAAAAAAATCACAAGCTACTTCACTGCTTGGGCTGAAGCCATGGGGGAATCCCATCAGTGCTGACGGTGACGCAGGCAGAGAGCAGCCTAAGGAAAGGTCTGAGGTTTTGGGATGCCCTGCAGTTCCTTAACCGAGCTGCTAGGACAGTTGTAGTCCTTGTGTTTTCAGCCAGCGTGATCTATCCTGGTACTTGTCTGCCTGGATACCAACACACAGCTGCAACATGCTGACATGTCCGTCAAACCTGAGGCATTTGTATGTCATATTTGCGTCTGCTGGCGCTGGCAACCTGCCCAAGCAATCAAAAGCTAATTTAATCAGATCCATGCCAAAAAGTACACATCCCTTGTGAGCAAACATAGCTTCTAGTTTTTATTAGATGGTATACAGAGAAGCGTGTGCACATGGAACTGTGATCCGCATTTAGCATAGATGTGACAATTTCTGTTCTGGATGTCTCCATGTAGACCACATAAAGCTCTTTATCTAAGATTTCCACTCGTCCACAGCCACTGTGCAGACAAAAGACTTGATTGTTAAAGATCACAATACAATGACGTGACCGCACAGTCACCATATAAACCAACAAGTTAATCCAGTTTGGGACGTTCATGCCATTGAATGAAAATGCAAACCCCCTACCCCACCTCTCCCGCACTAGAGGAACTATCATCATACCGTCAGTCTAGGGTTACAATAGCAGCGCACTGAACTCTGCGAGCAGCAACACGCAGGCTGTCTCCTGAATCTGTTTTCTTTTTTTATGGCAAAGTCAGTTTGCACACATGAGGAATTTAGTTGCTTTTGAAGCTCATGTTAAGCATGAAAAGTGAGTCATACAGCCAAGTTGTAAAAAAATGCTAGAGTTGAATTAAAGCTGTGTGTATAAAAAGTAACATTTACATATTTTATTTCAGGAAATGTGCTTTTCCAGTCGTCACATGTTTTTTTTCTGGTAAAACTGAGTAATAGGAAGCTGTGTAGGTGAAATAATGAATAGAAATGAATAGTGAATGCACAGAATAACAACTGTACAAAACTAATGCAATCCAGTACAATAGCCCCACATTCAACGCTATTGTTGTCAAGCACACGCTGTTCACCTTCTGTCAAGATTGTGTCAGAAAAGTGTTGATTGAGCTTGTGATTGGACTGTACGGAACAAAAGAAGAAAAAAAAAAAGCCAGCATGAGCTGGAAATACAACAATTCAACCAGAACAGAGCTTAAAAAACCTGACGCTCGGTGACGTTGTTTGACTTCAGTTGTGCTTGTGATCGCCTCCTTAAGAATGACCCATGTTTCTCCACTAGAGCTGTCATCACATGAGATTAATGTTTGCTCTCATAACACTACTGTCTCCACGTGAAGCTGTACAGTAGGTAGGTTTGTAACATGGCGAGGTCAATATCCACCAGATGGGCGGCAAACATAAATGCCTGTGAACATTTCTGCTGAGTCAGCAGATACTTTTCCTTCTCCCCCATTTTAATGATCCATATCTTGATGACTTTTCTGGTGGTTAGATGAAGTCCTCCCATGAAGTTGGGTTCAAATGTTTTTCCTGTATATTTTCTCTGTGGGCTGATCTGTCTTTAAGTAGCACTTGTTTAACATACATATGCATATGTTGTTCTCAACCTACATAGTAATGTTTTGTTCCACTACATGTCTGACCTCCTCTGTCTTTGACCCACTCCTGAACAAAGATTTTAATATTGTGAGTTTTTGTACATTGAGTCACTCTTATCTGATATCTTGTGCCAATATCTAATATTGAAATGTATTTTTCTTAATACCAGAAGTGTTTCCACCGGTGTTATCCTATTTTCAGAGTGGAAATGCCCCTGAAACATTCACCAAAGGGCAAAAAGCGCTGTTTAAATCTGCAGTACCTCAGTAATGGACTCTGTTCTGCTGATATTCTACTCTGTGTAAAGCACACTAATAAGAGCATTGGACAAATAAACACACATTTGAACTGTTGTGCAAGTGCATACTAAACATGCCAGCAAAGAGAAATTACTCTGTCTTTCCTTCACATATTTCCGAGTGTAAAACATCACTTGGATCCATATTGTTAATATTTGTAAGAGCCAACTTGATATCATACATGTGGCTACAACAGTTACAACAAATCATTTTGGGGCTCGCCCTCTTGCACAGCTGGGTCCTGGTGCTTGATAGATAGCCACACATTTCACTGCTGAGCAGTGGATCACTGGATTATTTTTGCTATATGCCCACTTAATTTATGGCATAGCTGGGGCTAATCAGATTTGTCTCGCTGTGTTGCTGCGGCTCGGTGGAAGAGGTCAGTGGAAAGTGCGTGACCAGCCTGTGCGACACTTCCTCAATGATCTTGTTGTTGGTGCAATGGAGCTCAATGGAGCCTGTGTTATTGCCTTGCGAGGTAATACTGCAAGGAATGTGAGAGAGAGACGCATAATCAAGACCAGCACCACTGACCGACTTGTTTTTATGCCTTTTTTTTCTTTCTTTTTTTATGTAGAAATGATCATGAATGGCTACTGTTTGGCTACTCCCCACACAGCCACTCATTAACATCTGCTGTACTAAACACTAACCAGTGTTTACATGATGAACGAATGCTACAAACAAAAACTAATTTAAAATAACTAACTTGTTAATGCATAAAAGTTATATACTAAAATTAAGAAATTTGCTAAATTAAATGATGAATAATGAGGATGAAATTAAATTTAACTTGAAATATAATTGAGCACACAATTCATTAAAGGACCAGTGTTTAAGATGTAGTGGCATCTAGCAGTGAGGTTACAGAGTGCAACCAAATGAATACCCCTCCTCCCCCCCTCTCCATCCAAGCGTGTAGAGGAACCTACGGTGGCTGCGAAACTAGCGAAAAACGCGAAAGGCCCTTTAGAGCCAGTGTTTGGTTTGTCTGTTCTGGGCTACTGTAGAAACATGGCGGGCTCCGTGGAAGAGGACCTGCTCCCTATGTAGGTATAAAGGGCTCATTCTAAGGTCATGAAAACACAACGAGTCTTATTTTCATGGCATTATACACTGATTAAATTATATTTATCAATATTATATTCCATTTCTGCCAAGTCCGTTCTGTTAGATCCCACTAAATCTTACATACTGGTCCTTTAAGTAAATCCTAATGTATTACCTTATATTTAAATTAAATATAATACTACTGAATTTTTAAAATTTTTTTATTTTTAATGACTATGAGGGTGGCTTGTTGCAATCAGAATGGATATTTTTCTTTGATATCTGGACTTCTCAACTGTAAAAGTTTTACATTTAGTTCTTTGCAATCTTACCACCATTTCAATTCAAGAAGCATGGATAAATGTCTTGTCCTGTCAATCATAGTCCCTTTTAGAGAGATCCTGGCTATATGTAGATCAACTATTTATGCCAGGCTCACAACATAGTGTTTATTCATGGCGCTAATTTTAATAACAGGTCACCCCTCGTACAGTTTATAGTGCCCGTTAAGATATATTAGTAGCCTACCCTCGGAAAAAAGAGAAGAAGCTCCTTGATTGTAGCCAAAGGGAAGAGCTCAAAGCTGTTTACTAATGCAAACTGTTCCTTTGAGCAAAACAAACAGCCTACAAGTAAACTGCAGCTCGGATTATTTGCTGTTAGAGACATGAAGATATTTGCCCCTGCTATTTAAAATGTATATGTGTAAATATGTGACAACAGAAATTGAGTTTCACGCATAGATGTTTGCAGTAGGGAAGGTGTGGAAGTGTCTTTTTTACCTGAGAGCTTTTATTCTAATATCACTCAACATGTAAAGACACACAACAAACAAGAAAAAACATTGTAAACTTAAAGGTTGCAGCTCAAAATATTATAAAATCTTCAGTGTGCTGTGCTGCAAACTGGAGTGTGATGAATCAAAGTGTCTGATATATTCAGGTGTCAGAATCAAATCACATTCAAAAATAAGAGCAAGACTGAAAAAAGCTCACTGGTGCTACTACAACCAGGAAACAACACACGTATATAATATTTGTCCAGGAACATGTGTCTTGACAGCATCCGCACAAAGCCTGTTTCACTGCTATCATAGCAGGAGAGTACAAACTGACACATGATGCACGACGTTGCTGAGTGACAGGATGATTGAACCTGACAATAGACAATCTACATCTATGTACATGCGTGATTATCGCATCAACTGTAGACTACAAGTCAGGCTGGAAAAACTTTTGTTCAGAACAGGGTGTAACATGAACATCAATGCAGTAGATAATTTGATAAATACAACACAGTACAGCAAGTACCATTTACAGAAACCAAAACGGCATCAACAGAGAATCCAAGGAGAACATTACAGTACCACCCACGCTGATACACATCTGATCTGTAAAGTGAGGAGCAAGAAACGTGAGCAAAGAGCATTTAGCAGCAGAGTTGGACGGGAAAAACATAAATCTTGTGGATTGCCACTTTAAGAATCTGGTTGTCTCTGATTTTCCAGTCAAGCAGAACAGGCAGACGTTCATTTTAATACCCAGTTTCAAGTCTCACAAAGACCTCACCCAGTTCATCTCAAACCGCACAGCTTTATCAGGCCAAAGATGGTTTCTTCTCTCAGTACATGAAAGGAAATGAAGACTTTGATTCCAAATGTTGAAATGCAAGATATGTATCTGCACTAATTTTGTTAGATAAGAACTACCTACAGAGGAAAAACCCTTGTGTTCATGCTGTCTGAGCACCATTTCTATTCCACTATCAAAACCTGTTTGTGGCACACATGTTGGAAGCAACATGTGTGAGTTGTACAAGCACTACTTCACCAGTTGTCAGTGAGTTCCTGGAAAAAAAAAAAAATCCCCCACAAAGTATGAATGAATTCCTTCACATTTGTTGTACTTTGCAACTGTGGCATCAGAAGGATTTGATGTTGTTTCCAGAGTACGTTCAACAGGCTACGTGTCCATGCAAGCAGCCAGTATTATATGTATGTGCATGTATATGAGGCGTTGTGGGTCTCTTTATCTCGTTGGAGTTAGACCCTTAGCTCTCCTTCTTATCACTCTGTTCTGTTTGCTCAGACCTTGCAATCTTCCACCTCTCAAATGTGGGTTTAAAAAAAAAAGAGGATTAACCCATTAGCTCTCATCGTTTGTGCTTTATCCCACATTCAGCCAACTGTCAAAGTTTCTATCCTGGTGGCTTGTCCCCGCCCCCAGCCATCTATCCCAGCAGACCTGCTTCCCTTTAGCCAATTAAGGTGTTAAAAGAGCCCTGAGAGACTCGTATAGTAGGTTGTACATTTTTAGGGATTCTTTTTTATGTTGTATTAAGCTTTATTTTGCAATGTGTGACAATTGCTTTCTAACCTGAGGGGGGGGGGGGGGGAGTCGATATTCTCTTGCCCCCACCCTGCTCCGAGAGGCCAGAGGTCATGGTGCTGCACAGAGCAGCAGCCCTAAATGTGCTGGTTCCTTTGCTCAATATATTAGCCTTAAAATGTAAATTCAAGTGATAGGGAAGGTGAAAAAGGATACAAGAGAAAAACATGTCGGACAGCAAACAGACAAACAGGCAGTGAAGTGGAGCAGTTAATGGCAGTCAGATAAGGAGTGTTTTTTTTTTTTATTTAATCCTTTATTTAAACAGGTTGTCTCATTGAGATTGGAATCTCTTTTGCAAGAGACACCTGTGTACAAGAATAAACGTAAAGTTTAAGCATATACAGATGTACAGGTAATTCACACGGTAGATGTTATTTTCACATTAAGAAAAGCAATTACAAGTGGGATTGCAACATACATAAGTACAGCCTTTAAAAATGGTCACGTGAAATTAGAGAGTGTAAGTTCACTTTTTTTTTCTTTTTTTTTTTTTCACAGCTCATTCCAGTTGTACGCAGCATAGTATTTGAACTCACTTTTTCCAAGTTCAGTGTGAACAAGAGGTACAGCTCATCCTTAAAATGTCCTGTGACCTGACAGGACTATATTTCTTGCTGCATTATTCCTGCATGCACTTAAATCACCATATATAAGACATTACAGCTGTATCCATATTTGTCCTTTGGTCTTTGATCAACACCAAACGCCAAGTAGTCATACTGATTTGAAAGCAGACTGTTGCGTTTCAAAAGCCTTCATAAAAGTCTAGAAATACATTTGTCAAGGAAATCCTCCCTTAGACCACATCCAGTGACCTTTTCCACAGCTACTCAGACATGATCAGTGTTACCCAGTGATAGAGCAAAACTACAGCAGTAAGACTATGGACAGACCATGAAACCTGTTTGCTACCTGGCCTTTTTTTTCTGGAACAAAGCAGGATTTTCAAATGATAGCTAGTTAACATCCCAAAGGGTTGATAATGTAAAGAAATGATTCAATGTACAGGACTCAGCCCAAGACTGCTCATACTGCCTAGTTTCACACCAACTTATAGTTTAGATATCAAATGCCTTATCACTCTAGCCAAGGTCTGGTTATTCATAGAGTGTGAGAATGAGATACCAAAGCCAACCTCCAGACATTTTGCACAGCAGAGTTGCAACCAGAAAGGTTTAGTATAAGTATTATCATTCATTTTAAGTACTGTTTTTAACACTAAATACTGGTCTTATTCAGTGCCTGAATTGCTGACTGTAATATAAGTCACACGCTACTAATGTTAAAAAAAAAGAGAGCGATCTGGGGCAGAATTTTCCTTAAATACTAGCAAAGTCACTTGTTGCCCATGTTAATTAAGAATGAGGAGTGGGTTGAAGGTTGAGATCAGCTGTTGTAGTGTTTGTGAATTAAAAACATGCAGATCAAACATAACTGAAAGCAAGGAGACTAAATGATTCATACCTGAACTATTGCTACTGACCATACACCCGCATTAGGTCATCCTTTCAGGCAGGAAACACATTCAATATGTGTCTTTTCTGCTCTGTCTTTAGCTCATAGCCTTCTATACAGAGACATGCTACATTTAGTAGCGTGTTTTCAAGCGCTGTTGCCATTTCATGACCGTTATCATTGTCATACTAAAAGGTTTCTTCAAAAGCCTCCTCATTTGGGGAAGTGGGGAGAACATGTGTTGTGGCGCAATGTAATTTGCACCATCTAGCATGTAGGAAATCATGATGCTTATGATGAACATTGCCATGAAACAGAGCGACCACTTCTGCTTCCCTCTGAACAGGAAGAGTCAACAGAACAGCTTTGTTGTAATCACTTCTGTCTTTGAAATTACATATATGACAGAGACTGAAAGAAACGTCATCGGGGACATTGTTGTACGTGGAGTGAACACGAGATATTTGTGTTGTGCTCTTGATTTGCACATGTGTGCAAAGCAAATAAAGTGCTGTTGGTTAGGCGTTGTAAATGATATAGCGTGCATACATACTGCACATGTGTGGTCTGTGTTCCTGTTTCACTTCACATGTAAAATAATTTGTTACTCCAGAGGTGCCGTGTCTAAATCCTTGAGCTGGTTTCAGTTAGACTTCAGATAGACAACTGTCCCCTGGTGTCTTTCCACTTTGAGCCCACTGTCATGATTTGATCTGTAGTTAGAGTAAGTCACACAGACAAGTTGTCTCCGTCAAACCAGATCCAGTTAGGTAAGATGTTTTAATCCTGCTTATACTGGTGCTATTCTCCATCTGACAACTGCAGGCGTTCAGTTGTGCCTCTATCGCGCTGAAAGAATGTAATGAATCAATATTGAATATCTGTCGGCTGCCTCACTGCATCTGCTCCGTCAGTTGTCACTTCCTTCACCCTCTGAAGAAACACAAGTTTCACAGCTCTTATTTCCTTGCGCAACATTTCTCTAACATACAGCCATAGTATAGGGTGACTAATTCTTTTTCTGTGAATGCAATAGCAAACATTTTTGACTGTTGACTGTTGCTTGGGAGGATTGGGTTGATATAACATTTTGTAATAAGTCAAACAACTACTTGCTTTCTGAGGCAGGTAAAGTTTTTCAAGTACTGGCAGAATTTGGTGCTTTTGAAGTTAATTTTGCAGCATTTGACCAGTTGAACTAAAGTGAGGAGCTGCAGGTTGTCAACTGCATGTTGATTGCTACTGGTTGGGTGTGCAGTCAAAAACACTGAAGAAACTAAGAAAGACTGAAGGCATTTCTCGTCTTTTTTTTTTTTTTGTTTAAAAATTTGCCTACTGTTTCTTACATAGCAGTCAGTCTCCGGTACAGTTGTTTCTCCTCACCCACAGATACGCAAATCGCCCTTCTTGTTAAATCTTTTAAGAGTTTTTTCAGCTGTTGTGCGATTTTTCTTGCAAATGAATTTCCTTTTTTTTTTTTCAAGGCACTGCAGCAACAGCTCAATCTGAAATGTATTTGTTGCATGTAAACAGAGCCTCCTGGAAACATTTTTATCGTGCACTTACACATCTGATGTGTCACTCATGACACGTACAATTCCCAGTACACTTGGAGATTTTTGATGTTGTTTAAAGATAGGTTGACATTTGTATGAGTCAGATATGTGTGATGCTGTCTTTAGTTCGTTCAGCTGGACCTCATATTGTTGGGCCGGCTGACTAACAATATCTGCTTAAAGAATAATTGTGATAACCAGAATGTTTGTGGGTGTTATATGTCTTCTCGTTACGTATTCATGACCAGGTAAACGTAAGATATGAAAAACAGCCAATTTCCCTGTGAATGGAAACAGAACTTGATTTCACTCTTCAGCCTATGGAAAGACCTTGGACCTTCTTGTGTTCAGAACGTGCTTACACCGTAATTATCCTGCTATTCTTGTGAAACTCTGGTATGATTTTTCTGTGTAATTCCAGTGAGTGTGACTACCCAAGAGGGCAGCAAGCAGGGAAAAAAACAACCCTCTTTCCCTCCCAAGAAAAAATGATCCCTTCTGGTTAAATACTCATTGCAATGTGATGATGATGTGTACGGGAATATTGCAGGGGAAGGATTGCAGCGGTGGTCATATTTCCGTCAGGTTAAATGCGTGGCGGAATGTATGTAGTAGTTATTGGTGTCCCTGAGTTTCCCCATATGGTGTGGTGTTCATTTTGCCTCAAAGCTGCAGACTCAAAAATAAGTTTCTGTGTTGCTGATGTGGTTTCAGACTTTTGCACTCTGACGTTAATAGAAATTGAAACACTAACTACCTGGCATTTTTATTTTAGTTCAGTTTTTGGGGTGTAGAAATGTCCCGTTGAATTAATGGTAAATACCAGCTATTGTCAGCCTGAGCGCAAGAGTCAAAGACAAAATGTTCAGATGACAGATAATAGATGATCGTATTCTTATGTCTCTAAAGTAATCACACATGAAAGATGAGTAGAAAGGACACATTTGTGGAGTCTTATAGCAACATATCTTTACAGTATATCACTATTTGGGTAATATCGAATATCAGCGCAAAATGTCAGAACCAAAAATATCAGAAGTTCGTTGAATTTCTTGTAACAGTGGCACAAAACAAACTGTAAGTCACAAACATGAGTCATGCTTTCACTCAATGTTCCATATGTAAAAGTACAATGCACACAAAGGTCTATGAAAGTACACAATTTGGGCAGGTGATGACCACAGAGGTCTTTCTGTTCATGTATTAGTCATCGTAGCTGAATGAGTGCTGGCGTACAGTCACCGCTGCCTCCTGTCATGACTGGTACTTCAGCTTGTCCAACACCTGTGATAAAACTTTATTTCCCCACATGCTGTTGACTTGCAGTACTTATCTCTGCCTGACTGATCTGAGCCACAGCCTCCCCAAACCCTGACTTTTTTACAATTTGAGCACTTTCTAAGTAAACAGAGAGCGAGCAGCATAGATATTGACCATAGGAAACAGACATTATGGATACAAGAAAACTGAAGCCAACTGCTTAAAACAGCATGCTTTGCATATCTGAGTGCTTTTGGGGAACAGGTATGGAGGACAAGAAATACCGCCCACAGAAGTTGCAAAACAACAAATTCCCCACTATTTCTGTAACATGCAATAAAACATTTTAATGAGGGGGAAATCACAGCAGTCATACTTGAGCAAATACTAAATATGAATATTAATTGAGTGTTTCAACTACTTAGAAACAATGTTGACTGACATTGTACATTTTTGCTGCTGGGCTGAAACTAATCTTGGCTTCGAGCCAACCAGGTAAAGAAAGCGACGGTTCTTCCTGTGATTTCAGTTCCTCTTGTTGTTGAGGTTAAAACGTTCTGTCCTTTGTGAGCATCATGTCTGGTCTGAGTTTGTTTTTTTTAAAATCCTGCACATGTTGCACAACGCACATGAACTCAGGGACTGTGTATTTATGCTTCACGTGAATTCCAGATTGAAATTTGCATTTTTGTGTGTGAAATTGGACATTTGCTTCTCTGTCACATTTTCTTAACTCGTGATTTGAGTTGACAAAGTGGCTCTGTAGTCATTGCTGTAGTTTTCTGCTCTTCTGCAACTCAGAAAAGTTTTTGACAAAACCTTTTTAACTCTTAAGAAATAGGGAAACTGAGACAATCTAATAGCAACAAAAAATTACAATACAAACAAAATGAGAGTGTTAATTATAGCCATGCTCTTGCTGTTATATCACATCAGTATCAGAGAGAGAGCAATACAGGTTAACTTTAGTAAAACGCTATTGAAAGGAAAGTTTTTAATGTGTTTTAAAATAGAAACATACTGATGCTTTGGGGAACGTTGTAAAGCAGTTTTAGTGTTGTCACAACAACTAAGGGTACTGATGTTAACAGACAGTGGGGAAGTAACAGTCTGACACTGTTTTTCTTTCTCACCCACAGGTTTTTGTAGTCTGTCAACGCACTCTTGTACTCCTACCTTCGCTTCCACTGCTAGTGCCTCATTGAACACTGTGAGACTGCTCTGCTGCCAGCTTTGGTTTCCACCCTACTGCAGGAAAAACCATTGAGACAAGAAAGAGGCCTCTCGAGAACTGCAGCCGACCTCTGACTGCATGTCTCAGAGCTCTGACCGACCCCTCTCCTCTTCCTCTTCCTCCTCCTCCTTCCACTGCTCCTCAAGGACCCACGTTTCTACATAACCATAACCCCCAAACTTCCAGCCACCTGCTAACTGTTTCATCACAGGCACGATTTGCAATCGCTCCCCCTGGGCAGTAGGATCAACCACCGTCCCCCGACCGGCCCCCGACTGGTGCTCCTTCAGTGGGGGAGGGAGGGGAAGGAAGGCAGCTGAGCAACGTGTCGCTTTCCCCGGAGATGAAGCTGCAGGCTGTCATGGAGAACCTGCACAGGCAGCAGAGGGCCAAGCTGCTGATGGAGCAGCAGCTGCAGCAGCAAGCTGCCGCCCAACACACTCATGTCCGCACAGGTGGAGGAGGAGGGGATGAGCCGATGGGAAGCCCAGCCCCTGAGACAGAGCAGGCCCAGATGGCAGCACTGGCAGCCATGCGAGCAGCGGCGGCTGGGTTGCAGAGAGTGTCAGACAGCCCCATGTCAGAGCGCAGCAGTGGCGGCGAAGAGGAAGGTGACGATGATGACAATGAGGAAGGAGAGGAGCAATACAAGGACATGATGGGATCAGACGAGGAGGAGCAGATGTAAGAATCAAATCTCTTTGGTCGCATCATTATAAAATTATTTAAAATTTCTGTGGTCTTTGCCAGTGGTCACCTTCATTGGAGCATGTTTTTATGAACATTATTCTGTTAACACCCACACAGCAAACAGAAATGGGACGAGGAGGACTTTGAAGGCGAGATGGAAGAAGACTTTGATGATGACCTGGCAGAGGAGGGTCTGCCAACAGGCCACAATGCTGTGGTCCCTGGGAAAGGTATCCTCCTGCTGCCCCACCGCCAGCTCCACCCCCACTCCCAGCTACTGAAGGCCCGTCCCAGTGTCGAGCAAGAGCCCCGTGTAGCCATCCTGCCTCCCCACGCCACGCACAGCCACCTGGGCGGCCAGGACCATGGAGAATGGACCTATGAGGAACAGTTCAGACAGGTAGGAATCTGTTAAACCTGGTTTGTGTGGAAATGTTGTTGTGCTTGTGATTTACTCCCCTGTTGCACTAATTATACTGGTAGTATGTAAATGAATGTATTTTTCAGACATTCAGACCGTCCTTACCTCAGTCTTGTCAAAATCTTGACTGTTGCTTGATTATATCAGGGATTGAAGATCATTGTTCTCATTTTGCCATTGTGGATAACTATATCAGCTACAATAGATGCCTAAGCTGTCCTTAAGTCAGTTACAGTAGCAAACTGAGGAATTACATGAATCTAAAATGTTAGTTGGTGTCCAGGGAGCTACATCTGGCCTTCGCACCCCTCACATCAAAACAGCATGCCACTTTCTCAGCTGCACAAAAAACAGGGTGGGAAACTAACACCAGCCACTGACCAAATGCTGATAAACCTTAAGCTGAGGCTTTTATGTTTGTCTTTGCCACCTGACAGTCTGGCAGGGTACATGTGTTAAAGCTTTGGGTCTAAAACAATCAGTTTTTCTGGTGGAGCAATTTAGTGCCCGTTGAGATTTGACATTTACTAGGTACTATGGCCTAAGAGTTAAAAAAAAAATAGTTTCCTGTCATGAATAGGACTGCAAGCTGAGGGAGAAGCTGAGGGCAGTGGGAGGAATGGGGAGGGGGGTTGGGGTACATTTTAACAGCTTTACCATGCTGCCGTTTACCGTAAACATGCTAGTGGGCTGGATGTTATGAGGGAGGCCCCGGTGGAATAAGATGGACTGTTTACGTGAAGAGATTTAAGTCTGTCAACAGCTAAGTTTAGATGGAGGGCTGCTGTCGATAAAAAAGACTAAGAGACTGAGAAGCGACGTAAAATCCACTAACTGTCCACTGCTGATGATATAAACCTGAATTACTTGTTGTTAAACCCTTAATTTGTTTGCGTTATTGCCATATTTGCCACTATAAATACTGTACATGAATAATTCTACCAATTAGATTGTCACCCACCGTCAGTGTAGTATGAAATGAGATTAAAATGATTGTTTGGGGGTAAACTTGATCATTACCATAAATGTTTCTTTTAAATGATCAGATACAGTCCACAGAAGGAGAACTTAAAATTTTTTAACCTTAGTATTATTATTTAACCTTTAAAATGGTACAATTTTAGAGATAGTAATGGATTGTGTGCTTTACAAACGTGAAGCTGGAACATTGAAGAGTATTTTTAGTATATTTAATTGAAGTCATTTATCAGTGAAACCCTTTGAACGTGCCTCAGCCTCTGTGTAAAAACTATGCCGGTTTTACTGGGATTAAAGTGAGCCACCATTTTACACAAAGGCATTTTATATTGCATAAATGAAGCCGCTATTGAAATGTAAATGCGCTGGTAGCCTGTAGCGAATTTTCCAACCATAAAACATGTTTGACAGTATGAGCAGCAGGTTGTCTTTTATCTTGAGCAGTCATTACTAAGATCCTTTAGAAAAACAGAAAACTGGTTTGGTAATTGTTAGGAAACATCGGTATTGATGCCTTCAGTTTGTTGGAGTTATCTAATGCAAATGAAATCCAACATATTGCGCCCAGTTTACATGTGCTTTATTTTTAACCCTAACCATAGATTAAGGCCTATGTCTTGTAATTACTGTGTGTATGGATTATAACTCCCATAAAACCTATGTTCTGCTTCTCTAAATAGTTCACCCCTCCCTCTGTAAAGCTCCATGTGAATTACTCACTCCACAGTTGGTGTCTTTTTTGTTTTTTTTTATTCTTCAGGTAGGACATGCAGTAGTTTTCATAATGACATGTGAGTCAGCAGTAGATCGCATGAATTTACTCTAACTGACAGTTATATAATCAAGACAGCCAGTATCTTGACTCGAAAGATAGTGTTACCCAATCCATTGTTGGTTAAAACCTATGTCACGCCTACACAACGTCCTCCAACTATAGAGACAGAGCAGGGTGGGAGACCAAAATGCATACTGTTAATCAAAAGCTTCTCCATTTGAATGTGTTATACAGTTTGTTAGGGAGATGTGGCCCTCAGTCTCCTCAATACTGATGTCTTATCATATCAGGATTGTAGGATTTTAATCTTGCACATTATTCACACAGGACTAATTTTGCCCTTGGATGATAACAGTGATTAGTAATAATTGCAGCTATACCCAGTGATTATAATCCTGTGTGAATGTGCTGTGTCTGCAGTGTGTGTGAAGTGAAATGACCCACCTGTGATGATGATGACAGTCTGTCCCCTGATAATTCTAACCTTGTGCAAATCATACTCTGTGATTTCAGCCATAATTATATTTGTTGTGTGTGTCTTTTTTATTTTGCTTCTTCGTCTTCTTTCTCCTGAACACACAGTTTCTTCTCACCGTGTAAAAAGGTGGCTGTAGTTGAATCCACTGACAAATGTTTTGAATACATTTTCAGTGCAAACTTTCAAAGGTTCAATTTATTCATCCATAAAAACATGGAAATTGCAGTGTCCAAAACAACTGTCAACTAAAATGCAGGAGATAAATACCCATAAATAAACAACAGATTAAACTCTGTTCCATATTAAAAACTGTTAAAAACATACAAACAAAAAACAAAAGTCCCAGTTTATGTCCTCACAGAGTTCTGGTTGCACTGTTGTGTTTCCTGTGGGATAAAGGAGCAAGAATACCATTTATTATGTGAGACAGGTGGTCTTAATATGCTATTGTGTTCACAAAGACACTCCATACTGTCCACATGCAACATTCAAGATTCAATAAAGTTATTGTCCCCAAAGGGTGATTGTTTGGACAGCAGTAGTACAACACAGGAAACACAGCACTAAACAACGACAACACCAAGCATAGAAGGCGTTAAAAACAATTTAAAAAAACAAGAAATTCATGTAAAGGTATTTAGATTACCTTTTTCTTTCTCCAGAGTAATAGCAGAGGGTAAAAACGAGTAAACAATGGACGTCCTTTATCCTCTGTGATGCTACAGAACATCTTAGACAGGCGGTGTAGTGTACATAGTGTACAGAGTCAACTGTCTCTTTCTGTCGTCGTTCCAGCCAGTCTCCCAGCTCCTGTGGATATTTGATTGATATTGATATATCTGTCTTTGTCAGTGCTGCTGACATTCCCACTCTGTCCCAAAATACACTTAATCCAAACACTGCATTTAACAAAAAACATCCCCAACATCTCAGCATTGACATTAAAAAACTTCCTCAGATATTATATGTAAACGTAGGTTCAGTTTATCTATCACATGATCCACATGATCACCTATCTGAACTGAGGGTCAAAGGATAGAAGATGTTATATATGTACAGATTGTAAAGCCTGTGATTTTGGGCTATATGAATACATTTTAACTTGACTTTATTTGACTATGGAATGTAAAATGTTGACATTTTTAAAGTAATATATGTAATCGTGATGATTTGAGCACATTTTACTGTCTAATTTCTGGAAGCCAAGAGCCCAAAGCAAACGATCATTGCTTAGTGAGTTAATGAGTAATGAGTTAATGTTTAGGTTGAGCGTTTCAGAGGGCACCGGGTGGGGAGGAAAGGGTTAAGGGTTTACAGTTTATTTTGGGCAGGTGGGTGGAGGCTGCTGGAATGTGCCTGAGGGAGGGTGATAATGTGGCCACTGAGAACCCCAGATCCTCAGCAGAAACCTTGTGTGCCTCTATCAGTCTAAAGCAGTTGGAGCTCTTCCAAACTGAAAACTGTCCTTTTCTCTCTTACGTTTAAGTTGCGTCATTTGTGTAGCCCGATATCACGTACGATGTCTCAATCAGCATTACAGACTCATATGGCAGCAATGGTTTTTTGATTCAAGATAGTAAGTCAAATATCAGATGTTCACAAATATCAATGCCAAAGATGTCGTGTAGGTGAGGAGACATGCACACAAATCCAACTTTTAGATAATGTTTGCACCAGGCTGAGCGCCCCAACATGCATTCCTGATGGATCATCCAGCCACCTTCCTCTCTGCACACTCTCAGTTGAAAGGTCAGACTAAATCAAGCAAGGAGCTGCTGTCTGTTCAGATGTCTGATTACACTGTGGTTTTAAGTGAATTAATCAAAATATTCAAGCCACTTTGTCCAGTGGTGTCATATCTGGCTGCGGTGGAAGAATGACAAGGATTTATGCAGATATCAAATTATGCCAGCATCGTTGGATTGTTTTGTAATTGAAACTGATTTGCGTTGCAGGTGGAGTGCCATTTCAACTGAGTTATTTCAGTGATACCAATGCAACCCTCCACCATACCTCGAACTCCCCCCATACAGCTGCAACTTGAGATATCAATATCACACTCTGCACTGCACCCTGCATTTTTATTTCCAGGAAGTATTTGCACTCCTTTTAACATTAATGGTACCATTAATGGTAATGAGCCATCCTACATGTACAGCCAATAGGCTAACATGCATCTGTTCCCATCAGCCACCAGTCAAATGCTGGAAACTGCATCTATGGAGTCAACCAGTTAATATTTGATTTAGATAGTTCTGAACTATAATAAAAGTGTGATTATAGTTTGATTAAGAACAATAACTTCCTGGTTTCCAGGTGATATGTGATATTGCACGTCATGTTCTTTTCTTTAGTTTAGCTCTGTAGCTTATTGATAAGTTGTGAAATAAAAATTGTGTTCCTGTCAAGACGATAGACTCCTTTAGTTCGAAAGATCAGAATTTCCGACCAATTACAGTGTTTCACCAGACTCATAATTGGTGTTGTAGGAAAATACCTGTAGAATTTGTTTAACTTAAACCAAGTACAGTACTCAAACCTTAAAGCATTTTATTAAAGGGTGAGTTTACCCAAATTATAAAAATTAAAATGATCTCACCAAATACTGTAGGTTTGGAGGCACAATTTCATTAGTAGAAAGTGGTTCCTATGAAAACTGTCAACAGCAACGGCTAGCAAGGGGTAACTTTGCTAAACTGACCCTTTTTGAAGACGATGTCAAAATTTGAACGTTCTAACCACATATTAATAAATAATTAAATAACTAATATTGATTAATTGTACAAAAAGAAGTAATTTATAACTATTGAGCAGCATTAAGGGCTTCATAATACCTTTGTCTTGATACTAACTAGAAATGCAGCCATTTTATGTCAGTTATGTTAGCTATGTTAGGTGGTCAGCTTAGCCTGCTTGTTAAAAGTTTTCCTTCCAACAGTTAACTAATAGCTGTTTAGTTGTCTTGCTACGAGACTTTAAACATTACAGATGTGAGAGATGAAGGGTTGGAAAAAGTCATGACCAATTATATTTTTACACACTTCACCTTTTTTTTACTTAATTTGACCATGCAGGCCTTGTCAGGTAACTACTCTGTACTCCAGAAACTCTCTCTAACTCTAACTCTTATCTTGAAAAAAATGGTTGTGGATGTACAATCACAATCTTGTTTCATTAATGTGTAGTCTCCTCAATGCTGTGGTATACATCTCATATAACTGGCTCTGCTCCCCTGCCCCCTTTATAAACAATATCCTCCTCAGGCCAGAAATCGTCCAGAGGCCACGCAGAGCCTTTGAAGTCTCCTCTCCTGTGTCTCTGTCTGCTTTAAACACCAGCAGCTGGGCAGATGGAGCCCAGATGGACAGTAAAGTAGGGATGTCTTTAAAAATTCATGGCACTCACCATGATCAGGGCGAATGGAGGGGAGTTGGCATTAAACATTAAATTGCTCACACACACACACACACACACACACACACACACGCTCATTGTGAGCAGGGGGAGGGGGCTGTTAGCGACTACAGGAAGTGTAGCTCAAATGAGAGCCAATTGGGAGCGACACTTATTGGGATTGCCCGTCAGGTTTCTGCTGATACAGCTGTCTAATAAGTGCTCGTTGGGTTTATATTCCACTTTAGTTTTCATCGAGGCCTTTTGATCTGCCTTTGGGTTGAATGAAGAGGTCTGTTTGTTCGTTAGGTAGGTTTGTGTAGTTGGAAAGGCGAAACTGAAATCTGCAGAGGAAATTATTTTAAATGTTTAGATGTCCCTCACAACTGTTTCTGCACCCGCTCTCTCGACAAGGTTAAATATCCTTCTTAGATCACCAAATCCACTGAGCTGTTTACTGTTAATGAATAACTGATGTCAAACTATATCAAACTGTGTCTTGGCACAGTTTGCAACATTGCAATATTTTAAACACTACTATCAAGTTTTTTTCCACAACCTATTCTCTTAGATTTAAGTTGGATTTGACATTTTTAACCTGAGTAAGCAGGAGTTCAATTAATCAACGTAAGGAGGTTTTCATTAAATTTATTATACCCTGCCTGGAGAATCCTCTGTGTGCAACGATCTGTGTTTAACAGTAATAAAACCAGGGTTAATGGGCCCTGTTCATGCCATGAAAACAAAGGGCCTAAAACAAAGGCTGTGGCAGCACGGGAAGACCTATGAAAGTCTTCCTGTTGAGTGGAGGAGAAACAGCACAGGAGGGGAAATGGTAGGTGTGACTGAGGGAACAGGAAAAAAAGTCAGTTAGTTGGCATTGAGCTTTGAACCGATGCCAAGTAGAGTATAGTACATGCTCATTTTGACTGTGAAGCCCTGCAGAGCATTTGAATCGTGTCCGACGCCTAGCGTGCAGCATGGCGCTGATGTCAGAAACTGTACAGCCATGGGAATTCTGGAAATTGGCAGGCGCTCAATATGGAGGAGGAGGAGGGGGGGGGGGGGGGGCTGGAGCAGGAATGTAAACAAAGATTGCATAAAGGCTGAGGCTAGCTGTTTCATCCTGTCTCTTTCTTTAGCTGTTGTGTGTTTTGTTATATTCTTTTTATTTTGACAAATTCTTTGATTACTGCTCGGTTGCTCCCTCACGCTTCCTGACATCGTTGAGCCTTCATATAGAATTAGGAAATGAGCATTTATTGTGTAACATGCAGACTCACACAAGCCCCACATCCTTCATTGTGTTTTCCGCTATTATGTGTGAATGTTATTTTTGATCTGTCCCTTCCTCCTTTCTCGCCAGAATGTGCGCATGCTGCTTTATCTCTTTTTGTTTTCCCTTTTTGTCCCCACATAAGGAACCCTGCACTCTGTAGCCTTGTATTTCAATATAAGCACAGAAATAGGTCTGCACTGAAGGGTTGGAGTTGTCAACAAACAAAACCCTAAGTGACATCTTTTCATACAACGACCCAATGGAAGGCATTCATTCAAACAAAAGAAGCGCATTTATGCTGTTGCCTTCAGATGCTTCTGAAAAGGTGGCATGTGTTGAAAGCTTTCAATATTGAATGAATCAATTAAGAAGTAGGTCAAACATAGATAGAGATACTTAGCTGCACATTCTTTGTCCTGCTGTGAAATAAAACCAGACTGAGGAACAGTGGAAAATATACAGCATGTTATGATCTATAGCTCTTATAAGCTTGTACGGTCAATTGCCAAAACATTATGCAGAGCAGAGCACGTTTCTCTTCTCACAAAGAAACCTATTAGTGCTTTGATCCATAATCTTTGAGGCACATTTGACCTCTGTGACAACACTCACGCTTTTCTGTCTTGTCTGTATGATAATAGCTGACTTTCCCTAATTGTGTGGGCACAGCAGGAGTTGTGAATTTGTTGACGCCACAGATACAAATACTGATTCTTAACCTTTTTTGAAGTTCACACTAATATGAGCTGATAATGAACCCTTTTCTCTGCAGATATTTGGCATGTCAAAACAAGAAAGCAATGTGAAAGCCAAATGACACTAATGACATTAATAACAGCTGCATGCTGGATCACAGACAAGTCTCTCTGGTATGCTTAAATGGGATGAAGCAATTATTAATGTTATTAATTACACCTGTTTTTATCTGCTATGAGAAATGAAAAGATCCGCTGTAAAAAAAAAAAAAAAAGGTCAGTTATCTTAAAAAGACACACATCCGGTGTACAGCGTGAGTGCAGTAAAGTAAATACTAAAAACAAACAGCAATTTTTTCACAAAATAGTTGTTTGCTACACATTATTATCATTACATAAGCCTCCAAGTTGCAACTGAATTGGGACAACTGTCTCTAGTAAATGTCAGTTTACTCATTGTCCTTTTAACACTAATACATTTCAGTTTTCACATTTAAAGATACGCTTTTGAAGCTCTGTGGCTCAATGTTTTGAAAAGTAGGTGCCTGTTTTGATTGTATCTCTTGCTTGGCACAAGGACACGCATTCATGTCGTTGATGTGATACACAGTCCTTTGTCTGGTTTCATGCTATTCCAGTAAATAACAGTAAGTGACAGCCAAGAAATGTCGCAATGCAAGGAAGAGGAAGCCTGCTATCAGGCAAACATGGATGTAAATAATGTACGTTTCAAATTCTTCTAAAAGTCAGCTCGGCAGATGTTGATGTGAGGAAGAAAATACATTCAACACGATAATTAGACCTCATAGATACACACAATGCGTTTTAGTGAATGTAAACTCAATTTTGTTTCCAAAAAACTCCACAGGTAGCTTGACTTATTTTGTGCTGCAGTCTGTCTCAGATCAGAATTGAAAAACTGCAGCTCTATGCAGAGGACAAACGTAGGAGCTGCTTGAGGTCAAACTGCAGCCCACCCACCTATTGATCGGGGCGGACTTGGCCACGTGGCAACAACATCTCAGTCTCTGATGAGCGACATGGTGGGCCAGATATGTTTATAAGGCCACCTTTGTCAGCCATTAAACTCATTTCCTTGCCCATTCATCACTCTGATTGACGGTGCAAACTTCCTCTCTTCATAGCAAGAAGCAGCAAAGTACCTCTTCCAGCCCAGATTAAATCACCAGATAAATACTGAATAAAAGTAGAATTGTTAATGACAAGCGAGGTATGAATTACTAAAACAAAGTAAAAACAAGTAAAAGTAAAAATGGAAGAATAACCAAATGCAATTTGAAAAAGTGCATTTTGAGAGAGATGTAAAAGAAGAAACAGAGCTAGCCTGCCTGATCTCCTCCTGCAGGTCATTCAAGAGTCGCCTTTGGAGTCCCTGACTCCAAAGGCTCGGTCTCCTATGGTTTTTAACCTTGACCTAGGAATTACTAACAGACCTCTGCCGGAGGATCTCAGGCTGCATTCAGGCTCATCAGGGGTTAGTATGTCATTGATATAATCAGGGGCCAACCCAACCCAAAACGTGCTTTAAAAGTAATCATTTAAATTTTAAAATCAAATCTAACACGTACAGGTAACCAGTGTAGAGATGCTAAAATAGGCATTATGTGGACTCTTCTGTTTGATTTTCCTGCATGTCTTTGTCCTTTTTGTACAGAAGCACTGTTACCAACCTTTCTCTGAACCTTCAGCTACCCCTCTATCTCTGTCTCCATCTTTCTGCTTTCAGGCGCAAACATTATCATGGCATCTGCACTGGCGCTGAATAAATACCTTCAGCTTTCACACAAACGCTCAATAGATGTTTATCTGGGTCAGAATTTTTCTACCATTTTGAGGAGAAGGCTGGTTTGAAGATATACGTCTCATCTTTTGGTAATTTTAAGAGTATCAGTTATTTGGTAGCTTTCTTTCAATACGTTGGTTTATAATCTTAAATTGGTGCTACACCCACTTCCCTTCCTTCGGTCTGTTAAGCTTTGCCCTGCCCTGTTTGGGCGTCTATCATCGTGATACTACTCATTAGCAGTGTGGTTAGACCGGATTGCTCAGGACTACATACATCAGGTTCTCGAGGGCCTGGGAAAGCTGGCTGCTATTTCTGATTCTTATCCAAATCTACGAGCCATGGCGGCTGACGGCAGCAGGCAGGAATGGAGTGCATGTTTTTTATGTGAAACTGCTTATGCTGCTTCTTCTTGACCAGGACTCCCTGAAAGAAGAGATCCTGTATCTCAATGGGACTTTCCTGACTATATAAAGGATAAATAAAATAAAATGTAGGCGTGGGAGAGTGGGAGAGTGCTCATTCTGGTTTCATGTCCTGTCTTCATCAACTGGTTTTAACCCTTTTCTCATGTCAGCAGGGGATACTGTATATCCACTTATATCCAACAGAAGCCGAGCATTCAAATCCTTCTGGCAAAGCCCCACAGACTGAGGCCTCACTTACAAACTTCTCACACAGTTACAGAAACCACCACAGCAAAGAGATTCTGGGACAACATTGAATTTCCAGGAGTTTATTCTATGACAATGATTCTCACAGTATCTGGAAATTTACAGGTTGTTTGTTTGTAGCTAAATATAAAGAACCAGTCAAAAGTTTGGACACGTCTTCTCATTCACTTGAATGAGGAAGAAACTGGGGTGGAAACCAGACTGAGAAGCTTTAACATACCACAGTCAAACAAAGTGTTGTTTGTTTTAGCCATGGAAAATCTTAAATCAAGGCCATAATAGACACCTTGAAGAAAAGATGGCTGCAGGGGATTCATGAATGACAGCTGCTTCAACACTTGGCACATTACAATATGCAGTTTAATTTAACTATTCAAACAGCCTGCCTATACCTCATTTTCAGTGTCTTTTTCTAACTTGCTTATCGCCTTCTTCCTTTAAGTGTGACTGCTGCAGATAAAGCAACATCAGATACAGTCAGTCACAGCGACGTTGTTTGTCTTTGGCTGTTGGCACAGTATCTCATCCTCAGTCGATTTGAATTTACGAGGTCGGCTGGAAAGTTAGGATTATGATGCGTCTGATCCTGCATGTCAATAAAACACTGTTCAATACATCTGCAATCAGACAGCTCTACTGTTGCTGTTAATTGTGCGCATGGGAGGGGGGGATGGGAGGAGGGCAGGGCGCAGTGGACAGAAGACAGATAGATTCATTATAGATGTCAGCTTATGGAGACACTGCAGAGCGGTTTCTGTCACACTGCTGTCAGCTCTGTCGACTGACTAGATTAGGCTATTTTCCAGATGAATTTAAGATGCACAAGGAAGCAATTTAATACCAGACTTACACAACCAAGGGCAGTGGCTTATTTCCACTATATTTAAACAATTCAACAGGCAGTTGATTTTTTCCACATCTCTAAGATTGGCTCCTAACAGTCTAAAGAAAATTGGTGTAAAATGAGCTGCTTTTGTTCAAAGAACAGTATGTTTATTAAGGAACAGATGACCAGCCTTTTGTTTGCTGGATGTCTTATTAGCTGCATTGCATTCTGGTCCATTTTCTTTTAGTGTGTGTGTAGAAAACCTCCTTTCTGCATCTCCTATAATGGATTTCTCCCTGTGTGACTGTTGGAGTGTCATCACCAAATGTCAGTTTCATAAAGAGGGCCTTGCTATTTGATCCTGAGCTTCTGATGCCAAAACAGAAATGCACAGTACACGCAGCAGTAGCTACTTTTAACTGTATTAGTTGAAGTTTCAAGCACTGATCAATAACATTAGACTGGTTGATTTTTTTTGCATTTTTTGTTCCTAACACTGGTTATCAGGTAGTGATGGAAAGTGGTAGGCGACGTAGCTGAATAGACAGAGAAAAGAGCACCACCTACACAAAAGTCAAACTATCCACAGACGTGACAGGACTGCTCACTCTGTTTGATTAACAGGTGATGTCTCAGAAGTGTTGCGCAAACAGCAGCATAAAGTAATCCCGAGCAACAAAGACAAAGAAAAACAAGCACACAGGTTCGTCACTGTAGTAATCTAACTCTTTAGATTTTGTGGTCATGCAGAACAGACAAATAATGACATCAGTTGGAGATTCATCTTAATATCTAGTTTCTCACCTGTACACAAATCTAGAATGACTGCTTCTTGATTACGGTTTGAACAAACACTTGTTTTCTTCCAAGGACGACTTGTTCTTTTCAGTATTAACTCTGTTAGGTGAATAGGACTCACAGTAAGTAACTTTAGGTATGTAACTGTATAGCACCTTTCAAGAGCAGAGACATCACTAAGTGCTTCACAGAGGAAATAAAGCGTAAACAGACATAAGACACAATAAAAAACATAAATAAATAGAAAATAGAAAACTCACACAAAGGCAAGTCTAAACAAATGGCTTTTGAGCTGCTTTTTAAAGGTGTCTACAGATCTTAAGTCCAAAGGGAGAGAGTTCCAAATTTTAGGAGCCACAACCTCAAAAGCACAGTCTTCTTTAGTTTTAAACCTAGATCAAGGAACAACTAGCAAACCCTGATCAGAGGACCTTAGAGACCTGCTGGTGACTTAGAGCTTCAGCAGATCATGACAATCAGCAATCAGAATCAGTGTCACATGAGGCCTTTTGGAGGACCCGGTCAAGAGTTTAGCAGGAGCATTTTGGACCACTTGTAAACAATCCAGGGATGTTTTGCTGAGGCAGGAGAAGAGGGAGTTACAGCAGTCAAGACGGGGCGATATAAAAGCATGAATTAACATTTCCACCTTCGCTTGAGACACAATGAGCCTGAGCTTTTCAATGATTCTCAGCTGGAAAAAAACAAGAGCGAATCACAGCTGACTCACTGTTTAATAGAACACAGTGTATTATCTCAAGTTACTTATTTATTTTCTTAAACCTTCTGACCTATTAAAAGTCTCATTCCGTCAACAAATATTTTTGGTTCTCCAATACCATCTAGTTAATCAAGCTGAGAAAAAAAAGTTAACTATCTTGATATAAAATAAGTCTAGAGCTGCAACGATTAGTCGATTAATCGATGAGTCGATGAATAGAAAATTAATTGGCGTTTATTTTGACAATCGAATTATCGTTTCAGTATTTTTTTAAGCTATAATGCCAAAGATTAGCTTGTTTCAGTTTATCAAATGTGAGGATTTGATGCTTTTTTTGATGCACATGATAGTAAACTGAGTATTATTGGTTTTTGGACTGTTGATCAGACAAAACAAAACATTTGAAAACATCACCTTCAACTTAAGAAAGTTATAACCATAATTTTTCGCAATTTTCTGACATTTTATAGACAAACAATCTAGAAAATAATCGGCATATTAATCGATGATGAAAATAAGCATTAGTTGCAGCCCTAAATAAGTCCAATCTATTTTCTCTTTGAAAATATATCCGCTCTCTGCTTCCTCTTGCAGTGCACCATGATGTTAGTTTTGTAAATCAGACTTAAGGTCAACTGACTCGTGACTTCACTCTGCATTTATGAAGGTTGAAAACATAAATTTCATCAGTTTATGTACCTAAAATATTGAAGAGGTTCATCAGAAAGCTGACTGTGTAAACTGACCTGCTCAGTTCATGACCTTACAGTGATGAAGGTAATCGCATAATAGCTTCAATAGCCAGAGTATTGCATTCACTGCAATAAAATTGAATTATGGGCTTGCATGTATGCCCACTCAGTGAAATTCCTTCTATACACAGAAGAAACCTTGTTTCCACTGAGGCCAAATTTACAAGAACCCAAAGCTGATGAACCACCTGTAGGAACCAGGATTAAAATTAGCCTTGACCTCAGCTGGTGTCCAGTGGAGATCTCTGCTCTCTGTGAACACTTTCATCCAGAATTGACATTAAATAGAAATATATTTCATTGTATTTTTTCCTTGAACTACACATTTCATCAACATCTACGTAAATGTACAGCAGACAAAAAACAGTCACTAGTTGTTCTACAGACCCAAGAATATTCAGTTCTGGTTTGATCAGACTGCTGTGACCTCTGACCTCTGTGCTTTTAGTCATGTGTAATGTTACCACGCTAGAAACCGAAGCGTATCCTGGTTCAGATTCAGTTTGTCTTGTTACATTGTGACTGTAAACTATCACCTGATGTGTCACTGCATTGAAAACACAGAAGTTTATGTAAACAACATGACACACAATAACAGTGTTTTTACGATGAGCTGTAAATGAGGGTTTGACACTTATGAATCATCGATCAGTTTGTGTCAACACTGACGCTTTGTTGTGTTGCTTGAAGACTAATTAATATGTGCCATCACAGGAACAAAGGCGGTGCATTGCATCGTGGGATTAAAGTAATGTACATACTATGGACACTGGTTTGTTTGTGGGAATATTGAGGCGACGCTTTACTGGTGGTCGAGTTTGCTGTGGTACATTAATGACACCCATAAAGGGGCTTTGGTCAGAAACAATGCACTGTTTGAACACAGCTGATCATGTGTTCATGGGCCGTATCAAGACCCCCCCAGCCCAACCCTTCTCCCTACTAGCTATAATTTCCCTTCCCCCACTTTTGTGTGTGTGTGTGTGTTTTTTGGGGGTTTTTTTTACATTTTGTTTAAGGTTACTTTTCAGGTCTCTTTGTGTCAGTCCACCACTCATTCTTATATTTCAGTTAATTTGATATAGTTAGGCTTAAAAGACAGCAACCTTACATCAGTGGCGACACATAAAAAGAGGTAGAAATCCTCCTAGAACCACATCAGATGGTACTGAGTCGTTCTAGGAGGATTTCAACCCCTTTTTATTTTGAAGTTTTAGGGTAAAATCATTTAAATTGGTAAACTACAGTCTGTAATGCTCTGTCAGTTTGTATAAAGAGGAATTTTCCATTCAGCTTGATAAGTGTCAGCAGTGAACGTCCCCCCACCCAACTACATGCAGTTTTCACACATACATGCACCAGTGCACTGTTTCCTCTATAGATACCAGTTCTCGCTGAAAAATATAGGTTAAACATTGAAAAGAGTAATGAGAAGTCGCCCGCCCCTAAAACCATGCGCCAGAGTTTCAGTGATATTTTATTAAACTTTGAACTCTGTGTGTGTGTGTGTGTGTGTGTGTGTGTGTGTGTGTGTGTGTGTGTGTGTATATATACATGTTTGTTTGTGTGTGTGTCAGCGTCACCTCAAGGTGATTGAAGTGATTGGCAGGTGTAAGGGAGCATGTAGATGATATCCCCTGGTCTCCTCTCAGTTTTGGTTTTCAGTTGCAAAGCCTCTGTTTTGTGCTATGTGACACTTGTGTGCTACTGGCTTGCTAACTGCCATTTGCATTAACAGTGAAGTGAACCCCTCCCCCCCTCACACGCACACACACACACACACACACACACACATATACACTCCCCCCCCTTACAGTATTACCTATCACCACCACCCACCACTGCTGCTTTGATGACTGCGAAGCTGCAGCAACAGGCTGCTCTTTGGTAACTGATTATTTGCAGTATAAAACCGCTTTGTTTTCTGAGTCTAAGGCCTGTTTATAATTTATCTGCAGACAGGCTGCCTGTCGCTGACCTACATACACAGCCAGCGTGGGAAACATCAGTCAAACGCTAAATACTTGTTCATCTGTGGCTGTGAAGTCTGAAGTGTTGACACTCTGGCAGCTAACAAGCCAGCATTTGGTTAACTTTCCACTGCCACCATTTGTCACCATGACAAAATGTTGTCTTTGACGCAACAAAAGACGTGTGTAACCCTTCACCAACTCGTCTGTAATTTTTCTCCAGTGTTCGCTTTTTGAGGTGCTCGGAAAAAAAAGTTAATTAAACGTCAAGTTTTAAAAAGCCTGCAGCCTATTAAACAATCTGGAAATGTACAGTCTCTGAGTCAGCTTTGTGGTTTTAATGGGCTTTTTTTTTTTTTGTTCCAGGGGATTTGGTAGACGGGCGTGAACTGGCTCCCAGCGTTACCAGTTGGCCCAGTTTCTAGTCGTTTATCTAGTTTCTTGTCGTTTATCTGAATAGCAGAGCTTTAATCCAGGAGGGGCCCCAGTGCACATACTATAGACATGGAAACCTAAGCCTGCAACAACCACACCCACCTCGTGCCTGATAAAGTCTGTATGTGGGTGGGTGGATGGGTGGCAGGGAAGTTATAATGTACATAAGGCTTATTATATACGTGGAGCTGAGAGAGAAAGAGACAAACATGAAGAGTCAGAAACTGCTGGAAGTTGAGGAACAAATGGAGACGGAAAGAAAGACAGAAAGGAAAGACCGAAAGAAATAGATGCAGAGAAGCAAAGCCAACAGAGATAAAGAAATAAAAGAACAATGAGGGGGGGGGGGGGAAGAGATAAGACAGACAGACAGCGAGAAAAGATATGATGAGGGGGAGAGGGGGAGGGGGTGGCAGTGGTCTTGCCGGTTGGACAGGATCCTGATTGGCTGCCTTTGGTAAACCACTTGAGCGTCCCACTCTGATGATGTCACCTCTGCAGTAGGACGGAAACACCCCCCCCCCCAACTCACCCCATAGCTGTTTTTTCCAGCCATTGCCCTCCATAATGCAGCTGGTCCATTACCAGCCGCAGGTTGTCGTCTTTTTAAGTCATCCTACTGTATGAAGAGTGATGTACATTTGGAGCCACTGGACAAACCCTGTTTGGTTAAATTTTCTCACATTTTCCAGCTTTTCCGCATTATTTTCCTAGTTTTTGCTGTCAAGCTGTCCAACTAAAATGTTTTTTTTTTAATTATTAGCTACATTTACATGGACTACAGTAATTCAACTATAGACTTTGTTGTAAATAAGAAAATATTTGAATAAAACTGCTTCCATAGTCTGCTTGTAGAACGGTTCCATTTATAAATCCTTTTACCAGCAACAGAGCACAGCCTCCACAGCTTGTTACAGCATCAGTTAACTTCCGGTATTTAACTTCAAACCCTACCATTCTGTCATAGTGCTGACATGGTTTACCCTAATTTTGTCAGAAACGCTGTTTCAAGCTTCTCTTTTTTGCAGCTTTACATGCGACTAGATTTAGATGGTAGAGCATGCGTCATTTAGCAGTTTGATTGCTTTATGTTTCCTGCTGAGAGCCGCAAATTGCAGTGAGAAATGTGATAATTATGGTTTACGGTATAAATGGGACTTAAATCCTCTTCAGGAATTTGATTAAAATGAATTAATTGGTTTATTTTGAGTGTGTCCTTTCCAGGCATTTTCTTATTGGAAGTAGGGCTGCAACTAACAATATTTTCATAATCAATAAATCTGCCACTTTTTTCTTGATTAATTGATTAATTGTTTGGTCTGTAAAATGTCAGAAAATAGTGATAAATGACTGTGCAAGAGTCAAGAGTCAAAGGTGACATCTTCAGATGTCTGAACAACGGTTCAAAACCCAAAGATGTTTAATTAACTATCACATATGCCAAAGAAAAGCTTTAAATCATCACATTTGAGAAGTGGAAAACAAGAAATATTTGGCATTTATGCTTTAAAAATGACAATAAGCCGATTATTCAATTATTAAAATAGCTGCTGAATTTAATTTAATTGTCTGTCAGTCGATTAATCAACTAATGGTTGCAGCTCTAATTGGAAGTATTGTCTCAATCGGATTATTTTAAAAATCTTGCAGTCATGTAATCATAGCCTGTGACTTTGAGTACAGGATTCCTTTAATATATCAGTTACAAAAAAAACCTGGACAAACTGTTAAACCAAACACCATCACATAGATATGCTAACGTGAGCTGTGACACCTGGACATGTGATCAATGCAGTCTGAATACTCTCATTTATATACTGTCACTTCCTCCAGACGAACGTTCGCATGATAAAATCTGATGTTGAAAAAGGGAATTAGAGTCACAAACGTGACAGCAGGCAGAAACAGAAGATAACAGCTGCAAGAATTAAAGATTATTGTCACGTGTTCACTGATACAAAGCAGCATGCTGTGTCCATGTTTACAGTGAATACTGTATGAGACCTGAAACTGGATATGTATGAGTAAAAGTGATACCGTGAGCCAGTGTGTCCAGTTCACACACTTCACTTGTAGGCTGCCAGCTCCTTCAGTTGGCAGGGAAACAGCAAAACTTATCAACATGCCGCCTTTCAGCACCGTAACACTATAATTACTAATCTTTAAATCGCTGTGAATCACATGAAAATCTCAGCGTTGCTCTCTCTGACTACTGGTGTCATAAAGTAAAGGATTTTGTTTCTGTTTGAGTCTCTCAATGTGTGTGTGTGTGTGTGTTTTAATCATTTGAATACTGAAATGAATGCTCTCCAGTCAGCAGCCATGTTATTACATCTGGACCAGCAAGGATCTAAACCCTCCTGTTTCCATGTGACAGCGCACCCAACATGACACTAGGGAAATATTTGTTTGTGTGATTAGGACACAGAGAGAGAGAGAGAGAAAGAGAGGTATAGAGAGCGAATAAAGCAACGTCGGGGGATGGGAGTAGGGGGGTAATTTCCGAGATTTATGGCGCGGCACTTCACGAAATGCATGCATCCTGTAATTAAAACTCCCCCCTTTGCCTCCAGCAGGCCTGTACATTAGCAGGCATCCCCCCACCACCCCAACCACTTTAACCCTCTTCAGTCCAACAATCTCCACCCCACCACCCCCCCCCCTCACCCCCCCACCCACTAGATAATAAGATCTTATGGCGACTTGGCGTCACTAATGAGGGCTGAGTGCCACAATGAGGGTCAGTCTGTTAGTGGTTAGAGGCCACTGCTGTCACCATCATACACGACTTCAGCTGGACAAGCTTTTCATTTTTATTTTCTCTGGGCGGGTTAAATCTTAAAGTAACTGACCGAAACTTTCCTTCTGCTGAAGCCGTAGGAGGAGAAAAGGTGTTTTATTAACTTATTGATGTGGTGGCAGAGTAGCTTAGTAGTTGGCAAATAAGTCCACATGCACATAAATTTTAATCAGACCAGTTTGAGTTTTAGTGCACTCATTCACTGGTGACTTTATCAGTGATGAAGCAATTACAGGTCACAGGTTAAAATTGAAAATCAGTCACTTCTTTTTCAAGCAAAACTGTCAAATATTCTCTGGTTTCAGCTTCACCAGTTTCAGCTTTTCTCTGTTTTATATCATTTTAAACGGAATATATTTGGGTTTTTGACTGTTAGTCCCACAAAACAAGTAATTTGAACACGTTATATTTGCTTGAAAAATGACCACGATTGATGAATGATTAATTGATCATCAGAATAGTTGATAGAAATTATTTTCTGTCAGTCAAACTAATCAATGGTTAATCGAGGAGTCCATCGACTGAAAATTAGTCTGCAACTATTTTGATAATCGATTAATCGTTTCAGTCAATTTCTTAAGCAAAAGTGACAAAATATTCTTTGGTTTCAGCTTCTCCAATGTGGCAATTTGAGAAACAATTTGACGTGAAATTGAATATCTGAAGGTTTTGGACTGTTAATCAGACAAAACAAGCAAATTGAAGATATCACAGTGGCCTCTGAGAACTTGTGAATGCAATTTTTCCACTATTTCATAGGCTAAATGATTAACTGAGAAAATAATCTGCAGATGAATCAGTAAGGAAAATAGTTGCTGCCTTAATCATTTCAGTTGTCGTGCATCATGGCAAATTGCGCCATTTTTGTGCTGAGGTTGTTGCTTTCCTGTAATGTGATATTTGCAACATAAGGGTTAGCCATGGTTCCGCCTGCTAGCAGTGGGCTTTTATGACGCCTGTGTAGTAATAATATGCTGCTTTAGTTCTGTTTCTGTGGTTTTGTTTGGTTGTGCTCAGTTGTGCATTGTGTGTCACAACATGCCGTTTTCAATAATAGATTATGAAACTGGATTACCTCACGTAGACTGTGTGATATTGTTAACACTCGCAGAACTGTGAGCCGTGCTGACATGTCCTCGAGTTAGGTGCTGAAGCTGTGGCCCGTTCACTCTCTGATGAGAGAGCAAATGTTAGCATTAAGTGTATGCCATGTTTTGTTGACACATAAATAGAAAGACCTCCAACATGATGATGTTTCGCTGTCGCACTGGCAAACCACGCTGGAAAAACAACCACAGGCTCAATGGCCTTACTGTACTCCCCCGAGTGGGCGCCCCACTTTTACTGCTAACTTTCACTGAACTTTCCGGAGCCCGGGGCCCCGCTAGCAGCTGGACCCACATCAGGTTCTCATCAAGCCAGGCTGGTCCACAACATTTCTCTACGTGTCTGTTTCTCTGTCATCTCTCTGTATGATCAGAAGGCAGCTGATTGGTTTCTCATGACTGATCTTTAAGGCTGATTTATTTTGGCATTTTTGTCAAGACGGTGCTTCTCTTGCTGTCGCACATTGTGGCATTGGTTGTCATAGTAACAGTGACATCATGAGGTCATTTTTGTCTTCCATCTATCATCACATATTGAGATTGTTTTTGTGATAGCAGAATACCCTGTTTTCTCTCCACAGCTGTATGAACTGGATGGAGACCCAAAGAGGAAAGAGTTTCTGGATGACCTCTTCAGTTTCATGCAAAAAAGAGGTACGTAACTAACTTGCTTTCAGATTGTTGTCTGGATGTTTTTAACTGTTTCTATTCTGAAATATAGTTTTATGTTGTTTTTGTCTGTAGTCTATTAGTACTTATTTCCTGCATTTTAGTAATTAGTGTCAGCTGCATCAAAACATCACATCACATTTACTTCCATTCAGTTTCTTATCTTGTCATATTATATCTCCTCACTTCATCTCTAGCCAGTGTCCTAGCGAGAGTCTTAATAGATAGGGGATATAGAGAGGACGATCTCCCACCCGTCTTTCTCTTGAGAATCAACACCGACTACTCGTCTTTCACTCCGATGGGTGGGGTCTTTATTCATTTCAGATATGATTGCTTTATGGTCGTGCAACCTGTCGTCATTCCCAGGCTATAACTAGAAAAGACACGTCGTATCAGTGCCTGGGAATGGATTGGTTTACATTCCCGCCCTGCTGCTTGCCCACACTTCTACACTACACACACACACACACACACACAAACACAAACACTGACTCAGCCACCCTGCAGGATACTTATACTGGTGCCATACACAACATCAAAACTGTAAACTGAGGCATAATTTCTCCTCATCCAGACATCCATGTCCTATTGCAAATTGTGCAAGATTGTAATTTGCATGTTTTGGCAGCAGAAATTTCCAACGGCTCATTGTAGATGAAATACTAGGCAGCCGTTTTGATTTGACAGGTTGAATTATGTCTTATATAATCAGATCAGTGGGCCAACGACTGACATGAGAGACAACAGACATGTGCTCACAACTGAAAAACCAGCACTAGATGTTTACAGTGTCAGAGCTATCGCTAATGGGCGGGTCTGCCGAGTCCACTCTGAGAATCTGAGAGTGCCCTCTACAGGTCGTACTGATAACTGAGACATCACCCCTCAATACACAGAGATTCATCATATTTAATGTCAGCCTGAAGGTTGTGTTTGTGATCACTCAGTGTCTAAGTTAATGTAATTTAATGAAGGCTTTGATCTCACTTAATGGGAAAAGACATTTGTTACAGATAAATACAGAATTGTAGATGTTTTTGATTCATTATCACTGGTATGAGCCATAAGTATGTCAAGCAAACAGTTACTGGTTTGTCCATTTTGTGAGACACATTTACAAACGATAAGCTTTCCTCCTCTAGAATGCGTTTGTCTCGCAAAATTAAGAAGCATCTGTTACATTTTGAGATCCTCCAGCTCCTTCGACAGCTGGAGGGTGAATATAGTTTCCTGACCAGGGTAAAATATGCAGGGTGGAGAATAAATATGTCAATAAATAAACAGTTGGCTGGTAAAACAGTGAAAATGGCATGTTGTGAAGTTTAAGGCCTACAGGATACGCTTTCCAAATATATGCCGAACTTCAGAGATTCCCAGCAAGAACCAGTCCAGGAAAATATTTAAAGTATTTAACTGTCTATCCAGTGTCAAACTACACTTATACATCCTGTATATAATGGTACGCACCTTAATGTGAACATTTTTGTATTTATTATGTATAATGGGAACATTTTTGTACTTATTGTTATGTGTATGTTAGACTTTTTATTCTGTATTAATTGAGCACACTTGTCTCTTGTCTATATATGTTACACTGTGGCACTGGAACGAAATTTCACTCCTCTGTGTGTCCGGTGCATCGACAATAAGCTTGACTTGACTTAATTATGTAAACGATATATGGACATAGATAATGTAGGGTAACCACTAAACTCACTGCCACTTGTTTATTGAACAGAGATAAGAGCTGTTGTATTTAATGTTATTTTATCTTTACTATTAATTGTCATGTTTGTTATTGCTTAATACTCATATTGCATGCTTATATTCTAGTTTTCCCCCTGCTGTCTATGTACAGGAAGCTGCATGCTGTAGACATTTCCTGCCATGATAGAGTTTTGTTTTTTTTTTTTCTCTGTTGACCTTTCCGCTCTGTGTATCTGTTGTTCCAGGAACTCCTGTGAATCGTATTCCCATCATGGCCAAGCAGGTCCTGGATCTGTACATGCTCTACAGGCTGGTAACAGAGAAGGGCGGCCTGGTGGAGGTCATCAACAAGAAGCTGTGGAGGGAGATCACCAAGGGACTCAACCTGCCTACCTCAATCACCAGTGCAGCCTTCACCCTCCGCACACAGTCAGTACACACACACACAGAGTTTTTTTTCTCTTTGGTCTTTCACAGCTGAAAATTACTCATTTTGTTTCATTTTGGCTTACTGGATTCAAACATTTACAAGCTAAACATGCACGTAGCTTGTTTATTAGGCAGTTTTGCTGACCATTATCTTGCCAGAGTTTAAATCAGCAAAAGCGGTTCAAGTTTCAAGTAACTTTAGGTAGCCACAACTGTCATAACCGTAATCATTTTGTCCCGCTCAGCTATTCAAGCATGTGGAGCCGCTGGCTATCAGATGTCAACAACCATTTCGTTTGACCAATTAACCCCTGTGTTTGAAGTCATTTCCTGTAGTTGTGTCAGATTGCAGTACGTTCTCACTCCTGATTAGCTGCACCACAGATCTCTTCTTACAGGAACAAGTCTTGCATTTTCAAGCATCTTGTACCATTATTTAATATCTCCATTTATCGCTTCAAGTTAATGTCCATCTGCAATAATCAGGAGCTGCTACTGTAGCTAAAGGGGTACTCAAATGATTTAATAATTAGTTGTATTTCCATAAAGTTGGGGGATTTGTAAGAGTCAAATTAATAAAAGAAGCCACAGAGGCATGTGTAGTCTCAAGAATGAGTCGAACTCTAAAAACAATGACTCTGACTCTTCCCATAATGCAACTTGATAACATCTTTTGTTAGTCCCTCCATGCCCGGTAAATGGCCTTGTCTGTTAAACTCCTCCTCACATTTTTTCCACAGGATTTCTCTTAAAAATGTGTAGCATCCAAGCCTAAGCTGAGAAAAACCTGATGACACCACCCGCATTACTTTTTTCTGATTTTAAAAAGCTCCATCCAGAGCCACAGGAGACGTTTTCACAGGTTCAAAAGTAATTCCCAGGATGAGCAAACTGATCTTGATGTTTAAAATTGGCTGACTTGCCCTTTAAGTTGAGTTTAAGTTCATTTTAAGGCTTTGCATATGTTTTAGGAACAGATTTTCACCAGAAGGCCAAACGTAAATGTCTCAAATACACTCAGCTATGTTAAGAAGCTGCTAACCAAACATAAATACACTGTGTCCCTTGTAGATACATGAAGTACCTGTACCCGTATGAATGTGATAAGAGGGGTCTGAGCAACCCCAACGAGCTCCAGGCGGCCATCGACAGTAATCGGCGGGAGGGCCGACGACAGAGCTTCGGCAGCTCCCTCTTCACATACTCCCCCAACGGGACGCCCACCATGCTCTCCTCGCCCAAGATCCCCAGTGTGGGCATGACAGTGAGCACCAACGGGGCCTCGCTGACCCCCATCCAGAAGATCAAGAAAGGTGAGATTCACTGTTGGAAGGAAGTGGTGTTTGAAATCGATGTCATTTTGAGTTATAAAAAACATTAAATTATCTGTATACATCTGCCCTGCACTCGACTGCAAACTGTTTCTTGTTGGTGAAGGCAGGACGTTGGTTACAAAAGGAAGCAAAGTTAAAACATCTCAGCAGTAAGAGATCTTAACTGGGGAGTTATATGTTTCTCATGTTAGGTTTTTGTGACAGTTTGTTTGTCACTTTGCTCAGGGAGGAACCTAAATATATCTGTGCTAGGCAGATCACATCAACACATCATATTCAGCTGAACGCGCAAAGCTGAAGTTCCTCTTTTCTCCTTTGTCTCCTCTCTGTCTGACTAGAAGAGGAGGGAGGCCAACCTCTACCAGGGATCGGTGTGGCTCGCTTGCCAGCGGGGGCATTGGCAGGTCACTCGGTGGCTTCTGTGCAGGCGGCAGCAGCCCAGGCAGCAATGGCGGCTCAGGTGGCGGCTCTGGAGCAGCTGAGGGACAAACTGGAGGCTGGGGAGCCACCAGAGAAGAAGATGGCGCTGCCGGCCGAGGAACACCACCGACTGCTGCAGAGAGCGCTGCAACACAACCTCCTGGCCATGACCGCCCAGATACCTATGAACATCCGCATCAACAACCAAGGTACTGAATGCATTTCAGCTAATATGAGCAGAACAGAGCAACCAGTCAGACATGATTTTCATGTTTTCACATCAGATCAAAGAGTGAAAGTTCCCTCTGGATTGATGAAATTCCTCCACTATCTGATCAACTGGAGGTGAAAGCTAGAACCTGCTTTACAGAGTTACAGAACTACAATTTCCATATAATACCTCCCAGATGCAAAACTTCATCTTTAACTGGAAAAACCAAACTGTCCCGTCTCCTCTTTGAATTTATGTTTTATCTCTATTAGGTTCAAGAAAATTCATATTTGTCCATCTGTTTACATCAGATAGGATTGAGGTCATTTGGTTCAACAGACATCAATACTTGTGAATTATCTGCATAAAAATTAAAAATGTAACTCCTGGTGATTAGTGACGTTGCCTAAAGGTAACGTGTACATGGATTATAAGAGATGCTGCACAATGCTGCTTTGAGAAATTCCAAAATCTATATTCATGTAACCAGAATTACAATAATCAATCAGCTCAAAGTATGTTCCTCCACAGAGATATGACCGAACCAATCAGTGACGGCAACAGATCTACAGACTTTTCCCTACACTCTGGATTAGGCCAGAAAATGTAGCCAGAAATAATCCATACCATAGCACAGTTTACGTGCTTTGTTTTTGTTTTGTTGAAAAGAGAGCTGAATAGAGGCATTAATGCATATCAGTATTTCTACATCGCAGTTTATGTGGGAAATCATTTAACATTTCATTGTAAAACCCTAGAATGTCTTTGAGCTTAATTTCACATATTCTCACGCTTGCTGACAGTTAGTGTCTCAAAACATTCTTGTCATCTTGCCACAAACCACAGCGCCCAACAGTGAGGAAGGAACTCATAGCAAGCCTATATGTTGACCCGTTTAGCTTTCGAAGCAGCATGCATGCATACATACAGTACACATGTGTCTGTCTATGTGGGGATTCCCTCCTTCTGCTAGCAGCCACTTTGATCTTATAGCTGGGTTTCACTCAGTTTGTGATAGAGCACGCTGTTTCTCAGTAGTGATCATACAAGTGACTTCTAAGAAATGTTCAATTGGATTGTTCTGCAAGTGCACATACAGAGTTGCTTGTGCTGAGACTACTGTGTACTTGAAGTTTGTTTAAAGGGGATATATCCTGCACATTTCCAGGTCTATATTTTTAATCTGGGGCTCTACTGGAATATTTTTGCATGATTTACAGTTCAAAAAACTCCTCTGATTGGCCAACTTCAGGCCGCTCCGTAGGCTTCGTCAACAAACCATGAAACAAACTATGATAGTGGGGTTTCACTACTTTTTCTTGTTCTTAATTCGAAACATCAACTTCTCAAATACAGCTGTACATGGTCAAGCCGAAATATGATCTGAAATATGAGAGTGGGCAAAATGCAAACAACCTCATGGAAAAACCTTAGCAACAACCTTAGCAACCAAGGCTACAGAACAGACAGACGTTTATGAGTAGGCGTGACAAGCTGACGTCAGCTCGTTGGCAAGGTAGAAAGAAACGTCACAAAGCATACAGAGCAGGTTGAAGCCCTGGATTTTGACTTACAGGGAGCCTTTCTACATACGTTAACCTCAAGTTTTGGAAGTTTGACCACAGATTTGACATAGATATCCGCCATCACAACAGTATATAAATAACAGAAAAGACAAAAAGCATAATATGTCCCCTTTAAGTTTGTTTTTGATTATTTGGTTTAAAGATAATTAAGGGGAAGGTCAAGGGGAGGTCACTCTTGACTAGTGACTAGTGATACAAAGACATTTTGGATATTTATGTAAGTGAATGGGTTTTGTATGAGTGAATACACTTTAACTCTCTGGTTTGTCTGTCTCATAGACGGCAGGCAGGACTCGGCCCTGAACCTCACCACCAACGGCACAAGCAGCATTAGCATGTCAGTGGAGCTCAATGGAGTCGTGTACACAGGTGAGTTCCTCCGTCATGTGATGGCTGCCTTTTTTTCTCAATTTAATAAGTATTTTATGTTTAAAGGAATAGTTCAATATTTTGGGAAAAAGCAGCCAAACCAGAATCTGTTGTCAGAAGGCAAAAGTGTTAAACTGATCAGAACTAACAAACTCGAAGGCAGGATGAAAAGCCGGCCATCATACAGAAAGATGTGAGGCGGTAATTTGGATGATAATATAGTCTTGTATTCGTAACTTTCTTTGTAAAGTATACAGGAAAAATGACAAGTGTGCAGAAGTGCAAACCTTACTTTCTCTCCACTGCAATAGAGGATGTGAATATCAGAGTGCTGGTTTCAGAAAGTTACATAAATTGTCGGACACAGCATCACAATACAGACTACGGAAAGGTAGGGAGGAGGCTGTTTGACCATGTAGCCAGAGATGCTCATAAGTGCTGTTGTTCATCAAAAAAACACTCACAGCACACAACTCTCCCTAAAACTTCGAGTACGGATTAAACAAACAAGGTACGATGTGTTAATTATCGAGCTTTAGAGGTGCTGGTAGGTTATTTTTGAACTTTGGACAGAGCCTCTAGCTGTTTCCCCCTGTGTTCAGTCTTTATGCTAAGCTAAGTTAACTCTCTCCTGGCTCCACTTCCATATTTAACACACAGATATGAAAGTGGTATCAATCTTCTCATCGTACACTTGGGGGGGAAAAAAATGAAGTAATAAACATATTTCCCAGAAAGTTGAACTGTTTCTTTAAATTGAATTTAAAATATAAAATTCTTACTTTTAATTTTGGGATTTCTTTTATCTTTTTCTTTCTAGGCGTTCTTTTTGCTCAGGCAGCAGCAGGGTTGGCCTCTTCTGGTGCATCCGTCTCCAACAAGGTCGTCAGCGCTCGTGTCGCTCCACCACAGCAGCAGCAGCATCAGCAGCAGAACACACCTACCTCAACCTCAACCTCCAGCAACCCATTGTCTTAACAAACCCTCAGCCTCCCCCCCTCTTCCTTTTTTTTATTACCACGCTAAGTAAAGCCAAAAATCAACCTCATTTTCTACAGAATCTATGCCAAAAAGAGAAGAACCATAAACCGTACAGAAAGACACAAACTGAAACTCAAATCACTTGAAGTACACTATCTCAGGTTTTCTCTCACCAACTCACCTCTTTTGTTCTTCACAGCCAAAATGATTTTGAAAAAAAAATCCCGATTTAGAGCCAGTATATGCTAAACAAATATGTATGCACATCCTGTGAATTATTTATTTCTGCATAAATGTACAGACTATCGGAGAACAAAAGAGAAGGTAATAACTAGGAAGGGTAATGCACTGTTTACACACACAAACACAGCTACTGACTGACAGCAATGTTTTATCCTCTAGGGGAGAGATTTTTTTTTTAAATTTTATTTTACCTTTTCATTGTCATTATTATCATTATTGTTATTCTCATTATTGTGTTTTATCTTTTAAATCTTTAACAATCCTCTCACTGCAGGAAAAAAAACCTATATATTTAGAATTCTATGAAAAAAAAAGAAAATATGAATATCCTCTATTTTTAATCAGAAAAGCTTTAAAGGTATATGTTGTTTCTTCAGGGCATATAACGATGTACCGTTGTGACCTCATTTTGTGTAAAACCTTATAACCTTATTCACATGGCAGCCATTCGGGGACTCTATGTGGAAGAGCGAGTCCGGTCCAGGTCTACACACCGGTTGTGTACTGAGATACACGTCGTATCAATGCCAGAGATTCTCCAGTGAAATGCAGATTTCGAGAATCTGCGAGCAGTTCGGTTCACTCGTTAATATATTTGGTCCATTAACGCCGGTTACGAGTCGAGGTTGTAGCTCATTAACTAGAATGCTACATAGCTGACGTCCCTGCTGAATTCAACCAGTCGTTGTGGTTGCTCTTCCCAAGACAGCTGGCTAATTTAATCATTTTTATACAAAATCTTCACCTGTTTCTTGACATGAGGCCAGTTCAATACATATCTATGCCAATGTTGAAGGTCGTTTGTCAGGTTTAGTGTTTGAAAAGGCCGTTGTAAGAGGAAGGTCAGTTGTGCAGGTGGGAAAATAAACCAAAGCCTCCCTTCAGGGGTTTTTTCTCTTGCTGCATTTCAACTCGAGTCTCAGCGGCATCCACACGACTGTTCCTGTTGCTCACAGGAGTCACGTATCCATTAAATCCTTCTTGTTGTTTGAGACACTCACAAGGACAATCAGGTGATGCTATCTGTGCTTCAGAAGAAACTTTTCCTGACAGTTATTTCAGCTCATATCTGACGTTTTGTTGTTGCTTTTTGTATTATAGATGACAGATGCGTCTATTTTTTGTTTCAGCTTTGTGTTTTGCATGACTTAGTGCTTCTTCTGATCCAAGTGCTCCTTATCCTGTGCTGTGACGAGGACCAGGTCCCTTGAGACTTGCCTGCCACCTGTCAAGGGTTTAACAGAGAATGTCTTGTGATCCTCTTGACTGTTTTTAAATGTTGCTTAATTGGGGCTTTTGACAATGTGAGCTCAGACGTAATCATACATGCGGCTGAGTGCTTGCTTGTGTCTTAGTGTTTGTATGAAACACTCACTGCAGTTATAAAAAGTTAAATCTGCCACAGCGGATATACTGTGTCACTTCATAAGTAGTTGTGTCTCTGCGTTTTGAAGTAGATCAATCATTCAGCTTTTTGAACTTTAACCTGTGTTACCTCTCTGGACTGTTGGCTGTTAAAAATTGTTACTCAACCCCCGACCCCATCTCTACGCAAAGCAGTCTCATTCCTACTGATGTTAGGAAGTAAATCAGGCTTTGTATGTAGGTTCTGTTCTGAGGCCTTAGCACAGCGTGAGATGACCAGAGAGCGAACAGTACCTCCGTCTAATCAGTTTTTACTGTTCCAGTCAAATATCACCAGATGGCTGTCGTTGCTTTGATTCTGGACTCGCTTCTCGGTGGGAAATCGCCACCAGCTGCTACACAAACACTGGTCAGTTTTGGAGAATACTCTTTCTACTTGGACAGAGAGACATATTGTCAAATTCTGCTCTGGTAAAATAGTGAATGTATTGTTGTCCAGCCTCATGTGTTTTACTACTTCCTAGAAAACCAAAGTGGAACTTTAAAAAAAAAAAAAAAAATTGTCTTTCTCTGGAAGCAGAAACAGGATCTCATTGGTTGAGTTACATCAGTGAAACAGATCCACAGGGGTCACTGAAATCTGGTCAAAACATTATAAAAAAAAACCCCACACAAATCATAATGTGTCTTTAGATGTGAAGCAGCTAATAAAACTAGTTTGAAGCTCAGTTACAAATCCACTCCTTCATATATAGAAGGCTACATATTCTCCACAAGGAGGCACTGTTCATTACCAGGCCAGATGTGTACGTGCCAGCCTGCCACCTACAGGCAAGAAAAGTAACAGCAGCGATGGGTTTTATTTCTTTATAGCTACTGTTTCCTTTGTGTGCGTGTTTGAGGTTTTAACTTTTACCGTTGTACCACCTGTTAGCTAAAATAACTTATTAATGAAGCATCGCTAAACTTCAACAGGTGTTAAAAAGAAATATAACTCTGCTCGTGACTTTACACCACCAACTTAGCCTTTTATTTATTTTCTTTTATGTTTTTTCAGCATTTTATATATTTTATTAGATAAAGACTGTAGAGAGATGAAACAAGGGAGAAAGATGCAACAATCTTCACTGCAAATTTTTGTGTATTATTCTTTTATTATATTTAGTAGAAAATGTGCTTAAGTTAAAACTTTTTCCTGTTTAAAATGTTATAGATGAAAACCCTCAAACAAACACACACAAGCAGCAGCCATAAAAAGGAAAAACTGCCGTTTTTAACCCTCATTGCCCGCAGGTGGGAGTATCACAAGTACAGCATCGATTACTTTTCTCAACTTTAGGTGATGCAACTTTGACTTTCTGCACCTGTGTTGCTGAAACTGCTGCTGCTAGTTTCAGGTGCTTTTGCTTCAGTGTCGCTGTGTGTTCGCGTTCATGGTGTTTAGGTGAAAGTTAATGAAAGGGAAGTTAGCGAGGCTATTAAAGCTACTTGATGTTATCGAGGCTATGGAGCAAACAGAGATAACAGTAGAACTAGACTGCATGATTTTCATTAGTTTCCTCCTCTCCTACCTCTGCTTCTTCTCACTGGCTGTCAGTCTCACGTTACTTAAATCCAGTGGGTCTTTTGCGCCGAGCTCAGAGGTTTAACTCAACCAATGAAATTGTTTTTGTGTCAGAGAAACATCTGCAGAACTGAAACTCTAGTCTGTGCTAGATTACAGTTGTTGTCAGCAGCCTTACGCAGCTGGAAGATAATACAAAACCATGTTCCTTTTTATTTGCGAGCACAACTTGCTCTGTTCTAACATTCACTCTTTTATCTCTGGACAATTTTGAAAGTTTTACTCTTTTACAGATCGATAGATTAATTTAATCAAATGCATTGTTTGCATAATGAATTTAATTCGTTTAAAAAGCTAATTGTTTAGCAGATGTTGCCCTGCAGTGTGGTTTCACTGCCAGCGGACTAATCAAACATCAGCCATCTTGCCTTTTTAAAATGTGAATGACATTTATGCAGTTCGGACTCACGTGATGGAGTCTGATTATTGATCAGCTTCTCAGTGTAGATTCTTTACAGGTGAAGTCAGTGCTGCATCCTACAGTGAACAGTATAGGTAACATGTAAAACAGGCAGTGCCTCCTGGCTGCTTCCTCACTGTGGACAATAGATCGACTCGTCTTTAGATACACACACTGATGCTGCACTAGATTCTCTACATTTCCTTTATGCAAAGCATTATCCAGTATCTGACACATATCTGAACCCAGTCACCTTTAAATCTCTTAAATTCAAATGTCTTTTTACACTCTGGGTCTTTACGTCCTAATTTTGGCAGACAAACCTTTACTGTAGGTTAGCATAACATTCTTTCAACCACAAAAAATGTACTTTGCTTCATTGTACTGAATTAATTACTATTTAGATCTGTTGTTTCTAGATAGTTGAATTAAGATTTGACTTGTTTGTAAGCAGGAATTGGCTTTGCAATGTTCAACTTTTGTTCATATCTTTCTATAGCGATGGTGGTGAAAACATGCTATGCTAACCTATGAGAAAAAGGCTGTATAAAAGAAACACATTTACTCCAAACTCTGTACACTCTCGGATTGTTTTACAATATTTATTTAAGCAGATGTCAGCATAGATTTCACATGAATTAGCTTCTTTTGGTCAGCTCAGAAAGCGATGTTTCTCACCACATCTTCCTGAGTAGCAGATGTCACAGTTGCCGGTAATGTCTGACAATCAAATAGAGACATGCTGTGGCTGAAAGAATTGGTTTGGGGGGAGGGCTGCTGGAGAAAGCAAAATTCAATCAATCCTGATCTAAAGGATCAACATTGCTTTTTCAGATCTGACCCTGTGACCTTTTGGCCCCTGAGGCAATATTCAAGCACCTGCCCCCTTTCAATGGATCCATGTTTATCACATATCTATTGAGCGGCTCTGTGAGATATTTGCATTTGAACAGCGGAGGTACTGCATCTCTCTCTCTCTTTCTCTCTCTCTCTCTCTTCTCAGCCCGCACACGGCAGCATCTTCAGGGAAGGTTGGCATGCTTTTAATTGTGTGGTAGCGACAATCAGGAGATGTTATAGCGACACTGTATACCTCCAAACACTCTGACATCCCTTCAACCACAGTTAAGCCACCTTTCTACCTCAAAGACTAAAGCTTTGGCAGATTTCTTCACATCGGCTACAGCAGAGTATCCTGCTGAAGGCTGCATTCATGCAATAAACCTTAACAAGATGATGTTGATGCTGGTTCATAATGAGCTCGCTTCGACTATGAAAGAGATTGTAATGACCACAGACAATCAGATATCGGCTAAAACGTGACTCTCATCTGTAATTTGTAAACATGTTAGTCTCTCAAGGGGAACCAGAGATAGCTGAGGACTCAGTTTAAGCTCCAACCCTTGTAGTAAGAGCTCCCCTCTGTGGCAGGTTTTGTTATGACGCACAATCAGTTTTGTTTTCCTAAATGGGAACCCAAAAATGTCTGACCCAAGTGTTTGAAGGCTGTCCTTCAATATGACCATTTACTGCAAAAAATTTTTTTTAGACATTTCCAATGCTCATATCATCATTTCCTTCCAGTGTTTCCAGAGTTTTCTCTGCTTGTTGGGGTGCAAAATCCTCTGAATCAGCATTTTAAACACTAAAAATACTCCACTTAAACCAGGCTCAAACTCTGTAAGAGTCAGCAGGCATTCGCATTAAAAATGAATTCACAAATTTAAAACACAATTTGTAAACAATCAATAATCAAATTGTCCTGTTTTGCCTGTTTTTCTGGAGTTGTGGTCAGGCAGTTGCCTCCATATCAGAGGCTGATCTGATATTTTAGGAAACATTGGAACCATGTAGCTGTGAAAACTGTATCAGTCTTAACTCTGTAGCACCAAGTATGAAACCTGATGTTGTTCTGAGCTTGAAGAAGAGTTTCTAGCAGACTTCAGGTCAGAATTATCTTTTTCTGAATGCTACCAGCTGCATATACGTGTCTGTGTGTCTTTCACGTGTAGAACCTGCAACTTTCGCTGTTGAGGTGAAGAAGTTTTCATTATTAGATGCAAACTTGCTCGAACTTGACTTCCGGCTCTGCAGTTCTTGGCTTTATTTTTTTTTGTCATAGTTACATTATTGTTTGTTGTGGTAATGCAGTTGAAAGCTTGGATTGATTTCAAAAGTCTTCTTGCTTGGTGCGTACATGCGCTGTTATGTAGATCAGAAAAATAACTTCCCTACCCAAAAGTTTGCTGAGCTAATTTTCACCACATTCTTAACTCAAAAAGCATTTTGTCTGTCTTGGAGTTTGATTTTCTGTCAGTTTAAGTAGTAAATGTAGTTCTGTTCAGGATGAAGTTGCAGCTTCCACTCAGCACAAACCCTCAGACTTTCATGTGATTGGCTGGCTCGCTCTATGTAAAAAAATGTCATAACTTTAAAGTGTTTTACCTTGAAATATTGCTGCTTTTATTCCCACCAGAGCCGTCGTTTAAAAAAAAAAAAACAACAAAAAAAAAAACAACAATCTAGAAATTTTACAAGGTCCAGAGCCGGCAAATTGCCAGAGCGTCTTGCTTGGAAAATTGACTCCGACGCCTTTTCCCCACATGAGGCCAACATGGAACATTTACGGGTTACGGTGCATGTGGGAAAGAGGCTTTTGACTGGACTTCACCACTGACTTTACCTCTGACAGGTGAACTGCGGACGAGGACAATGATGATGAGAAAATAACAAGATGCCTTCTGCTGTGACAATTGTTGAATTAACCTGTATTACTAAGATTCATTAAATAGAATATTTCTGAAATATGGCTTTTTAGGGCTATGGATTATATCATGTTTATATTGTTTGTTTTGTTTGCTCTTTCTTTGCTTTTTTTTCTTTTTTTTTTTTTTTTAATATGCTGTAGCAACCCCAGCACGCAGAGATTACATTTAGAGCAGATTTATTAATATAGAGATAACGATGATGATGACGATGATGATAATGATGATAATGTTATTATTTTTAGGGAAGCATGTGATGTGTGTGCGGGCTTCACGTGTCTTCAGGTAACTTCAGATTTGAAACAAGGCTCTGTCTCTTGTCTCTTACAACTTCTCAGGAAAATCTACCTCTACCTCCAGTTTGATGCATTTAACCCAGTTGGGGCTCAAGTTACAGTTTAGTGGGTACACAAAGAGGGCGTGAGGGCGAACACCAAGGTCCGAAATGAACTCCTGGCAACATACCAGCTCAGTTTCTAAGATTTGATAGTTTCATGATGATAAACATGAGATTGTAATAAAAGAAGACAAGTATTTTGGTATATTTGTATCATTATCTTGGCTGAATAAAAACTAAATATATTCTCAGCAGGTAGTTTTTCACTCTGGTGAGCTTAGAGGTTCATTTTGGACTCTGGGTTGTCTCTCTCTGTCTCTCTGCTTCTCTCTCGGTGTTACAGGTTAGTAACACTTCTGCTGTTTAGTTTATTTGAGCACCAACAACAGGGAACCCACAGCTCAACAGCTAACTACTACTACTACTAGTACTGCAACAAGTACTACTTCTAGTACCACTGTTAGCACTGCAAGTCATTTTCAGTCTGTTCTATTAATGTGTGCTTATTCCTCCTTTTTTTTTCTATAAATGATTACATTTTGATGAATGGGATGTTTCCCGGTAACCACGGTAACAGTGAAGTGGCGGCGGGCAATGCAACTGTTTATTTTATTTTTCTTTTTGTTTATTTTTCTTTGTTTTTTTTTTTTTTTGAAGGGTGAAGAGCTATTCTTGCCTATTTACTCAATATGTGTTTGTGTGAATACTTTAATTTTGAATCTGAAATTAATAAAATATCACCTTTCTTAAATGTCACCACAGCTTTGGATCTTTTTAACGTAACCATAGATTAGTTTAGGGCTGCAAATAATGATTATTTTCATTATTGATTCATTTGTCAATTATTTTCTTGATTAATCATCATATGACTTGGTCCATACAATGTCAGAAAATGGTGAAAAATGTCGATCACTGTTTCCCAAAACCCAAGATGATCCTCAAATGTCTTGTTTTGTCCACAATCCAAAGAAAATATTCAGTTTACTGTCATAGAAGATTAAAGAAACCAGAAAATATTAATGTTTGAGAAGCTGGAATCAGAAAATTTCAACATTTCTTTCTTAAAATGACTCAAAACGATTAATCAATTATCAAAATAGTTGGCAACTAATCAATTAATTGACTAAACGTTGCAGCTCTAGATTAGCTATAGCCTGTTTGTCAGTAATAAGAAAATCAAATGTGCTGTATGTTTTTTCCCCTTTAAATGATAGAAGCTTATTTAAGTCTAATGAATTATTGTAGTTAACAGGACTAAAACTTTTTACAGCCACTACAGCAGTTAAAATTCATATGGGCCTTATATTTATCTCATTATACCTCTTGTTTCTCTGTGTCCAAAACCATATATCACTACATAATTTCAAATTACAGGGAATAAAATATGATTTAAACAGAAATCAAATAGTGTATTGTAGTCGGTCAAGGGTGAATTAATTTAAAGGACATGTTCACAATTTTTCAAGTCTGTCTTAAAACAAGTCAGGTGCCAAAATGAACACTGAAACATGTTTCTCTTGCCATCATCATTCCTCCTGTTCATACTGACCATTAGAGGATCCCTTCATGATGCATTTATAATATAAGTGATGGGGAACAAAATCCACAGTCCTCCTCCTGTGCAAAAATGTATTTAGGTTTATTTGAAGCTGATATGAAGCTTCATCCGTCCAAATTAGTCAAATCAAGAAGATATTGTTTAACGTTACAGTCTTTTTAGTGCCAAATTTCCTATTCCTGTCACTAAACTTCCACTGCAGCTCAACAGGAAAATACTGTCAGTCAAAACACACATGACTAACTCAGACTGCTGAAGCCTCATATAAGCTTCAGATAAACTTTTAAACATCATTTTTTGCTCAAAACAAGGACTTTGAACTTTGTCCCCATCACTTACATCATAAGCAGATTTGGAGGAGATCTTCTCATGGTCAATATGAACAGAACGAATGATTACAGCAACCAAAACCTGTTTCAATGTTCAACATGGTCACCTGACTGTTGTTTTAAGACAGATTTGAAAAATTACGAACTTATCCTTTAACTAAACTTAGCACAAAAAGTAAGGAAATTTGTGTTTGGTAGATTATTTCTTTGTTGTAACAATGCTCCTTGGCAATAAATCTTATACCGTTGGAAAGCCTGTTTATTTCCCTTTTAAATGGTGCCACATTTGTAAGGAACATGCATTTGTGGGATGAGCAGCAGAGCTAAGTATGTGGGTTTGCCAAATCTTCTCTGACAATGCCAAACAGCCTATTTTGCTGTTGCTGTTGACTCTTGTTTTGAGCTTCTGGTACCCCCTGGTGAGCATGGGCCCTGCTACAGTGGTCAGTAGGTGTCTGCTCCAAGAATCGGCATGCCACGTTTGACTGATCTGGATAGGGCCCGTGCGATAGGGCAACTTCAAGCTGGTGTTCCGCAAAACCAAGTTGCTAACTACCCATAATATTTTACATGGTTTTGAAAATTGAAATAGTCTTTAAAGTACTGTCTGTATACACTGTTACATATGTATATACAATGTGTAAATTATCTATGTACCAATGTACACTTAATTCTTGTACATCCATGCACCTTACTGCCATAGAAATATCCATCCATTTCCACTAATGTATAGTGTGTAATAGCATATTAACATCATTGAACAGTGTATACTCAGCAAATTGTATATTATAGTCATGGTTATATCTCTATTTTCTATTCTACACTTTAATTTCCCCCTGATATTGATAAAGAACTCCATCTATCTATCTATCTATCTATCTATCTATCTATCTATCTATCTATCTGTCTAAGTAAAGTACAAGTATCTTAAAAATTATACTTAAAGACAGTAAATGTATTAGTTTCATTTCACCAGTCACCACTAAGTAACTTATACTGTTAATCGCTGTAAGTAATGTTATAATCATTTCTTCAATTTCTTAGAAATCCAATTATTATCTAACGTAGCGTTAACTTTGAGAGGGGAAAGGGGGAAGTAACACAAGTTTTCTGCATTAATCTAGATTAAGACTCACCGCTCATTCATACGTAACACTACAAATACTGCAACGTGACTACAGTCTCACGTTGACGCTGGATTTTTCCAAAGCACCGCCCAATAAAAGCGTCCGCAGTGGTGAACCTATCGCACCCCGGCAGATTTAAACACTAATGATTCGAGAAGAGACGGCGGCGAGCGGGGCGGAGCTACACCGACTCCCACTGCTGCTCAATCACCAGCCTGGCAAGCGAGGGGGGGGCAGGAAAAGAAAGTACAGCGTCGGACTACAAACGACTACATTCATTATATTGTGTTTAAATGTTTAATGATTTCAAGTTATATATGAAAAGCAAACATGAGACTCAGGTCTCAAAAAACCGTTACGGCATTTCCAGAGACGCCGAGGAGCAACCGCCGACGGTCCAACAAAGCAACGCCGAAACGAACGAGCCTATCGGTGACCGAGAGTCCGCTCCACAACAAGGTAAGCATCAACTCAAAGTCAAGTTTATTTTCTCAGACAATAACAGCGGATTAAATCACCTAAAAGAAAATGCTTGTCTTAGCTACCTATTTCAAGAGTTTTCAGCTAATCGAGCCGTCCTCTGTGTACAACGGAGTTAGCCGGGTGCAGCTAACGGTAGCTAATAGCTCTCATGACAGCGGGGGTTGTAGCCAATTCACTGGTAACCGTTGTTGTTGTAGCCGCGGCTACACGATAAGAAGCTTTCCACCCGTTTTCTACTGAATTAGGTTGCTCGTATTTTCTTCGGAGTAACATAAATTATTGGTGTACGACCACCCAAAGCTGCTGCGTGACGTGGTTGAATGAATTATTACGTAAAAGGGGTGATATACAGTCAGTTTACAGATGTTTCGGTTTAACGAGTGACCGTGTTAACTGATGACTTTTCAGCCGAATGCGTCGTGGTTGTCGTAGTGACCGCTGTTGAAAACACCAACACAACACGTAGGTGTCCTTTTAAAAAGCCTTAAACTATCTTAAAATGAAAGTTCGATACACGTCTGGTCCTTTTTTGTCTTGCATAATTTATATTAAATGGTGTCGCCAACGTGAAGCATTCACCTTTCCTCCAGTTATTTTTCTGAAATTCATCTTTTTGAATGGTGTGAACATAATGACAAAGCAGGTTTACTGGTTGAATATGAGACACTTGACGATTGAGGATAACTGTATAAAACCCACAGATAGACCATAGCTACACTGTCAACTTATAGACTACGTTTTGTTTCCCACATTATGAGAAACGTTACCAGAGGTGAATGAGTCTTGCTGAGCACAATTTAACTTACGTAACTGGTTATTAGTAGATGATAAACAGGTGAGTATTGATTAGGCTTTCAGGAGGACACCTACGCCGTCACTACAAGGAAGTCGTCAGTTAACAGGGTCACTTGTTAAACTGAAACACCAGTGTATTAGGCTATATGAAGTTACACTTACTAACTGCAGTTAAAACTAACAGTCTAATAACAACCCTGCAATAATGAGCGTTTTCTGTTTAAAAAAAACAAAACTGTTTTGCAGAGCTGTTGATTCAGCTGTATGGTCATTAAGGTGGTGCTGTAGAGTTTTTAAAGGTAAAGCTGTAACTAGTCCCAGTTTCAAGATATTCAAGCTTGTATCATAACATGCACAGCAACACAGCGAGTGGCACCATTGAAGGCAGTGAAATTTCGCTTTAAGTTCAAGCTCAAGTTCCAATTAGAGTATGAACTAAACATTTACAATCATTTAAAAAGGAGAGAGATAACTACGCATACACACATTATATTGCACAGTTTGTGCCTCCCATGTATCGGCATACATTCGTGTCACAGAGGTAACCAACCTAACCCAGAAGGTTGTTTTAAAAATTTGAATATTTCTGGTTTAGTTATACCTCTATAATAGTAAACTGATTATCTTTAGGTTGTGAACTGGTGGTCTGGACAAAAAAAAGTCTTTTGAGGACGTCACCTTGGGCTTTGGGAAAAATTTTCACCATTTTCTGACTTTTTATTGACCAAACGAATCGAGGAAATAATCAACAAACTAATCGATAACAAAAACAATCATTAACGTTAGTTGCAGCCTACTCCAGTTGAAGCCTCTCATGTATTGGCACATATTCAAGTCACAGGGGTAACCATTGATTTATCTAAAAAATAATTAATCATCAATGTTTGAAAAACCCAGGAGGTTGTTTAAAAACATAAAAAAAAACATTCGGTCCACTGCGAGACAAAAAAGATTTTTTATTTGTTTTTCCAAATTGTGAATCTGTTTCCTGTCCAGGTAGCTGGCAGGCTGCCATCTTTGTTTTGATCTAGAAAGAGAGGAGCAACTTGGGTAAAGGGTTAAAAATCTTTATTATGAGTCAGCAGACAAAATATTTGTTTCATCCAGATAATTAGAAGACTTTTTGGGGGATTCTGTAAATACCTTCAGAGCAGTAGTTTTTAAACGACCTTCAGGGTTTTTCAAACATCACTGATTAATTATGTTTTAGAGAAACTGATGATTACCTCTGTGAGCCGAGTGACTGCTAATACTCGAGAGGCACAAACTGGGGCATTCTGCAGCTAACATTAACGATTATGTTCATTATCGGTTAATTTGTTGATTATTTCATTGATCACATTGGGTTTGGATACAGACTGTTGGGTTACAGACTGTGTCACCTGTATTGTAAAGCACGTGGACAGTGACCCACTTTGTCTTTGTTGGTTCTGTATTTTTCAAATTAAACACGTTGAATAAGTAAATATCCAACAGCACACCAATGTTTTAAACACATTCCCCCAATTTTAGAGAAAAAATATGTATTGGACCAATGAAATCAATCATATTCAACTCTTGGCTCCTGATCCTCAGCAGTCAGTTTAAATCTACAACATACAGACGCCAACAGACGCTTGTAATCTTCCCTGGTGATGCTCTGCTGAGGTTTATGGCTTCATCCCTGCGTGAGGTTGTGAGCTTCAGGATGTGCAGCAGCACCGTGACGTGATGTCCGACAGAGGATTAAACAGCCCAGTTACATATGAGAGAGGGTCCCAGTAAGTAGGTCACCAGTTCACTGTTGTTTATACTTACGGAGCGAGCAGTGTTGTAAGTTTTAATACGGCTCAGATGTTGGTATCTTAATTTGGTGTCACTTGAATTAAAGAAAAAAAAAAAGATCATAGCATATTTACAAAACAGAAATAGGTTTCTGGTAGTGATATACATAAATTATTCACAATAAATAGTGATGCATGATCTGTACACTGGTACAAATACTATAATTTCATTGGTATCTTTTATTAAATATCTTGATGGCATTAAATGACAGATGCGGGGATCAAATATCACTTTCTATTCTCTGGGGATAGACGGATTACAGATTTGCTATTTTGAGTTTAATTTAATTTGCAAAGACTAAAAATGTTGTCACTTTGTGCGTCCTTTGTTTACTGCAGCCTGCAGAAAGTAAAACTCTTAAACTGTTCCGTGTTGTCGTAGTTTAGCCTTTTACCCTTTGTGTCTGTTTCGTATTTAACGATGGCACAACTGCAGCCTACGTGTCAGTGTTTGTCTTTTCAAACTGCTCAAGTTTTATGCACAATGTTGATCACAGTCTGTGAAACTAACAACATTTGTGTGTGTAAATGTTGTATTCCTGATTCTTTAAAGATACATTTGGCATTTTAGAGATGTTTTCACACAGATATTAGGGCTTATTTCAGATTATTAATTTGCAGTAATATACATTTTCACAATAGAGAGTTACCTCAACGGTAAATCTGTTATTATTATTGGCTACATGTAGTGATAGTACATTGTTGTGAGTTACCCCCATCATTCCCACTGCTGCAGTGAAATAGCAGGACTTAACTGGGCATTGCGCTGCTGGATAAATCTTCAGGGCAACATCTGTGGTGGCGTTTTTGTTATTATGGTCTAAATACATCTGAGACAATCACACTGGTCAGTTTCATCAGTTTGACATCAGGCTGACGTAGTGATGGGTATTGATATTGATTTCCTGAATTGATTCAATTCCGATTCACAAGGTCCTGATTCAATATCGATTCAGTTTGGGATATTTCAGTTACAAAGCCAAACATGAAAGAGATTCTCAGAGAACTAATACTGTAAATTGTACAAAGAACCTTCTAACCAGGTGCATTATTAAAAATATTAATATTAATATTAAGAATTGACCCCAAAGCAGTTACATTAATGTACTTTTTATTTAACATGACAAACACACTGCAGCAGTCGACACAGTATAGTTCAACTCTACAGTCAATGAGTATTGAGTGCTTTTATTTAGGGCGGTGTATAAACAACAACTTAAGATTTTAAATCAAATCACCAGGCAGCCAGTGTAAATAAAGTGGTTACAAACATAATCTAAAAAGTTTTGGCGGTGCCTGCAGTGGAGCAGCAGCCGCCATGTTCAACAAGATCTCACATGGCCAGATCTTGCGCAACGAGATCTACAGGTTTTGTTTTTTGTTTGCAGGATGAATCGTAGCTCCACAAAGATGCGGAAGTCAACTTCTTTGTTAAGTTGGATGCTCCAAATAGCTACATTTATTGTAATGTGAAATAACTTAAATGTTTTCCTGTCACATTACAGTTCATCTGCAAAAATGTTTGTACAACTGACTGCATCCATCTACCTATCTGTCCATCATATCTACATAAGTACTGGTTTTCTTTCTCAAAATGTTCTTGTCCTTTAAATAAGTTCTGAGGGCACCAACAGTCATCTTTTAAATATGTTCACATGTGGCCGTTCTGGTGGCCGAGTGGTTAAGATTCATACCATTTATTTGCAACATCACTGCTCTGATGGAGACATTTTGTTATGTGTCATCTTCCTCGCTTTCACTCTTTGTTTCCCTTCTGTCCATAAAGGCTAAAATGCTCCAGAACAATTTTAATAAATATCATTATATCACATCGGTTTGAATATCTATTAAAATATTTAGTCAAGATTATTGTAGTACTTGGTTTTGCACGTATCTGCCGTCTCTAGCTGTTAATAGATGTTCAGAGGTCAATGAAATAAGTTAATTCTGAGTAATCAGAATCTGCACAACAGAATTTAATGATCAATGACACAGAAGAGACGTTTCCTTTCAAAGACTTGATGAAGTTGTTTTTAATTTATGACATCTCATTCTTAATGCGTAGGTTGAAGAGACCTTGGATAATGATTCAAACCACTCAGATGAAGACATTCCCACAATGACGCGGCGACCGCTGCCCCGTGGCCGGGCAAGGAAGAGAGCCATCGCTGTCGAGGACAGAGAAGCGGGTAACAGTTTTGCAATAAGCAGCTTCCACTCAGAGGTCAAAGCACAATGTGTGTTATTCTCAGAGACGCTTCTTCTGTGTTTGAAAATGTTTTCCTGAATCTGAATTCCTTACACTGTTCCCTGCTGTTGTTTCTGTGTCTAGATTTGTCCTTCAAGACTCCGATCAGGCCGATCATGCGTCATGAGCACATCCTGTCAGAGATTAACTCGGTGACTCCTCGTAACTCAACAGCCAGAAACATCTACACGCCCATCGTGCGTTTCCTCACACCCAGCAAAGAGAGTGAGTAGAGGCAGCTGTCCTGGGGGTCAAAAGACTTTAAACACTCTTAACATACATGAATTGAAAACCTCAAGAAGTCACCAGTCCAGACATTTCATGTACGTTTTATGTTGTGGTACATTAAAAATCCAATCCAAAAGACACTTTCACTGCTTTACTGTCTGTGCCGTTCTTCTTTTCTTATGACAAAAGTGCCTCGTAGAGTAAACTCACTAACCAACCACAGCATCAATGTACCAACATCTCTGGTGGCTTGTGGCAAATTCCCATCATGAGTGCATGAAATGGAAAGAACAATGTGATCTTCTTGAGCTGCTCGTCAGGCGTTAATGTGGCAAGTTGACAGTTGGTATTTATTTTATTGGGAGACGATCCAGTATGAGTCATTCCTAAGAGTGTAACAATTCTCCAAATCCACGGTTTGGTTTAGACTTTGACTTTTGTGCCACAGTTGGGTGTTTTTGTCTCACTTTCAGTCTCGGTTTCAGAAGTGTCACACCCCTCGTTATTCCCCTCTGAAAGAGTCAGAAACAACGTTCACACTATAAAGCTCTTCAGTCAATGAGTCTCACTTATTGTTTTGGTTTTTGCTTCATGTGAGAAGCTTCAAAGTGCATCCATGTTGTTGTACGGTGCAGCTTTGTAGAAAAATCAATTGTATGCGTGAGCTTCTATCATTATGACAAAATTTTCATGTATCATATAAAATTCATCTTTCTTTCTTTCTTTCTTTTATTGGATTTATGTTCTTTTCTTTAATTGTTAAGCAGCTTTTCATTAAAGGAAATCTCAACATTATGGGGAAGAATGAATTATGGGAATCTGACATCAGAGATAAACAGACTTGTGTCGTTTACAATCTCAATCTTGTTTTTGTTTTTTATCCAGATGTGAAACGTGCAGGTACAGGAAACAACGTGTTGATGAGCCCAGAACAAGGTGTGTTTGGTTACGGCTCCATTGACCTTCTGGCTGGAGACGAGGATGAAGACGTCTTCAGTCCGTAAGTTAAACACTCAACAAGCTTCAGTGTCCTCTACTGTTAATCTAACTTCATCCCAGATATTCTATTTTTTCATAATCTGGCAGGTTACTTTACCAAATTAAGACACAGACGTTAAAGTCCTGATTTCTGCATAACCAGTGTCGAAGCTTATCACCAGTTCCTTGTGATTCTTTCTCTTCTTAATGGCTCCATTTTCTTTTCCAGCTTCACCTTCATCAAGAACATACCGTCACAGTCCCAGCATTCCCAACCCAGACTCAGAGATATTCCCCCCAAGACCAGGAGCACTCCAGAGGCCACACTGGTGCTCGATCTGGTGAGTTCAGTCCTCTGGATCTTCTCACTCGCTGCACAGAGTGGAAACATTTTAGATCCACAAATAACTATAATGGACTTTGATGAAGCAGTTTTATATCAAGGTCCGATTACGAGCTTCTTTCCTGAACCTGATCAAAGATACGATTCGGTTTGATTGTCATCATGTGACTTAAACTACGGAACTTGGTTCATGCTGTTGAACTTGAGTTTGTATCTACAGGCACTTTTTTAAAAATGTATAATGCATAATGACTTCTATTAATAACAAGATTCATAATAATAACAGCTTATAATATGAACAGTGACAGTCTATTAGCAAAGTATGGATAATTATTGTGATTGGTAGGATGAGTGGCCTCAGACAGGTAGAACGTTTTTGATGCTGGTAGAAGTGATAAATAATCTAAATGATTTGATGATTAATAAATAAAATCACGTTATAAAGGGGACTGTAGTGATGTAGATGTAAACCAAAACCAGAGAGACTGAAAATGCACAAACAGCAGGTGAATCCGCTCCAACAGATGAAGCTACGTTCAACCACAGAGGTTGAAATTGTTTTTATCTGTCTTAAATCTTGGCTTTTAGGCCTAGTTCACACATACACAGGTATAATTGAAAATGTAGCTTTTTCTATCTGTTTTGACCTTTCATCCACACGTAAACTGCGCTTTAGGTCACTGAAAACAGACCTTAACAAAAACTCCTTCCAGTGTGAAGATTTTCAGAAACTCTGTTTCAGTGTTGACGTGTAGAAAAGGAAACCTGAGCTTTTGGCTTGTGGTGTCAGACTGTCTGTGTACACCGTTATCTCCTTTGTTTACATAATGGACACGGCCAAAATAGTGCTGGTTGTAACCTTGCTAACAGGACTTTTTATATGTTGAAACATAAATGTAAAGTTACTGTTCCACTATATGGAGGAACAGATGTGTCAGAAAGCATTACGGAGGTCACTGCTACACTGCTGGCAGCCTGACAGAAATACCTTTTTTTTTCAGGCTTCTGATTGGCCAACATGGCTTTAGGGTTATATCATCAGCTGTTAGTTTAGCGTTCTCTTGACTGCACTTCAGTTGTGTTTTTGTTTTTTTTTTTCATTTTTCATCTGGACAGAGATTTTTTTAAAGCAGTGCTTGTGTGGGCGTTTTTTTGTTTTTGTTTTGTTTTGATAATGAAAGGAGGAAAAACTCAGGTTCAGATTTTTTTTGTTTGTTTTTTTTTTGCTCTTATTTCTATACCTGAGATACCTGTTAGTAGTACATGTTACCCTGTCACATTGTGAAACAGGAGTTTGAGAACATAAAGATCTTTTATTGATTATCAATTTTACAAAAGGAAAAATGTTCAATGTGCACTTGTTTTGGTTGGAGAGATAACTCATGTTAACTGGTCAGGATGTAACCAGGACGGGTGAAGAAAACATTGGTCGTCATATTACAGTTGCTGTTTACTGTTTAATGTGGTCAGTTTAACCAGAGACTGTGTCCTGTCACTATTACACCATAATGACAAGGCAGCACTGAAATAGACTTAAGAATGAGATGGAGGACAACAATGGAAATAAACCATTTGGTTTTATTCTGATTTAATCCTCAATGGTTGTTCCTACTGCTGTGCAGAGTTATTGTGTTTTAATCATTAAATAAAAATCAATCAATTCCTGCGTTTCCAGGAGGAAACCCTGATGTTCAGCTCTCTGAACGTGATCGAGGATGCAGAGTTCACCTTCCACACAGCTTTCCAGGACCATCAGTACAAGGTGAGATTTCACTGCCTGCTGCAGTTCACAAACAAAACTGAACAGATAAATGCAGATGAAGAACTGAGTGAAAGCGAGATGGAAGAATCACATCTGTGTGGAATGTGGAGAAATACAAAAACTAACAACAGCATCATCTGCAACATGCTGTCATTTGTTTTATTTTGTTGTCATTTGAAATGAATCAATGATTAAATGTATTTTAGCATGTTAAGCTCAGTAATTTCAAATAGTTTGTTTCAGTACTAAAAGGTGAGCAGGGACCAATTTCAGAAATCCTCAGTGGGACGTTACTGTATTGATTATCAACCACTGAACAGCAGCGCATATTTTCATGGCGTACCAAAATGAATTGGAAATGGTTTCTGTCTAGAGGAGAATAAATTGACTTCTAAATTCAATGTTTTCCTTGGAAAATGGTCGATAGTCACAAATTATGTTTGATTTGTAGTTATTGAGCTAAACTGTGCAAATCCTCTGATAGTTTAGAAGTGTTACAGCTGAATGTAACACAAGAGAGTCTCTTTAGTATTGTAGCATGTTAATGTAAACTCGCTCTAACAGCTGTGATATTAAGTTGTGTCCTCCAGCCAGAGACACAGAAAAGAGACATTTTTAGATTCAAAAACCTGCAAAGGCGGCAAAGCAAAGATTAAATAAAGTGTTTTTTCCACAAGAGTTCTAGATGATTGAATAGCAACTGAGGAGAAAATGGAAAATATGTGTTTAATTTAATCATTCCTGCTCCTCTGTTATCAACAGGTGTACATGGTCCTACGTCCACATGTGAGGGAGTTTCTGCAGGCGATGGCGAAAGTCTATGAGGTACGTGGAAACCAAGAAGCTAATCTGATTTAAAATGAGTGTGTCTGGTTGTTTATTGGTGCAATTGACGCCACAGTCTCACTTTGTTTTCAGTGATGATCATCAAGTAATGTTTTTTTCTGCTAAAATGGAACTGAAAAACATTGAAGGCTGGTCTGATACACTGTTCTGTCTCTATAAACACTCTACTCACACCTCCCACTTTATTTATCTCCTATTTATCTTATTTTTATCTCTGCAGAAATGATAAACGTGTCTCCACCAGTTATATATGTGAAAATAAATTAAACTAAATGTGTTCGTGGTGTCCTGAAGCTCCTTCAGTTCTGGTTTGTATGCAATCGGCTCCAGCTGCTGTTTGTGTTCTGTTCCAGCTGTTTGTTTACACATGTGCAAAGAAGGAATACGCTGAGAAGATACTCGACGTCCTCGACCCGCAGAGGAAACTGTTTCGGTGAGATTCTGCTTCCACTTGTGTTTCATAAACTCTTTGTTTGACCGTAGAGACGTTCACTCTGTCAGATAGTGTTTTAACGTGCTGCTGAACTGTTTAATATCCGTTTGTGGATTTATCTGATTGTCATCCAGAGTGAATTACAGTTCATGTTGTGTGGTGAGGACGACAGAAATGAGTGTCTCCACCTTATTCAGATAATAAATGTTACATAAAAGAAAGTGTTTTGATGTGTTGCTGTTGCAGAAATCGGCAGCTTTCAACAGGTGTGTATATTTTAACATGCGTCTTCTCTTCAGGCATCGTCTGTATCAGGACGACTGCGCCTGCGTCCTCGGCCACTACATCAAAGATCTCAGCAACCTCGGGAGGGATCTCGCCAAGACGGTGGTTCTGGACAACACACCTCACACCTACCCGTACCACGTAAGCACCGCAGAGATACGAGTTTAAGTTCCAAGTTTAAAATCTGAAAGTCTTCATCGAGATGCACTCGTTTTATTGCCGTCCATGACTGCTAACATTCACAAACCTCTCAGATATTAATGAGATGGTTTTAATTAGTCTTTAATTAAAATTCATCCATATTAGTTCTCTGACAGTTGTATCATCACACAACAGTGAAAACACACAAAACAGTTTGTATTAAGCTAAGACGATTTTTTTGTTTTTTCAGCTGATGAACACGATTCCCATCAAGAGCTGGTCCGGGGAGTCGGAGGACAGAGAACTGCACAAGCTCATCCCTTACATGGAGAAACTCTCTGCAGCGGTACGTCTGTCATATATTCACCTTCTGTGTTTATTCCACAGATGTTTCACACAAGAGTCGCAGAAATCTGTTTCTGTATCCTCAAATCCCCCCCGTACGCACAGAGGAGAAGCTCTTCTCCTCTAATCACATCCTCTGCCTTTCATGTTCATCATAGTTCATTAATAAAAACATGTGATCCAGTTAATTACCTGATGCTCAGTCATTATAAATTGAACTGATGAGTAGTTTCTCAATCTTTTAGGCTATAAAATGTCACCACAATTTCTCAGAGCCCAAGATGACGTCTTGTTTTGTCAAAAACAACAGTTAAACAGTTAAAAACTTGAATATTATGATAAGATATTCAATCTACAATGAGAGAAAAGCTGAAAAAAAGCAGAAAATATTCACATTTGAGAAGCTGGAACAGAGAATGTTTGTTATTTTTACTTGAAAAATGACTGAAACAGTTAATTATCTTAATTGTTGTAGATTCATATTTTGTTGATCAGTTAATAGTTGATCTTCTAGTAGAAATCGTATCGTATGTCGATGTTACAGGTTTGTTTACTTGGCGGTTTGAATAGGTGAATAAATCAGCTGGTTATCTGCAGCAGCATCTGTTCTGCCGTCTTTCCTCCTCCGGTTTCAGCGCGCTGTCTGAATATCTCCTGTTGTGTTTTTTCAGGAGGATTTTCGGGAGGTGCTGAAGAAGAGGAAGGATCACTTCCACAGGCTGCTGTCAGAGGACTGATACGACTCTCCAAACCTTCCATTTTAACTACTTTACTTGACTTTCACAGCTCATGTTTGCATTTCTTTTTGCTTTTGGCTGAAAGCAGAATCTCGCTGGAATTTGTTAACCTGAAGCCTGTTGCGTCGTGGTGGACCTGCACGCCTCCCATGTCTCCCTGATGACTTTAAAGGACGGCAGACTGGTATTTCAAACATGCTGCCGGTCCCTCATCACCAAAACCCCCCTTTTTTTCCCCAAAACACATTCCACAAGGCAATAAAGCCAGTGTATGTGTTTACAAAACTTTAAATATGTTGTAAATAGTCATAATTTTTTAATTTATTCATTATATTGCTAATCAACTGCTGTTAACCCTGTATATTTTAGATATGCTTTTTTATGCAATAAAATTACCCTGATAAAGGGAATATAAACGCTTCTGTCTGTCATGTTGGTTTTCCTCACAATGATGTTTAATTAAGTATTATAATAATAATAATAATAATAATAATAGATCTGCATCTCTCAACATGTGAGGTGTGATTTAACATGAATCTGCTCCAGATTGGTGCAGATCAGACCGGAGGATGTTAAAACAGACGGCTGTTAATATTGTCAGTGAAGTTACAGTCAAACGATCTTTTCACTGTTCTGTGTCAAAATAATTAAATCATTCATGTTCTGTTGAACCTCCAAACAACCAATCAGACTCCCTGAACGACAGTTTGGCAGCTGCGAGTGTTTCATCAGTCATAAATATAAATTGGGGTTTTGTTATGTTTTTTTTCTTCTTCAGTGGCTCCACAACAGTCACTGCTACATACTGGCCTCTTTTATTTCCTAAAAAATTTCTCTTCCTGCTACTGGAGAAAAAAAGAAAACCCTCATCACTTCCTGTGCAGCAGGAAAGAGCCACCAGAAAGTGAAGTTTCAGAGGAGCAAATGGAAAAGATGTGTTGAAATAGAAAGAGGTGGGATCAGTGTTACAGCAGTCAGCGGTAGAGTTCAGTTTAACTGTGTTAATAAAGAAATATGACAATCACATGAAGCTTTTAATGTGTCAGATTGTTTTATACTGGAGTCTGAAGTGCAGATTTCCTACAAATCAAGTAAATAAGACAGAAAAACTTACTTGTTGTTTAACTATGAAAAATAAACGTCTCCAGGTTTGGAAGGACAATGTAAAGCTAAACAACAGATCAGAGCTGCAACTAAACAGTATTTTCATTATTGATTGGTCTATATATAATATAAAGCTTAAGGGGACAAAACCTACATATTATTTAATGTCTTTTACACTATAAAAACTAACTGTTGGTCACTTCAGCTTTTTATAGAGATATTAAATATGTAAAATCATGTAGTACGGTTCAGTCATCACACAGTAATACTCTACTATCATCCTGCTAACAAGTATTAGCAAAGTACCGAAGTTTATTTCACTGTAATGTCCTGTTTAGATAAACGTGTGTCGGAGATGGATGTTGAATTTGAAGGTAAACTGAAAGTAAGTGCTGACCCTCCTCCTCCTCCTCCTCCTCCTCCTGCTCCTCTGCTTTATTTGCTCCATATGGTGTTTGACATGGTACCCAGAAGAAAAAAAAAACTCTTGTGTGGGCGGAGGAAAAGCCTAGTATTTTGTCCGTCCTGAAATTTGATTCAGAAGTTCAGGATCCTGGAAGACAAAAAGCAAACGGAGGGGGAGGGAAGAAAGGCAGAGAAGGACGGAGAGGGTTTTTTTTAAAACTGCGAGAAGAGTAAACTCACTAAATACTCTGCAACCTCCGAGAAAAGTAAGTCCATATATACGACGCATGTTTCTAACTGACTGAAGAGCTTTAAACTTGCTGTTTTCATGGAGCTAAATTAATCCACATTGCTTCATTTCTGTGTCTCTCTCTCGGTTTAACTGCTCTTAATTGCTGCTGAATGGCCAGAAATTATCAGATTTGAGACCTGCTGCTATTTCAGAATGACTTGTGTGTCTTTACGCGCAGCTTCACGCACGGCTCGGGGCGCATTTTGGCCTCATTTGATTAATTTATCACCAAATTAGGTATTTCCTGCAGCCCTCACTAAACCAGACAGGACCAGGTTTTGATTTGCTTTGTGGAGGAGGATTTGTTAAAACTTTTTTTCTGTTTGAAAGAGTTGCTCAGCAGCGGGTGAAGTTATTTTTCAGCGGGGAGTAGAAGCACATTGCCCCCCTACGCGCGTTTCCACCTCCACGCCAGCTCTGATAAGCAGCGAGATTTATTCCCCTCCGACCTAAAGAGCGCGACGAGTCCTAATTGAGCTCTATACATGGTAAAGTCCTCATTTGTTTGGAGAAAGATCCTCGCCGCTGATTTTGCGTGCCGACTCTGCGCCACAGTTGGATGTGCGCCAAAAAAACTCAGAAGAAAATGCTCCAAATTCAATCTGCAGATGTTAATGAGAGCCTTTAAAAAGAAAAAAAAATCACCACACAGCTGAAGCGACAAAGAAAGGCGCGTGATTGGTGTTATTTTACATTACATTGATTTGGCAGACGCCTTTTGTCCAAATCCACGCACAAAATGTGCATTTTTACGCGTTTTTATGGGAAGAAAAGTGGTGGAAGAAGTATTCAGGTCATTTACTCGAGTAAAAATATCAATATCTCTCTATAAAAGTACTCAATTACAAGTAAAAGTCCTGCATTCAACATGTTATTGGAGTAAATATACATAAATATTGGCAACAAAATGTTTAAAAAGCAAGAGTAGGCTAGTCATAAGAATCGCTCCTGTCAGGGTTAATTACATTAATGTATCATTGTTTAATATGCAAGCAGTATTTCAGTGTTGTAGTTGGTGGAACTACTTTTAAGTATAATCTGTAACATACATCATGTTTTATAAAAATGTTTCATATGTAAAAATCCAAAAAAATACTTGAAAATTAACTTGTAAAATAACAATGGGGAGACTCAAGTACCACAAAAGTACAGTACTGAGTAAATATATTTAATTACTTTCAATCACTGCGATTCTGTAGTAAATTACAGTCTTTGACTCTCCGTAATGATTTTATAATTTATACTCCTGCTTATATGTGATTTGAGGTATTTTTCCTCTTCAGGCTCCGCTATATATACTTTAAGTACATTAACTTTGACTGCATTGGCCCTGTTAGTGACATCATCCTGCCTTGTGTTATTTCTGATCTGCTAAATGCTAATTACAGTGGTTCCCAAACTAGGGTTGGGGGAACCCCAAGTAGTCCCAAATTAAATCTGAGGGCTTTTGATCAGATGATGAAAGGGATTAAGAAAAGGTATCTGTTACAGTTTTTATTCTTACTTTGTTCTAACTTTTGTTATTTATTGATACTTTCACTTATTAATGCCTCTAAAATACATGAAATGAGTTCAATACTGGATACATTTACCTCTTCATGCCTGTTAAAATCTTGAAAATAAGTGAAGTACAGAATACTTTGACTCTTCATGGCTCCACAAAACCTTAAAATAAATCACCAGATCATTAACTATTATCCCACATGGGATTACATAACGCAAAAATACAACATATAAATAAATAACAACTTTTTTGGATTTTATGTGCACTTTTATTTGTTAGGTTAATAGTTTTAAAATACTTTCTATACATTTCATTTCCCAACATGAAGCCGTCTCCACACTGCCAGGAAGTAAATGCAGGCGGAGAAAAACTGATTATCAAACTTCAACACTTTGAGTATCAACTGAAATGCGTCTGTAGCGTCGAGTATCAAATCATATCGAATGCTTGGTCAGATTCTTGGCTGTAAAGCAGGAAACTTTTTAACTGCAGCCTTTATTTTATTTAGGCAATATTTTTAATGCTGATGAATTAAGCAGTTTGACACATTTTGTTAAAGGGATAGTTCCACAGTTTTGGGAAATACATGTATTTTCTTTTTTATGCCGAGATTTAGATGAGATCGATAGCCTACCAGAGCCAGAGATGGTTAGCTTAGCTTAGCTTAGCATAACATCTGGAAACGAGGGGAAACTAGATAATAAAATCTGCCTACCAGCACCTTTAAAACTCACTATTTGGTACATTTTTCATTATTTGTTTAATCTGCATTTCAAAAGTGTTAAAAAAATGTGTTGTATTTACACTTTGGCTTTTAAACGACTTAAACAAACAAGATATAACCAGAGATATAAGTTTTTGGATTTCAACAATCTACTTTGAGGTGATTCTTAAGTCTTGTCGAAACTAAATCACATTATAATTTCTACATGTGAAGATTTTGTGAGAAAAGGTCTCAAGCGAACAGAAAAGGTCACTGTTAACAAATCAAACCTGCACACCTTGCAGAGGAAGATAAACGCTGACATCCTGTCAGCGAGGATTACAGTACAACCACAAACATGACCTCAAAAAGCTCCCTTTCCTCACATAACTTAACCATTTAACATCGCGCCACATAGTGACAACAACTGAAATACGCCGTTTATATTTTCTCTGAGCCCAAATTAACATCTTCAAATTGCTTGTTTTGTCCACAAAACAAGGTCAAACCAAAGATTTTCAGTTTACTATAATATATGATGGAGAAAAGCAGCAAATCCTCATATTTTAGAAACAGGAACCAGAAAATGTTTGCTTAAAAAATGAGTGAGATGAACAATCAATTATCAGTACAGTTGCAGATAAAGCTTCTCTCTTTCAACTGATGGATTAATTGACTACTATAAAGTTTTTGTTTTTAGGATTTATACTTGTCTAAAACAGAAGGTAAACAATATTCCTGTCAGTAGAAAGTGGAAAACTGAACGTAAGCAAGTAAAGTCAAAACAGAAGCTACAAAGTGCTTTGCAGGAAAAAAACAGAGTGAGATGAAAGAGACAGCCAACACAATAAATAAAAAGAAGGAGAAATACAACCCACAAACTGAAATTTAAGACAAAGCCAGAAAAACAAATAGATTATTTTTAAATACGGTCACTGATGTGGCTCGAATGGTTTCAGTGATGTCACTGCTCTCTGTGTTCATGGTTTGGTGTTTTTAACTGGTTTTGACTTTATTTTTGGCCGAACCTCTTCCTGCTGCTCTCAGGCTGTGCGACTATGAGCACCTCGGGGCTTCAGGCCACTAACCGGCAGAACGTGAAGGAGCTCGACAGCATGAAGGAGTCCATCAGCGACATCATCAACCAGCTCCAGGACATCGACCCGGCCAGGCTCTCCTTCTCCCCGTTCTTGGATCTGGACACTCAGATCTCTTTGGCGCCGGTGTCAGACAGCCCCGAGTCTTCGGTGGAGGAGCTGCACTCGTCCTCCCACTCCGTCTCCGGCTCCCAGCACTCACTTGAACCGTCACCAGCAACCGATCAGCCAAGGGGTGAGTTATTACTGCTGCTTTTTACTGTCTGACGGAGCTGTAGTATTTGAGGGGAGGCCAGAGCAAATTAGCAAAGGCCACCTCAGGCGAATTTAAGTAGATCCAAAGAGGGTTGAGACAAAGTCAGGACTCATGAAACCAAGGCAGAGCAAGTCAGCTGTCAATAAGCAGTCCACAAGTCTTTAGCATTTTGAAAATAATGATTAAGGAGTTTCTTAAATCTCCAAATATGCAGATCTACCTGCAAGAGCTCTCTGGAAATACTTCAACATCCACCTCATCGTTGCATTTTTGCAGTTTTAGGACCTTTATACACAGATTAAAATCTCATAAGTTGCAGTGCAGGAGAGAAAAAACATCTTTCGGCAAAAGTTAGTCAGCATCCAATACTGACTTAGAAAAAGTCTTTTCTTGGTCTTAAGTCAAAAAAGACACAAAACAGGGGAAGTTTAACATGTGAGAGTAGTGTTTAGAGTCTGAAACACTGCAGTCCTGCTGGAGGGAGACTCCATCTGTAATGTGAAGTGGGTGAATGTTTGTAATCCTTCCCGTCGTTCCTGCTTCAACCGAGGAAACATTTAGATGTTGATACGGCGGCTGATGCAGCAATGGTGAAAACAGCTGGTGAGACGTCTACAGTTCCTGAAATTTGAATTTTTTTTTTATTTTGGTTCCAAACAGTTTTCCTAAACCGGATTTTTATTACCCTAAATGTTCGGTTTAGATTTATGTGGAAGCGGCTTCTTTCTGCACACTGACACGTGTGCCAACAGATGCTTGAATGAAAAGGAAAAATGGACTCTATTGAATATAAAGTAAAGATGAGACATTATTTGTCAGTTTAACAGATTACCAGACAGCCAGGGGCCACAAAAGCTCCAAGTTTACTGTCAATTGTTTTTTAATCATTTGATTTTGTCAATATCAACTAAAGTGGGCCCTGCATTAAAGCCTTAATCCAGTTTTAAGACTTTAATTATTTTAGTTGATTATTATTCTTACATGGTGCACTTTCCTACAAAAAATTGTGTTAAATTATGACAAACAAAGAGGAATTTATGGTCACAATATTAATTCACCATAAGAGAATTACTTTATTGGCCAGATTACAAAACAAGGGTTGTTTTATATTCAAGGACTAGACATTTACGTTACGTTATATTATGTTCACAACATCAGATCTTCTTTTTGAACGGAGAAAGTACCAACTCCTACACAAAGTGTTACATTATGGGTTGTTTGTAGCCTAGTGAGTGTCTTAAAGTCTGTTTATAGTGAGTCTGTAAGAGTTGGTCAGCTGTAAAAGTGTTTCCTTAGCTCAGCTTAACCTGCAGGAGTTTCTGAAGGATTGTGAAACAAAATTGTGTAATTTTAACCACTTTCAAGAGCCTGGAAGAGAGAAGAGAGTGTGTGAGGATGTGACTCTACTACGGTGTATATTCAAAAGGTATTTCTCCAAAAAGCTGGAAAAGTCTCCTTATATTTGTGCCAATACAGTAGTTGGTCTTTGTGTGGACTGTGACTGATGGGAACACACACAAAGCACAGGAAGGTGCCCAACGGCAATTTTTGGCCCCGGTGCCCACTAATAGGTTCAATCCTGCCATGTGTCTTCCTCTCCACAATGTTAAATGAGACTCAGACCTCTGCTTAGTACTGTGGACATAAGGCAGCGAGTGATTGATTAGAGGAAGCCTGCAGTTGATTACTTTCAGTATCTGGTTTTGGATGCCGTATTAAAGTGTTGTTCTGATTTGAACAGGCTCTGCTTCCTGCCACCAGCGGCCCAGCGACAGTCTCCCAGAAGAGCCACGAGCAGACGAGACAGACAAGGGGGAGCTGGATCAAACTCTTTCCAGTCCCATCATCGCAGCACACAATTTGGACGCCGCCACGGAAAACTGCATCGGCAGTCCAACCCAGGGAGACATTCCCAATGGCACAGACACACCGAGATGGAGTCCAGAGTCCACCAATCTGGACTGTTCTGCGGACGAGGGTCGACCTCTGATAGGCCCGCCGCCAGAGAGCGTGGAGCTGACTGTGTGGAGATCAGAGGGGCGGGGAGAGACTTGCGAGGCCGCAGAGGAGGCTGCAGATCGGGGCCGCTGCTGCTGCCGCTGCTGCCAGTGCAAATGCTGCCAGAGTGGCCGAGTTCCCGCTTTCTTCTCAGTCCTGGCCTCTCTTCTGTGCACAGCCGGGATCCTCTATGCACTCTATTTCTATGTCCCCATTAAACCCCCTGACTGCCCCGACATGGCTAGCCGCATCGTTTTCACCCTCTGCTGCTGTGTGGTGGCAGCCATCCCCATCCTGCTTGGTACGCTTCAAACACCTGCGCACTGACATTCAAAAACAGCCGTCTGAGCGCCACAAATGAAAGATAAAGATTAAGAGAGGATTTGGTTTGTCTGGCCGCCTCGTCTCGGAATGTTTCAACGTCTCCTGTCCCCTTTAATTTCATGCGCTTTCAACCTCAATGCAGCAGACATCTCCCTCTGGGGAGAAGCATAATTTCCTTCTCCTGCACATAGCTTTAAATGGAAACTACAATAAGAGATTGGCTGCTTCTCTCTGCGTCTCTTAGGCTGTGGCCTAATTGTTTCTGAATATTTTAATCACTTCCCAACCTGAACGACCAGGACGAGAGGGCGGGTGGCAAAAACATCCAAAACCAAAGCCTGTCCAGACCCTTTTCCTCTCACCTATTTGTCAAGCTGATGACATGTTGCAGCCAGACAGGAGTATTTGCATGTAGGCCAATCTGCTGGCAGCTGCTGTATTCAAATGAAGATATAGAAAAACAAAGCATGCTGTCAGACGAGATCAAGTGCAGCTAGGAGTTGCTTGAAGTTGAGAGTTGTTTGTGGAAAAATGGCCCAGATTCAAGATGCTAACTGACTTATTGCTCTTTTATCCCTCCCAGCGATGCTCGTGGGTGCAGCGTGCCAGTTCTGCACAGGCTCCTTCAATTTGCAGGAGTCTTTTCCCAGAAGACGTGCAGTTCAGCAGCTGTTTGTCACGGCGTCCTTGGAACAGTTGCTCCTCTACGTCCTCAACCTCGTCGTTATGGCCGCTTTACTGCCTCAAGACCAGCTGAAGTTGGTTCCTATACTGGTCGCCATGTTCGTCCTAGGAAGGTGAGGCTTAAAAGTGGACCAGCAGGGAGTTTTATAAAGGTTATTGTGAAAAGCACCTAAAAAACTGAACACTGTTTCATAAAGCCTGTTAACTCAGAGTTAAAGTATTGGTTCACAACTTCTTCAACAGTCAGGTGCCCATATGAACACGGAAAGTTTTCCTTGCTGTAATCATTCCTCCTGTTCATGCTGGCTATTAAAAGATCCCCTTTAAATGTACTTTCAATGTAAGTGATGGAGGCCAAAATCCACAGTGTGTCCACACAGTCATTTTGTGCAAAAATGCATTTCAGCAGTCTGAGTTAGTCATATCAAGTGGATATCTGCCACATTTACAGTCTTTGTAGCATAAAATTCCTTCTTTGTGTTTCCTCAGACAGTGTTTCCCTGTTCAGCTGCGGTGGAAGTATAGTAACAAAAAGAGGAACTTTGGCTCTAAAAAGATTGTAACATGAAAGATATCAACTTGATTTGACTAATTTCGACAGTTGAAGCTTCACATTAGCTTCGGATAAACTTTGAAATACATTTTTGCACAGAAGGAGGACTGTGGATTTTGGCCCCCATCACTTACATTGTAAGTGCATTATGAAGGGATCTTCAGGAGTACAGGAGGAATGATTACAGCAAGAAAAACCTATTTCAATGTTCATTTAGGCAACTGACTGTTGTTTTACGACAGACTTGAAAAATTGTGAACCCATCCTTTAATGTGATCAGACTAATTCAAGTTGGTTTTAAAAACGGTTCATTCATGATTGAAACACAGACATCAAACACAAATTACATTAATTCACAATACAGAAAACAGACATGTAAAGACAAAACTGTGATGTTCGTGACTACAGAGCAGCGCACATATTAAACATTAAATACAGCAACAACAGCCATGCTAGCAGCTTGGGAAGGCTTCTCAGGCACAGAGGTGCTTTGAGCTAAATGCTGTTTGCATACTAAGGTTCAGGTTTCTATTTTGACATTTGTCCTGTGTCTTTCTGGTTTGTACTGGTTGATTTCCTGATTTATGTGGACCTGTGCTGCGTCTCAGGCTTCTTCTAGTTTGACCTCTTTGGTTGATTGCCCTGATTCATAGCACCAAGCTGTCCCAGTTTTGCAGGGCTGCCAAGTTTTTACTTCATCTCGGAGTGAGATCTGTTCCTGGGGGAGGGGAGGGGGGGTGCTTTGGTAGTACTTATTTTTGTTCATAATAAAATTAGCATTATTCATGGTCAATTCACCCACTCGACCTTTCTCTGGCCTTGTGAACCAACACCTTTTTCATAAGACTTTTTCTTTTTGTACTTGTGTTTATTAGGTAGCATTTTTGATATGCACTCCAGATATTACACATATTTTTCTTCAAAATATAGGATAAGAAAGACATATGCTCCTCACCGGGGTGCGCCTGGTTATGTTTTAAAATGGGGGAGCAAACTCGGAAAGATAGATAATTGGTGTTGGGGTCTGGGGGTCCTCCCCATTTCTACAACACCTAACCTCTTGGATTAAGTCAAGAAACAGCCACCTGCACTAGTCTGGATTAGATAGATTGAGGGTGCTATGAAAACCAAGAATGCCTCAAGAACAATATATAATTGGGTGGATGAGGACAGGAAATGATTATCAGAAGAATGACTGTTTCATTTGAAATTATATTAATAAAAACATTATGTAGCCTAAAATGGTAGTAGGTTGCAGGCTACTAGGCCATCTTCACAGTCAAACAAGAACAAACAACTTATATAAATGAAATAGTCTTACAACACATCACAATATGATTTGGATAATTCAACCTGGTTAAACAACATTAAACCTGAGGGTTGCTATTCTCAATACTCATAAGGCCTACTTAAAAGTCTAACAATTACAACAAAGTACAAACAATCTGGATGAAGGAAATGACCTCACAACTAACCTAAAAATTGCAAGAAAATTTCAGAGCGACAGAGACCCAGAGCATCCCCGCAACCAAAGTAACTCACTCTCACTCTTGCCTGCCTGCACACGGCGCGAGAGAAGAGGGAGAGACACTGTGCTGCTGCCAGAGGAGTCGCTGACTGAGATTACTTTGAGCAGCATGCATAGGAATACTTTACAATATAGATTTGTGTATATTTTACGCTTTCCCCCTGATGGTCTGAATAACTCGCTGCTGCACGGTGCTGCTCTGTCTTATCTGTCCGTGCGCTGTCAATATCCTCTTTTTTCTTTTTGCTCCGTGACATTATCAGTTATGAATTTGATTTTCACTGCATGAAAAAGTGGACGTGTGGCGTGAGACCGTGTGAAAAGTGCATAGACTGTATAAAATAATGGATGTGATGTAGCCACCTTGATGTCACCCATTGGTTTGTGGACTACCGTTTTGAAGTCTCAAGTTTGGCATTTTGACAGCACCATCTTGGTTTTTTGGAGTCAGAGGTGATGAGAAGTGACCATATTTGGACGAGAGTGTGGAGCTGCGGAGGAGCTCCGCAGGGTCCAACTACAGCACCTCATACACCACTGTGTATGAGGTGCTGTAGTATTAGTATGTATTAGCATGCTAATTTGCTTATTAGCACTAAACATGTAATGAAGTACAGCTTTGAGGGGAATATCATTAGTTTTACTTGTATTTGGTCAAAAACCAAATATTGGAAAAATGAAATTTTGACTTGTTGATGGTGCTGTGATTATGAAGGTTTTTAGCCTATAAATCATCCTGAGGGGCACATGAATGTGTGTACAACATGTCCTGGTAATCTAGGCTATTGAATATCTGTCGAGACTTAGACTCACAGGTCAGTCTCTAAATACTACACTCATAGACATTGAGGACAATCTCCCAGGTTTTGTCGTTGAAACTGGGTGGAAACAATTAGAGAGTTTTAAAAAACCTGCATTGTACAACCAATCCAAAGTCTCTAGGTCGGTCCTTCATATTGGGTCGGTGACATGTAGTTCACTATGGAGGAGAATGAGGGGAGAGCATCATTTCCGGTAAGGTATGTTCTTGACAAAATGTGAGGGGCGTAGGTTTGTTAGTGGACATTCTCGACACCATTCAAGCAACTACCATGCATTTAGAAATCCCCAGACTTTGGTAGGTGGAGATCTCTGATGTCTGGTATTACGAGACTAGTCAAGACCTTTTGCTTAAAACCACAAATGTCAACCTCATGGTGGCCACTAGAGGGAAAGTCAGGTGATCACCAAAGTTATTACAATTCAACCTTTGAGGACCATGAATGTCAGTACAAAAATTTTATGGCGATCCAACCAACAGTTGTTGGGATATTTCAGTCTGGACCAAAGTGATGGATCGACTAACAGACCGACATTGCCAGCCCTAGAGCCACGCCACTAGCAAGGCTAAAAACAACCAAAACCACTGTCATTAACAAAGCCAAAGAGAAGTTTTGGCAGCATGTTGTAAAGCAGCAGCGAGCTCAGACTGTGACACAAGGAGAGATGAACTCTGCTCAGTTTGTTGCAGCATTCTGCTTCTAATCATGCCCCTGTAGGTTCAGGTCCAGTGTGAATAATGTGGATTTTCTTTGTTATTAAGTGTTGAAATGATTGTACATGATATAAAACATACAGCATCAAATACATCTGAAGTATCAAGATGATATTTAGCATTTTCTAGAAACTAAAATTGTGGTTTGTGCAAATGACACAACAACCTCCATGTGGTGCCAATACTTTTACAATTCTTGTATTCTTGTAATTTTAATAGACTGATTTCTGGATGTATTTATAGGAATAGTTTTAACATTTTGGGAACTGTTACTTTCTTGCCAAGAGTAACATGAAGATTGATGCCACTCTCAAGTTTGTGGGACAAACATGAAGCTAGCAGTCGGTTAGCTTAGATTAGCGTGACGCCTCTAAAGCTCACTGATTAACACATTATATCTTGTTGATTCAATCCATACAAGAACCAAAGTGTAAAAACGACAATTCACCATTTTATGGGGGATTATATGACTGATCTATTTCTTAACTGGGAGTAGTTGCCAGGGAACCAGCAAAGACTGGTTTCGGCCAGTGTAGCTTTTACTCCACATTAAAATTTTACACATAATAAAAAATATGATCAGCTTGCGAAAACAACGATTTGTTAAAGATTAGACCAGTCGTTCCCAACCTTTTCGGCTTCTTGAGAGTGCTGGGGGTTCCACCTCAGAGTGATTTTCCCACCTAAACTTCTCAGATTTTGTCATTTAAAAGTGGTTTTAAGCTCAAAGGGATGAAATTATCTGATGTTTCAATCAAATAAAAACATAAGATGTTTGAGAAAAGCCCCAAAAAAGAATTAGATTTGTGTCTCATAACTTTGCTTTATCTTTTTTTCCTACTCCACCAGTCATCTCACAACCTCTCAGATTTATCTTTTGTGACCATTAGCAGTGAGCTAGCAGCGACCGTTAGGTTGGGAAACACCATATTAAACTAACTAATAGTATAGTAAGTATAGTTCTACCTCAACCAGCTTCAACAGTAAAATGCTGCTTTGCATTGATGCATTAGCAATTTAATAATATAAGACAATTAGGGCTACAACTAACAATTATATTCAGTATCGATTAATCTATTATTTATTTTCTTAGTTTTTAGGTCTATAAAATGTCAGAAAATGGTGAAACATGTTGATGACTACCCATGATGATGTCCTTAAATGTCTTGTTTTGTCCACAACAGTCCATTACCCAAAGATATTTAGTTTACTATAATAGAAGACTAAATAAACCATGGATGTCTAAGAGAACTGGATACAGGAACAGCACCGGGATTTGAAGCAAATTTGATACAGTGGCCAAAACGTGTAATTACAACGTCACATGATGCACAGTGGCCCAAAAAGACTTTTCCCCATAGACTTACGTTGTGAAAGAGACGTCTATAAATCAGCAGATTAATTTTTTTGAGCGTAACAACCCACAAGCCCTGTGAAATGACTCATTTCACTATCTGATCACATTTTGAAAGTCTAGTAGAGCTGCGCGATTGAATCATTTTATCCCCATTCAAGTTAGCTAAACCGGAAGTTAGCCGTCTCAGCTGGTGGAAGTCTCCAGTGAGCTCCATTGGTGCATGCGGCCCATAAAGCATGCACAGTATGTTTCCATCCAGGCAATTTCTTTACAGCAGGAAGTGGCTTTTTTGGCTTCATGCGCCACTGAACAACTTTCATAGGAATGAGCAGGGCCCCGCCTCTAATGCTGTATCCAGTTCTTGTTATACATCCATGAAATAAACCAGAAAGTATTCAAATTCGAGAAGCTGTAATCAGAGAATTTGGACATTTTTTCTTAAAAAAATGGCTCCAAGCAATGAATCAGTTATATAAATAGTTGGCAACTAATCAATTAATTGACTAATCACTGCAGCTTTAAATACAATATCACAAACAAGGGACATTTTCTTCAAAAGCAGTACTTGTACTTTGATACTTGAGTTACATTTTGATGATAACACTTATTGATTTTGATGATTACACTAATTTTACTCAATTAAAACTTTATGCAGAACATTTACTTATTATATTTTTACATTGTTGTATTGGTACTTTTACGTGATAAGTAAAGGATCAGAATACTTCTTCTGAAGTAAGTCTGGTTTCTTGCTTCATGAAACACCCGACAGGGAGGCTGTGAGTGTTTATCAGTGAGGTTTGAACTTAATCTTATTTCCTGTTTTGTTGTTATTTTCCTCACAACAGACTTGTTTACTGGATCAGCCTGAACGTGTGCAGCCCCTGGCGAGGCTTCGGCTCCGGCCTGACCATCTTCCCGCTCCTCGCCATGGTGGCTCTCAATCTGTTCATCATGTACAACCTGAATCTCAAAGAGCCACTTTTTGGCTCCCAGGACGTCCTCTATAATCAGGTCACCCCCTCTTCCTGGTCAGGGGAGACATCACAGAGCCCGAGTGGCAAACCAGACATCCTACCCACAGACATCCTGGACACTCAGTGAGGAGGCGAGCTGCGCTTTCTTCTGTCAGAGGAGGAGATCTTTCCAAAAATAGGCCATTCCTGCGGTCTGCAGTTCAGCACAGCTACACATGCTGCCACTATACCCTCCAAGTCTGTGATGGCTTAACTTGTATTTTTGCTCCTCCTATACAGGACTTCTTTAAATGTGGATTCATGCTTATTATCTGAAATGCAAGAGCTCTTTCCCTGCTAGTGGCAGAGGAAGCCTTTGAACAATGCTCCAGTCTTATTTGTCCTTTTAAGCTCTTCCAGTGCCTATATTTAATGTTTTGAACTCTTAAGTACTTAAAAGCTCTGCTAGCTATATATATATGGCTGGATTTGGTTTAACCTAAAAAACCACGAGCAAAGCAACTTCAATTCTCAGACTTTATTATTATTTTAACTGTCCAAAAAGTTTGTACATGATGAAGGCAGAATAAAAGCCATTTGTAAAAACGTCTTTTCATCTTTTCCAGTGGGGTTTTCAGTCGACCAGTTGCTACTTTTGCTTTGACTGAGCAGCTATTCCTGGAGAAACTGCAGTTATGTGTTTGCAGTGTCCGGACTGTCATTATGTGATGTGATAACATGCTCTCTATGTTCTCTGGTCGCTCTCCATCTCCACCCTGCTGGCATCCTCACTGCTGCTGATGTTGCTCTCGCTGGGTTTGTGGCACCAAAATGAGGCCAAAACAAAAAAAAAGGATGCAAAAGACGGCTGCACTAATTCTCTTTGGACCACTGAGTCAACATGAGATTAATGAGCTGTCCAAATTACTGTAATTAAAGACAATTTATTTGGCTACAAGTATAATTATCAAGTCAATAAAAACCTTTTTCAGGCTCAAATGCAAAGATTTGTGTCTAATAAACTTTTCAGGAATTAAACTTTTTCTTCCTCTTCTGTCACATGACTTTTCTTACACACCAGGTTTTACCAATTTAATACAATTATAAAATAAAAATATATACTTTTTTGCCTGCAGGTCAGACTAAATAATCAGTTTTAAAGTCAATTTCACGTTTTCCCCCAGTCTCTCTCTTTATTTTAGAGTAATCTTTTTTTTTTATTTAACTAGGCTGCAATTTCAAAGTGTAAATATTGCATTTTTAAATTTAAATTTTATATTAAACATTTATCAAGCTGTGCCTAAACTTGTTACAGCAACATAAATACTATATACTAAATACAGCTGTGACCAACAGCATCAGTTTGTTGTGGTGCACTTGACACTAAAATGTCTAAAAGCTAAATGAGATTGATCTCTAAGACAGAGAGGTTTGAGTGAAGTGAACAACTGATTATGTGAACAACTCCCTGTCTCAGTTTCCAAGGAGAAAGTTGCACTTCTCCAGGAATAGATTACACACAAACTGCTCAAATTTTGAGTGTAAACAGATGAAATTTCTTGTTTAAAAAAACTTGTAAAAAAAAAACTATCACACAGTCTTCCTGGAGGACACAAAGTCCTTAAAATGCTCTGAGAAATGTCACAATCCCATCTGGAGACAACTGTGCAAACTCCATCTGCTGATGAAGATCATGTGAAACAAAAAGCTCCAGAACAGCTACTTAATGGACCTTGTGGTGAGATTGTTTTGTCAAATACTACTTCCTACTACTTCCAAGGTCAAGAACGAACTTTAAATCTCAGCTGTGAGTTTTATATTCTCTAGTGAGTGTTCAGCCTGGCCAGCAGCCTCCAAGGTAATTTGATCTTGAGACTAAATGATTCATCAGAAAATAATCATCAGATTAACTGATAATCCAGATAGTCGTCAGTTTCGGTGCCAGGCTGCTCTGCTCCATGTCTGTGATGCTGTTTTGCCGTGGCCTCATGGGATTTATGATTATACTCCTTTAGATCTGTGGAAAGACAGCTGAACATCAAATCACCTCTTATTCATCAGCTCTCTCCTTCACTCTGGAAACTGCCCAGTAAAACCACAGTCACCCACTGAGCAGCTCTATTTAGTGCCTTGCTTAAGAGCGTTAACAGTGTTTTGTTGCTATGCTCAAGCTGAAAACAAACCAAAGTGTCAGGAGGCAACAATTTATGTCTTTGATCCCTACAATGATTATTCTAGCTAATAAAAACCTGCAATATTTCAGTATGAAAGATAATTTCCTTACATTGAGAAAAGTAGTTTGACAAAATAATCTTAACTGAAACCTCTTACTAGCTTTTTCTGCAGCTTTCATCTCACAATCTCAGCATTTAATATGGCAGTTAGATTTTTCTAGCATGTAAGAAGGATCATTACTGCATTACTGAAAATGTGAGTGGAATTTTTTTCCTACAGCCATTTGACTTATGAGAGAGAGAAATATAATCAGATATGATCAGTTCAAATAGTTAAGTTTGGTTCATCAGACAGGTCCTAAGCTTATATCTGAAATTCTTGAGAGAAGTAACTGAAATGCAATTTGAATATAACAGTTACACATCTGAGCCTCCTGATATCTAACAGAGAATTGTCAGAGCCCAGTAAGGAACACTGGGAGGTTCAAACATTTGGCATCTCGTATTAGATTAGGTTTCATCCTATATATAGAATATTTGGCTACTATACAACAATACAGAAATACAGAATATACAGCAGTGCAGTAGTACAAGAGGATCAGATGATCCAATATTTGTATTTGATCTACTTGAAGGGGTTTGTGTTAAATTTGAGGACATTTGTTGCTACTGTAAGTAGTAGTAAAGTACATGTTGACTCTTTCTCTGTCCAGATTATCGGGATGATTTGAAGATTTGAACCTTCAACCCTCCTCTAAGTATAAGTCACTTTTTCCAATATTTTGCAACAAAGAGTTAGTCCAGACAATTCATAATCTGCTGAATGAGCGGGCTTTGCAGATTACATGAGGTGTTCCTTCAATTTATCATAATGTTGGAATAATAGAACAATGCATAAAGGAGCCTTCAGTGCTTTTTAACAGCTTATTTCTACATTTCAATTTACAAACATTAAGGATAAATGAATCAGGTTGTTGCTTCTGACATGAGATGTATGTTTTGATTCTGCTGATATTGAATAAAAGTGTTTGTTATGCCAATACATGTAATGAAAGCAGCTGAACCAGTAGAACCAGGCCGCTGCTCCAGTCTGAGTATATCAGGGTCAGACAAACCCAAGTCCTAACCTCTAAGTGAAAGTACAAAATCAGTTCTTTAAAATGACTCCTGTGAGTAACACATGTACAGTAAATCCTGCTCCAAACATGCTTTACTAAATTGTGACCATGTGTTTTCACAGATTACTAAGTGTGGGAATAGAAGATCAAAGCAACTTGAATGTAATATCCTCAGTATTTTATACTTTGTGATGTATTTCCAAAAGTAGTTGAGATGCTTCATCAAGATCTACAAGTTAAAGTGGAGCTCACTGATGTTTTCACAGCTCATATGAGATAAAAGGTTCAGTTTTTGTTTTAATCCACGAGGCCACACAGCTGCTATAAAATACATGATGTGTCTCCATGTTGAATTTCAGTGAAGCGATTTATGTGTAGTAGTGTAATTTATGTGTTTTTACCTTTGTCAGTTGTATATATTTAAAAAATGATATGTTTCGCAGACCCCATGAAGAAAGTAATGGCTCCTGAAATGAATGAAATCTAATCAAACAGTTTTTCGACCGATCTTAAATTGCAAAAATGTGTTCAATGCTCAGTTTACAATCATCATACAGAGGTTTTATGCATACATTTAAATAGCTATTTAAACTTTTTTTAAAAATGACCTAATGTGTTATAATAGTGTCCATTCTTAAATACAGACCATGAATGTCACCCCAGTAGGGGGCGCTAAACAGCTAAAATAAAGACTGTATATACAAAATACACTATTAGAATAGAAAAGACTATTAGACTGATGTCCTTAGTGTTGCTTTTGAGAATTTCATGACATGTATATATTCTACAGTTACGCATATGTTTCTCTTGGTGTGTTTTTTTTTAACCCTTATATACTGTTCAGGGTCAAATTTGACCCATTTTTAGGTTTGAGAGCAGTAAAAACACCCTAAATACTTTTTTCTTTCAGCCTGAAATTTGACGACTTCTCCTAATGTGACCCAGAATATACACAAATGTAAATATTTCAACTTCTTAAAAACATTTGTGTGCAGCTGATATACATTTTTGTAGAGTGTTTGATCCATAATTATTCAAAAATTCAAAAAAATATAGAATATAACATTCTTCACATTTAATATAATTCATTGAACTCGTTATGTTCCCCTGTTTTATCTCTGTTATAGAGTGTGATTGTAAATGTTTTTCCTCCATAAACAAAAAGCATAAAAACTAATGAATGAACTTTCTCTGCTATCTGAAAGTTTCATTAAGGATTGATCACCTATATATCTGTGACTGATGAGATATTCATGAATGATTTATTGTGCAGTATAATTATGAAGGGATACTGTGAAAATGTATGAATATAAACAGTATATGACGGTTAAGACTAACTGTTCGATTTCCAGAGTTAATATTGTTAGATTTGAGTGGTTTTAGGCCAAAATTTTGAGACAAAGGGATTTAATATTTTTCATCAAGTATTATAAGATTTTCCTGGCATTCCTCGTAAAGAAGCATGTATGTGAAACAACCTTTAAACCTTCACATAGGGAAGAAAAAAATGACATATTTTGACAGTTAGATGAGTATAGATGATGTTAAGAGATAATTTTACCACCAAGACATTGGTTCCTACAGCAACAGAGAAACTTAACATACCAATTAAGACACTGAGGTCATGCAGTCTCCTCTGGTGATTTACAGTCTACAATGTCAAAACAAGTAACACATGGTGGTATTTATAGTAGGGTATAATTCCGATATTTTTAGACTGAATATAGGCTAACAAAAAAATGAAGTACTCTGCATTTTCCCCAACTGGTTTTATTCCTGGCAGTGTGGAGAACACTTAGAAACACATTTAGATCCTCATGTTGTATTTTTATTTATTTATTTTACAAAATGTAATATTACATAAAATACATATAACTAGATAAATAAGATATGAAAAATCCATATTTATACAAGCTTTATATGTGATTTTATTTATTTATTTATGTATTTTTTATTTACGGACTTAGAGGACATTTAGTTGACCCAGGTCCAAACTGGGTCAACTAAATGTTTTAGGGATAAAAATAGCGCAAAAAATTACCAACTATCACAAAAGATAATTGATGGCTTTTAAACGCTACATAAACTCCAAATTAACTAACTATATTATGACCAAAGCACCGTAATAATCCGTCTGTCAGCCGGTTGTCAAGGTGACAACAGCGCCCCCAGCAGCTCGCGTTTATACGTAACACGGGAAGGAGTGTGACGTAAACAGAATCCCAAAGATGGCGGCGTTGGTCGGTGAGTGATGTTTTGACTAAAATGACAAGCTTTTACAAACCATTTCACTCTTTTGATACGTGTGATATGCACAGTAGTTAAAGATTAAGCTCACAGAAGTGCAGTGCCGAGTGGTTTGACTGTGTCGGTGATCGGACTAGTAGCTTTTAGTAAATGCGCACACTGACCTTGCTCCGTCTGCGTTAGCATGGCAGCTAACCAGGTTAGCGCTTACACAAACTGTATCAGCAGCTATCAACAAGCCGAAAATCAACAATAAATAACATATATCATGACACACTTCATCTCTGATATACTCTGTGTGTCCCTTACTTTAGTAAAAGTTAATCTGACTTGATTTAACTATTTTGACAGATGTGTCGTCAAACCAAACTCCACCTAAACACTCTGTCACTTTATGTTTCTCACTTATATTTTGTGAATAATAACTTACACGCGAAGAGAAACAGCGACTTATACAAATTACTAGGAGTTATTCATAAAATTCGGCTTCAACTGAAGACACCAGCCAGCACTACATACAGCAAAATATCAGTTAATTTAAAAGATTAAACAGTCACTCACGTTGTCTTTTTCATTCAAAATGCAACGTGACTGACTGCTTCAAACACTGTTGATCAATTGTAAATATGTAGATTACATTTGGCGAATCATCTAAATGCGACATACATATGATTTTTACTAGAAGAGCTCATTGATTCATACATGTAATCGGTTATCTTTTGGCTGGTCTTGCTTTAAGTGAGCCTATATAAAATGTCCATAATTTGTTTCAAGTGTTTGGCTGTGATGTAATCCTCAAACAAACTGGGGTTTAAAATCCCCTCCAGACAGGTTTTAAGATGTATATATAAAATACTCTACTTTGAATGATAATTAGTGTCTGATATGGTTTTTCCACAATATGTAAGTATATTTAATTTCAGAAGTTAAGATGTCTCCTACTTCACAGTAAAGTCCATTCTCATTGTTTGTGCACTGGAGGCTTAAAGTTTCCACATCACACTTGTGTAAGTTGAAAATTGGTTCAGGATTGGCTTCCAAACTATTTGTGATGTCAGAAATCATGCTTGTAGGTCCACCCCTTATAATCTGATTTTCAGTGAGCATAGAGAAACTTTCAGCAGATGAATGTGAAAACAGCCTTCCTGCGTCAAACTCTGCACACACATCATTCTGTTGTTTAAACAAGAGAACTCATCAGGCAGTGATGTAAATTATGAGTGATGTTCATAATAACAGCAGTCAACAGTGATACATCTGAAATACCTCGAGTAGATTTCTATTATTATGAGCTTTCTTCAGTTTGTCAAATGCTTTTATTTTGCAGTGCCCCGTCTGGCCACATTTGGCTGCTTTTCAACAAGGTAAGAACCTTTTAATCCTGTTCTTGTTTCAAAACTTAATTCAATCCAGCTCTGCCCTGCTGGTTCCACGGCTGCTCCAGTATCATGCCCTTTACAGGGGTGGAGTTGGCCTTTCATACAAACACACAACACAACACAACACAAGCCTTTTCAAAAGTCCAACAAATTTTCTTCACACTATGTAGGCAAAAAAAAGCAGGGGAGAATATTCACCCAAAATATCATGTGTTGATTTACCACATCACAGTAGGTCATGTAACATTAATAGAACGTGTAATTCTTTTCCACATATGACACATGCATCGACTCAAAGCCAAACCACCCAGTTTTTATTCTCTGCATGTTTGGAACTTTCTCAGTTCCTTAGAGCTCAGACTCCCTCTTGTCAAAGAGCATTGCAGGCTGAAACAGACATTTCTCACTTCAAAGCAAGTGCTGAAATATTTCTTGTCAGTTTCTGTCAGCAGCAGACTCGTTCAGCCTGCATGCTGTTCAGAGGAACAGCCAACTTAATCCTTTAAAGCATCGTCAAGTTTACAAGTCTACAATGAAATCCGTCCATCTGTCCATCACACACAATATCTTGGAATTAAAACATTTTACAACTTAGTATTACACTGTTGCCCTCTACTGAAACTGACTGGTATCTGCATTCTTTCAGTGTCTGTTCTGACTGTTTTAACATAAGCATGCAATGATCATATACTGTATATTTTTAAATTAACTTTACCATCAATTCTAAAGTCATTTATTTTCATGCCACCATTTTTATTAATCCCTCTGACCTTCTCTCCACCCAACAGGCCCATTTCAGTTTTTGCTATTCAGCAGAAGAATCTGCACAGCAGTGCTAAAAGCGAGAATACCACCACGAGGTGAGACCTTTGTGTAATTATCAGAATGGAGAAAATATATCCAGTAAACACTCTGCACATGGTAAAACAACATCCTCTCTGTCCCTCTGTTGCAGTGTGGTTCCAGTCAGAGAGAAAAGCACAGCAGTGGCAGCAGCCAAACCAGCATCTGTAGCCAGCAGCAAGGGCGAGTATGTTATCACCAAGCTGGACGACCTGGTTAACTGGGCACGAAGGGTGAGTAGATGAGAGGCTTTTGGGTTTGTTAACACCCAGCATGTGTGGAGGGGATTAATCATAGTCCTATTCTCTACTCTGGCTCATTTTACAGCTCAGAATGACAGCATTTGATCTCAGGTGGCACACCTGAAAATAAAATCAAGTCCCCTGCCTGTGATGCGACCGCAGCATCAGACAGTGTGACTGTGCCTTTTGTGAATGTATCTGTATTTCCTTCACTTGTTTTGGCTTTTAATCATCTGAAGCTGCCTCAACAAATGTTTCTAAAGATACAGTGACCACTATAAATCATAACTACAAAGTGAGCCAAGCAAGTAAGTCATAAGTTGAATACCACTGAGTAGTATGTGAGAGTTGACAGTTACCATTTTTGAGTTTTCAGGGCAAAAAAAGCATATTGAAGAGGCAAGCAAACAAGCCAGAAAGCTGCGGCTTTAGCTACAAACACTTCACAAAAATTATGTAATGCAAAATGTCTTCAGAGTTCTATGCATCAGAGTTGTCTGCTGCATAGAGATTCCCTCATCCTTTTGTACTTAATGGACATTTACTTTACAGCACCACAAAGAACTGCCTCAGTCTCAATACAACAGAGCTATTATGACCCTGGTGTTAACTGGTGTTAACTGGTATTAACTGCTGGACTATTGTATTGTCAGGTGTTTCTGTCATTTCGCTGTAGATTCTGAAGAAAAACAATCCCAAAAAAAATCAAGTTTCATAATTTCCCAAATATCAGCAAAGTGAAGAGACCAATTTTCTGCCTTTTAAAGCTGGTATTGCCCGAATATTATGCCTATAGTTTGGTGCATCTGTAATATACATATGCTCCCTGCTGGTGTGTAAACAGTAAGGAGATATGATGAAACAGCAAGAATACATGCTGCACGTTTATTGTCACCATCAAACTGTGTTGTGTGTTTGCTCTGTCAGTGTGTCATTGACGTATCGCTGCTGTGCTTTCTTCCCCCAGAGCTCTCTGTGGCCTATGACCTTTGGTCTGGCATGCTGTGCGGTGGAGATGATGCACATGGCGGCGCCCCGTTACGACATGGATCGCTTCGGCGTGGTGTTCAGAGCAAGTCCCCGACAGTCTGATGTCATGATTGTGGCAGGAACGCTAACCAATAAGATGGCTCCGGCTCTGCGTAAGGTGAGGGGAGGGAAAGTACGGGATGTAACAGCAGCAACCTTACATTTAAGTGTGTAATTCTGCTAATGACGCTCCATATAACACCCGGACTGCTGTCGCAAATTTGAATGAGTTCATTAAATATGTAGCCTGGTAATTATGGGACACAATTCAGCTGGTTTATGGGGAGAAAATATTTTCCTACACTCCACACAGAAGTGCTCTTGCTGAGACTTTTCTGTCAGCAGGATGGGAGTATAGCTGTGTAAACACTGGCAGGATTACGACCAGCCTCTCTGTGGATTGGCAGACTGGCATGAAGCCTTCTTCCATCTGAAAGGACAGATTAGTTCTTAGTCAGACATTATATAACAGCGACTGAACTTCCTCTTCCCAACAGGTGTACGACCAGATGCCTGAGCCAAGATACGTCATCTCCATGGGAAGGTAAGCTCACTCCTGAAGACGGTTGTCTAAGAAACTGAGCATTTTTATTACTAGCATAGCTCTCTTCTTAGAAAAGCAGTTGACGCCTCAACACCTGTCATGTTGTTGATCTGTAGTCTGTATAATCCAGCATCCATAAAGCCTCCACAGCTGAGCTGATACTAATATTTACTGTGATTTATTTTTCTTCCTATTTTTGTTCAGTGTTCTCTCTGTGACTTTCTGCCCTGTAGCCCCTTGTCTAATAACAAGCATTGATATAAAATGGTACACCTCACACTGTCGTATTTAAAAGCTGTAACTCAGCATCTGACCCAGTATTCACTGAGTTATTGAGTCATACTGTATAACTTTGTGTGCCTTTATAGCAGTCCTATACTCCTACTGTATAAGTTCAGGGTTAGGGTCTAAACCTGCACTACTAAGTGTCTTAATAACCATCATTGTCCTCATAATTTTGCTCTTCCAGTTGTGCCAACGGAGGAGGCTACTACCATTACTCCTACGCTGTCGTCAGAGGCTGCGACCGAATCGTACCGGTGGACATTTATGTTCCAGGTAGACTTTACTGCACTCGCTACACAATATTAAGTATAAAATCTGCAAATCCATGATACCAGATTAATGAAAACTACTGTCCATTTAAATCAGGACATGTCAGACATGCATTGTATGTCCACAGGTTTTTTTCATGGTTTGGGCCTTTTAGTTCCAACAAGGGAAATGTTTGTAGCAAGTTTTTGGTGGAACGTCTGTTCCTGCTCCAGCATGAGCGTCTTGTGCATAAAGCCGGGTTCAAAATGAATTGACCCAACTTTGCCCAACTTTGTGTGGCTGAATCAGAGTAAATCTGAGCAGTCATGTTGAAAAATCTTGTGGTAAACCTCATCAGTAGAGTTGAGGCTGTCGCAGCAGCATATTAATGCTTGTGATTCTGCAGTTTCACATGTTGGCGTATCCACATAGGACCAATTCAGACAACTTCCTGTCAACAGTTCAGTCACAGCTAAAATTCAGTGGTCATGGTAACCGTATCTCTGGCAGGTTATTGAGGATCATATTTAGGAGCAGATGTAGTTGTACACATCACAGTAGTAACAGTAGTAGAAGCACTACAGTGGTAATGACAGACTGACAGGACTGGATTTTTGAAGCTGATATTTGATATTTTCTTCCACTGTCTTCAGGTTGTCCTCCCACTGCAGAGGCTCTCCTCTACGGGACTCTACAGTTGCAGAAGAAAATCAAGCGTGAGAAGAAGATGAGGATCTGGTATAGGAAGTGAATGTGTAATATGTGTGTTTATCTGGTATGTAAATGATGTATTTCTGGTTTCATTTGGAGCGTCGCTCCTCCTCCATGTAGAGCTGCAGGAACTAACTTCAATAAAGTCGTTGTTGTAATTTACACAAGAAGCACTACTGCTTATTTTCAACTAAACACAGCAGCAGCCAGTCAGCTCAGTTTTTCTCCTTTTCCAGATCAGTATTTATGTTCACAGACACACAGTTTGAGCTTCTGTCAGAACTTCAACCATAGATGTGATTCATCTTTATTCATAGTTTTGAATAAGTTTCAGTCATAGCCATAAGAAATGTGTCTCATCTTACATTATCTGGAATATTATTTTAAATAAATTCTGATCTCATGTGAATGCATTATTGTAACGTCTTTTCATTTTAGCCACTGTGACCAGCAGAGCCAAGTAGAGCCACTAGATGGCTCTTGTGATTAACAGCTCTGACCTTCACTGTCGACACAAAGCAGTGGTTAAAAGCAAAATGCATTTTTATTGTGTGTTAACTGTGTGTGTGTGTTGTTTAACTCTGAGGTCATGGTCTGCTGAAACACTGCAAACGCACAGAGTGAAATGCTCAATCACCAGGTTAATGGCAGGTTTCTGTTAACAAGGTTCTGTGAAAATGTTTGTGTTATCTGTACAAAATCAGCCGCAGTATTTCAGTTAATTCAGCTATTCAACTGTAAACCTGCTCCTATAATTATGTATTCAGAGAGAGACAGCAGAGAAGCTTTTATGTATCTTCAGTGTGAATTAACAGCATCATTGGTTCAGCGGTCTGTGCCGCTGAAGGGTTCTTGAGTGAGACACTTAATTCCTACTTGGCTATTTGTTTTAATTTGCTCTGGATAACAGTGTGCTTTTATGCTGTGATGGCTGTGCACTTCTAAAAACATTAAAGTGAAACATTGTCACAGTGACAACAACCATATCTGGTTAAAGATTATTTCATGTGTTATGTTTTAACACTGTGTCTACATATGTATACGCAGATTCTGGTGTTCTTTTACACATTAAAGGAGCTGCGTGGTGCCTGGTTTCCAGAAAGCAGCGATCAATCATGAACTGTATTTACTGCATTTTGAAGAGGTTTAACTCTCACTGACAGATACTGGACTTCTGAGACCTATATTGATATTTTAGAGTTTTAACAAATCTGATAAATCAATAGACCGGTCGATATTTTTTGGTAATGATCTCATACATTTAAAAATATTATAATTCTTATAGTATGTGCTGAGCAGGACACAAGATCTCAACATGATATCAGGTGCGTAGGCAAAAAGGCAAAAACAATCTTGAGAGAAAAGGATACCTGCACACTGAATAGGTGCTTACAAAAAGTTAATTTATTAAGTATAATTATGGTATTTATTAAGACACCTGATGAAGACATAAAACATTTATGGGAGCATCTATTCATTCTCTATTTTCTTTACCCTTGAGGCAGTTGTAAAACAAATCTGTCAGTGCTCTGTAGTGGACGAAATATGTAATACTTAAAGTTTCTACAGTACCTCAAGCATTTCTTGTTAGTTATTGGCATTAACAGATTCACTGATACCACTATATATATACATATATGGGAACTGAGATACAAGTACTCCAAAAATACAAAAAAATCTAAATTGTAAGACCCTTAATTTCCTTTCTTTCCGTATATTTTATTTTCTGACACTATTTTATATTCTCTGATGTTTCCATGAAAAGCTAAAATCTGGAAATATTGACCATGCTGATGTACTGGTCTAGCTTTAACAATATAAACAGCAATATGTGCTGCATTTCAAGCATCCATAAACAGGAGAAAGGACTGAAAACAAATTATTTAAATATCTAGAGTCAAAACTTGAATAGCTTTGCTTGAATATCACAACAGAACGTATCACGATATCGGTGCCAGTGTGTCACTTATAACTAGAGACCATATGCATCACACACAGTATGATACATCTCTCATATTGATATTTTTTGCCCCACACTACTAGAGATAGTGTTGGCTGTAATCATACATTTATAGTTATTGGTGGTAATTTTTTGCCCTCTGAGCTATAAGGTCTTTTTTTTTTACCTTTTCATATTTCTCTGTACAAGATCGTTGACTAACTTGCAAAAATAAAAAAAGTCTTGTGCTTTAGATTCAGATCTAACATCTGCCAGCTGCTGTAGTTTCCCACCTGACTGCAACCTGGGGTTGCATCATCCACACATCTAATGATTAATGCGTCCTCGCCAGGCGTTAACTTATTCCCACGTGTTCAGATAACATGCACCGTTATCTCTGGCCAGACATTAAAACATACTGTATACAGTGTGTTCATCTCACTGGACTGTTTAAGAGCTAATACAATGTTTTTAATCATTTTCAGCACTGAAAGCTGAACAGTAAAGACTTTTTAAAGGTGTAGGAAACAAGTGCTTTATGCAATTATGTATTTTGTCAATAGTCCAATTCTCACTTTACTAAAATTAAAGGTTTTGTCAGTTAATCTGCTCTGTTTTTCATCAGTTTTAGGAGGTCATTTGTAACATGTTGTCCTGTAAATATTCATGCTTCTTGGTATTTATAAAAACAGCACATTCAGTCTGGAAAACCACACTCCCGACATACACACCACTGTACAATTCTACATTGATATGGTATTTTATAGTCAAATTTCCACATGAATAATGAGTCCAGAGTATAACAGTGACAGTAGGTATCTGAATCTTGGACTACATTTTCTGAAGTTCATGACAAAGCAGTCATTTAAACACATAGTGATTTATCTACTGCTTGGTCTAAAATTGGGCTATGCACAGCAAGAAAACTGCTGGGTGATGTAAGACCTAAAACAGCTGAGGCTCAGTGGGGTGCAAATGCTTTTTGCTCAGCTTTCAGCCTGCTGTTGTCGTGCATATTCACTGCTGTGAAGGATAATATATGTATATATAGAAGTGGATATAATAGCACAGTCTGGTGGGATGTGACAGCTAAATAACTAGACTGAACACCAAAACTTCAACTCAGATCAAGAAATTACAGTCTGGCAGGAGCGTGAAATTTGGAATTTGAGACCTCAGTGGAAAATAAACTAATGCCAATAAAAGTATAATAAACACAGGGACCTGTAGACTGAGTTTGGATGGATTTAAGTTTATTGAAGGACGGCAGACAATGAGATGTTAGGTCAGTAGAGGAAGGTACATTAGTGTAAAAAAATAAAAGGTTGCAACAGTGTCTTCAGACTTCACTCCTTGACAATGGTGGGAGTGATCATCTTATGGAAGGAGTAGTATTTGCATTCGCCGGGTGGTGCAATGTCCATGGTGGTAGTGCTAATCTTCTCCTTCTTGAAACCAGCTTGGAGCAGATGAGGCACCTGGGTCTCCTGAAAATCATTAACAGACAGATCTGGTCAGTGTTGAGGCAGCTGGTAGCTTTACCGGTCTCAACAGCCTGACCCCGTTTATCAATAACCTTGACATTATCGCGGTATGTAATTCAGGTCGCACTCAGTTCTGCCTTACAAGAACGATTAAAACTATACATTCAGTTTAGAAAACGCCTGACGATACCAATATCAATGACTGAATGACCATATTGATATTTATTATGACTGTCAGTATTCAGTAACTTGTATGTTTACAACCTTTTTTATGCCAAGAAAATGCTAAATACTCTATTTACTTCATTATATTTCACTGAAGCTTAATTGAAATCAAACTTGATCTTTTTCAGGCTTTAGATCATTAAAGACAGACAGCCTAAATTAATTTAAAAATAAAGTTAAAGTTAATTAAATTAAAACAAGTACTGTACATACTGGTCACAATGCAGACAGAGAAAGTTTGTTTTCTAGATTTTGCACAAAAGTTGCCTCTTTTTGTTGCCAAATAGTGGTTTAAATAACTTTAAAGACAACTGCTGTGTCCTAATTCTACACTAAATACTAATTTTAGTGGGTTTTGAGTATGTAGTGTGCTCATAGTGAAAAACTGACAAAAAATTATACTCAAAAAGTCATTACGCATACTAAAAACATGATTTTTTTGAGTGGGCTGTTGATGTACTCTATTGTCCAACAATGCATTGCACAAAGGAAATGGAGCAGCAACTCACAGCTGCAAAACATTAGAAAAAATTGTAAATGAAGGCAAAACAGTTTCAGAAAGTTCTTAGAAAAAAAAGAAGATGAAAAGGGTTATTCAAGTTTAATTGGTTTAACTGTATCATTTCTTGTTAGTATTCAACTGTAAAATAGGTTGTTTTTTTGTAAACTAACTACAGAAATCAGCATATTATACTGCTTAGTATATAGAATATACTGTATACAATTAATTTGCAGTATGGCATTGGGACACAAAGAGTATTTTGGACATTTTGAGACATTATACATGCTATCACCACCTCATGTTTTCCCTCAAATGACCATCATGAGGTGATTTAACACAACATTTCTGCTGTAAAGTGTGGAAAGTAACTAAGAGGACAAAGCATAATGCAGTCAAGTATGTAAAACAGGCAGGTTTCAGATGAACCGAGTCAAAACTAAATTTCCCGTCCTTGACGAGATCATGAAGGCAACTAACCTCAAACATCTTCTCAATGTTGTCGTATTTGGTCTTGAGCAGCTCGCCCCAGGAGGTTAGGTTGCAATAAGTGAGGACGCCGCCTGGTTTCAGCAGCCTGTGAGCGTGACCCTGCAGAGAAACACACACACAAACAAATCATGATGTGGTCTGAAGAACACTGAGAGGCTACAGTATGTGTACCAAATGAAGCATGATGTTATTTTTAGACTACAGTCATTTACATTTTTTAGTGACATCTTTTACCAATATTCAGCATCTTTAAATGAATCCACATGTCATACAAACAAAGAGTGATTTCTCCAGAAAATGTGTAACTCGCTGTGTTTTAGGCTTTACCTTGATAAAGTCAAACTGGTGAGTGTGCCATGTATCCTCGGACAGAGGGTATGTGTCATACAGAATACCTGGAGAGGAGAGACACAGTGTTAGCAGTGTACACACAACAGGTGAATTACACACTTTTCTTTATATCGTTTCCTACTTTCATCTATCAAGCATCAGACTATCTGTCAAACTTGAGATCTAAATTCTAAATTTTGTTAACTCTTGATGATCTGAGTTCACTCTTAGCATTTAATCATTTTGACTGAGTTGCTATATCAGAGTGCAGTGAAGTCAGTTTTTTTAACACAATGTATCTCAGATTTCACTATTTGGATTTTGATGAAACTTAGCGCAGTTTGACCATGTTGTATTTAAAAAAAAAAGCTTTGAATATAGATGTATTTTTATTATCTTTATTTGGAACAACTGTCAGCTCAGTTTTTCCTCAAAACACATTGAATTGTAAACTGTAGATCTTGATATATGACCAAAATTCCCCCATGTCCACTGTGATTTCTTACCATCAAAGTGGTTGTCTGGCAGGGTGGGAACAACTTCCTCCCAAAGGCCCTTCAGAGGAACGACCTGCAGCAGCATAAAAAAAACATTTCATTAATCAGCATGTTCACATTTAAGCACAGGTACAATAAACTTTACTATAAACTAGATCTTCAAGCCGGTATACCAGGTTCCAAGCATGATAAACCAGATAATATTTGACTGTAAAATACCACTCGAGCTTTACTGACCTTATGAGGCTGAGACTTGGCCCAGTTCTCCAGTCTGGCAAAGACACCGTCGTTGCACTCGACGATCCAGTGCTCCTCGATGGGGAAAGACTCAATTTTAGTGGCAGCAATGGCCATGCCGAAACCAATCTCCAGAACCCGACCGCCTACCAGACAAAACACACGAAGAACAACACAGTTAGAAAATTTGTGAACTTCAAATGTCCATGAACATCTTGTGAGAGAATTTTAGGAAAGGAGTTGTTGTATTTCCCTACTTTTGTGACTAATCGGTATGACTACTGAATGTATATGAAACACCTCTGTGACATTTCTGTGGTCAGTGGTCTGAGATGCATTACATCATCATGGGGTCATTTGCAGCCACACATGCCTGTCTCTCTACAATGTTAACAAACTAATAAAATGCCAAAATGCTCATAAAAAAAACTAAATAAAGTCATTTGGGTTCCAGCTTTACAATCCCACCTACAATGGAGCAAGTTATTGGGGCTCATTAACATTGTGATGACATAATGCAGTAGTTTCTTTCTCCTGATAGACAAACCCTCTGATTTTACAGTACATGTATGTTACAGTTACAGTTTAATGTTTGGTTTATGTTTTCTCCCTCCTTTGGGTGTGAGGAGAAGGACAGTTGGTTGTAACATGTGGTTGGACAGAAAGGCCAAAGGGTTTCATTTTCCTTCAGAGAAGAACATAAATAGACGAGGGGTATTTGTTACGGAAGCCGAGAACGGCCATGTTTGAAATGTTGTTTTTCGATGCAATTATCTCGAGATCACAAGTTAATTATTTTGTTTTCTCGAGAAAACAAGATAGTCGACTCATTACCACATGAAAACAAAAGGTTTTTCCTCTTATTTATCTATTTCCTCTTATTGTTTCTTAGGGAGGCAAATGGTTATATCACGAACCCTTTCTATTTAAATACCCCTTTTTGAAAGAAAGAGATCCCGAAGGAACCTTTGGAAGGAAAAATACTCCTTTTATATTTTTAGCTAACTTTGATTTGATGCTAAACACAGATATAGTTAAGTACCAAACAATACCTTTCAAGCACTTTCATTGTGTCAGACTGTAATCAATAATGAGAGAAAGGAAAGTGGGGTAGAAAGAGGGAATAAGAACCAACATATGACAGATTTGAACCCCCTTACTTGAATATGGTGAAAATGTAAGCATGCATGAGACTGAATAAATAAATGATCTGAATGTTATCTCTAATAGAAAGACACAATGTAAGTTCTGCCTGTGAAGTACAGTCTGATGTGTCGATCAATAATTGGTACTCATTGATCTGACATATTTAGCTTAAATCAGTTGCTACAGTTGTCAAGATGCCATCTATGCCCGCTGGCGTGGCACTCCTGATCTCTGTACAAGTAATGAGAGGATACAACCTTGTTTTCTCGTGATAATGGGCTGATTATCTCGTTATCTCGAGATAACAATACTCGTTTTCTTGAGATAATGAAATAATTAACTCGTGATCTCAAGATAACAGCATTAAAAAAAATAATTTCAAACACAGCCGTTCTTAGCTTCCATAATTTGTTGTTGCTTGACCCCTCATAATGATTTATAGGGCTTCAATCGGTTAAGACAGCAGCATAGTGTTATATTCACATTTTTAATTTGTTCAGAATTAAGAACAAATTGTACTGAGCTGAAATTAGTCTATAGAAACACCCCCAAAAAGATCATGTGACATTTCCTATTTCTCATGTGTAAGTAACATTTTCACATCTTGTCCATACAAAATTCTGTCATGTGTAAGTAGTGGAAAAAGAAAAAAAGAAGAAATTAATGAAAAAATGAACTTGTCGAGTAAAAATGTCATCTGAAGTAAAAAATGAATATGAAATATTAAATGTAATATGAAACAAAACATGTTAAATGTGAAAACTGACCTTTGTCTTATAAGCATATGCTTTGAATTCATGTGTCTTTTTCTATGAGTTTTTTTTTTATAATCTGTTTTGTCTACAGGATATCTGAAAATATTCAAATAAAAAACACTTGCAGATAACATTCATTCCAAATACATTGTAAGTGAACAGAACATATAACGAATATACCTACAGTACACATGTTGTCTCCTGTCCCACATGTCTGTGTGAGGGTAGGGCTGCTCCATATGGACAAAATCATATATCACAATATTTCTGACCAAATACCTCAATATCAATATTGCGATAATATTGTAGAGATGACTATTGGTGCTTTCACAAAATATTTACATAATGAGATTTTTGATAAATAATCATCAGTAATGTGGATATAATGACTAGGTGGGTAAAGATAAATAATAGAACAGCTAGAACAGTCTGGTAAATTGGGAAAATTACACCATTTTACTGTAATGCAGCCTTTAAAACCAGGAAAAGACAACACTTATGCCATATCACGATATTGCGATAATATCTAGTCTCATATCGCAATATCAATATAATATTGATATATTGCTCAGCCCTATGTGAGGGTGTGTAGGATCAGTTTATTTTCTCATAAAGCAAAGAGACAATGAGCTTTTTTCCTGTGCAGACGTCTTGGCGGGTCCCCATAAGAAGAGAAACAGAGAAACAGCTGCTGTAGTACTCACAGAGAACTGAGCACCATGCTGCTCACAGTTTCACACATGTCCCCAAGATCATTTACCAAAAAATGAAGGAAACGTTTTTAGATGTGTGGAAAAACTCCAGTGTTACTTACCCTGGCACTAAATGCACCACCAAACATTTTTAAATAGTATCATCCCTTTTTAACCATATCTCTACATTTTTAACAGCTCACTCCTTATTTTAGGGAGTAAATATAGTGTCTACACAAGTAATAGTGGAGTACTGCATGCTGATTTATAGCCTAGTTTACTGAAAATATTTGATTTTTGGTTATAGTCACCTGATAGCAAAAATTCAAATGATATAGACCAGTGTCTCTCAAACTTTTTCATGTCAAAAACCCCTGATCTGACAAAAATTAGACCACAGACCCCTATGTGATAAGATTTTGTCCCAGTGTCCCCCATCTGATGACATTTTTGCTTTTAGATGTTTTATTACAGAAAGTGTATGAAAGCCACGACCAACATAGTCATACATTCTGTCATTGTGTTACTTATGGATGTAATTATAGTGAAAATAAATGATTGTCCACTTTAAGAACCGCTGATGAATGGCATATAGCTGTTTACAAAACTATTATCAATATTTTTTGACACTCAGTGACATAAGTTTGTTATTATACTTGTAAATCCTGAAAAATATGTCTCTTGGGCTAGCAACCGGCTATCTTGAAGCCTGAGTCCAACATCGGACGCACCATATGAAAAGAGTGGCTTGTCCGATAATGGATGCCACGGAGCATCGATTACCTAAAACTACTTTTTACCTTTTGAGGCGGCAACGGTCGACAGGGAGTGCATGTACGGGGTCTCCCAGCGCTCCATCACGGGCTTGCCCATGATCTCCAGGTGTGTATCGGCCTCATTATAACCGGCGCCCGCGTTGTGCCAGTCGGACTTGCAGTCCTCTCCCTTGGAGAAAATGGGCTGAACAGCGGTGGTCATTTTGTTGTGTTATGGAGGCGGCAGTGGTTGTTGTTTGGTTCTGCTTAACGGTTTGACAGACTGGGTCTCCACACAGAGAAGAGGGTGATGACCAGGGGGCGGCTGTTTATATCGGGCTCCGGAGTGCTGACGCCGCGGGAGTTTCACTACTACGGGTCAAAAGGACACACACATACCGAGAGAAGTAACGGTGGTCACTGCGCCCAAGATCCTCTGATGAGCAGATGATTCACTCTGGTAGATAATTGACGAACTGTAGCTCTGCAAGGTGTAAGTCTGTGTGTTCAGTCATATAATGCTTTCAGGTGTGAAAGTGTTTTGCATCAGGTTATAAGAGATATCTTGTCAACAAAACAAAAATGCCATTTAATTTAATTTTATTTTTTGTCATTACATTGATTAGTTTGTTCCTCTCAGTGTGTCAAACTATGAGCGGAAACAGTTAACCAAATCTGCTAATATGTGCAGAAGTTGAACAATACTGTCATTAAGTTTTTTTCATTATAAATTAGAATTGTGATACTTACTGTAACCAGGGAATGGCACCCAGTGTAAAGTTGTTATGCATGTTTAAAGGACCAGTATGTAAGATTTTGTGGCATCTAGTGGTGAGGTTGCAGATTGCAACCAACTGATAACCCCTCGCTCTCACGCCTCCCTTTCATGCGTGTAGGAGAACCTACGGTGGCCACGAAAATAACAAATAACGCAAAAGGCTCTGGGCTGCTGTAGAAACATGGCGGTGCAACATGGTGGGCTTCGAGAAGAGGACTTGCTCCCTATGTAGATATAAAGGGCTCAATCTAAGGTAACGAAAACACAATGATTCTTATTTTCAGCTGATTATACACTAAAACACACTTATGAATATTATATTCCATTTCTGCCAATTGATCCCCTTAAATCTTACACACTGGTCCTTTAGTGATTTTTGGACAATGCCAAGGAGGTAGGCTATAAACTATATCAGGCCATTGTTGTCCGTTAAAGCTGTAATAAGTGTATTTTAGGTCGCCTTTGGACAGCCTGTAAACAAAACATTGATTTATTACCACTGTATAAATTTGTTATGGAGATTGTGTCAACAGTTAGTTGCCTAGTTACACATCCTGCAAACACAACACAACATTATGTGTTTGGAGTCATGTTTCTGGCCACCCAATAAAATCTAATAACCTCTCTTCTTTTTAGTTTTAGCTTTCACCCGCTGTGGGGAAATCCCTGTCTCTTAAGCTGCTAAATGCTCCAGCCAGTCGCTAACTTTGTCTACCTGCTGTTTGATGCTCGCCAGGTAGCTTACAGCCGCCTGCTGCAGCTGGAGATCAGGTTGATAATAACTGTTGGAGCGAATCAAAACAGTGAAGTTGCGGGCAGTAAAACCAGTGATCTAATTAAATGGTCCATAGAGCTAAGTGGAACTGTAGAGCCAAGTGATCATTTTCTGTGAGTTCATCGCTACAACACTTTTCACACCACAGGGTCATTTCATCCATTGTTGATATAAAAATATTAAATACTCTACAGTGCAACAGTGTCCAGAGTTCATTGTTGAAACCCATCTAAAGGCATTTTTGCTTCATCATATTCAGCTACAGTGTTTGCTGTTTGGAATAGACTCTGGATGATTTGCACGGTCCTCTGAATTAGCATCAGAGTGTGACCTCTTTGGTTTTGTTTTCTGCTCTCTGAGTGTTGGTATGCACAGCTGAAGTCAACCGTTGCATTGGATCTTATTCACACAACTTGTGCGTTTGCTCTTGTTGCGTAACATCATTGGAGCAGCCTGACAAACTGGATATGAAGCATAAAGAGTATCACTGCACTAAATGTAACTGTGCACCTCTAATTCTAAATGCAAACTTAAATATAGTTCACATAGTTCAGACTTGTCTTGTAAATACAGCTGATTCAAGTCCACAGCTGTTTTGAACGTCACTAATGCATCTGTGCAAAAATATTTGATCCTCCTCTGTTTACAAACACAAATGTCGGTCCTAATAGAAGGAACACGATTTGTATTGGGGCGATGGTGTGCAAATATTATAGTTCCTGCAGAGATTTTATTGTATTTAAATATTGCAGTGTGATAAAGTCTCTATAAATTCACAACGCATTGTTGCAAATAGTGCAAATCTCTATAGGTGTATTACAGGAGTGTAATAAATGAGAATTTGACATTATTGATCCATGTAGGAATATTATAGAAATACTTATGAAAGCATTTGATTTCAGCTTGTCATAAATTCCTTGAGGAATACAAATACAGTGTAATTCTCGCTGAGAGTATAATCAGAATCATATTTCATTTTTCGTTTAGGATGGTGATTTTGGTGTCAAACATTTTACCTAAAAATGATAGCGGACCTTAAAATGAGCCCCCTAAACCCATAATAAAGTATAAATCCCCTATTATCTCTTACACTTAGCCTTTTCCTGTGTGCAACATGACTCACAGTGCGGTGAGACAATGATTCGGTCAAAAAATGGCTCATCTGATCATCTTCACGTCCCCTCTGCCCTGGTTACCCATCATCCACTTCACTCCCATTAGGTGAAGCTGAGTGGAGCTCCTCAGTGAGGGTCCTCGTCAAATCGCAGCTTTTCATCCACCTACCACTCTTACACGAGGCTCTTCATTCGCGCTGCCTTTGAACATTTCCGCAGAAGCTCACATTCATGCAGCAGCCACAGTGCCCCTGACATGAGAAACAATAAACCGTAACTCTTGTTCTACAGTTCTCAAATGTTGTCATCTCACAGACCCCGCAAAGCCCATTTGAAACCATCTGATGAGGTTTTGTTTCAGGAAATGTTCCAGTTTGGCGAATGTTGGTATTAAATTGTGCTGCTACTAGGCAGCTGGCAGGAGTGTGACCTGACTGGGATCATTTCCAGCGATTTCAATTACAGTGGTTTCAAGGATCTCAGGTATATTCAATGCCTCTAAGGACATACAAAACACACTTGCACTTACAAAACACACCACTGTAAAGGCCTTCAGGTCCTGAGAGCAGGGATTGTGATCATGTGTTTGCTGTTGTTCCTTCTCTACTTCGGATTAGCTTCTCTCAAAGTCACATGGCAGCTAAGTCACTGCAAAATATCTAAAAAGCTTCTTAAAAGTCACATTTTCATTGTGATACATGTTTATATGCTTTATAAATATTGTTATAAGCACTAAATTATGTTTTAAAGACTTGAAGAGCTCCTTGAAGACTCCTGAAACACATTAAAGGACTGCTCAGTAACTCCTAAACCGTACTTGATGTAAATCTACATCGATTAGTTGCAACTATATTAAATTAATCACCAACTATTTTGATAATTGATCATTTTGAGTCATTTTTTAAGAAGAAATTTCCAAATTCTCTGATTCCAGTTTCTCAAATCTGAATATTTTCTGGTTTCTTTAGTTTTCTATGATAATAAACTAAACGTCTTTGGGTTGTGGACTGTTGGTTGGGACAAAACAAGACATTCAAGGACGTCACCTTGAGCTGTGGGAAACAGTGATTGACATTTTTCACCATTTTCTGACATTTTATGGACCAAACAACTCAACTCACAATCAGTTAATTGAAAAAATAATCAACAGATTAATCAATAATGAAAATAATTGTTTGTTGCAGCCTTAGTTTCCTCTTATCTTTCCTATATCTTAAATTTCTCAATATTATCATAGATCATCAGAAGAGCATAAACATTATGAACTTCATCACATAGTACTGCCTCTTATACTCTCACACATTTATTTCTTAAAACAATACAGTGTCAATATGAGACTTTGTTGTTTTATTACATGTCCTGTTTCAACACGGGTCTCCTGCCCCCCTCCTCCTATATAACACATTGCTGTCCTCAGCTCTAAAGAAAGATAATGTTCAGTAATCAAAGGTAAAGGTCAGTAGATGGACTGTCTTTCACAGGTCAGCCAGATAGCCCCTCATTTCATTATCAGTCAGTGCAGAGGTCCCATGTGTTCACTCTCACACTCTAGCAGACGTTATGTCAAAGAAACAACAATGTGAATCACGTTTTACTAGAACATGACGTTGGGCCCAAAATTAGCTGGTTATCATTTGAAAATAAATCCTCAATTAGGTAGCCTTGTGCAAAATTGCATAAAATTGTGGTGATTGGTTAGACTGTGAATCTAAGTCTCATTTAGGAAAATCATTTTGCAGTCCAGTTAGTATGTTGTCATTTTGAATATTGATTTATTCTGTTTTGTGTACTGTAATACTGAACACTTTTCTGTCTTTTATCAATGAACACAGGTGCAACATTGATTATGGTAACCTTTTGGTCATTCATATTATTTATGGATTGAGTTTAACTGTCCCTCATATTTATGACAAACTGTTTTGTGTTTAAAAACACATTTTATGTTACATCATATTTTACAAAAATACAGTTTTCCAACTGGAACAAATCATGCACATCAGCCCCCTGGTGGTAGTCAGTATTAAGACATGTGGGATGGTTTTCAGTCTGATGTCACTCGCTTTGCATCACAAATGAAAATGTGGCAAAACAGGTTTTGATCACCGCAACAAACCCACCAAACTTAATAAAATGTAAATGATCTGTTATACAATTTACAAGAATGATTCCATTAAAGTGAAAAAAAATTATACTTTTGGATGTGGATGTTTGTTGTGAATCACTACAGTGACATTTCCAAGTTGTCGCACTACGATGACAAAACAGTCTTCTGCTTTTTGTTACATGACAGGAGCTGGACCACATTATCTGCACAAATAATTACAGGTACTAATACATTAAAATAAATCAATATTCTGAGAGCCAAATGATCGTGAGGTTTACTGTAAAGGACAATTCAACCAAGTCAACTGATGAGCAGTTTAAACCCTGTAGCTTTCATTCCTCTCTACTCTGAGGTAAGCTCCACCCATATGTACTCCAAATAGCGTAGAACAAACATTCATTTGCAAATCCTATTTGAATACCAGGTATGACACTGCTCCTTTCCACTCAGGAACTCGCCCTACTACCGAATGAGCAGTTTGAGGGGATTACAGGATGTTACATGCTGCTGCAATGACAAAGAAATAAGTCAATACACTAACAGTTGGTCAGATTACAGTTCATATCTGTCCATAACTCAAGCTTTCCTGGGATTGTATGTTGAACCATGTATAGGCCGTCATTACACACTGCATCACCTGTGAAAGCTCCTATTTTCATTACATTCATGAAATACTGAAGAGACTATGTTGAGTTTATATGCAGAGTTTATTTCCCAGTTGCAGCATCTACTGTGGCTACTGCTATCTGTCGCTATTATCCTGTCAAATAGTGTTTACAGCAGTATGAACTGACTGTAGCTGAATCAGTATTTTGTGGTTTTCACACAACAAAAGCAGCCATATAACACGTAGTAAATCAATAGATTTTGTAGCATAAAATAAAAGCAATTTTGTCTGAAAATTTATTTTTTTCAATCAAAGACAGCTACTATACCTTTTTAAAACCTGAAGATCGTCTTATTACAGATAAAAAAAAGAAGATTTGAAAAGAAGAAGATTTTAGCCCCGACGAAAACAGTTGACAGTGGGTTATGTGGATTATCTAGAGTGAAACAGTAAGTCAGACATTAATTCTTAAAAGAAAAAGATACTGTTGAATTTTTCAAGGCTGTGATAACCACAAAAAAATGCTGCAGGGAAATTTATGCCAACATCTATTATGGTATAGTATATATAAATCGGTCACAAAGTTACTATGGTAACCCTGTAGTGACTTTAGTTGCTGTAGTAAACCATGGCAGACTGCAGTGTGCAGCCAGATTGGTGGACACAGTTTGTATGACCGGTGTAGACCAATACAACCAATTTGTATGACCAGTGTAGACCAGTACATACCAATTTACAATGATGGCAAATGTAGGTTTATACTGGCTCTTGTGTGGATCTGCTCCACCCCTGGATATGGTACCATGGGCTCAGATTTGGAGAGAAATTTGATTGATTGCTGTATGGTACACAACAGGAAGAGGGCACTGTTTTGTCAGAACCAATAGAGCTGGAGATTTCAAAATGGCTTTATTACATTATGAAAATTGTCCCAGATGGAAGATGCCAGATTCACCATCATGATAGTTTTTGCATACAGATTTTACAGTTACAAAGTCGCCTTTATGTTGAATGCGTTGATATCTTATTTGAAGATGTAGATGTTGCACATATTTATCCTGATTGGAATTAGAAAATTTAATTCCCTGATTAGAAAACAATCATGCAAGGGGAAACAATCTAAACTGACTCACTTTTATCTGCAGTGTCAATGTAGCTCAACGTAACTTGACATTTTTAATTATTGATTGATGACTATAACCCAGGACACATTCTGATGTTAAGTATTTAAAAAACCATTTAAGCAGAGAATAGTTACAGACAGTCCAGAGAACGTGAAGCAATTGACCTTTTTCACCGCGGACATTTTGACTTGTCATAGCAGGAAAAGCACAAGAACTGTTAACATTAACGATGACTCAGTTCCATTCAGGCGTGCAAGGAAAACCATAATGGTGAACAATAATGCACTATACCAGGCTCATGAATTTAAATGAGATTCAGCCTTCATTATTTTGTTGTTATTGCACCTGTGCTTTTCCTGCTTTGACATGTCAAAATGTCTTCTGTGAAATAGGTCTATCTTGACATCATGACTGCTGCTCTGTTTTGACTCCTTAACAAAATTGGTTTCAACATGATCAGACTTTTTTTTTTCTTAACATAAAGATATAATTTGAAGCCCTTCGTTTTGATCTTGACATACTGATGTAGGACCTTATTTTGCCCTCTAAAAAATTTTTATTAAAGAGATAAAGACAGAAAAGAATATCTTCCAAAGACGAAAATTACAATGAATGAGAAGGTCAATTCATTCTGACATTCATGTTTCCCTCTGGGAGCTCTGTAACAGCGCAGGGAATATTACCAAAACTGATGTCCATGCGCTATTTTTATTGTTAATTATCATCAGATGCTCAAAGTATTTTTGCATTAGCAGATTATTCTCAAAGATCCTGTGAAAGTCAGCTTTGGTGGATTTGCTGATATAGGAGCCTCTGACAAAGATCCTGCTTAGCAGCAGCAGGAGTTCGATGTGAACGTTTTCTTCCAGCTGCAGAACATTTAACTAAATCTGACACGACTTGAATGCAGGTATTGTTGAGCCTTCAGGAAGTGTCGAGGCGTTTATTCAATAAAACATTTATAATAGGATGTTAAACTATTCAGAAACTGAAAAGTGCACCACAGGGCTGCTCACTAAAACCCACAGTCTGTGTTTCTAACACAATATCAGTTTTGTAGCTGTAAAATACAACTTGATCCTGAAAATGAAAGCTTTCCTGTTTGTCTGTATAATGTAAAAAAGTAGTTAAGGTCTGTTTTGAAGTAAAGATTTGTCTAATGACCTTTATTTTTGCTAGAGTAGCATATTTGTGATTTTGATGATAAATGAAAATAAAACTGATTAGTGATTAGTAATAGTTACAGCAATTAAAAATATAATATATACACACTAAATTGGGATATCCATAGCTAACAAATGACAATATACAATGTATTTGTCTAATTTCTGCTTAATTAAGAAGGTACACTGAAGGCAAATGTGATTGTGAAGATGTTTTTATGTCTTAAACAGTGTTACTGTTGCCTTAGTCACACACAGACACTGTGTCTGTAGACACTGTTTATGTAAATCTACAGATCTATGATTGCCATCTATAAATGCACATAGTATCTGGAATATTATGGCTTTCCAACACAGTTTCACACACTACTTAGCAGAACGCAGACATCAATAACTGTCAGAGGCTTTTTTTAAAGGGAAATTAATAGGCAGTGCTGTAAGGTGTTATTTAATCACATTACATTATGTGTCACCTCTGTCACTTTCATGTTTTAAATGTCACTCTTTAATGCTTGCCACTTGTGTGCTGATTTATTGACTCAGCCAAAGAGTGGATGTCATGTGATCATGCAGTCTTTATATTTTCAGCAACAGATCTTGAAAAGTAATGACTGGATTTGCATGAAATTTACTGCACACATTCATGCAAAGAGGAAGATACCGTTTGATTTTAGACACTGGGACTTGTGTTTAATCAAATTACCACACAGCAAATTTGGGGCCAGGTAGTATTTCAGCAAGAAAAACTACACACGTTGCATAGAGAGAGGGAGAAATTGGCAGGGACCCGTCAGCTCATCTCTGCCCACATCCTCTGAGAAAGTTAATTCAGCCATGCATCACAGGCCAAGCTTTCAGTTTTAAAGTAAAATAAGATATTCTCTAATGAGGTTATGTCAAATACAGACACAAAAATATGGTTTGCACATTCATATTTCACAGGAAGAAAACATTTAGAACAGGAGGAATCATTACAGAGAGGAAAACCCCTCTAAATTTTTGCCTTGGGAGTGGTGAGTCTGCTTTGAATTACTTTCTTGTCATGTAAACATTTGATAATATAACAAAGAGCGAAGTAAAAAAAAATCCAGATTTAAGGCATTTAACTATCCCTTTGGGATGTTTAAAGTCCTCCAGTCAAAAATGTGTTTTTCTTCTTGTTCCCTCAGCTGGATGTTTGAGATTCACGATGTGGACTGATGTATGTGCAGATTTTGACATTGGAGAGCTGTTTTTATATTCATCTGCTGAAGGAGGAAAGTTTTTTAAAACTCAAATATGAGTTTAAGGTGTATATCTAGAAGCATGATTGTGACATCACAACTAGTTTGGAGTGAATTGTGGTCCAGTATGCAACTTACAAAAGTGTGCTGTGGAAACCTGAAACCTCCAGTGCACGTACACTGAGAATGGACTTTAGTAAAGTAGGAGACATCTTGTGTCCAGCAGTTAAACTTTTGAAATGAAAAATATTTGCATATTTATCACATCTGGAATATTTGCAGCTCATAGATTCAAGAAGGGTGGCACGGTAGTGCAGTGGTTAGCATTGTTGCCTCACAGCAAGAGGGTTCTGAGTTCGAACCCACAGACTCGCCCTTCTGCGTGGAGTTTACATGTTCTCCCCATGCCTGTGTGAATTCTCTCCAGGTACTCCAGAGTAGCGGCTTCCACGGACCAAAAACATGCAGGTTAGGTTAATTGGTGACCCAAAACTGCCCGTAGCTTTGAATGTGAGTGTGAATGGTTGTCTGTCTCTATACTATATGTGAGCCCTGTGATTGACTGGAGACCCAAGGTGTACCCAATGTCAGCTGAGATTGGATCCAGCTCCACCATGACCCTCTAGAGGATAAGCGGTAAAGAAAATGGATGTATAGATTCAAGAATATTTAATGAGGGAGAAGGAGTAGATGTCATTTTAATGACATAAATTGATTTTTTTTTGCGGAAAAAGCATATCAGACAAAAATGATTATTTATAGTAGAGTATTTTATAAACATCTTATAACATGTCTGGAGGGGATCTTTAAAAACAGTGGAGATTAGTGCAGACTGGTTGTGTGTAATGTTCCTTTAAAGGCCGCTGCCCCCTGCAGCGGCGTCACTGCGCAGAACAGTTTGAACCAAAAAGCGGAGTGACCTTCCTCCGCTCTCAGTCTGAGAGGGGCAGCACTGAAGCAAGAAGCCGGTCACAGCTCCCGCAGCCCCCCGCTTTAGCCACAGAAATGAACAACAACTTAGTCGGAGATGAAGTCGGGTAAGATCCGTTTGACGCAGCGCTTTTATCGCGGACGCAGTTAACTGTAAACTGCATTGTAACTTAGTTTGCGTTCTCTCTTGACAGCTAACGTTAGCTAGCAAGCTAGGCTAACCCCAGTAAGTTAGCGAGATCGCTAGCCGGAGGAAAAGACGGCCAAAAAGTGAAACTAGTCACGAAAGTAGCCCCGTTGTCACTGTTGTTGCTTACGGCGAATTATACCATGTTGGTCTGGAGTGCTGCTGCTTGACTTGTCAGGTGAATGTGTGAAAGTGTAGTTACTTATTTCAGTGTTGTTTTCTGTTAGCTCGAAGCTAGCTTAGCTAACGTTTGCCAGCGAAGCGAAAGTCTCCTCTTCTGACTTCGCCAAAGCGAGGACATTTAGCGGGCACTGCTGGAGGATGGAGCATCCTCGTCTGCACTAACCCTCCACATCTATCACTGACACGTTTTTAACAGCGGTCGTTGTCATGTGTTGGTGGACTTGTCAGCTAGGTTTGATTGTAGCGATGTTTAAACTGCCGTTAAACTTACAGTCATGTAACCAGCATCCGAGCTCACCGGTCCGCATGCAGTGAGCCGAGCAGCCGCTCTCCGTTCCGCTCCGCTCCGCTCTGACTGGAAAACACTCAGCGGTGGAGGCTGGAGCCGGGGGCAGGACACTGCTATGCTATGGCTCTGTCCCGGGGTAACATACGTGGCAAGAGCTTTATAGAAAGACCTTTATTGTCGAGGCCATTGCATTTAATGTTAGAAAACCACAGTGACATCAACCAGGAGTCACACCAGCTGTGTATATTTCCCCCCCATGCTGCACCGGCTTTGGTTGCAGCGGTGCCTCATATATGTGTACTTGGCTGTTTGGTCAGCTGTGGTGTTGTTATGGCTCTGCAACTATGCCTTTCAATATTTTCCACCAAGTCTCCTGTGATTTTGGTCCCCTAAGTTTGACCTTTATCAAGCCTTTTATATGTAACACTTGTCATGATGCTTGTATAAATAGCAGTTTTATCATTTACTCTGACTCAAAGTGATGATCAATGATCAACTGATGGTAATTTATCCATTCTTTACAGGAAACTTTTTGTGGGTGGGTTGGACTGGAGTACCACACAAGGTAAGTCACACTGTTTAACCTTTTAAAGGCTCAGGCACTTTATGCACAAAGTGTAGTGAATGAACAGGAATTTGTCATAATGACACTGTTGTAGCTGCGTGGTTTTGTTGTCAGACTGGAGGACCAGGCTTGTAGCTTGTTTGGACTCCTGTTTGGAAACTGAGCTTGAATGAAGTGAAATGAACTATTTATAGGTGATCTGGTCACATTTAGGTATGAAACACAAAGTAGAACTGGGAGATAATAATGTAAAATCTTGGTGCTTTTTATCCTCTGCCTTGATAGGAATTTTGTGATGATGTTTCGGGTATTATAACTGGTGCTTTCATACAATAATTAAAGTATGTGTGACATGATCTCTCACTATACAACCATTATTAACATGGCTCTTATGGTCAGGCAGTCTTGTTTGCTTATTCTTTGGCCAGAGGTGGACTGATCTTTTATTTAGGTAAAATACTCTGACTGTGTTGACATAACATTAAACTCTGACACATTTGCTTAACTAAGCTTGGTTGATTTTGTAGAAATGGTCTATGTGGAGCAGTGTGTTTTCGTTTTCACAAATGAAATGTACCGAAAGCATCGTTTTGGTATTGAAACCAGTAACATTTAATTTGTTTCTAGCCCACCTGGACAGATTTGAAATATGTCACACTGTGACAATAACCATAATTCCAGATGATATCAAGTGTTGTGTTATCATATTGATGTACTGATATAACATGGAGTGAACAACATACCATAAATATTTATTACACATCAGATCAGTCTTGATATTATACAATTAATAGCATGATATTAATCGGAGAAAAGAGCAGAAACACCTTACAACACGATACTACAGCCCTGCAGAAAATACTGCACTCAGAATCCCTGCAAAATCCCAGGAAGTGTCGTCCACTTAGTGTTGGTTGAGTCTACATGAGGCCACTGTTGCTCTTTATTAATTCTTGTCTTTGGATTATGTCACTGAGCTTTCTGATTGCATAATTTTTTGATGTCCAGTCACTAACCACAAGCATTGGTGGTGGAGTCTATGTTGTACAGTGTACATTGAGTCTGTGTATACATCCTCCTCTCATTCAGACCTGCCCAGAGATAGTCTAGTGTGTCTACGGCCCTTTACTGGCTCCTGCTCGGTTGGCCATTGTGTAACTTTGTACTCAGGCTCGTCTGTGTGAACAGCACTGTTAACATTAAGATCAGAACCACAGCCCTGCGTAACTCTGAGCTTGTTTCCTCGGAGATGCTCCAGGGCTTCCCAGCAATGAGAAAAGCAATTATGGTAACGCTCTCCAAAGTGACTCCTCATTTGTTCAAACTTGCACGCCTTGCCTCAGTGGGTGTGTGCGGGTGTTACAGCACTTGGGTGTACATTTGGTGCTATGCAAGATGACAGTAGGTCAGTGCTTAGTTTGCTCTTTAGGAGTGTCGATATGTCGCTTGAATGTGACTGGAGAGTGTTTTTATATTTTTACATTAAAAAAACACTTGTTCAATACTCAATATTCTGCCATAACTCAAAATCAAGGTCACTGAATGACTGAAAGTGTTCCCTCCTCTAATTTTATGGAGTGTTGCTTTATCTTTCCACACCTGATTTAGTCCCAGTTACACTTTCAGTTCAGGTTTCATAGCATCATTTATTATAATGAAAGAAAACGTTCATTCAGGAGGCAAACTGGGCTGGATTGTATCTGTCATTGTAATTTCCCATTTGTAGTGATTCTGTGCTTATTTTTGTGAATCTGCACAGTTGTGTCTTTACTCTCTCTCTTTTTTTTTTCTTTTTTCTCAGAGACACTGAGAAACTACTTCTCACAATATGGGGAAGTAGTAGATTGTGTCATCATGAAGGACAAAACTACAAATCAGTCGCGAGGCTTTGGCTTTGTCAAATTCAAAGACCCCAATTGTGTACGGACAGTGCTGGAGACAAAGCCGCATAATCTTGATGGAAGAAATGTGAGTATTTTAATTCAAAGGACCAGATAGTTAAATCAACTCAAGCAATCTGCCTGCGCTTTGTGTGAGCAATGTGAAATAACCTCATACTGTATTTCCTCATCCACATTACTTAGAAGTTATTCAAGGAGAAGTAAAGTTTTGCTTTGGGTTGTACCTGCCTGCAGCCAATAATACAGATAATGCACTTTGCAAAGACCGACATTTGTTTGCCTAACAAGACTTACCTGTTCAAAGTCAGATTAGCAAAATTGGCAGCTAGTGTTTGGTTTCTTTAAGGTGGCGGAAAAGAAACACACAGTTAAACTAGTTCCCCTTCTGCGTTAATTCTGCCGCACAATTTTCTCTCCATGAATGATATATGGCCTCCTTTGTTCCGTTGATGGAGGCGGAGAAGGACATAAAATTTTATTGGCCCTGTATTCAAATGACTGTAAGTCAGTACTTATGTTGCCCTGCACTGTGAGGCAAACCAGTGCATTGGGTTTAGTGAAGAAGAGCATTTGAAGGTGCCTTTATTTGGGGCTAAAGTCAAACGTTTTCTCTCTCTCTCTCTGCTGTCAGATTGACCCGAAGCCGTGCACTCCCAGAGGAATGCAACCTGAAAAGTCTCGGACCAAGGAGGGCTGGGTAAGAGGACTCTGTTTTCTACTGGGGAGGCAAAGCTAGGTGTTTTATGCTGGAATAAGACTCAGTCCATCCCCTCCTCCTGAGGTTGGACTCTAGTTTCCTTTCATGGGGCATGAGGAGACCTTGAACTTCATTTATAAAAACACTCTGACTTTGACCTAATTTCTTTTTTTCTTTCTTAGATGTCTTTTTTAAATCATCAGTGTATAGCCTTCATGCCTTGGAGAATGATAGAAATTAGTTTTGGGTTTTGATAAATCACAGAAGCATTAAAGAATCTATGGTATCGACCTCTATTTGTGAGCAAGGTACTGCAACAATATCAGCAGATCTCTCGTACAGCTTACACAGGCCTGGGATTGACACGTAATAAGGTCATTTTTTCCCAGATGTAACAAATATCTCATGAAGAAGCATTGTGTCCACATAGCCAGCTAAATACTGGAATTATAATAACATGTGTGCATCAATGTTTTTGAATTTAGATCTGTTTTCTTAATTTTTAAGATTGAGAAACATTTTCCAGCCTTGATAGTTAAAATATGTTGTAACCGTCCTCCCTCACTGTGTAAAACTGAGAAAACAAAAGTAGGCTTGGACGCAAGTTAGTTCGTGTGGTACAGAAAATTGCTTTCAGCAGTGAATTTTTTAAAAGGCAGAAATCTGGGTAATTTGTGGGTCAATCAACAATGCTAATAAAGCCTCTACAGATCTATTATAGTCATTTTGTCCCATTAGGCAGCAGAGGTTTTAGTTATTGCACCTTTGCTATTAAGAAAACGTTTTTATAAGTCACATATTTGGCTGTAAGCACAGACTCTGCATGTCAGAAGCTTTTATAAATGAGGCCCTTTTTCTTGCTATTGAAACCCCTTTCACTGACTTTAAGCTATGTAGCTGGTACTGAATGTTTTACTAACAAAGCAGAAGATGTATTTGTTAAAAATCATTGTTGTAGTATGCAGCCTCTAGCTCTTACAGTTTGAGTGCAGTGCACAGCGATGGTGGAGAGAGTGAGTGTAGGAAGCCGTGTTCTCTGATCTGTGGAGACTAGTGTTTGCATTGACATGACATGTTAAGAATTATACCCCAGGGCAAGAGGAGAACCTAATTTCTTCTGCACTGTCTGAATAGATGATGGCTAACTGGCCCCTTCCCAGAGTGATCCTTTAACAGACATTGAAATCCATACACTCCCTGTTTTCTTTCAGAAGGGCAGCAAAGCCGATAGCAATAAATCAAAGAAGATATTTGTAGGTGGAATCCCCCATAACTGCGGCGAGCCTGAACTCAGGGACTATTTCAATAGATTCGGAGTGGTGAGTATTGCCAAGTGCATAATCAGTTCATATCGTCATTATGACTGCTTGAATGGATGTGACATTGAACAGGGTCAATATTAATGTATAAAAACTGGAATTGTGTGATAGGAAAGAACAATTAATTATTTGTCCAAACTGAGGCAGAATATTTAATTTGGAATAAGAACGGACCCTGTCTGGTTTTCTAAATGGAGCCACTGTTTCCCTTTGTCCCATTCAAGGTCACAGAGGTGGTAATGATCTATGATGCAGAGAAGCAGAGGCCCCGAGGTAAAAGCTGATCCCGTTTTTTCTCTCCCCTCTCCATACCGTACCATCTTAAATCTCATGACAAACTATTCTGGCCCAAAGAGAAAAAAAAGGCCCAATCAGCCCCAGATATTCAATTCAATTTAAACACTGTTTACTCACATCTGAAATTGTGTTTGCTCATAGGGTTTATGCTGAAGACGCACAATAAAATACAATGAAAGCATTTTAAATAAAACCTAATTTGACATTTCTGGAGATGCAATGAAAGTGTAATGCAAAATTATAACATTTATCTCCTAAAGAGGCACTGAGGCCTTCAATGTATTACGAATTTAAGCAATGTTAGATGTAATCAGCTCACATCTCACAACAGTAGATGGCACCTTCAAACCACGTCTCATCCTCTGTCACATGGTCACATCTGAAAATTAGAGGAAGTTTTCAGAAATCGCAGGCTTTGATTTGGATTGTTGCAGTGTCCTTCATGACCTTGTGGACGATAAGAGTCTCTTTCATGCAGACATTTCAACTCAGTTAAAGGAAAAAAAAAATTTATAAAGGAAAAAAATCCACTGTAAAACAAATGAGGACATTAGCTGATGATGATGGCCAAATGTAAATATGATATAAGATCACTTCTCAATATTTACTGCATTTTAAATGAAACAGGGCTGCAATTAAAGACATTTAAAGCCAAATATTTATTGATTAATTGTTCTATCAAATGTGAGAAAATAGTGAAAAATCATGTCCAAGGTGACATTTTCAAACAGCTTGTTTTGTTCGACCAACAGTCCAGTGAATATTTGTCATGTCTGACTGTAAATGACTTAAACAACATTAATCTGATCCTAAATTTATATTATTAATTGCTTATTGGATATGTAAATAAAAAAGATAGTTGATAGTAAAAAAAAAAGACTTAAACACTAAATGGATTATCAAACTGGATGACTTTTCTGTTGATTAATTAACCAATCGACTAATTTGTTTCAGCTCTAAAAAAAAAAAAAAAGATTATTAAAAACTTTCAAAGGTAAAAAGAAGAAAAGACCATTTCAGAAATATGGGTGCCAGTGTGTCCCCACATTAGCCTCAGTAAAGCTGAATACATTACAGCGACGAGATGTGTTCTGTTCTTGAAAATCTCTCCAAAAAATGCAAGAAGTTCATCCAGTTAATTGGAAAATTGTTCAAAGGCGTTCTAGGAAGCAAAAGAAATCACTAACTGAAAAAGGGGGACAGGTTGGAGGAAAGTAGGTGCTCCAAAAAAAAAAAAAAAAAAAAAAGCGGTACTTTATCACAACATGCGACAGGCATATTTAGAACAGTTTGAGTATCCAAAGCTGGATTTGTCCTTCAGATGCTTGTTTCAGCCAAACGCTGAAGGTGATAAAATACAACATTGTCACAAGAACAATGGAATCACTGAAGGAAGGTTTTTCATGTCCTTTGCTACTTCAAAAGTCTCTCTAATAAACTTCCTGACAGTAGAAATGACAATCTTTGATATCTCAGAGGAGTTTGTCCAGTTAAGTCGTAAATTTATCATATGTGTACTGACATGTGCCGACACTTTTAGTGTGGACGGCCTCACTGGAAATCAGACCCGTGCCACCGGCAGTGTTGGTGTCACACTCTGCCCGCTGAACTACAGTCACAGCTGTTTCATCTGCATTTGTCCTACATAGCAGTGATGCAGCGGCCACTGACCCACAACATGTACTGTATTACTGCTACTTCTTTCAAAACCCCCCGTTCACTCTCTGTTGGGAGAAACCCAGAATAGTTTGTCATTGGAATTTAACATGATGTAATGCACCAGTAACAACCATTACATAATCTTTAATAGTATAGTAACAGTTTTCTTTTACTAAAACCATTAGATGTTCAACATTGGAATAAGTTTTCTTTACCTTGACTTTAGATGTAACTGATACATGTATCTTAAATGGCTTAGTGTGTTTTCCCATATGTAGAAAGTTAAGTATTTTTGTAAGTAAGCCCTTTCTATTTTTCTTTCTTCTGTCCCCCTTCTCCTTGTGAATGGTTTGAATGTGATTAACGGTGTCTCTTAAGATTTGTCTTTTCTCCTTTAGGTTACTGTGCATTGACTGGTACCACAGAGGTACAGGCCAAACGTAAAAAAAAAAAAACAACTACTAATTTTCACTTAAAATGGGATGTACACAAAGTTACATCATTCCTTCTTATTCTTGAAAATTAGATGGAGAGTTATTTGAAAGTTTGCTTCTAAGTTATTTGAGGGATAGTTTAGCAGCAAATAAAGTCTAAATTTTTTAATTGTTTTAATTTTTGCAGGATAATAGGAACCTGATGGCGACTCTTTGATATTTTAAAAAGTTGCATGATGCATGGCGTCATCTGAATGGTTGTTATTCTCTTAATTTTATTTAGTTAGTGGCTGATATGGACCAACAATACTGAGGTAATGATCACACCATTATCTCTAAAATAGAAATGCTACAAAATGACGACAAGAATGAACCAAAACAAGAATGTAATGCTGTAATTTGAGAATCAATATGATTGAAGAGACAATAAATTATAATTTTGGGTCATTACACGGTTTAATAGGCTGCATGATGGTCACAGCAAACATTTTATGAACAATTTTATCAATAGTGTTGGGCGATTGAGTAGTTTTTCATTTTCAACTCGAGTGTAATCAAGATATGTCAAACCCTTAAATGTGCCAACTTGGCTTTAAATTTAGATTAGGGGACGGGTCATTGACAGATGTTATTAATAGCAATAGATCATGAGGCTTGGGAGCGCTTGGCATGGTACGAGAGGTCTCTAAAATCTCAGTTGTCTCGCAGGACGTTTAATTGGATTCAGGTTAGGTCCCCAAGTAGAGATGTGCACACAACCCAATTCTGCCATCGCGGAAAGTTAATCAAATTGAAAGTAGATCACTGCAGCGTGTTTCTGCGCTTTGAAATGTGTTGTTACAGATGAAGATGAAGTAGTTTATTGAGCATTTGGCGAGGCTGAAATGTTTCACCAAATTGTAATTTCTCAGCTATGAGGCCTTTTAGACTTTGGATTTTGGGTTCTTGTTGATGAACTTTGTGTATTCCCCATTAAAACTCTTCAGCAAAATCAGCAACTTGTCACTTTTGAAACCAGTTATGGCCTATATCTTTGTGTTACCATAAGCAGTATTTTAATTGTCCATTTTTAGGCTTATCCTGGCTGACTCAAAAGTAAAATACTCAGTTTGGGAAAGCTTGGAGAAAGCTTTAGGCATTCTACAGTTTGTGTTTCTCCATATTTTTGTGATGCATTAACAATGGCTGCTGCGAGTGTGTGCTCCACAGCGATATACCAAGGGACAGATCAAGGTGGGGTTTGGATGAAACAGCATGAAGTAACACAATCTAGTATTGATTCAATTGGCATTTAGCAGCTTATTTGAAACAAAAAAAGTAACTACATGTTCAGTCTTGTAAGAGAGTGGAAGATGGATTGAATTGACCTTTTTTTGCGACATTTAACATTAACTCAAATGCTACACCTGTCATTCTTGATGTGTAACAGTTAAGCAATCTGTATCGCTATCTTCAACAAATTATTTCACTGCACAGTAAAGAGAAAAGTCTCCTTCAATCCCCCAGGCTTTAGTCTTGGATATGTGTTGTTCTGCAAGTCTGCGACATCATCCGAACCCCAGGAGCCTCTTGCTCAGTCTTGATGGATCCTCACTCTGCTGAAGCCCAAAACTGTTCTTCATCTTGTGTTGTCACAACCCCCCTGCTACCTTGATTCACTCTTGGTCGTTGGCTAGGTTTTGGATTTATTACTTTCGAGGCCGAACAATCAGTGGACCAGGCTGTCAACATGCATTTTCACGACATCATGGGCAAAAAAGTGTGTAGTTGTAGTTTTATTTTACCCTTCAGATCAAACAGAGGCTTGGGCGATATTAAGATATATTATGATGCTGTTTCATTAGTTATGGCTCATTTTATAGTTATATTGTCACTGCAGCATCATACACCACTAATTTGGCTTTTAACTTCTTAAAACAATCAGGCCACTAATTTAATGTGCTTAATTGTTTTGTTCTCAACACACTGTACTGTTACTCTTATTGCTTTGTCTTTAATAGTGTCTGTAGGCAGACTTCTTGTATTTTACAGTTTCTATTGTCGCCCAAGGCTTTGTTTAAATTGACCACTCCTTTAGGATGTGCTAAGTGCAATAGATTGTACTCAAACATTAAAGATACTATTTTCTGGCTTTTGATGATAAAATGACAAAAAATAACACAATAAAAAAAATTGAAAACTCACAGAATTTCACTGAATAAAAATCACCTAAAGGATTGGTCCAATCAGTTCTGTTTCTTTTGTTTTCTGATATTTTGTTGGCAGGTCACTTACACGTCAACATGTTTTTTTTTCTTTTTTGAAAAGTTAAAAAAAAAAAAAAAAAAGCTCAACTCAGTGACCTCAGTTGAAGAATCTCCATACTGTGTCCATCACTTCTCTAACAAATATACCAAATGGCAACGTCTCCTTTTAAAATGCTGCTCAGGATGAGACACGAGTCACACAATAATATTTGCATGTGACTTTTTAGTGTTTGTTGGGTGTAACAGATGGATGGGGTTTACTGCACAAAGTCAATTCAGATAATATCAGGTAAGCTGTCCATCCGGGGGAAAAAACAAAGAATTCACTACAGTGTAGTATTGCATGATACCTCCTAACCTTCTGGCCTCTGTTGTATGTGGCAAACACCACCCACCTGGCACCTCAGCTGAGTAAAACAGCTTTAAAGGCACGTTTAACGTTCTCCTCCCCCTTTTCCCCAATAGGGACTTTTTGTAATTAACAGCTTTCAAACCACTGTTCAGATACCAGAGGAGAGACCGTCTCCTCTCAGTCCTCCATGCAGGCAGTAAAGGTGTGTGGGCATAAGAAAATGATCAAAGTCAAACACCATGTAGTTATATCCGCTCAGTCATATCCTGTTTCCATCTTTGCACAACGTTTTTTTTTTAATATTTGAAGGTCAGTCTGCGATACTTGACACTATTGTAGACCTTTGAGCATTTATGTGAAGTTTTTGGACTCTTTTGGGCAACATTAAAGCAGTGAAGAGTCCATTGCTGTGGTGTTTCTACACCTCTGAGGATGGTATGAACTGGACCTCAGTGTGTTTTTTCTTGATGAACCTTGAGTTTCTGTAAGTGGCTATCACTGCTCACTCTAACTACCCACTTCTTCTGTTTATTCTAAACAAAAAAAAATGTTAGGTGCGTAATTTCCTGTGTGCCAAATGGTTTTCCCCAGAAAAGAGCTACTGGATACCTCTTTTTAGACCAGGAAATGTAAACACCTTCATGGATTTTCATGGAGTAGCAACACAACACATCTTTCTTAAAATCGCACTGATTATTACATTAAAATATGAGCCGAATCCCGTCTCATTGGTAAACGATTCAGGCCAACCTGTATACTCTCCAGTGGAACGTGCCCCCCTTGACTTTGCCCTGGTTTTCAGCAGGAATCAAGGCTAGACTTAATCCATTGTTCTTGACTTGACATTACCTTACGCTGGGCCTTGAGGGAGGCTGGGAGATATGAGTTACAAAATTAGAAATTGGAGCACATCAAACTTTGGAGCAAATCCCAGTTCCGCTGTTGGGGACTGTACAGAAGTCATGGTATCCATCACTCGTAGCCGTGATGCCCACGGGAGAAAGTGCTCAGGTAGTGCCGCTGCCGGAAACATGTGCATGTAATTAGGTCGACAGAGAAGGAAGAGGGGAGGCTGGGGAAGGTGGCAACACCTTAAAGCAGGGATGAATTCGCGATTCATTTTCCTCCTGCAAGGTGACCCCAATAACTCAACCCCTCAGTCTATTTCTGGTTGGCTCCCCCTTAGTCTCAGCCTGTTTCTTTGCTCTGGTTAACTGTTGGTGGCTTTGCCTAGTCACAGAGAGGAAAGTTTTGTTATTGGGGCATTAAATTTATCTCTCATGCAAGGCATTAAACCTTCCCAGTGATGGACGATAAGTAAATGGATAACAAGTAAAGGGATAGATGGCTGAAGTTGGTTTCTGAGCTGTATCTACAGTGCAGTGAAACAAATTGGCACTTCTTTATTATTATAATAAAAAAACAACAAAAAGAAACTTGAGGTCATTCTCACATTTGGGGTTTGGTTGTAAGAAAGTGTCGTCCTGCAGCAATCAATTGGATGATTTATATTGGGGTCAACGTGTATCAGTCACTTGAACTTCACTTTTGACACAGTATGAAGATTCGATGTAAATTGACTGAAAAGACTGCTCATTTGTACTATCTGCATGTTTACCTTATATTCTGTTAGAACTGAGATACAAATTTCTCTCTACATCCATTTCCCCCCTAAAACTTATTCCAAATAAAATAAAAATGAGATTCTTGATAAGCGTTAGCCGGAGAAAGGTAAGTCATGACCTTCCATTAGACGTCTTTATCATATATAGTGCAGTTCATTAAAGGAAAAAAATAAATCTATGTTTCTCAGGTACATATTCATAAGCTGTACTTCAAAAATCGTTTTTGCATTATTTGCTGTCCTTGCAGTAATATTCTGTGTGCTGTGAAATTCCCACTTGATTATTAGTACCTGAGACACATAGCTGTAAAGCTGTCCTGGCTACAAAGTAATATTAATTTACATAGTTGCCCCACATTATTAAAATAAACATAAAGTGAAAGATTTGAAACTGGCCCAAAATGTTGGGATTAAATATCAGTGGTAGGACAGGTCTACCTAGGTGAGGGACTTCATAGACCTTATACTGGTGTTGCCAAATGTGCCCTCCTTGTCCTTTGTCCAGGTGGAAGTAAAGAAGGCCGAACCTCGTGACAGCAAAGCTCCTGGCCAGCTTGGCCCTGGCCAGTGGGCACCCAGGGGCATCTTGAGTGCAGCTAATGGTTGGACAGCACAGCCTGCCCACGGCTGGCAACAGCCTTACGGGCCACAGGGTGAGTGGGAACAAGTCCCAGAGCAGAACGAATAGAGAGGCTCACTGTTCAAAGAAAAAAATAGTAGTAACTGTTAAAATGTGTTGAAGCCTCTGCTTTAACTTTAACCTTGTACATGTAGGTCACTGCCCACACTGTCAGTTTGAATGTTAAACTGGATTATGTGAACATTTTACATTTCAGGAAACAATATTGTCCTCAGTCTTAACTTTTTTTTTTCTTTTCCTGAAGGAGTGTGGGTGTCGACCACCGGCCAACCTATAGGTAGGTGTTCGACCTCCTTTTAACACACAGAACACAGTTTGTCTTTTCTCATGTATTTTAGTAAATTACTTGTTTTGTGCATGTTGCATAACTGTGGTAATTGATCATAGCGCAGATAGATTTGTGTCCTTGTCATGTGCTCATGTGCTTATCTTGAAACGCTTGTGTCACAGAAATGGGCTTGCACTTTGCATGGCCAATAGGTTGATGACAGTTAGCAGCACGTGTTATCACTAATTCATAATGGCTGAAGCTGCTGATAATTTGCTGCTTGAGACAGATGGCAGCCTTGAATGGATTCCGGCCTCCCTCTGCTATTGGTCAGGCTCGGTTTCATATCACTACCTCCGGGTCAACCTGCAGTGCTCACTGCAGTGTCGGCCCTGTGCATGCTCAGAGGATACTTCAGCTTCATTCAGCTTCAGACTACGTTGTGCAAATTCAGTTTTTTAAACAATTTATGCATCACTTGTTTCTGTTATTAGCTGTTCAGTACATATTCAAACTGATGTAATTCACATATAGTACATCTGTGCTGACACTTTAGCTCATTTAATAATTTGTATTATTTCCTGTTTATTTCAAGTCATAAATGTATGTAAAATGTGCATATATTTATATAAAAACATGGATAAAACTGCCTGTTCTGTGTTGGATCAGGTGGATATGGGCCTCCGTTATCAGCAGGCCGGGGAACCCCCACACAGCCTCCATCACCTTTCAGCGCATTCCTGGTCACGACCCCAGCGGGCAGCTTCGCTGCACCTCAGGGCTACCCTCAACAGGGCTACAGCACAGCACCTCAGTTTGGTCAGTGATACTAATAAATACACTCTTACATACTTTTGACATCACAACAAAATGCATACAGGTTATGTAGAATATGTAAGAGTAACAATGTATTAATGAGTAATGAATTAGGTTTAGGCTGATAATGTCTGACAACTGATATTGATTTTTATTGACTAAGGTGACAAATGGTCAATGTGCAAATGCTGCCAAAGTGTCAAGTGTTCACCTTTTTGTCTTTTGAATTTTCATCTCATTAGAAACAGCATTTAGGAAAACAAAAACACATTACTTAAAATAAAAGTGAAATTATTTTTAGCTCTGTTTTTAGCAGTGTGTACCATGTGAAAATCCAATCTATGTCATGTTTTCCAGGCAGCTTTTCTGTTGCAGTGGTCAGGGAGGATCCTCCAGCTTATCAGAGATGGACAGTGTGACTCACAGATAGCCAGCACTTCATGAAATGCTTAACTATACATTGGTTAAACCTTACTTAAAATTCTGCTAAGCAGCCTGTGGTTGGATTACTGACTTCCACCGTTTAAACTTGTCTGCAGTTTCAGTTTCATGAAGTATCAAGATAATACTTTGAAAATGGTGGACAAAATATTATAAAACAAATAGGAAAGAAGCTTAAATGATCCATCACAGGGTCCTCGTTATATTGATAATAGATTTTATTTTTACATTCAAAATGTGACTGTAGACTTGTTAGCGACACTGTTGCACTCAAGTCAGAGCAGGGATTCAGACTGAAAACAGCCCTGTGATAAAACAGCATAGTGGGCTGCGCTGGTGTGGGCGTGTTGTTAAGGTGCTGGTGAGACGATGAAATACGATCTAGGAAGTCCAGTTGTAATGACAGATTGATGTGTTTAAAACACCACATAGCAGTGTGTAACACTCAGAGGATTTTACAACTCTGGAAAGTTATCATAGCAGCAACTGTTTGAGGTAAACAGCAGAAATATGGTGTTCCTGTTATTAAGTAATCCACCAGGACTCTGTGTCGACAGCGTCAACGTACTCCTCTCGATTCAGATGAATGAGAGCACTGCGTTTTTCCCCGTAGGGCTAAAGTCCGTCTGAACTAAGCCAAAGAAAATTTGGGTTTTACCCTGGTTGGGTTTTACCCTGGTCAAGCCCCAGCAACACTGGAGCTTGACCAGGGTCATGGTTTAAGAAAAGTCTTTGTACTCCCACATAGGATACCATTTGTGATAAAGCAACACTAGGAAATGATCACAGAAATGATCTTGTTATTCTCCAACAGGTTACAGTTTTGGCACACCCCAAGCAGACCAGTATGCTCCACAGGTTCCTCCTCCGCCCACCACTCCAGGAACTGCACCGCTGGGCTTTGCTCCCGCCACCACACCAACTCAGGACTTGAGCAAAGCTCCCACTGGGCAGCCTGACTTCCCTTATAGCCAGTATGGTAAGAAAAGCATTGTGCATAAAACAGTTTGCTGCCCTTTTCTCTCCTATTTTATTTTTATTCATCTCTCAGCCCTGCCCATGTCCCTGGATATTTTATTGAGTGCAACTCAACTCATTCAAATGCATAACTACAACCCTTAAACAAGCAGGAGCCTGCTCTTGGTACCATTTAGCTTCAACAGCTACATATGCATACATGCTTCTTGCATACATGAACCCCCCCTGGCTCTGCCGTGAAGATGCTGCTGAAGTTCCACCATATCCGGGAGTCTTCAGCAGTCATTTCTGTCAAGTTTTTCCAGCTGGGCTGTGGATTGGTAAAAAGATTGGTAGGTCTTGGTAGGTTTGAATTAGATCATCCTGCCTTGCAATGTTTTTTTTGTTTTGCATTTTTATTTTGTTTTGATTCTGAAGGGAGTGCGACCTTCTCCTGACTGACTGCACTAGACATTTGACCTAGTTCAAATACTCCTTCCTTCTAATTACCCCCTCCTACACCTCCTCCTCTTCTTCCCTGTTGATGACTGTTGATGACTGATGCTGGCTTCTTTTCCTGGTCTTGGCATGATCGCCATAGAAGAGCACCAGCATGGCAATATAATGCCAATGAAACCTTATTTCTGGAATCAGGCATGTGCAACCTGCCAAGCTACCTATCAAAACTTTTCAACATGACCATCTATTGTTTCACACCAGAGCTTTGCATGCTTGTCAACAAAATGTGAACTTTGCCATACAGATCTCAGCTCACTTTTGACTAATGTGTTTATAGATTTTACTGATATCTTTGTGGTCTTTGAGCTGGACTGTTAGTCTAGTCTAACATTACCTCTGGACTGTGTTGGGCCTTGATAATCATTTCATCTGGATCTCTGTCGAGCTGGTGAGCTCTTGGCAAAATTTCAGTCAGCATGTAGGGACTGGAAAAGAAATTTCATAAAGCCACTGTAGTGTCAATGTAGAAAACCATGTGCCTTATTAATTTCTTTGATTAAAAGATGTGATCAGAGTGCCACGTAATGCTGCTGGGAGGGAGCGTTTCCAGAGACTGCACGTGCAGTACTAAGAGCTTGAGATCATGCTGAGAGCACAAATGGAAGCTGGAGGTTTTTAACTCTGAAACCAAAAAGAGATATTATGAAAACTACCCAGCATCCATGGAAAAGGACCAAGCTTCGTCTTTATTCGACATTCACGCATTCAGTGACATAAGCACACAGTCACACAAGAGTCAGACATTCATTCAGGAGTTACATTCATTTTTTTTGACTGGCCGGTATTTTTCTTCTGACTTGGCTTACAGCTGCCTCGCACTGCTAGATCTACATTTAAAGTAGTCATGTATTTTCTGTCAGTCATGACAGGTGCCCATCATGTTCAGTGTTTCCTGCTTGTGCTTATCTTCCATCCAGCTTTTTGCATTTAGAGTCCACTGCCTGTTCAGGCACGTAGTCAAGTAATCAAAGTCAGCCGCACAAAGTTTTTGTGAAATGAGCAGAAAATCACAAATGCTGATAAATGTTGGTGTGTTTTTGTGGACACAAATAATGAGAAGATCACGCACCTCCACCATGAAAGCTTAAGTGACAAAAGTAGGAGTGGACATGCCATTTTTACCTGCGTCACATCAGGAAATGGTTGATGTTAGGCAAATAAACTAACTTGTTTGGCTTACGTGGAGTTGGGTCGTTAACATCATTTAGTTAGGGTTAGAGCAAGGATCAAACCAGTGATTTTGCATATTTTAATCACTTTATTTTAATACCATCATTTCCCATACATTTAAAAAGATTCATACCTTCCAGGCAGACACTGGCTTTATTCCATTTCAGTATGCTGTGAAAATTTACTTAAAACTTGAAACTTGAGAATAAATTTATCACAATAAACATTTTTTTGACTTGACTTTTTTGTCAAGAATCCTTGTTGTTACATTCAAGAACAAGGAAATCTGAAATTTGAGAATTTATTTCTGCTTTTTTTTTTTAAGCAATAAACTTAGATTAAACTTAGATTTCTTTCAGCAATATAGCTCATCAGTGCAGTGCTTTTTAGAAATGTTAGATGTTGAAACATCCCTGAATGCCCCACCAAGGAGAGTTTTCTTTCATAGCACGTTTATATCATAGCATGCCATGTCAAGCTACTCAGAGTTTTTGAACATGGCCTGTCGTCACAACTTTAGTAGATAGAACAGTAATGTAACTTTGACACAAAGATAAATGGGGCACAGTACCTGAAACAGGTTTCAAGTTCAGTTGATTTTCACATCGTGCTGAAATTAATGGAAACCAATGGTTGCCTGCAGAATAGAGTATCGATCTAGAAGATGTTGGCATTCTTTGGAAAATGGCCGGAGGACTATGGACTACACATATAACACCTCTGGTGTGGTCATTTAAGGTTAAGATTAAATACAATATGTTTTCAGGAGTTGAAGCAGCCCCACAGCCACACCACGCTACTTTAGCGCCAAGCTAATTCCTGTCTTTAGTTGCTTTCTCATGTTAATATTTTCATTGTGGGAAAGCGCATTTCTCATAGTTTACCTGCATCTTAGCATATCATGCACGTTTCACAAAATTTCATGAGACCAGGCTGGCATGAAAAAAAGAAAAAGTCAGGAGCGCTAGCAGATAGCTGACATACTCTCACTCCATTTTGTTTTGACTTCCAGATGAAGCTGAGCAGTGATGCCTCACCAAGCGTAGTGCAGAGCCAGTAAATGAGTATAAATGTAAAGCTCTGTTAGCTCAGCAAGGGGGGATCTATGTAACGTAGTCGGCCAGCAGTATCTGGGTTCAGTCAACCTGGTCTCCTCATCTCCCTGATAGGCTTGGGTAACTACCCTCAGGACCCCTCTGCCTACGGACCAACGCGTCCTTCTCACAGTTATGGTCAGGATGAGCAGGGAGGATATAGTGCAGGTAGGTGCCAGCATCGTCTTCTCCAACCACAAAAGTAGCATTTGTTGAGTACTGTAGTGTTTATAGAGCTGCAACCTGGTTTTTTGCCTCTTTTTTCTTTTGCTCTGTGTTTAGTATTTTGCATGTACATTTTGCATGTACATACAAATTACTTTGTGTACTCCTGTATAGTAAAACGCAGCTACGGGCTGTCTCTTGGCTGAGTGGATTTGAAAGAAATTTACATTGAAATTTGGCGTTTGGAGCTCTTAAGTATGTCATCTCCCTCAGCAGCTGTAGCTTTACTATACCAAGACTTACCATGTCCTCCTTTTTTTTTTTTTGTCCACTCTCTCTGTCCGCATTGCTTTGCTGATTATAAAAGGATGATCTAATTGTCAGAAAATGTGTTCATGGTTCAGTTGTCTCTATGCATCAGCTGTCCATTCACCCGTTGTTTTTTCCCCGTGTATTGTCTCCACATTATAGCTAAAGGGGTGAGAAACAGAAGAAGATTTAAAGAAGGACACGAAGCCAGTAAATTTTCCAATTTCTCTCAGATTCCTCTGTCTGGCGGTCCTGTTGGGACTGCTCCCTGTTCTTCAGAATTCGTATTTTTGTTCTGATCTTGAAGCACTTTAAGCGCCCCCAAAAGAAATGTTGTATTATCTATTTTCCCCCTTTTTCTTTCTTTCTTTCTCTTTCTCCTCTCTTTTGTCTTTCCATTCCAGTTGTTTCTAATGTTCTTTACTCCAGTATTTATTGTTGACATTTTCAAATTTATGCTAACTGGATGTTAGCAGGGCGGGGAAATAACCAATCACCAGCAAGATGCTGGAAGGATTTGGTCAGTCATTTGGAAGCAAACCAATCTGTCTTTTCAACCATAAAGGCCCTTTGGCTTGGCAAGTGGCAGCTTGATTTTTGGGTTGCACCAGCCATTTACAAGCCTCTTAGTTTTCTTTACCTGGGTGTCACTGTGGTTCCCTTGTCTGTTTGCAGGGAGACGGTGCCATCCAGTGTTTAAACAGAAGAACATCTAGACATTCAAGAGAATCTAGAGATTGTTTTCCTCAATGAAGCCCGGCTTTAAGCTGATTTTTAAATTCACCTGAAACTGTAATGTTTGTCTTTATACATTTTTATACTTGCATAATCAACACTTAAGGGCTCATTGAAGGAATACAGTATTTGAATCAGGAGGAAAAATCCACTATGAACCCCTTAATACTGTTTAAAATCAGCTATTGGTAATGCAGTTTGGCATTTCTTGGCCAAAAAAAACCAACAAAAGAAACAAACAAACATAGAATAGAAATATTTTTTTAAAAGAGAGAAATCTTGGGTCTTAAGGCTGGATATAAAGTAGATGCTGGGATAAGATTGGAATAAAAATGAAACATGACAACAATCATTTTGATGTGGAGTCCTAACACTTCCAATGCAGAAAAATGACAGGACAATTATTCTTCACCAAAATGTTTTTTTTTCGCAAAAATAACAACTTGAATATACATCCTAAATATAACAGTGTATGGGTAAGAGGTGGATTTTTCATCAAACATCAAAATTGTGAATTTTTTATGTAAACCATTTTACTTACTGGATACTTTTTAAGTATTAAGGCTTCTTCCTAAACGCTCTCTGGTGACTCTGATAATAAAACCCTCTTCTCCCCACTACCCTCTTCTCTCTGTCATCCACACCAGGGTACGGTCAGGACCTGACAGCGTTCGGCCACACATTCGCAGACCCAAACCAGCAGACGGCCTCATACGGGGCGCCGACAGCACAGCCCGCCGCCGCTCCACAGCCCGCCGCCAGCGCGTTTGGCAGAGGGCAGAACCACAACGTACAGGGCTTCCACCCGTATCGACGCTGACCGTGACTTCTGGGCAGGGAAGGGCGGCCGTTGTAAAGTTCAAAACAAAAACAAAAACAAAAAAAAGTCAGGGAAATGTGTTCTCGCTAAAAAAGCAAAACTGGAGTTCTGGATTGTTCTATGGGAATGTTGAATGCACACAGTTTGTGAAACAGAAACCTTTGTGAAAGCAGGGATTCCAGTAAAGTTAAAAGGGGTGTAAAAAAAAAAAAACCCAGGGGTTTATTTTTTTTCTTTTGTTTTTTTTTTTCTTTTGCATAACTAAAGGAACATTCAGCAGAAAGAAGCTTTTATCCTCCACCCCCCACCCCATGTTTTATAGTAGAACTAAACTACTTTGCAATAATTTTGATTGTCTGGTCAAACACTAGCACAGAGACTATATGGAAAGAGACTTGCATATAAATATGTATATTTATGGTGGACACAAATGAAAACAGGGTCTCAAGTTTCCTCAGCTTTAAATTCTAGGGAAAAATGTTTTTATTTTTCATTTGGTGAATTTTGTTTACTTTCTGAGCCTTTAAAGTTTGTTTAAAATGGAGATTATGAATATATATATTATACACAAACTGTGCAATTTTTTAAAAAGAGAATTTTGTACTATAAATGTACACTTTGCTTGTTTTTTTATTTAAAGATGTAGACTTCCCTCAGGTGGCTGTTTTGGGTGCATTTTGCACTTATGCAAAAAGAAAAAAGGACAAATTATTACAAAAATAAATGTTTTAAGGATATAATGCTTGTCTTGTATGTTGAGTGTGTTTTCCTTTTGTTGTGGTAGTGGAAAGCGTCACTGGTACCTTTACCTGAATTAAAGGACAGATTCACATTTTGTCTGTCTGAAAACAGTATGTGTATAACAACAAGTACATTTAAACAGTTTTTAGTTGGTGTGATTGTTTCAAATGACAATACTGGCTGTGAAGTGAGTTAATTAGGAGCTTGTGAGTATTGTTTCAAGACAGACTTTGAAAAATGTGAAGCTATCCTTAAATTTTTCAAGTCTGTCTTAAAACAACAGTCAGATGCCCAAATGAAGATTGAAAGAGGCTTTGCTTTCTGTAATCATCCTCCTGTTCGTACTGACTATTAAAAGATTCTCTTCAAATACGATTTCAATGTAAGCAAAAATGCATTTAAAAGTTTATCTGAAGCTTATATGAGGCTTCAGCTGTCTGAGTTAGTCATATCAAGTGTATATTTGCCACATTTACAGTCTTTTTGGCATCAAATTCCCACTTTATGTTTCCACAGACAGTGTTTCCTTGTTAAGCTGCGGTGGAAGTATAGTAATAAAAAGAGGGACTTTGGCACTATAAAGATAAATGTTGAAAGATATCTACTTGATTTGACTAATTTGGACGGCTGAAGCTTCATATTAGCTTCAGATAAACTTTTAAATACATTTTTGTACAGAAGGAGGACGGTGGATTTTGGCCCCATCACTTACACTAAGTGCATTATGAAGGGATCTTCTAATGGCCAGTATAAACAGGAAGAATGATTACAGCAAGTAAAACCTATTTCAATGTACATTGGGGCACCTGACTATTGTTTTAAGACAGATTTGTGAAATGTCAATTTTGTGTGAACTTACATTTTTTTGCAAGTTCACACAATGCTGATCAAGCCTATTGCTGCCAGATAAATCTTGTTGTATTAAACAGTATACAGAATTTTTATATCAGGTGTCTGTGGCGACATTCCCACACTGGTGCATCAGTAGTGATGAGGGCTGCCTAAGCTAAGTATCCCAGAATACATTTCGCACCAACCAGCAGCAACGGCTGTTGTAATTTTTGCTGTAGGACTGTCAATAGGTTACTTTATTAAGTTTTCATACTTTTTTATGTAAGAAAGTAGCAATTTTGATTCCCAATATGTGCTAAGTTTATCTGAATAACATCTATCTGGAACTTCGAATGATCAAATTCTGATGTTTGAAACGCGGGGTTGTATGACGCTCAAAACAATTAACTTTTAATTAATTACTGTTACTGCCAGAAGGGGAGACAAAAGTTCTGCACTGAGGTATCACCAGAGAGATGGACCAGAGATTTTTGATTTTCCACTTTTAACAAGTCCTTATATTTTCACAGAATAGCAGGGGAGTTATTTCTGCTGTCAACTAAAGAGTGAAAAAATGCAAGTTAAATAAAAAATAATAATTAAAAGCTATTAATGTAAATGAAGTCTGAAGGGCAGCCTTTTTTTTTTCATAGGATGGCGAAACAATGACCCGCCCTACTCTGCCTCTGATTGGCTAGTACTCGTTGTCTTCGTTGGTTGGGTTGGTTAGGTTTAGTCATGAGGAATGAGATTGGTTAGGGTTGGGGTAAAAATATCAGGGTAAGCCAATCAGAGGCAGAGTAGGGCGGGACATGACTTCGCCATCCTAGGAATAAAAGTATCGCGAACGAACGGGTAACGGTTGGTAACGGTAAAAAAACTTGACGGATCATATCCGGGTTAAAGGTTGTAATCTTGTAACGTCTGATTCCAACAAGCTAGTTCCGCGTTGTTAGCATATTAGCAGGAAGCTACCTGATATCTGGGAGAGTAACTTCAGCGATTTATCCAGATCCTGACTGTTGATTCCAACCGTAAACAGACGATAAAAGGAGAAAAGCATCCAAGGTCTTTGGGCTGAACGTGTAAGCTAACAGAGAATGACTGTTTCACCGTTTTGATTTGTTTGTGTAAGTTAGATACGAGACGCCAGTTCCTGTTTAGTGGGCGGCTAACATGCTAGCTCCAAATAAACGTAAACATAGTGGTCTTTCATTATCTTATAATTAGGGTTTGTCAGAGTTGACACACTCAGCTAGGTGTTTTCTGTTTGGAGTCGAACTGTCGGTCAGTTTGTCGACCCTTTTTAGCTTCATCAGCTGATGTGTCTGAGCGGAAACAGTGAAACTAGGTCGCTAAAATTGACGTTAGATAAAGTACAGTATACACAAATTAAAAGGATGATCTCAGGGATTTATATGTTTAAAACAGTGAAGAAAAAAGCACAATGAGGTCGTGTCAGCTTCTTATTTATATGGGGTGTCATATTTCTCTCATGGTGTCCTAAAGTCCACCATGAGTCTGCATGTTATACAGTACAGCTGCAAACAGAAACAGAAAGGAGACACAGGTGCTGATATAAACTAGGGGAATGAGGAGGGTCTTTTTCAAAAACAATAATTCAGCCTGTGCACTTAAATAAGAGTGAAACAACTTGTGGTTGCTCTCTTTTGCTTTCTCTTTAAAAAAAAAAAAAAACAAACAATCTCTTCATCAAAGCAAAATAACATTAAAATTTGGATTGCATCCCACTAACTTTTGTCTTTCAAATATTTTATACATTGAATAATCATTTAGTCTACAGTCTCTTGATAATAATGAGATTCATCGTTATTAATGAGACCAGTGATGTTATAATTTCTTGCACTTTGACTGGTGCAAAAGTCCATCTAAAGATACGTCTTACAAAATATAAATGTACATTGTTCACAGCAACCACATAACAATTTGTGGTTGTTGCTCTTTCTCTTTTGCTTTCCCTTTAAAAAAACAAACAAACAAAAAAAACATCTTTTTGTTGAAAGAAGGAAAAATGAATTTGGTTTGGACGTAAAGAAAGTAAAGCTTGTGTAGTCGCTTAATCAATATGTGAACGTCAGAAAATTGCAACTATTTTGATAATCATTTTAGTCTTTTTTTTTTAAAGGAAAATGCAAAAGTCTGCTAGTTACAACTTCTTGAATGTGCAGATTTAAAGCTTTTCTATGTCATACATGATAGTAAACTGAATATATTTGGGTTTTGGATTGTTGATCAGACAAAATAAGACATTTGAAAATGTCGCCATGAACTCTTAAGAAATTGTAACAGACATCTTTTCACCATTTTCTGACATTTTATAGACCAAGCAATTAATCCATAATGAAAATAATAACAATAATAATGAGATTCATCTGAAGTTATGGGACCAGTAATGTTATAATTTCTTGCAGTTTGACCAACATTTGGTTGGTGCAAAAGTACATCCAAAGATAAAAGGCAACAATATGTTATTGTCCATTGTTAGCAATGTTTATCTGTATAGCTCTTCTGAAACAGAGAAGCAGTTAAAAGTGATTTACATACAACACTGAAACACATTAAAACCTCATTTATAACACTATAAAGGCCTTAAATAACTGCAAAAAATAGGATAGATGTAGGAATTAAAGCTCCAGTGCAGAAATAAATACTATATAAGTGAATAAATAAAAGTGGAAGATAAATGTTTTTTTTAATCATTCAAATATGTATGACTCTAGACTTTTCTGGAACTGCGTGGTCTTCATCAGCGGATTAAGTTTGCTCAGGTGTCGTGGAGACAGCTCAGTCGTCATCATATGACCTTCAGTCACGTGATGACAGGTGGTCATTTATGGGCGAGCATGAATGAATATCAATGTTTCACACTCAGTCTTAGTCATGTTTGACAGTTTAGATACCGACAGATATGCAGTAAATGTTCTCGTGTGACTGATTTTTCCACCATGTTAAGACTGTTAAAGGTTATTCCTTGAATCCTGATACTCAGAGACTCTAATCAACTTGTGTCAAACGTCCAAGTATGAGATTTGTTCTTCCGGCAGATCTTTTAACACATGAATTGCTGTTGTGTTTTCTGGGAATTAACTTCTGCAGAATTTGCACTTCATGAAAGCCCCCGGCAACAGAACAGCCTCCTATATGGCCTACAGTAAACCGTCTACAGTAAAATTTGGAGTGACAGTGTAACATTTGCCACAGTTATGACACAGGCGTTGAAGTGTTGGAATCATGCAGCTGAGTCACACACAGTTAGACTCCATATCAGGATCCCACAGCTGAAAGTGTGGCGGCGGTCGGCTGAAGAGTAGCAACTCCTGATGAAGCAGCACAGGGACATCTGCCCTGAATGGGGCCACCACCTCAGTAACAGCAACAGTTTAACGGTTAATAGCTCGTGAGCTTAGTGCAGGGTGTGACATACTTTTATTTACAGATTAAATTCTGTTTAATTTATTTGTCAGTTAGAGCAGGTGCCTGTAAATGGATTGTAGTTTCTGTTATCTTTAAACAAACCTCTCAGTTTTACATCTTCAGTTCTCATGTCTTCACCTTGTACTCTTCAGGGTGCCAGATCTGGTCCAGGGTTGTTGAACGGTTAATGCACAGAGTAAAGAGGCTGAAAATTGAAGACAAAACAGAAGACGGCCAGGACAGGTATGGAATATTTTTCACTCACAGCTGCCTGTAATTTTCTTTTAATACATGAACGTCAGGAAAATTGCAACTATTTTGATAATAAAATAATTGTTTTAGTCTTTTTTTTTAAAGCAAAATGCAACTTCTTGAATGTGCAGATTTAACGCTTTTCTGTGTCATACATGATAGTAAACTGAATATATTTGGGGTTTGGACTGTTGATCAGACAAAATAAGACATTTGCGGATGTCTCCATGAACTCTAAGAAATTATAACCATTTTCTGATGTTTTATAGACCTATTGATTAATGGAACAGATAGAAGTAACTGAGGGGTCTGGTTGTAGAATATGGACTGAGGAGATCAGAAATGTAGGCTGGTGTCAAACCATTCTGAGCATGTAAACAAATGAAACCTTCCTCTATTAAATTCAGAGCCTTATTTGGCAGGTGACCAGTGTTAGTTCATCGTTCTGACTGACTGTAGGTTTATCTGAGCTGATCAGTCTCGATGTCTGTCCACAGCGTCAGAGAGGCACTGGCAGGTATGATGGGGGTGGACGAGCTCTCGGACAGCACAGAGGTGGTGGAGATGGAGGATGTGAATCCCTCTCACTTCCAGGTGGAGAAGCACACGTGGGATGGCCTACGGAAAATCATTCACAACAGCCGCAAGAACACAGGCGTGGTCATCAACAAGGCGCCACATGACTTCCATTTCGTCCCGAAGGATGAGACTAGCCCGCATTCTCATCGCATCTTCTACCTTGGTAAGCTGGGGAACGGAAAGGGGCCGAATAAGCGCATGCTAAGTGCCAAATTTTCCAAACTGCTGCCATGAATAGGAACCAGCTCAGTCCGGTTGCTCTTGGTGAGGGCCAACTTGAACGATCTGTGGGTGCAGCTGGTGAGTCAGAGGTGTAGAGTTGCCTGCACAGCAGCTGTTTTCAAATACATTTGAAATCCAGTGGCCAGCTGCAGTGGATCCTCAGTGTCAGCTGGAGAAAACATGAAAGGATCAGTAACCACGTTTTGCTTCGTTGACATATTTTTGCTCCTCTTTATTCCATTTTTAGAGCAAAGAATTTCTGCTGAATGGTTGCCACATGTTGAGCAAAAACCAGCACATGAATCATCTCCAGTGTAGTCAGTGCTGGTGTGTGATCATGATTTTGTGACATAAAATCCAGAGTTATGTGCTGTGAAAGTGTAAAGGTAATGTAATGTGTACTACATGGATTCTGTAAGACCTGTATCCATGGTAGCACTGTTGTTGATAGTGTGTAGTAATGCCTGGATGGCAACAACTGTTGTGTAGTCTGATTGCTCCTTTAATGTTACCCACCACAGACCACCACACACTCTGGTATCTCTTTAAAGCTTTATCCACCAAATGCTGTTATTGTACAGATGTTTAGATCTTTGCTGCTTCTCAAATATAAATACCCCACTTAGCATAAAACACTTTAATTTTAAAATGGCTATTTGCAGGAGTAGTTTTCTCATTCCTGTGGACTGCACAGTCGGTGGTGTTAGAATTAAAGTTTTCTAAAGCTGCCATTTGGCACCGATGTTCAATCATCATGCAGCGAGAAGAAGAAGACAAACCAGTTTTTAGATGCATGTTGCAGAATTAAATGCCAGTTGAGTTTCTTGGAACTCTGTTTGCGGCCAGTAATCAGATTTCTCAGTAAAACATGACTGGGTGTGTAGCTTCACATGGTTTTACCGTCTGTTTGTGCTCTCTTTCATCACAGGAATGCCTTATGCCAGCAGGGAAAACTCTTTACTCTACTCCGACATTCCCAAGAAGATCCGCAAAGACGCTCTACTGGTTTTGTCATGGAAACAGATGCTGGATCACTTTCAGGTGAGGAAGATTTTCTAGTCCTCTTCTTCCACTCTTTGACATTTTAATATGATTAAACTTATCACAGTCATCTTTTAAAAAGAGTATTTATTTGACTAGAGGGTGGTTGTGACTCACTCCCTTCCTACTGATGTATTTCCCCATCGAGATTAACGCTGATGTTGAAAATTTCCCCCTAAAGACAAAGTATTTATGTAGTGAACGTTCTCGCTGCTGAAGAGAAAAGATAAGAGGATTTAATTTATTGGTACATGATGACTCTCTCTTTAATTAAGTCTGTTAATGTTTTCTTCCCGTCTGTTTGTGTTCTTTGCCCTGAACAAACTCTTTGACTTTGACCTCAGTCGGTCAGCATCGTCACTTTGTGTGTTCTCCTGTCACCCCTGACCTCAGGCCAGCCCTCACCACGGGGGCTTCTCCCGGGAGGAAGAGCTGCTGCGAGAGAGGAAGCGTTTGGGGGTGTCTGGCATCACTTCCTACGACTATCATCAACCCAGCGGCCTCTTCCTGTTCCAGGCCAACAGCAGTCTGTACTACTGCCGTGACGGTGGAAACAACACTTTTACTGTGAGTTAAAGGACAGTTAAGAAAGATTTTTACAGTCACATAAGCACAAAACGGGCCTCATGCGGGAACATTTTGTGACCTAAAACTGTCTTTTGGTTCTGTGTGGTTTGCTCGTTCAAGTGTCCCAAATCAGATTCAACAAACTTTCTTAATTGCCTGAACTTGTCCGAAGTTGCTTGATTCAGCCTGATGAATGTCATCTGTTCATGACATTTGATCATTAGCATAATCGGCTGTAAAATTTCCATATAAGGCTACCAGTTCTGCTCCGTTTGTAGGACAGTTTCATTCACAAAAATGTTCCCAAAGAGTAAAAACAAGAATTTCACACCACTGAGCTTCAAGTATTGTTTTCAGAAATCAGCAGACAAAAACATGATAAATCTAGGAGTGTCAGTAGTACGATACCTGAAATAATTAGAAAATATGAATCCAGCTGCCAACGATGTGTCATCAGAGCAGCACTGTACTGTGACAGAAATAAAGAGGGAATGCTTTGACAGGAAGTTAGATGCTAAAAAGAAAAGTGGTCAGTGATGGGAGGCGGTCAATAGATTTGACAGTCACAAAGATATTAGCCAAGAGAATTTATATCCTGCAGTACGTGATGTTACACTTTCAGGTGCAACAGAAGGTGATACTGGACAAACACCTGCTTAAACTCTTCTGAATATTTATTTTGTTTCAGTATCATATTTAAACTCCAAATTTATTCAGATTAAGACGTTATATCTTTAAGTCAAGCAAGTGTTTCTTCCCTTATGAAGAAAGGCAGAGATCTGTTCAGGACCTGAACAATAGGTCTGAACTAAATTTTCTTTGCACCTAAGAGAAAATTCTAGGTATAAGAAAAATGATGCTACAAATTTAGTCAAATCCCTCACACATGCCTTTTTAAGAATGAATATATTTGTATGAGTGGCTCTTGCATGAGGTCCAATGATCATTACAGACCTGCAGAGATTGATAAAGTTAGAGTTGATAACAATTCCTTTGCCAGAATGTGAGATTTTTGGCATTTTAAACAACATTTATTTAGCCTGAACTCTTGCTATGTGTTGTGAGTCCCCCAGTGAGAATATTACTAGTTACATTAAAACTGAAGAAGCTGACTCTACTTTGCCTCTTTCCGAGTGTATCCCGAACTCAGCAGGTATAGATTAGACATATACATAGATGTACAGACATGGGTGATACTATCTGAAGCTGTTTATTGGAATCGATGTATATGTTACATCTATTTTATGCTGCCATTTTGGCCCAGTCTCCTTTGTAAAATAGGTAATGTATCTCAAGAGATTCCCTGGTTAAATGCATTTAAAAGAAATCCTCTATCAGATGAACTACAGAATTAAAAATAAAGAATTGTCGGTGTGTCATTGTGTCTTTACAAGTGTCAGATTAATGTGGTTGGTTGCACATTTTATTGTCTTGTGTTTCAACGTTTCCTTTGCTACAAGTCAGTTTCTCTGTTAATGACAAAGTTGTCTTTGATCTTCTCCGTGTGTTTGTGCAGACTTCTCCCATGAAGCCTGTAGAGATAAAGAGCCAAAGTTCAGGCACACGCATGGACCCCAAGATCTGCTCCGGGGACCCCAACTTTATTGGCTTCATCAACAACAATGACATCTGGGTGACCAGCATCGAGACGGGTGAAGAGAGGAGGCTCACCTTCTGCCATAAAGGTCAGAATCAGAGCAGACAGACGCACCGCGGTACCTGAGGAATTTTTGTCCACTGTGTTTGACTATTTCTGTGTTTTCATTGTAGGTATTGATAACCCAAAAGAGGATCCTAAATCTGCTGGAGTCGCCACTTTTGTCTCTCAGGAAGAATTTGATCGGTTCACTGGATACTGGTGGTCACCAGCTGCTCAAGAAGGTGAGTGAAGAACACACAAGTAACGCATTGTTGTCCCAGTTTGCTTTGCAAGGAGGCCAATTATCAACAACAAACATCATAATTATAATATCAGTAGTTTTCAAATGAAGATTGGTCATTTATTAGATTCATAAAACAATAAATTATTCATATGAGACTTATAAAAGTTTACAAAATGCTTTAAAAAATAATTGTGATGCTTACTTGCTTACAGTGTTCTTTGACTGGTTTTACTGGTCTTTAGCTTGTTTCTGACTGGTTTTGCTGATATTCTCTTCCCGGCTCAGACTCAGACGGTGGTAAAACTCTGCAGATTCTGTACGAGGAGGTCGACGAGTCTGAAGTTGAGATCATCCATGTCCCATCTCCAGCTCTGGAGGAGCGTAAGACAGATGTCTATCGATACCCGCGTGCAGGTACGCACATGCTGAAAAGATTTATATTAATTATATATATCTTTGATGCATTGTTTTTTTTGTTTTTTTGTGATCTGTTTTATTTCTTTTGATAAAAAGCATTTAACAACTGGCATGTTCATTAAAAACTTTTAGGTTTAGGTTTATATGTTGGTACGTAACTTGAATTTCATTCATTTCCAGGCAGCAAGAATCCTGATATCACTCTGAAAATAGCAGAAATCAAGACAGACAATCTCGGCAAAGTGAGTTCCACAAATCTTCTTACTTCCTTTTTCTTGAGAACAGAACATTGTTAACCAGAAAGTTCTTCAGAAAGATGTTCAGAGATCAGTCCGCTGTTGTTTCTCCCTCAGATTGTCAGCACACAGGAGAAGGAGCTGCCTGTGCCCTTCTCCAGCCTGTTCCCCGGAGCCGAATACATCACCAGAGCCGGATGGACAAAGGATGGCCGATAGTGAGTTTCTTCACATGGAAAAAAAAAAAAAAATCCTGTGATTTGAAAAACACAACCTGTAGCTTTTAAACCTCACCACGCTCCAGATTCTTCAAAACCTAGAAATCAGGTAACATGGTTCACACAAGCCACAACTCTTCCTCTCTGTCTCCGTCAGCGCGTGGGCAGTCATGATGGACCGACGGCAGCAGCGTCTCCAGCTGGTCCTGCTGCCTCCGGCGCTCTTCATCCCCGCACAACAAGACGAGGCCAGCAGGCAGAAGAGCCTGGAGGCCCTCGGAGACACGGTCCAGCCCTTCATCATCTACCAAGAGACCAGTGACATCTGGATCAATGTGAGCAGGCACCGCCAAAATAAGACGGATTGAAGTCCAAAATCTGAAAAGTGGGGAAAAAAAAACAAAAAACATGCCGCCCGTTTGTTTGTCCTGCAGGTCCATGATATCTTTCATCCATTCATCCAAACCAGTGATGAGGAGATCACCTTCATCACAGTAAATGAATCCAAAACAGGCTTCTGCCACCTGTATAAGATCACATCAGTGTTACAGCGAGGCAGCTACAACTGGGCAGGAGGCTACACACACTCTGAAGGTATTCATACTATGTGGTGTCACACATTCAGGGTTGGGCTGCATTTGATAAATGAAAGAGATGAAATAAAATATAAAATACAAAAAATGTTTAACTAAATTATGCCAACTTGTTGAGGAAGCACATTTACAGCATGATTTGCGTTTTCCTCATTCTTCTTCTTATATATTTTCCAACATTTTAATGACAGTTCTGTTTTTACATTTATGAGTCACAGGGTTATTTTTTTTGTTTAAAATGAGGTTTACTTTTTTTATTTATTGAGGATTTCATTTTATTTTCAGTTAGGTTTCTGTTTACTTTTGAGAATTTTGTTTAAGTTTTAGTTTTCATTTAATATCTCCCTGATCTGCCATATTTAAGGTGTTAGTACTTGTTACTGGTCATTGTGTTTTCATCATCTTAGGAATTGTGTAGACTCGATGCACTGGAGGTACCTTGTATTTTCTATGTGCAGCTGTATTCTACACTTGAGCCCAAGACAAATTTAAAATAATAAAGTATATCTTATTTTATTTAAAATGATTCATGCAATGACTGCAGTAGACATTTGTTTTTGTTGTTTCATATGTGTGGAGGGAAAAAAAAGCCACCTGATCTATCAGTTAATCCATTTATATGACACCTTCTCTCTTCTCTCACCAGATGATTTTAAGTGTCCAGTGAAGGAGGAGGTGACGATAACCAGTGGGGACTGGGAGGTGTTGGCCAATCATGGCGCAAAGGTAAAGCCTGACTTTATATCTGTTAAGGTTGCTGATATTTAACTGGAGCAGCACGAATAAACCACCAAAACCACTCACCAGAAAACTGTGTTTTTAAATTACATCTGAGATGCTGCTTGACGACCACATACAGTATATTTTAAAATGTTTATCAGGTCACTAACATGAGCAGAGTCGGCGGTTCATGGGTTTGTTTTTCAGAGCTGCTGCAACAAGAAGTGAAGTTATAAGGTGTTAATAATTTGGAAAATGTACATAAGACTACATATTTTCTGTGACTTAAGCCTCCATTAAGAGTCTGCGAAATGAATTGTTTTTAGGTACCATATGTGTATAATCCAGACTGTAACAATAATAATAATAATAATTAAAAAGTACAAAATGAAACAGAAAAGCACCATTGAAGGAACAGTAAAGACACTAAGAGAATAGATGTAGACGTGGGTAAAAACAAATTAAGAAAGGAATCAGACACCAATTTCAAAATAAGATGTAGCAAACAAGAAGTACCAACAGATTTTCTTGTTCTGTGGTGTTTGGTGCAGCGTTCGTCCAGTCCTCAGATTTGGGTGGATGAGACGGCGAAGCTGGTTTACTTCCAGGGAACGAAGGATTCTCCTCTTGAGCATCACCTGTACGTGGTGAGCTACGGCGCGCCGGGTGAAATCGTCCGACTCACCAAACCTGGTTTCTCCCACAGCTGCTCCGTGAGCCAGGTATAAACACACACACACACACACACACACACACACACGCACACACACACGCACACACACACACACACGCGCAACTGAGTGGATGTTAGTGTAGTTTTGCTCTTTTTTTTCTTTTTAATCGATGCTGTTATTCAGAGGAGTGGGTATTTTTTTATTTTAACTTCTCAAACAACAAGCTGCTTAGGAAAATTCATACGATGTTATTTCAGATTTCTCTCTCTTCTTTCTTTTTTTTTTGACATTAAAAATTAATTTTGCTTATTTTATAAGTCTGTTTCTCTGTTAAAACAGTGTATCAAAGGTTTTCCACACCTGTTTCTAAACTTCACTTAAAAACACTGAATATCCGCATAAAATATTATCCACTGACACCACAGATAGAAATATTCTGGTATTAGTATCAGCTGTCAGAGCCAACTCATGGATTTATCTCAAATTAAACCAAACCGTGGCAGTGTGAACACACAGTGTGTGTTTGTTTTCATCTGAAATGTTTTATTGTTGGTGAGGTTTTGTTTAATCTTCCTCTGTCTTGTGTCTCCCTCCACACAGACCTTTGACATGTTTATCAGCCATTACAGCAGTTTGACCACCGCACCCTGCGTGCACATCTACAAGCTGATGGGCTCCGACAGCGACCCGCTGCACAGAGAGCCTCAGTTCTGGGCCAGCATGATGGAATCTTCTGGTACTGAAACCGCTTGTTTTTGACAGATAAAACATCGTCTTTTTCACGTTTGCTCGGCTTGAGTACATTTCACCTCCTGGTTTCGGATGACATGACTTTGAGATGTGATTATGTGCGCGCCGGGTTAGTCAAGAGATTCTTTTCTTATGTGCCTGCTGTTTGTCTCCAGGTTTCCCATTCGACTATACTCCTCCGGAGATCTTTAGCTTCACAGGGAAGTCGGGCTTCGAGCTGTACGGCATGTTGTACAAACCACATGACCTCGTCCCCGGCAGGAAGCATCCCACCGTTGTCTTTGTTTACGGCGGTCCTCAGGTTTGATCTCCTCCAATATCACATTAGACTCATGCTGTATAGGCCTAGAAGCTACAGAAGGACCTCTTATGTTTTATAAAAGCAAAAACTCTGTTTTCAGGCATTTTAAACATTTAGCGGAACGCGTATCTGCAACTGTGATGATATTAGAGGAACAGACAGTAAATTTAAACTTTGTTCTTATGTTAGTGAGAATCAGAAATATTTCTTCACATCATTATTCATCGCTATAAACATGTTCATTTTCTTCCAGGTTCAGTTAGTGAATAACTCGTATAAAGGTGTGAAGTACCTGCGGCTGAGCACGCTGGCGTCTCTGGGCTACGCCGTGCTGGTCATCGATGGGCGGGGCTCCTGTCAGCGAGGACTTAAGTTTGAAGGAGCTGTGAAGGACAAAATGGTATTTATCACATAAATCATCAGTCAGCTTCAGATCCTGAGAGTACAGAACACACGAACATCTTTCATGTCCAGCTGCTCAGTCCATAAAAATTATAGATACTCACTGCTTCACAAGAACTCGCAACACTGTAAAATAATCATTTTTAAAAATATTTTTCTTTATTACATTTAGACAACATTTCAAGCCCAGATTGGCTCTTGTTATGGCTGATTTGGGCTCGAAACGTTCGTACTCTTTCTACAGTGTTGCAAATTCTTGGGAAGCAGAAAGTAAAGGAAACTAAAAAATGATGTAGACTGATGAAGAGAGAGAATTTACTTCCTGTTTTTGTTTTGTAAACAGAGTCATCCTTATGCATCATTTATAAAATAAATTATTACACTAATAAATAGAAATTTGACAAGAATTAAATTCACTTTTGTTTTCTACACATATCGTTATTTTATTTGACTTTTTTCTCTGAGTTTTTGTGTTTTTTATTTGATCTTGAACATCAGCCGAGTGACGTCTCTTCTCTCCTCTAACCAGGGTCAGGTGGAGATCGACGACCAAGTGGAGGGTTTGCACTACGTAGCTGAAAAGTACAAGTTTGTGGACCTGAATCGCGTCGCCATCCACGGCTGGTCGTATGGAGGCTTCCTCTCACTCATGGGTCTCATCCACAAACCCGACATCTTCAAGGTCAGCAGCATGAACATTTAACTGTTAGTGTGTTTAAACTGAAGTAAACAACCATGAAGTCCAGTCTTTAAAGGAAATTGGTTATTGAAAATGGATGCAGTGACCTTCGGTGACCATTTCAACTCCATCGTAAACAGACTTTTTGGAAGCTGTCTTCATTTTTTTTTTTGTCATTTTTGTCCCCCAACTTCAGACTCTGATCTCAGTTAATCTGCACTTTCAACAGCTCCTCTAAACAAATATCTTACAGGAAGAAATTAAATAAAACACTTGTGTTCTGTTCAGGTCGCCATCGCCGGAGCTCCGGTGACGTTGTGGATGGCCTACGACACCGGCTACACAGAGCGATATCTGGACACGCCCGAAAACAACCAGAAGGGCTACGAGGCGTGCTCTGTCGCGCTGCATGTCGACAAACTCCCCAATGAGTGAGAGCTGTCATTTTAAAATACGCTACCTTTAGTTTATATGACTAATTACCATAGCAACCGTGAGACAAACATGTCCTGTCTTCTGTCATCTGCTTCTTATATCTAACAATCAGCCTGGTTTCTGCTTTTCACAAAGTAAAACATTTATGTGCAGGTGTAGTTTAGACGTGTTTGACTCAAGTTCTACTTTGCTGTTAAATTTTCCTGCTACAAATGTTTATAAACTGTAAACATGAGAAGAAAACTAAACACTTGTGTCTTTCTGTTAAACACAGACCCAACAGACTGCTGATCCTTCACGGATTTCTAGATGAGAATGTGCACTTTTTCCACACTAACTTCCTGGTGTCTCAACTCATCCGGGCGGGGAAGCCATACAGCCTCCAGGTGAGGAGCCTTTACTCATAAATACCGACTCAAGTGTCGATTGTGATAAAGATGTAAAACAGAGCCTGAAGACAACGGTGACATGAAGGCCTGTAAGAGAAGAGACGTTATCTAACTGGACGGTTTGATTACTGAAGCTGCCAGCGTGTCGTTGAGCAAAACACTGACTGTCCAGCTGCAGTTTTTCCAGTATTCAAGATGGATTTGGAAAAATTTGGAATAGAGCTGCAATGATAAGTTGATCAACAGAAAATTGGCAATTATTTTGAATTTGAAAAAAAAAAGCTAAAATTTGTTGGTTCCAGCTTCTTAAATGTGAATATTTTCTGGTCTCTTTAATCTTCTATGACAGTAAACTGAATGTCTTTGGGTTGTGGACTGTTTGGTCGGGACCAAACGAGACATTTTAGGTCACATTATGGGCTTTGGGGACGTTTTTCACCATTTTCTGACATTTTATGGACCAAACAAGTAATCAATTAATCAAGAAAATAACAACAAGAAATTAATCGATAAAGAAAATAATTGTTAGTTGCAGCCGTAATTTGGAAAACGTATTGATGATAATTGTATTGAATGATAATTTCCTGCAGATCAAAAAAGTGAAACCTGGAAATTGTTATTTTCTAGTAATGCTGCAGCACATTTTATGATAATTGCTCTCGACCCACCACTGACGCGAGACGAAGCTGACATCACAACGACTAAACGTATATTTTGTTTCCTCTTTTTTTTTTTTTTTTTAGGTTTATCCTAACGAGCGACACAGCATCAGATGTCCGGAGTCTGGAGAACATTATGAGATCACGCTGCTGCACTTCCTCCAGCAGAACCTCTGATAAGCCTTTCTACACACTGATCTTCCTCCTTCCCTCCTCCTCCTCCTCTTCCTCCTCCTCCTCGTCTTCTACCTCCCGTTCCTCCTTTTCTCCAAACATTCATCACTTCCCACTTCACTTCATTTTATAATCTGCTGAATGCAAGCTACGCCAAACCTCGCCACACGTCGAGAGTCGCCGCTCGGCAGCATTTTTAGCATCAATAAAGCCACATAAACATCCAGATGTTTGTATATTTACCAAAAAACAACAACGTCACCAAACACAACATCACTGCATTTTACAGTTGAGGGAAATCAGATGGATTGCTTTAAGCCCCAAAACAAGCAGGGGGCGCTGTTCACCCAGAACAAACAGGGCTTAAGCTTTCAGACTTACTGGTCATGATGGTGGACGTCAGAACCAGTAAAAAGCAGATAAATGATGTTGTTGATGTTTTAAATGCTGCAGTGCAAAAAGTACTGAAGTGGAGCTGTTGTGTGGGTTTGGAAGTGTCTTTGAGTGATTTCTTGTATACTTTGTTTGTGCCATTCCTTTTTTTTATTATTGAACTGTCACTTTGTTTTCTTTTTGGGACCTAATTGATAAATTTATCATTCCTTGTCTCCACGAATAAACACTGGAGTGAAGTTAGTAAACGTTAAGCTCTCTAAGAGCATCAAAACAAGCTCTTAATTCCCTTTCTTGTATACTTGTCTTTTTCTGCATTGCGACTGTGCTAAAGTGCTATCATAGATCACTTTTTATGTGGTGTCAACAAGACGAAATGTTACATGCCGCATTTTTATTGTGAATTATTAAAAAATATATTTTTATGCATTCATAAAAAGAAGAAAAGATGTAGCGCCCTGTTGCTGTCTCACTCAGTCGCTTGCTTTAATTTTCCGGAGAGCTTCTTTTTCTTCTTCTGCTGCTGAAGACAGAAGTCTCAAGCTCAGATGACTTTTGCACAGTACATATTTGCCTTGGTGCCAACAGAATGACCTATAAAATGATATATGACACAACTGTCGGCAGTATAAGGTGCCTTGCAAGAGTTGAAGAGCGGCTGCTCGTGTAGTTTAAATCAGGGAATCTGTCTGAGGACCTACGACAATGAAAGGCCTTGTTGCTCAAGTGTCTGATGACCGTCTATGAGATGAGCTACACCGATCTGTACATGGTCAAATGTACCTTCACTTATCAAAGAAATAAACAGAAGTGAAAACACTTTTTCAAAGTCTTGTAACCAAATGGAGTTTATTATTTTTTAAAAGCATTTCAGTGGCTGTTGTGTGGAAAATAAACCTGAAAAATGATACACTTGTAAGTGTTTTGGCAGATAAAGTTTTATGATTTTGAAGTGTGTGTGTGTGTGTGAGTGAGTTTAGGAGCATGAAGATAAAACAGATGATTCAAGTTTAATATAAAACTTAGGAGCAGTGAGGAGGCTTCAGGAGGCTCATGAGGTCGTCTCCGCTCAACACAGACAAACACAGATAGTTTTACTCACATCGCTCAAATCATAAATTTACCTCAAAGAGCTTTACAATCTGTACAACATCAATACAGCTGCTGTTTCTGTGGTCAGGAGAAAAACAGCAGATTAAATTGAAATTTGTAAATCAGATTCGTGTGACTAAAGAGTTTCACCCTGTTCATAGTGAGTTTGTAATTTTAACTGGTCTTAGAGTTACTTACAGACTGAACAGTGTTGCCAAATAATACGATCAATATACAGTTTATAATGTTGGTAATGAGCCTCAGAGTTTCCCTGTTATGTTGCTAAAAAATGAGTACAAAATGCATCTCACAGTTACAATGATAATAGATTATCTACATCAAGTCTTTTAAGTTTTAGTTGTAATAAACTGAAATAACATTTGTTTGAATTATTGGAATATAACCTAACCTAAACAGCCAAATGATTTACAATCCTTTTAACGTATGTAAAGTGTTTGAGTGTCTTTTTATCCAGCCAGTGAGGCTCCCACAAGCTGGCTGACATTTCTTCATTGAACTCAGCGTCTGTCTGTTTCATCATTTCATCAGCAGGGAGCAGCAGCGCTAAAGAAATGATGATCAGCAAAATTAAACTGAAGGGACGTTAAACCAAATTACAGAATGTGCACAAAAGGAGAGCTGGAAGCTATTGATTAAAAATCATTTTGATTATAAATGTCCTGTGTGAATCATACAACCCCATAAACATACTAATCAAAATGCAACAAGCACCAAAATGACATTTAATTGATTTATTCAGCACCAGTGATGAAGGATGTAAGATTTGAATTGTTAATAATGTTTGTAAGTTTGAATGCAGCATGTTGCAGGAGATGATTTGCTTTAAATCAAAACTATTTTGTCCTGTAAGAGAAATTAGTCTTCAGTAAACCAATAAACCACAGTGTCATAATTGCATACAGCACCAATAAATACCAACCAGATTATCTAATATCTCATAATTCAGTCAGTGTAAAACCAAGTATTGAACCAACCGTGTGGTTTATTTTGATTTGATGGGGACTCGTTATGAATTTAAACTGACAGTATGTGTCACTGTGGAGCAGCTGGATCATTAACTGAAAACTCATAATGTTCAACATCCCTACATGCTTCATTCTTTGTCCACATATAATTATTAAAATTGTAAAAAGTGTAAAATCTGTTCTGTTTCTTCTTCTTCATGGGTTTTATTTTATCATAGGGCTGCGAGTCTCCGCTGGAGCGTCGGTGTGTTTATACAAAGCAGGAACAAAGAGACTTTGTTAAACCTTTAAAAACTTTATTTTCATCCAGTTCATATAACCGAAATATAAAATATTTAAAGAGTGTAAATGTTGAAAATAACAAACTGTACATTATTAAAGTAGACACAGTTAAAAGAGACACACAGCAAGTTGTATAAAATAAGATTAATAAGTAAAACCCTTATAAAGGGAATCATGTTACTGTCAATATGACTTAAGTTATTATAACAAACACATAGCGTAGAAATATCTGATGATCCAGGACAGATCATTACTGTTTCAGCTCAGTAGCTTGATGCTTCAAGTCCTGTAGTTCAAACATTTAAGTTACAAACTTTCATGTTTTCTCTGCTTTTTACAGACTTTGGTCCTTTTGCTGTTCAGATTGATCAGCTTATTTTTTTATGGAGACAGGTGCGATCTTCAGAAGTACGGTCTTCAGAGAGACATTTTGTCCGTTTGTGGTCGTCCAAAACATCCCTTGTCTTCTGGGCTTCTGCCTCCTGAGCTGGCTCGGCCTTCTGGGATACTTGCCGTTGAGGTTTGATCCTCCGCAGCTGCTGAACCACCAACCTCCTGCAACGAAAGAGGATAAACTTTTAGTTTTTAATTTTTCCTCAACAGGAAAGGAGAATAAGATTCACAGCAAAAGAATTATACTTTCTCTCTGAACTTCATTAGTATCCAGACAGTTTTGTTGAGGATTTGGGTGAACTGACCCTTTAACAAAGATTTCAAAGATGCAAACATACCTGAGAGCAGCTCAGCACAGTTAACGTCTGCAGAGAGGTCGTTGTCTCTGTCAGCTGTGGAGAAAGGAACACCGGAGGCTCCGGTCGTGATGATTTCCTCCTGAGCTCCAGATGAAGAATCATTTTCCAGGTGGATAGCGAACTTCTCCTCTTCACCATCGACGGTAACTCTGTAATGAGCCACCTGCTCCCGCCCCGCCCAATCAGAGAGCTCCACCTGCAGGAGGTACTGGCCTTGTTTGGAGAGAGAGTGGATGTTCTCCAAGCCCAACCAGAACTCACCTGATGAACGAGAAAGGTGGAGATTAGTTTTTGTGGCTGAGTTTTAATGATGTAGATTTTTAATTAACTTTTTAAGTTAAACTTCAACTCACCACTCAAGCTGCCAAAGCCTTTCTTATAGCTCTCCCAAAGCTGGTTGAAGCTCTGGGATCCATCGAGACGTTTCTGGATGACCGTCCATCCACCTTCTGTAGAAAGAGGAGAGAAAAGTTGAGCTTGAAGCAGGTTGTTACAAAATATTCTTCAAGTCTTGACTTGTCGTGTTGGAAAACTTTTGTGTAAACCGAGAGCTAAATTTTTGAGCTCATGTAATGTTGATGATCATTTTTCTGATTTAAAACGTCTTCTTCGCAGTTAATAGATGCTTTACAGGGTTTTTTACTGCTGTTTTGAGTAACGTATGATTCCCGTTGACTGAAATAATAACTCACAATTGTTATTATATAAACAAATATAAACTGTCTCAGATGTCTTTAGATGGGTGTGTTTCTGAGAGCACAGGACTGGAGGCAGGTTTCTAGTTGACTCACCTGAAGTCATATCACAGAGGACACTGAAAGGTTGGGAGTTCTCGGGCTGGACTGTGTAGACACCGCTGGCTCGCTGCCCACGTACAAACAGATCATGGCAGTCTCTGGCCAAACCTGAGAAAACCGGAAAACTCTGATTAGATGATTCAGCAAATCAGACGATTGAGGGTCATTTCAGCTTTACTGCGACTCAACTGTCAGTTCAGTACAGCTGTAAAATTTGTCAAATTTGTTGATGAGTCTTGTCACAGTTGCTGCAGTGTTTTTTTAATACCTTGAGTTTAAAGCATAAAAAATGCTGAGCTAGCAGTATCCTAGAAACATACAGTACGTGTGGTGTAAAAAGTCATTGTCCTCATTTTCCGTGACCTTTGGACGGTCTGTGAGCAGCTCTGCCAGCAAGTCACTTATTATAAATTCAGGAGTAAAGGTGAACCTCTTTGTCCTTACGTCACTGTTAATAACTCATGTAAAGCTGACCTTTTATTTGAGTTTGTGCCTCACCTCACTATATTTTATGTTAACAGCTGTATGAATTGACACGAGGTGAGTTGTTTCTGTTTGTATGCATCAGTTCTTGTGGAGGAATGGCCGGAAGAAATTAGGGTAAAGGTTACATACTGAGTGATTGTTTAAGTTTTCAGCACTCAAAAGGTGAAACTTGTCAGTCTTTTCAATGGCGACTTATCTCCATCACTTCTATGATTAATTTCAGCTTCAAACAGTTTATTTTCTTACCTGATTGGGCGTCGCTCTGCTCTGCTTCTCCTCTCAGCACCGTCTCTTCATCTCTCCGTCTGTGTGATTTTACTCTCTTCTGTGCAACCTGAAGGAACCGCAGAACAGGAAATTAAAAAATCTATCACGTCTGTCTCTGAATAGAAACTAATTTCCTCTCTGAAAAGTCTAGAGATACAGTACGTGTCGATGTGTCGATGTGATGTAACTCACCTTGCTCTGCAGTGCTTGCAGGTGAAGACTCTGCTTGTCCAGTTTGTCTTGTTGCTGCTGGATTTTCTCCACCAGCTGGTCGATGCGTCTGTTCTGAGCCGCCACGATCCTCTGGAAACAAGAAGAAAAAAAAACAATCTCATCAGCTTCACAGCATCTTAATGTCACTGGAACAGCTTTGTTTGAAATGATACATTGATCTACACGTAAAGATGGGAAACAGATGCAGATACTGTAAAATTGTTTGTGTGTGCAGATTGATTTAAAACTTTTAATGAACTCTGATGGATGTGGACTCCATGGTGATGATTTTTTAAGAAGATTTACACATCTGTATGTTTTCAGTTTTTCTAGTTTCTGTAAGTTGAAATAACAGAATGAAATCAGTATTTTCTTCTCACCTGGATAAATGGGACTCCTGTGTTATCGCTGTAGTTGCTGTCCACTGCCGGCTCTGTAAGCACTTTGTCCACCTTCTCCTCCAGTCTGTCCATCCTGGAGTGGATGTCCTCACTCTGCTTCTTCACCTCCTCCACCTTCACCTTCACCTCTTCAGCAAGCTGTGCGCCCATCATCTCCCTCTCCTCAACCTCTTCACCTCTGGTCTTCAGGGATTCATCTTGCTCCCGCTGCTTTCTCTCCACTTCGGCCACCGTGTCGTTGAAGGCTTTCAGTTTGGCGTTGACGTCTCTCATCTGGATCTTGGTCTTGTCCACGTGCTCCTTCAGACCCTGGCCCAGCTGCAGGAGGCCGTGAGCCACCACGTTGACGTCGTCCCAGGAGGCGTGCTTGTCTCTGCCTCTTCTGTCTGTGGGGAAAGCTGCTGCTGTGTGCACCAACATGGTCAGCAGGAGGATGAGAAGCTGAGGCGTCTTCATCTTTGTGTCTCTGGTCTCTTCTGATATGCTGGTTCTGATGTGTCTCTCTGTCTGGTGTGTGCTGCTGAAGAGACGCTGTGAGGTTTTTATAGCTCAGTGCTGCAGCAGAGGGCTCCTCTGATTGGCTGGTGGAGCTTGGAGCTGGGGATGGAGGAGGGAGTTGGGGGCGTGGAAAGTCTTTCATAGTGGTCACCCTTTGCAGGACTTGGACCGTGATGCAATGAAAGGTCTTAATTACTGGTTAACCACTGGCTGATACTCCAGACAGATGGGAAATGGATGCAGTTTTGTTTTCAAAGCTCAAACCGAGTTTTCCAACCAAAATTTTTAAAAATAATAATAGTAAAGATTTTATAAGTCTGCATCTTGATTTTTCTTACAGTAAATGTTTTATAGTTTTTGTTGGTGAAGTAAAATAACTTAATTTTATGCCCCAAATGTTTACTACTTAAATTAAAATGAGTCTACTTGCTTGATTTCAGAGCTTTCAACCACATCTCACAGTCTTCAACTGTTTATATTCAGTTTGCATTAATACAGGCTATAATTCAGAGTGCATCCAACTTCAGCTTGCATTTCTCTCCCCTAAAAATCCAATTTTTACATCTCCAACACAATGTAGATGACTATTATAGTCAGTGTTTCCCATATTTCAAATTTATTTGGTACGTTAAGCCAAATAAATATGACCCCCAGCTAAAAAGATTTCTTTTACCTTTTCTAATTTTGTAAAATTCTTTGTGTAGATGCAAAAAAGCCCAGATTCATTGGAAATAAAATGACAAAATGGTGCAATTATGTACAATTATCAGATATTGTAGCTTTGACCTGAACAAGTAAATCACTGATTCTTAAATATAATTGTTCATCTCAGTGGGTGAAGTGGAGCCGTGTTGCCGTGTGTCTTCAGTATGAATCAGGAATGCTGGAGACCATTTACAGATCGAGGAGCCACTGTGAGAAGTAGGGGAAAGTTCAACCCTCTGGGCTTTTTACGCACTCATTCCTGACTCATTCCTGACAACAAAATCCACACAATCACACACATGCATGCACACAGCCAGACACAAGGCACGTGGTGTACTGATGAGGTACAGATGCCAAACAGTGAAACACACACACACCCACAGTACACTTTGGCACACTGTGGCTTTCTGTATGATATTCTATCAGAAAAGCATTTTTAAGAACTATTTTACAGATTATACATCATGTAGGTAAAGAAACAGACTTGTAAATTCCCCCTTTAAACCTTTAATCTTATGTAAAGTTAAAAGGATTATTCAATATAATTGACCAATCGACAAAAATAATCTGCAGCTATTTAGATAAGCTATTAATAGTTTAAGTCACTTTTAAGCAAAATGCGCAACATACATGCATAACATATACTGTATATATATCACTAATATACACTCACAAGCCACTTTATTAGGAACATCTGTGCAATCTAATGTAATCCAATACAACAGCTTTGCCATAGATTCTACTTTTACGAAGCTTATACATTTTCAGTTTTTGTTGACGTTGTCAGAAAGGTGATAATTCTACTTTATGCTCATTATTGAGGTCGTAGTGGGTAGTAGTGGTGTGCTGGGGTGCGTTATATTGAATGGTGTTTCTAATATTTTGCCCTCCTCATGTATGTTAATGGAATGGACGACATAATAGCAACACTATTCAATATAAAGCACTCAAGTACACCACCACCACCACCCACTACGACCCCAATGTTCCTAATAAAGTGGCCTATTCAGACTCAGACTCAGACTCAGACAACTTTATTTATCCCAAAAGGGCAATTCAGTTTGGGAGTGTACCCAGACCATGCATAAGAAAACAAAAAAACAAACAAACAAATAACAGACAGATCTATGCTAGAGACAGTCAGTACACAGGTACTGACAGACATGTAAATAGATGAACAATAAATAGATACATAATATATAAGTAAAATCCTAATCCCAGCAATAACGGGCCCCAGAATGATTAGTTAAGACAATAAAACTCCACGAGTATAGAAATATTGTTCATTCCACATACTGCTATCAAGGTTTAACAGCCTGACGGCAGAAGGAATGAAAGATTTTGAGAGATGATTTGTCTTCAGGAGTGGCGCTGTAAAACGACGGCCTGAGGGAATTAAAATGAAGTCAGAGGACAGGATGTGGTCGGTTGGGAAACTATTCCCCATACCAATTATCTTAGAACAGACCTTTACAATATTGTAGAGGCAGTTTTATGAGAGTATATCAATCTTAATGTTGTGTAAATGTTCAGATTGTTATTTTGCACTGTTTAAATATTTGGACAAATTGTACTTTGATGCTTTGGCAACATTGTTCTTGAAGTTTTCATGCCAGTAAAGCTTTTTGAATTTGAATTCTCAACCTCTGATTCAGTATACAAACTAACTAAAAGTCAACCAAACTAAAGTCAAGGGCAGGCGGAGACACTAGTTTCATTTATAAAAAGAAAACAAATGTAATAGCTCCAAATGAAAGCAAAAGAAGATCAATATTTGCATGATGTTTTGCACAAAGTACACTAAGATAAAACTAACCAAACAAACATCGACAGTTATTTGAAATATGAACCATATTTCATCTGTTTGCATTACTAATATATCTTCAGGACTTTGACCTGCTTTCACCTGTAAATAATTTTCATGCTATTGAGGTGTGACTACAAACAACACACTAGTGGTATCAGGGGAACTTTCTTGTGAAATAATGAAACTGCACTGGAAACACGGCAGCTCACTGCAGCCGGTGATTCAGTGCACGTATCTGTGCTGCACGCTGCCTTTCTGCACGTTTCCTCGAACCTCCTACACTCAGCTGATGTGAGGTGGAGCATTTCGCCTGCAGCTCCATCGAGAAACAGCTGGACGAGGCAGATTTACATCCTTACTCAGCTGTATCAGGACACAATGTTCGACTTGTAGATGAAGTTGTGCTTGGACGCTGCAGTTTAACATGTCCATTGCTTTGGCCACGTTACAATAACAGCTGTTTCCTGTAAGTCGGATTAAATGTGTGATTATGATGCAGAGAGCTGCTCAACAGTGGACACAACCAGGATGTAGAGACACCAGAAGATCTGAGTGTTTGTATAAAAATCAGCCTGATTTACATTTGTGATGGTGGTTATCACAAAATCTTTGAAACTGTATCTCGGGTCAGGATGTTATGAAACCAGTTATTTTACTGGCACTCCCAGCAGTTTATCTGATAATCAGTCATCACTTTAATGTGTTGATCAGTGCTGCAATATAAGATATAAGATAAGATTCTCAAGTTAAACTGTGTCTGATAAACAATAAATCACAGAACATACATATTGCTAGTTAAATGAAATATTATTTACTGGGATCAGAGTCCAGTGTAATGGTGTGTTAAGGTGGGATCATCACCGAGACTCATATTCATGACTTTGTGACTTCATGTCACTTCAAGTTTTTCTTTTCAGTTTCAGTTTTTGTTTGTCTTTTCTCGTTTCAAAACACGACACTGAAGTGCAAATAATTATTTATCACCATTTTTGAAAAGGAAACATTGCAAAGTCCATTTTTGTGTCTCTCACATATCATCTAGTAGCTCATTTTCACAATTTAAACCTCTTGAACAACAACCGCATTGCATGTTTTCCATGTTGAATTGACATTTCAAGGCAGTAAAAGTCTTCACCAGTCACACCAGGGTTTTGGGGGGGGGGTCTTTATTCAAATCGAGGGACTAAGGATAGAGGATTGTAAAGCCCCCTGTGTATATATATATAAATAAAAACCGACTTGACTCGATTACCCCACTCTTGTGAGAGCCAGAGGGATCAGCAACATGAACAAATGAGACGAAAGCTGCAGAGTATCGGATATTAATTCAAAGTGCAAACAACAGCACCAGCAATTGTTTCATTTTGTTTGGGGTCCATTGAGTTAGTGTTCATATAAAAGAATATGGCCTAAAACTGCTATAACCAAAACATTTTTTATTGAAAATGAATCAAATGACGATGTGTCACTTGTAACGAACACAGAGTTTCCATCAGACTCTGTTTTCCCTTCAGCTCTACAGAGTGTTTTAGTGTTTTCTGGCTCTTTCTTTTGGTTTTACAACCTGCAACTTTACTGTTTTGGTTCACTCTAACCTTTCTCATCAACCTCGTTTTCAGTAACAACAAGCAGCTGTTTTCAGTGAAAAAGCTCTGATAAACCAACTGAATACTACCTGGCCACCATCCAACCACTGACAGACAAACTGGTTAATTTAACACCTTAAGAGCCAGATGTCTTTAAAGGAGTTGGTGGAGAACAAAACAGAGCAAAAAGGAGTCAAAAATATGACTCTAAATGCAAAAGTAGCTTAATGTCTACTATAATATACAAGAAATAAGCTGTTTCCTGTATGCAGTGATAATATGTAAGTAAGTTGTGTTTACAGATTGTTGAGCTGCCCACAAGAAGCCAAAAATCAATTCATGCAGATGTAAAGTGATGCTCGACCAACACATCTGTCTTCAGCAACTTAAAAGGTCGAAACAAAATGTTTGTAGTTTAGTTTGCTCTACGGCTGCAACTAACCTTTATTTTTATTATTGATTAATCTGTGGATTACTTCTTAGATTAATCGATTAGTCTTTTGGTCTATGAACTGTCTTGAAAATGGTGAACAATGTTGATCAGTGTTCCCCACAACCCAAGGTGACGTCTTCAAATGTCTTGTTTTGTCCCAACCAAAAGTTCACAACCCAAAGATTTCAGTTTACTGTCGTAGAAGGAAATATTCACATTTGAAAAGTTGGAATCAGAGAATTTGGACATTTATTCTTAAAAAATGACAAAGCAATTAATCAGTTATCAAAAAAGCTAGTGATTAAATTTCTGTCGTCTGTCTGTAAGTTTGTTACATCACCAAAAAAAACATTTAAACTGTCACTTTTGTTTTAAAACTTCCCTTTACATACTTAAAATTTGACTTAATCATGCAAATTAGCTGTTTGAATTGTACGTGTGACTAAGGCGAAGTTCAATTGTAGATGCTGATTTAAATAATCTTTCTGCATGTTTGTTTGTCTTTTAAATGACAATGATAACATGAAAATAAACAAATAAATTAGCAAAAAGGTCTTTCACACATATATTCCATCATCAGAGAGGCAGATGACACCGACTGACAGATACACTATCTGATAAAGTGATAAAATGGTCTCCAAACATCAGAATATAACTGTGTTTATCTGCAGATTACAATACAGAAGTACATCTCAACACATCACACATGCACTCTTGTCAGTCAAGACAGTTTTCATCTTTTAACACATCCTGAAACATTCCTTGTTTGTCTATAAACCACAAGGACACTGTAACATGTCCCATCAGAACAGCACATGTACAGTACATGAGCTTCCACAGAGAGGCGGGTAGACTGTGTTTTTAGGCACCAGTGGGTTAGTGTGTGAAAGGTGAAAGTGTTGTCACGTGTCTGGTATGTTGCATCAGCCTCTCCGGACTCTGTTTGTGATCAGACATGCACAGCTGGAGGGCGACCTGACACACCGGGAAACTGAACCCAGAGTTAGGAAAACATCCAAAAGTGCTCCAACTGGATGAGGAATTATTTTTAACATATATTCTGATCTTTAACCTTGAGTATTGATGCTGTAATTATCAGTAACCCCAAATAACAAATACAAGGACTTGGCAGAAACAAATAAAACAAAACCATTAACAGAAAACCTAAAGTTAGAAATACAGTTTAATTTAAGGAGACATTACAGCAGAGATGTTTATAATGATTTATAATATTTATAAACGATGATGTTTCAACAAGGTGGTTTAGTTTTTAAATCTGAAATAATGCATTAATTTATCACTAAAAACGGTTTCACTCAGAGGTGTTCACAAGACTTTATGTGGTTAAAAGCAGTTTCTGCTTGTCCGATGTGTTGTGTCCATCCACATAATCCCACATTACGAAGGCTAATCCCATTTTCTTTTTAGGATTTGTTTGTTTGTTCATGTTGATGTTGGTGCAGACATGATTCAGAATTATTCATAGTAGTTTTCACAACTTTAATTTCTGGAAATGCAGTTCTAGTATGAAACTTGATTTGAGATCTTTACGCATACAACATGGTTTTTGAATTTGTAAAGTGATCTACCACCAGCAGCCGGATAGCATAGCTTAGCACAAAGACTGTGCTACGCTGTGGAAACAGCAAGCCTGGCTCTGTGCAAAAGACAAAAAAGTCCACCTTTCAACACCTCTAAAGCAAACTAATTCATGTTATATCTCTGACCCAAAAACTTCCTGGACTGGTGCTTAACCACCCGCAAAGCCAGGCTAGCTATTTCCCCCTGTTTCAAGTCTTTATGCTAAGCTAAGCTAACTGGATGTTGGTGGTAGCTTTATATTTAACGCAAAGAAACAAGAGTGGTATCAACTAGCTGTTAAAATAAGTTTATTTCCAAATTATTCAAACTATTCCTTTAAACAACTTTAATTGTGCGTTGTTTTTCAGAATTTAAACATTTAATATAGCGTACATAAAAATAGTTGGACATTTTTGTTTAACTGAATCTCATCAAATGTTTGTCTAATTCAGTGTTATTAAAGTGTTTTTACATGTTTTCTTAGATTTTAACTGAAGGAGACAATTAACCAATAATATTTTATAAATGTTCATTAATTTTACTTTGAGCAGATGTACTTGTATCATTTGTTTTAAACTGTGATTCTACTTTTTTTTGTAAGACTGGCGCCTCTTAGGGAGGCTGTTGGGTACATTTGGCAGAACAGAAAAGTAAGTCAAAGGTATCTCTTGAATACAGCTTGTCTGTGTTGATGTCATGAGGTGGGGGATTTGTTTTGATCTGGAACTAAAAACAGCTGGTATTTACAATTGAAAGGGTGATTCTCCGTTCACTCACTTCCATCACACTGACCTTTTACCTAGTTTCCACCCTCACAGCATCAGTATCCGTATGTTCCCCCTCACTTTGGGACCTGTTGCCTTTTTCTTTCTTTCTTTTTTTTTTTTTTTTTACAATCCGATTCTCTGGCTTGCACTTTAACCCAGAAAGCAGCGTCGTTTCCTCGAGGCATCCACTCCCTGATCAAAGACTGTGAGAGAGGCGGAGGTATGTGAGTCAGGGGTTGGCTGTGTGAAATACTGTACTTGTCTTGTTTTCATGAAAGGTTTAATGGCTGCTGTAAAACACTGTGAATATTTGTAGTTTTTGGTGATTAAATGAGCAACTGTAGCAGAAAATAAGAACTTGAGATTCATCATCTTGTGTGTCAAAGTTTCAGTGTGTTACTTTGTCAGTTTATCTGCCAAGAATCTAAATTATTTATCAAATGTAATTTGGTAATTTGGCTATGACAACCATATCTATAATGCATTATAAACATACTTATAGTGCATTATAATCTGCTTATAGAACTGTATAATTAAGAGTTATTCATAAAGCTTTATAACAGTAATCATAACACATTATAAAGCATTGTATAATGACTTATAAGGTCAAGTATTATAATACATAGGATCATAGTGTATTATAATTCTCATAGTTGTAATGCATTATAATCACTGTTATAGTGCATTATAATGTGATTATAAGTTACTCTAAGTGGTCATTGGGTGCTTTAAGTGAAGTAATGAACTTGTTGAGCAATAGGTAGATATAATACATTACAAGCTGGTTATAAGTCACTATAAGTGGTCTTTGTTTGCTTTACATAAAGTGAAAAAATGTCATCAAATCTATGCAAGAACAACACAAAACATAAAATTAATTTATCAGTTTAAGTGGTCAGAACAGACAATGAATTGAGTACTCCAATTTGACACATTGATGATGAACAACTGAATGATGGACATTTACATTTTACTAATGTAATGTTTCCCCAAAAACTCACTCTGAAGACTAAAGTGAGTCAAATTATAAATAATAACTGAAACAATTTCTACTTTACCTGGAGCTGTAAACGTCTGATCAACAAAAGTGACTTCTTAAAAAAAACTTGGTGTTTATAATGCATCATGGAATGATTATAATGTATTACAAATATAAGAATTATAATACACAATGATCCTTGCAAAAAAAAAAACATCAGCAAGTAACCAACAGTTATGAAGTATGATAATACTAGACCTTATAAGTCATTATAATATGCTTTATAACTATAATTATACAGCGCTATAAGCAGATTATAAGTATGTTTATAATGCATTATAGACATGGGCGTCATAGAAAGTGTTACCGTTAATTTCTCTTCCTGATAAAGCTTTTCATGCAGCTCCTATCTTTAGCCACTTTGACCTACAGTAACCTGTCTAAACAACTATCAGATGGATTACCATGAAGTTTTGTACAAACATTTCCAAGAAGGGGAGTCCTGATAACGTTGTTGATGTTTTGAATTTAACACCACCAGGAGGTTAAAAGTTTCACTTGATATATTTCAACAGGTTAAAAACTTTATTCAGACATTCATGGTTCCCAGACAGACAACTTTGTGACTCTAGTGATCTACTGACTTTTCCTTTAGTGCCATTAAAATGATCATTTTTTCCAGTACTTTGATCTATAACCAAATACCTGCAAATCTTACGACATTCCCATCAGCCTCGGCTGCGTTTAGTGCTAATTTGTATGTGAGCAAATGCTACCATGTTAATGCGCTGAGCTTAGATAGTGACCACGTTGCCTGCTAAACAGCATAATATCATTGTGAGCATGTTAGCAGCTCGATCAACACTCATCAACACCACAACTTTTACATTTACTTAAACCTGCAATGATTTTTTATTGCTGTAAACGCAACACTCTCAAATTATCACCTTTTAAAGTTGTTATGGTGAACTTGTTATTTGCCTTTTTATAAATCCACCAGACGGAGAGCTACTTTAGCTTGTATTTAGAGTTGTGTTTTTGTTCACTTGGTCCAATATTCACTCCTGTTTTAGTCTCCACCAACTCCTTTAAAATATCTGGATCTTTAGCTGCTAAAAGCTTCACTGTATTCATCAGCTGGTCGCTAATTCTGTCTGTCGTTTGGTGCTGGGTACGAAGAAAACAGCTGTTTGCTGCATCAGGAAACGACGCTGATGAGAGCAGTGAGAGTGAAACAAAAACAGTTAAGTTATGGGTCAGAAAACCAAAACAAAGAGCTGAAAGACGCCACAGAGCTGAGGAGAACAGCTAAGAATCAAAAACACTTAACAAACTTTCAACTCCACTTTAATCAATCTTACAGTTTGGTTTTCTTTACAATGAGTATTAAAGCCACAAAGAGACACTAGCATGACTTATTATTAGACAAGTTTTCATTAAATCACAGGATGCGTTCAGGAAAAACACTTTTTATATGTCACATTTCTGTGTGACATCTTGTTTTAACATTTAAGTCTGGAAGCAAGACTCCTCATGTCGCTGTGAAGAGATTCAGGTTCATCTAAACTCATCTCATGACATTTGCCTGCCATGTCAGTAATTTAAATTAAATTAAAACACTAAAATTTGATTTTTTACCTTTTAAAAATTTGTCCTGGTACTTAGTTTAAACATAATTAAGTGAAACAATGAAAGTAAACCGACAGCCCTAAACTAACCACTTCTGAGTGTCTTTGTTGAATGAAATATAAATAACTTGTTGAACTCTGCTCTATTTCTTAAAATAAACCCAGCTTGACCTTTTTTTTGCAGTGGTATTAACCTCAGTTCCAAACCAGACGTCTATTTACTCACATGGGGTTTCAGTGGCTCATTGCACCCTCCATCCCATTACTTAACGCTCTGCTTGTCCGTGACCGCTGCTGTGAGTCCGGTCATATCACTCTCTTACACATTTCACCTTTTACCTAGAAACCAGGAGGAAATCCCGAGGTGTGTGAAAAAGACTGCATCAGTAACCACGTGTACATAGAAAGACCTCTGATTAGTGATTTCTGGATTTTCACTCAGTAACTTTCCTGAGTTAGAAAGAATTATTTAGAGTTCTGAGATTGATCTTTGAATTATGATAAAATAATTCAGACTTCTTTTTCTGTTTTTCTCATTGAAATGTTTTTATGTTTGTTTGTTTTCACATACCTTAAACCTGAAAGGCCAGCTGTGGCTCAGGAGGTAGTCCACTAATCAGAAGATTGGCAGTTTGAAGTGTCCATGGGCGAGATACATCACTGTATGAATGTATATGTGAAAGAGTGAATGTGGTTTGTAGTGTAAAAGCCCTTTGAGTGGTCAGAAGACTAGAAAGGTGCTATATAAGTTCAGTCCATTTACCGTTTACATAGTCCTAATCCTCCACAAAGTAGTCATGTTTTTTTGTTTAGGTAATAAAAATGTCAAATGTAAATTTTTGAATTTCAAATGCTTAAAATGTGACAGCTTAAAGGTACCCTGTGGAGTTTATGATGAATGTTTGCACAGTGGGCCCCTGTTTTGTTTGCACATGCACACGGGTGAGGCAATACACATTCCTGTCATTCTACACGCCAGCAAACATGGATGTAAACAATGCAGGTTTAATGTTTTATGAATGAGGAACCTCAAGGATCCAGACAATACGTTACACTGAATATAAAAAAACAAACAAACTCTGCAGGGCACCTTTAATTCCATCTATTGTATGAATTCAGAGGAACTTTTACTGATATTTGTTGCTGATCATTGATACTTTGTACTGATTTTCAATACATTATATTTTTATCACGCTAACATTTGCTTTCTTCTCTCTGTTAAAGTGGAAAAGCCTCTATCAGAAAAGTGAAGACATTCAAGGGACACTAAAATTATCTACTAAAACTGGACTCAAATGAATAACATTAGATTGCAATAAATTTAATTTCACACAAGCTTTCATTCAGCTGTTCTGTAGGATGAACCTCCATTATATTAGACATGGATACTTAACATTTAATAATACACTGACATTCATCTAGTACATGTATATTTCTGTTTATATTTTTTGGCCACTTGAAAGCAGCAGCAGGTGAAGAAAACCGTGTTCACAACTTCAGCATGTATTCGGAGTCGTGTGTCTGGTGAATGTAAATCCAATATTGAATCCTCTTTTAGCTCTGTTTTTGGTCTCCGCCATCTTGTGAGGGAAACATCTGTTTTTTAAGTGCTAAACACTCCACGATGTTCATCAGCCAGTTGCTAACTTTATCTGCCTGCTGATTGTTGTTGGCCTGGTAGCGTACAGCAGGTTTTACAGTGAGTTTTTGCTGCGTGCTGCGGCCAAAAATCTGATGATAATACTCTGAGGGCTCATCACTACAAGCGACACCTTTGACATTACAGGTAGTCATGTGAACCATTGTTTATATAAAAATATTGATTAGAGGAGCTTTAATTATTCCTTTGTGTTTTATGTGCTGAAACAATGAGTCAGTTAGTTGATTAGGGGGAAAAAAATACTTTGATAATTCATTGTTTGAGTCATTTATCGAGCAAAAATGTTACAGATTCGAAGACATTGTTAATTTAATATATTTGGGTTTGGGACTGTTGGTTGGACAAAACAAATGATGAATCGATTCATAGAAAAATGAATCCACAGATTAATAGTGAGAAATAATCATTAGTTACAGTCCTAATTTTATGACGTCTTAAACGAACTTTACTTGTAAATGTTTTTCTCACACTAAACAACTGATTCTTTACTTGAAGGCCTTGAAACCGATGCAAATGTGTTTATGACTTCTTCCTGTTTGGCCCTGCCTGGACTATCCTTGAAACCCGCAGTAAAGAAAACATGTTTGCCTGCCAGCGTCTCTGGACTTTGATGCGTACTCTGAGCTGACGGACAGGTATCCTCCTATCTCCATCCTGTCAGCGCAGCAGCCGTACCAGTCGCCGCTCAGTGGGGAAATGACTTTACAGGTTATTGTTCTGATAAAGAGCTGCTGGTGTTTGGCCTCCACCATTGTTTTTCCTCTGAGGTTGGTCACTATGTACAAAGGTTTCTTCAGAGAACCATTAAATGTTAATGCAGCACGAGCAGTTCAGCTTGATGCTCATCAAGGCTCAAAGTGACTGAAACAGTAAAATCGGCTCTAAATCACAGACATCAGAGAGAGTTACTGATGATAGATGATGAAGCGTCATAGACACAAATAAAAGGTGTAAAATGTCACCTGTGAGCAGATAATAGAGAGGAAACTACTCTGTTCCTTAAGACAAACAATGACGATAAATAATTGTTTATCTAGTTAAAGCTATAATATGTAACTATTCTCTATTAAAATGTCTAAAAACAACTAGACCTATGTTATATGTTTTATTGAGTTGTGTACTTACATTATCCAAAATGTTTCCAACAATTTTCAAACCCAAAGAAATACATCGGCATTGTAGTTGCACACCAGAAACTGTCATAAATTGACTTTTATTCAGTTTCCAAACAATTTTACAGTTTTATTCCCCGTGTATGTTTGTTTTGGAAAGGAAGAGACCTCTGCAGATAATTCGGCTCCTGGTAAAAACATCCTGAACGATGAACACTGAAGTAATCCTAACACAGAGAAGCTGGTTGTTGACAACTCCCATGATCCCACAAATTACATATTGTGCGTTTAAGTATAAAAATGAGAATGAGTACTGTGTATTATAATAACATCATCATAACTAAACTTTCCAGAAACTTGTTTATTTCAGACAGAAATCATTATTTTACAAGTCATCTGAGGGTAACTTATTGCCCCCATATGGACAGTAAATATTCATCATAAGATGCATTGACTTCAGAAAATAATAAAATGCATTTTGATATATCTTCACACAAGGATTGAAGTACTTAAATATATTTTTTGTTAAAATATGTGTCCAGCCTGTATTTGTGATTTGTGATCAAATCTCTCAGAGGTGATAGTACTATTTGGAGCTGTTTTTTGTAGTGTTTTGCTGTTTTATCTCAGTGTTTGTCATTAGTATGGTTGAGTCTTATTGTCAGTATGGATGTTAGATGTACAATTTTCACTGAAGTCTTGTAAATAACATTCATGTGGACATGAGGAAGATTAGCTGCACTTGTCATGTAACTTGGATCCAAATCAGCAATAAGTTCTAGTTCTGATGCAGTTTTCTCTATTTAAATCTGCACTTATCTATATTTTTATATTAATGATGGATTAAATCACTTATTACAAATTATATATAATATTAGAGGAGTCACTTATGGTGTTGAGCCCACAGAGTGATCACTAGACTCTGCAGTTACCTTCACCTACAGAGCTTTATTGCATCTTTTTAACTCTTTACGTTTGTTTTACGGCTGCGACTTTACTTTTTTCGGTTCACTCTCCCGGCTCTCATCAGCGCGTACGCTACCTGTGCAGCACTAAATAGCTGACAGCCAAGGTTAGCAACTCAGTGGAGACCAAAACACAGGCCAGAAACACAATATTGATATTGTTCTGTGTTTTTTGGATGTATAATTGGCCAAGTGTTTGTTACCACATCCTCCATAATGACATCCATCCAAATGCATCCAAATCACATCCATCTTCCATGACCTGATGTATCTCCTTTGGCTCAGTTTTAGCTGCAATTCATCCATATATTTACAGACAGAATTTCCTGTTGAATAACCCAAAATGTTGCCTGTTTAGAGAGATCTTTGAAAGTCTGCTAGTTAAGATTTTCTGCCGCTCGCACAGCTGTATGGGGTAAACACAGAGCGGCCACAGTGATAATTTCCTGGCTTTGTCAGTGTTCACTGTTAAATAAAACCGTCTCAATCATGGAAGTAATGACTCACTGAGAGCAACAGCGCCAGCTCTCAATCACAGCAGCCATCCCTTTTTAATGGTGAGAACTGGGTGTTCGACTCCCACAGTGCATCTGGAGGAAAAATGATGACGTTTGTGCCAACACAGTTTATAGTGAGATAAAAAGAAGAACAATTAAATGAGGCGGGACGGCAAACAGTTCTTTAGTGTTTGTGTCTGATCTGTGTTAATGCTGAAGAACAATAAATTTACAACCTGAACGTATACAAAAGGTTTCTTATCAACATGGCCTTGAGTGAAGTGTTGTTACGTTACTTTGAGAGGTAATGAGTAATAGCTTTACTGTCTCATAACACAAATGACCATAAAAATCTGCTGGCAATGATAGTTGTTGGTCAGTAGTCTGTAATTAAAACCAGACTTGATTTGTGACTTTCTAGACACAGTTTTCAGCATCTATTCTCACCACACAGCTGACTTCAAAGCAGCAAATGGCAGCAGTATTATCAAATCTTTCAGCACAGTGATGAACGTCCAGCATCTTTGCTAGATGTAGGGCTGAGACTAACGATTATTTTCATTACCGATTGATGTGACGATTATTGCCTTGATTAATGGATCACTTGTTTGGTCAATAAAAACATCAGAAGACAATAAAGAATACTGATCACATCTTTAAATGTTTTGCTTTGTCTGACCAACAGTCCAAAACCCCAAAATATTCAAGTTACTATAATGTAATACCAAGAAAAACACTGAATTTTCTCATTTGAAAACCTAGAACCAGCCAATGTTTGGCATTTTTGCTTGAACAAATTCAACTTTAAACAATTAATCAATGATCAAAATATCTGCAGTTTAGTTTTCTTTTTTGATTGACTAATCAAACTAATCAATCGTTGTAGCTCTAGATATTTCAGTTGCTTTGAGACGCTAACTAAACTATTCATAATAAGTGACAATTTTCTTCCATGTCACTTAATTTCCTCTCTGCTTTGTCCAGTAAACTACTCTGGATTAATAAAACCACCGTGTCTGTTCTTCAGGATTAATGTGACTGAATATGTGTTTTGTTTTTGCAGGTAAAAGGTCAAGATTCAGTGAGGAAGAGTTTAGCTGACAGCAGTAAAAGTTTCATAAGTGATCAGGGTTGGGCAGGATGAGGTTTGTCTCTTGGGGCCGATCTAGTTCACTGTGAGTGTGGCCTTCTGGGCCAGAGGTCGGGCTAACCTGGAGGAAAAGACGCCATAAAACGTCTCACTGCTTCCATGTAACTAAAACTTCCTCCATCTGTACAGTTCATCAGAAAACCATCTGCATACAAACCGCTGCGTGTTCGGTGGGAGGCAAACAGCTTGACATTGAAATATTTTACCTTGTGCTTAAGGACATATTCAGCAGTCGTACCAGGAGCTGAGAGGCAGCCAGTAGATAACGAATATTAATTAAGTAGCATGAAAGCAGCTGTAATAGATTCATCAACTCAAGGAAAAGTTCTGATACCACAAAGTAGAAATATTCTGTAAAGAATTTATCTGTTTTTGATTTATTTGACCTGACAGACTGCAGGAGTTGCTCCGTTGGAATCAGTGGATAATTATTTTTGTCACTTTTTATTTGGGATGCTTTTAAGATATTTTACAAAAGAAAGAAAAAAAGAAAGATCAACAAATTGTAAGAATCAAGTGGACATTTCTTACTCTACTGTCTAAATGTCCATATTGTATCTTATTATTGATCCAGATATAATGCTGTAACTTCTTCGTTGTTCCTGGTGATACATTTCAGTCTGTTAATGCTTCAAAGCATTTTTAGGTATTGCTCTTTTGCAGGCAACCAATAAAATTGATTGATTATAAACAGCATATTATTAAATTTATAAAGGCTTATAAAGTGTCACAACTTCCATTTATCACTGTTGTGTCTTCCAGTTATGTTCCATTATGATCACTTTGATTTAAGTGAAATGAAATCTTACCCACAGAAAAGTGACAGCAGCTCTTATTAGCCGGCTGTTGACCTCTGACCCCGCACACACACACACACACACACACATACTGCTGCTGTTTTTTCATGTATAAAGCAGCAACATTTTAGAGAAAATGATCGTCTCCCTGCCTGCAGCCAGCGTCAGTGTGATGAAGCTGCAGTCAGAGGTCAACGGCTGGAGGTGAGACGTGTATATTGAAGAGATCATCTGTGCTGATCTTCATCACCTGACCAGCACACCTGTTTGAGCTGCTGATCACAAGTGAGCAAATGATCACTCAAAGCAACTTTTTACCTTTTGACATGACATTTGTGAAAGAGGTGGTTCCGTGGAAATATTTGACTGGTTTCAGTATTTTACGGTTCCTCAGTAGAACATTTAGTTGAATGGTAATCAGGTTTTAAGTACTTTTACAAAGTGATGATCCAGGTCTTTCTAAATGAACACAGAGCAGCTACAGTATGATGTATTGATACGTATCTGTATCTCCAGGCGGAGACGGTTCGACCCCAGAGAGGTTTAAACTGTTGAACCCATCACTCTTCCTGTCCTGGGTCCAGTGGATGTGTGTTTTGACAGCGTCACGTTGATTGTGTATTCATTTATACAGTGTCCTGTTGTTTCTGCTGGGTCACAGCAACCTGCCAATCCCTGCATTGTTCTCTTTGGTCACCGGAGAGCCGAGCCTTCCTGTCTGACAACTCTGCAGAGTAACACGCCTGCACACTGGACCATCAGTGTTTCATTCACTTCGACTTGTGGTTGTCAGTTGACTTTATGTTAGTACCAGTCATCCCTGCTGCTGCTGCTTCTCATACAAATCCCAGTTTTCCCAGCACAGGAAGTTTGAATTGAAGATGAAATCTAATCTTAAAGTGCTGCAGGGATTTTATTGTTCTCATTTCACTCTTTGGTAATCTGTGAAATCCACAGAGATTCAACTTCAGTTAAAGACATTTTGTACTTTTGGCATTAAAAAAGTCAAACTTAGTCCAGAGGAAGAGTGGAGAGTCTGTTGGAACAATATGAAAAATCTGAACTCAAGGTCCACTTACTAGTTTTTTTCTGGGGCTCATCTTCGCAGTTGGAGTTTGCTTCAGTCATGTTATAACAGGATGTGATATAACCGATTTTTCTGTTTAAAGATGGTATTTGGCATCAGATGTGGATGACCTCCTTGGTCAACCTACATCTGCTGAGGAAGACTGGGAGGAAGACCTTTAAAATGGGGTTGAAAGCTAAGGAAACAGCTAGTAAGTGGACCTTGACTATTTACCCTCAAAACACTCCAAACAAGAGGCAAAAAGTAGAAAAATACTTTAAAATATGATATTTTTCTCCAAAAAAGAAGAAAAAATAGCAAAATGGACATTTTTAAAACAGTTCTGCACTTGCATGTTGCTTTTATTGAGATTTCCATCTAAATAAAAGCTGATATCATTTCTGTTTAATAAGATAGAAGAAATCAACTGAATATAATCCCTATTAAATGCATTTTAAAGTAAAAAGCTTCAGCCAGAGTCAGTGGAAACTAAATAAAAATGTCCCTGTTTCTCTGCTGGTTTATGTTGTTTCCCAGAGCAACAGATACAAACCAGATGCTGAATAGTCAGACCTCACAGCAGCAGTTATTGTTTATAGGTCAGATCTGGATGAGGAAAGTGGCATTTTCTAATGTTTGTGATATTTGAACAAATGTATGTAAACAACCTCAAAACTGATGTGAAAAAAGTTGAATGGGGGAGAAAGAGGGACAAACAAAACTGAAACTTAACTATCGGGCACCTTGAAAGTAGACAATGTATTTACATGCACAGTCAGGCCCAGTAATAACAGCATACTACATGAAATTTCAACCTTGATAACACTGAAAGGCAACATTACAGAAAATTTCATGCCTGCAACATTTGTGTTCACACCTCTAGACTAGATACATAAAAACATGTGATTATGATTAGATAAGTGGGTTATTTTCACTTGTTTGCCATTGATAACAAACTGAATGATGACATCATGACTGCTGAATTCAAGTGATGAACTTTGTGTGTGAATCCTGACTGTTTCTTGTAAATATATTTATTTAAGTAAAATGATTCAAGCAAAAAAATCCAATAATTTGCAGTTTTCATTATTTTGGTTTCAAATCTCTTATTATATGTTCCTGTAATATTTCCAGGACTTATAGTAGTTACTAAGTAGTACCTACTATAAGTCCTGGTAGTAAGTATTAGTAGTACTTACTGTGTATTTAACTCCTGCGGTTGTAATAGAGAAACAGAAACTTGTAATTTCTACTTTTTAAAGTTCTATTTGGTTTTTACTTTGTCTATTTGGGCTTTTTATGGACCTATAATTGCTTGTTCTAGTAATTTACAGTTCTCATTAGTTTGGTTTCAAACATGTTATTACCCTGTTAGTTTTGAAATAAACAATACTGTTAATTACTTTATTAAAACCATTTCCACAGAGGTTGATGTGTGTTGCGTCAATAAAATGAAACAGTGGTTTGCATTTTGGTCTCAGTAACAAAGCTCCTCTGACAACCTTCAACCTGAAAGACAACAGCGCCCTCAGCTGCTGGATGACAGAGAATGCAGTTTGTGAGGCTGTAAACCAGTGGTGGGCAAATAATTTACATAAAAACTCTGACATACTTCTTCACAAATCTACTGTAGATAACAAAATAAACACAAGGCCCTCACATGAGGAGAGCCATTAAAACTATAGTTGTAACACGCTGTATACTATATACTATAGTTGTAACAGTGCTGACATCTAATAAACCAACCAGAAATTAAAGTTTATGTAATCCAACAACTTCAGCCTGTGTGACCCTAAGAGATTTGTTCTTCACGAACACAATGGGTTGGCAGTCGAACAAAAATGGTGTATTGATGGCATTTTTTCTTTCTCAGGTACAGTTCTTAACAGTGTTATAAATCTATTTTATTTTTAAATGAATCAAAAGAAATAAACAAATCACATAGGCCTGTGTTTCCACTGCATCGGTTAATGGCCCCGCAATAAAAAAATCCTTTAAAAACTGGCTCATGGTTGAACCTAATCACTGACCCTGCTGTAAACTTAGTCTCTTTCTATATCAACAGATAGAGCTTTGTCTCTGCTGGCCTGGACTAACAGACCGCAAAACATCTATAAAAACAGGAGAGACGTTGCTTGTCTCTGATATGAGCAGACTACTGGCGTAATCAAATTTATATTACATGTTCAGACTCTCAGACACTCTGTAGTGAAAAACAGAAGAAAACGTAATATAGTATAATATAATATAATATAATATAATATAATATAATATAATATAATATAATATAATATAATATAATGAGGCATCTTGTCACTTTGGCGCCATCTGACCAAATTGGTGAACATGCCCCGCCCCTCTCTCTGTCGTCACCACGCAGTTGCTCGGATCTCCATCCTGATTGGAGTATTCAGCTGTCTGTCACTGACTCCGTCAGGCTGTGATTAGCGGCAAACTCAAGAAAGCTGCGTTAAACGCAACAGTTGTCCAGAATATCACCGGAAAAGATATTAGTCTACCTTCAAAATAAGCGCAAAATGTATGCATTTAAAGCTAAGCTAACATGTAGCCTGAGAGTGTATTAAACAGAAATGATGTTCATACAGCTTTACAATTGCCCGTGAAATAGCATAAAATAGTCTGTAAGAATAGTTATAGTGCTGGTCCATGCCACAAATGCACATGAAGTGAAAGGACCATGCATGTTTTAGTCAAGTTATGTCATGTCAGATTTACTTCACATTACTGCTAACTGTTTTTCAAAGTTTTCTGTTATGTGGATTTTCAATTTTTTGTTTTCCTTCCTAACAGGCAACCGTTTGTCACTAAAGTGTAAAACAAACTTGCACAGATTTGAATAACATCTGTTTTCTTGACACGGTTGCAGAATGTTTTCTGGTGATACAACATAATGTCAAATCTCTGCATGGGGATTTTCCATGTTGTAGTGAAAAACAAGACAAGGTAGGAGAATTATATTTAAAAATAATCTCTATATTATCTTTGGAAATGGAAAAGAAGCCATGATATGCGTAGTGTGTGGGCTGGTGTGGTATTTTAAAGTATAAAACAGTCTATTTAAGTAAAACAACCAATGTATGTATGTAAACTGTAAAATATAGGACTTAAAATACTTTCAACATTAGCTTTTAATAAGAAGCATACAGCAAAATTAGGTTGAGAGGACAACATCACTGATCTAAGTTCTGTTAGTTAAATAAAAGATGTGCCGTTAAAGACAGATTCATGCCTTCTCGACTTTTTAAGGCCAAAAGAAACACAACCAGCCAGTTTTTTCAACATTTGACTGTCATGCAATTAAAGTTAAATAGCAAACAAATACAACCTATTAGTCAGAGCAACATTAGAAAAAATAAAACTAGGAATAAAAGAGTATGTGATGAAGTCATTGTGAGTATTTTCTCCACAATGAGCATCTAACATAAGCACTGAACATTATAACCCTGTGATACAACTACACAGCCATGCTATTTTAATTTTCTACCAATTAGCTTGAGACCATTTCTGGATGCTATAATCCAGTGGTTCTCAAAGTTTTTCATGTCAAGGACCCCTAAACTGACACAAATTAGACCACAGACCCCCATCTGATAAGATTTTTGCTTTTAAATGTTTTATTACAGAAAGTGTATGAAACCCATGACCTAAATAGTCATACATTCAATCATTGTGTTATTTATGGATGGAATTATAGGGAAAATAAATGATTCTCCTTTTTGCTGGGGACCCCCTCAAGGACCCCTGGGCGTTACCGGACCACTGCTATAATGAAAACAATTACACTAACAAAGCCAGTTAACACTGATGAACTATCAAACAACAAGAATAGATAACAACAATAAAAGTAACAGATAAATCCATCCAAAGATCCAAAGAAAACTTCTGGAGAAAACGGAATAGTGATTACTAGACTTAATACATATTACATGTATGGAAACATTGCTGATAGAAATCAGAAATCAATCAAAACTGAACGTAATTGGGGACATTTACAGTTTTCTCACAAACAAAATACACCAGCGCAATAATCAAGTTATATTTTGAAAGCCACAAACCGGAAATGGCCTTTTACATTTTTTGAAACTTGACGTCACTGCTGAGTTTTTTTATTTTTTTTTTCTCCTCCCAAACTTTTCTTACCTTCTCCGAAAGTCATGACAAGTTCCAGTGTGACTGGACGGAAAGAAGCCAGGAGGTAAGAAACTGCCCGAGGGATCGATCAACTCACATCACACATTGATACGCATTGATTAGCTGAATGATTATTGCCTGACTTTCTGAACAAACAACAAAACGATTTGCGGTCCGTGTGTTTTAGTTCACAGTGGCTTTTAAATATTAGAGTAAATTATTGATCACAGCTGATGTTACAGTCTCTGCAGCGTGCAGCAGGAAAGACTTGTCGTTGTTGGCTTCAGTAAATCTGTGTTGTTGGTCTTTTTCATAATTTTACTGTGCTTTAAACTCTTACTATTGTTACCATAATCTTAATAATAATGATAATCCTGATAATAATCTCAGCATAGTTTTAAGTTATAAAGTCATTGGAATTTTACTTTGTCTATGTAGGCTTCTTATAAACTTACATAACTGCTAATACTGGTTATTTATGCATTTTTAGGGGTTTTCTCAATCATATTTGACATATTAAATAATTTTCTTGGATCCTGTAAGTCCCTTAAAATATTAAGGCCCCTCCACCCCCCACCCCACCACTACTTTTGCCTAAAAGTCCTTTTTGATACTTTAATCCAACTTGATTGTATACAAAGTGGTGTTTTGGTCTATAATAGTGTGACTGTTTGTGATTTATAATCTTAGATATTGATCTTAATAGTAGATAAAGACAGAGTATGTGCTTTTGTGATCATGTTTTTGCTGTTGTTGCTGCTCGACTCTGGAACAACATCTCATAAAATCAGTGCATATCTTTAAAAAGCTGTTTTGTTTTTTTAAGTGGATTTTATTGGCTTTTTCTTGATTTTTTTATTTAGTGAGTTGTACACTTTATTCAGCTCAATCTGTCTCCTTAATCTCTTTCGTCTTATTCTTCCTGTAAAGCATTTTGTAACCAGTTTTTTTATGAATGCAGTTTGTTTGCTTGCTAGTAGTATGTAGAGCAGATTTACAAGAAATATCTTTCTTTCTCAGATACTTTGATCTCCTGTTTGTTATTACACTGTGCATCATCTCAGCCTCACTAGTTTACCAGAGCAGACTTTATAATCCGTTAGATGTTCAGATGTTCAGTGAGTCACATCAAGGCCAGCCTCAGCTGGTGCCTCTGCTGGTGGTCGTCATGTTTCATCTGATGGACCACGACCTGCACCAAAGATCACATCCAGATATCTCATAAGCTGCAGAGAAGTTTGACAGCAGAAAAAATATAAAGTGAGGCCATGATGGGTGGGATTAGAGGACGTGGAGCTCCTAACCCTTTCTAGACTAGAAGCAAAAGGCCTCATCTGATTTAAAATGGGAAATGCAGGAAATCACTACCCTCAGCGGTGAATCCTGGGATACATTTAACACGACGGATTGATAGGTTTTGACAGTGTTGGAGGATCTGATGGCTGCTTGTTGCTTGTGCTTCTGGAAGTGCAGTAGCTGATTTAAAAATAGCAGGCTAATAAAAGGTAATCTCGTCTTCTATGAGAAAGGACACTGCAGTAAAAACTACAACAGGAAGAGACTCTCAGTACACTCCAAAGTATTGAATTTATTGTGTTTGCACCAGCCAGTATCCCAACGAATTATGTTCATATTAGACACATTTCCAGCTCTGGATTTATGTCCAGTGCTAACACAGGAAGTGATGTGTGCCTTTTTATAATCCATCTGGTTACAATCCAACATTTTTTTGTTTCTTAAACTGTAACTGGGATCTTTCCCTAACCTTACTCAAGTGTTTCCTCACCTAAAACATGCCTTCACCATAGTTCGATTTCTGTAACCACAATCTTTTCCCAAACCTTACTTTGCAATGGTGGCATTGAACGTGAAGAAAATGTCATTGAATGTCATCTTTGGTTTTGCAGAATCGTCCAATATCAACAGTCTTTTTGGCAAAAGCCGTGTTTGATGCCTCAGGATTGCATCTCTACTGCTTTTTGTCGCTCTGTTGGCGTTATCAGACTGCGATCACAAACTGTGCAGGTGGTTTGCACCCAAGTATGAAGCAGCTGGGATGAGGGTCAGCAACTCCAAGTATGGGGCTGCAGTACCTTGAGTGACAGTAAGAGTTGGTTTGAGCTCTACCAGAACCAGTTAGAACAATATGTTGTCCGACTACGTTGGAAATCAAGTGTTTACAGGTGTTCTGAACGGCTAATGTGAAGGCGGAGAGAGAAGTCATTATAGAGAGTTTGGAAGACTTGATATCGTTTAAATACTTTGATAACGGCACATTTTTGAGATAGTCTCTTCTGGAAGGCATTCATGGTGTAGCACTTGATTATTCACATCAAAAGTAAATGTAATAGTTGTGTCAAGAATGAAAAAGAGAGAGCTAGAGAAGTTCAAACCCTGGTTCTTGCTATGCTGCTCCTCCTGATGTTTCTTCCTGTTTTTTTCCCTGTGAAAGTTTTTTTTAAGGGAGTTTCTCCTTATTTGAATCGACGGTCTGAGGATTGAAGATGTTGCACTGCTGTAGAGATTATAAAGCCCCCTGTGATATTGGGCTGAACAAATAAAAATTGACTTGACTTGGCTTCTTACCGCCGCACAGCTGGCCAATCATAGCTAAAGTTGGTGAGAATGTCGGATCGTTGGTTTTTGGAAAGTTACAGAAATGGTCGTACACTACCCCCCCTCCATCTGATGTCAGAAAAGTGTGGGAGGAGGGGGTGTCCGAAGCCATCCAACCATCTGAGAAGCAATTCTGACAGAGTTTACTGGCCCCTTTCAAATGGGAAAATAAGATGGACAGGTGGATTGGTGCGGCACCAACAGTGAAGCCGGCGTTGTACCTGACTGTTTTGGTGAAAGTTTCTATTTGCCAGTTTATCAACGCTCCAACCCTTCAGCTGTGGTGATGAAGTCTGAATGGTGACTCAAACAATTACTCACAGCTGAAATTAGTTTTCTTTTCGGGGAGACTGGACTCACCCTTATGGAAGTGTGATGAGCTCAGAGTAGAAAAACTGCTTGCTCCTTTTGTGTTGTGGGGTTTGTGCATCTGGATTTGGGTGTAGCCCTCATATTCCTTTGGGAGTAACTATGGGGGGAAAAAAGAGAAAATTAAATGACTGATTTGGGGAATAACCATTGGAAGAATGCGGAATCTTGTTGAACTTCTTGTTCAAAAGAAACAGAAATAAAATCATGATTTTACATTTCCAGAACCTCGTGCTGGAATTGTCTTTTAAAGTGTTAAGCTTGCAACAACTTTCTGGAGCTTTCTCAAGGGAAACTGTCTTTCTGCAACTGTACCCTGGGGTTTGACTTACTGCCGTCACCTCAAAAATAGATGCTCTATAAGTTCAGTTAGGGGCGCCAGGAGGTCAGTGCAACACTGAGATACTCTGGACGTTTCCTCTCTGGCACTACTGAGAGGAATATATACGTGCTGTTAGTTTTTCTTTCATACAAACTCCCTTCTTATGTTATGAGTTTGTCCTGTTTATGACTTGGAGCAGATGGTGGATGGCTTATTATATTTAAATTGAATTAAATTCTGGTCTGTGTGCTCATGCAGAGTCCTGCTGCTTGATAAAATACATGCCGTCGTTTTCCATTTTTAGCTGCATTACGAGTGGTTTTAATTTTAGCACCTCAAGATTGTCAGTTCCTCAACGCACTGTGGTGACATGGGGAAGTGAGCAAAGAGAAAGCTGGACTCAACAGCATTAGGATAAAAAATAAAAATAGCATGCCTTGACTTGCTGAAAGAAGCTTCATATTGAGCTTCAGTCGCTGCAGTCTGCACAGGACTTGGACAACATGGGTTTAGGGAGGGCAAGGTTTTGGTCCAGACTGAAATATCTCAACAACTATTGGATAGACATTCATGGTTTCCAGAGGATAAATCCTACTGACTTTGGTGATCCCCTTATCTTTCCTCTAGCACCACCATGAGGTTGACATTCCTGGTTTTTATTGAAATGTCTCAACATCTATCGGATGGATCGCCATGAAATTTGGTAAAGACATTAAACTCTCAATATGAATGTAGGTTGTTAGCATATGTTAGCATGCTAACACACTAAAGTAAGATGGTGAACATGGTAAATATCATCCCTGCTTAGCATCAGCATGTTAGCATTGTCATTGTGAACATGTTAGCATTTAGCTTAGCACAACCTCACAGAGCTACTATTACTTAATCTCATTCACAGTTTTCCTCCAGTAAATTTTATGCAGCTTTCATGTCATATCTGAGCTATCATAATTTCAAGATTCCAACTTGCCAAGAGAGTTCACGTCTACTTCCAAGTCGTAATTACAGCTGGGACACTCTGACTTTCCTGAAAACTACGATATGTCTAACTTGGTACTGTAGTATACAGAAGTGCCTGAAAGTCTGTCATTAAATTTTTTTTATAGTATTAGTTTCATATTGTCAATGACTAGTAGCTGCCTGAATTGTCCCGTAATGAGAACGTTTGTTAATTGTAAACATGAGAATCTTTCCCGTCTCTACCATCCATCCCATATGATGTCAACGCAGCAGCTTCTGTTGTCTTTGTTTGGTATCATTTCAATTTGGATAATCTTTGTCAGGATCATTTCAAGCACATCTCCTTCAGTGTGAACTCCACCTTCTGCTGTAGATACAGACGTCAGGTTGCAGAGAGTGAACTGGCATTTGCACCCAGTGGCGTATCCAACAGCCTTATAGCCAAAAACAATTTTTCAATTAGCAAATTTGATCTTTTTCTGTTTTCTCTTTGATCATCGCAGACCGGGCAGGTCGGTAAACAGCGTGCTGTGGGCAGTTTACTGACATCACCTCACTGGATTCATTTGTACTGAATTTTCAGCCAGCTTTAACACTTTCAGTTAAAAGTGGAGCCATTTCTTTGCAAGTTTAAGGAGGAATCTTAGCTGCAATGTAGGTTTGTTATTAAAGCATTAAGCTGATATCCTCTGATTACAATCACAGCAGTAATTCCAGGAGAGACCTTTTAAAGGTTTCCAAACATTTTCATTCTCTGCTCGATGAAAGTCACAGAGGTTTGTTTACCTTTTTAAATTCAAGCTTTTTTTTTTTTTTTTTCCTGAGGCAACAATTAGTTTTAAGTGTTTGGCCTGTGTGGAACCTGATAGCAGCAGGCTTTCATTATAATTAGCAGGCATCCAGGCTTTGAAAATGGATATTGGCACTTTCTACTTAATGTCAGCTTCTCTGATTGGAGTGACTTTCCAAATTGTTCCTGAAAGGAGAAGTTCTTCAGAGGTTCGGCTCAGCCTTGAAGAGACGTAGCTGCCATTTTTCTATGTAGGTCTAATTTTTAACAGGCAGAAAAGCTCTTGTCTTTATTTGATTCATCTGTCTTAGTTTATTGTTTTTTTTGTGGCAGATAACATTTACAATCATTTTAAAACAATGGCACCAAAGTTGGCATGTAACTGGACAGGAAGTACAGAGCCATTACAATACAACACAACTGTATACAGCAGAATGTAATAAATGGGAAATACACAAATATTTAATAGTACAATGAAGGCAGCTGTGGGAGACATGGTTAGATCATGGTTTCCAGCATTTCTTACATGTGGCGAGACACTTTTAGGACTGCAACTAACAATTATTTTCATAATTGATAAATCTGCTGTTTTGTTATGTTTTTCAGTCAATAGAATAATAATTTTGTTCACTAAATGTTTGATAGTAGTGAAGTTGTCATCCACAATTTCCCAGAGTCCAAGATGACATCTTAAAATATCTTGTTTTATCTGACAAACAGTCTGAAACCCAAATATGTTGAAAGATATTTAGTTTAGATTTAGTTTACTGTAGTGTCAAGACAAGGAAAAGCAGCAAATTCTCACATTTGAGAAACTGGAGAGATTTTGCTTGAAAGATTACTTAAATTATTTGTCCATTGTGAACATAGTTGCAGATTAAATTTTCTGTTTATCAACTAATATTTGCAGCTGTAGACACTTTGAAATTTATTAGAACTACGAGTGGCTCCGTTGTTCAGTTCATATTTAATTCTTAAGCCAATTATCTGCAGATTGAGTTTGAATTTTAGTTGTTACTTGGAGATATCTGACATCTTTTAAATCCTCTAAAGATCCCCTTAGCCTTTGGATGAACTCAATCGTGATCTTTCCTTCTAACATTATAATTCGGTCAGACTTTTATTATTATCAGTAATATGAGGTTGTCACATTGGATGTCACATCTTGAACTGAAGTTATATTTCAGCTGTGTTCATAGAAAAATAGTGTTTAATCTTTGGAGATAACATGTTGGCCATGTTATTTGCTTTTTTTATACAATAATCATTGATAATATCTTAAGATAATGAGATAATTAAGGTAAGTGGCGCTGAGAAGAAAACAGAAATCTCGAGATAATGAATAATGTTTAAGTTGTGATCTCAAGATAACAGGCCACCCTTGTATTCTGTAGATAGCAGCTGAAAGTGAGCTTCATGTACTGATTGCTGTCATGGAAAAGGAAGATTAGCCAAAGGTCGTCTCTGAATGCATCTATAGTCAGCTTGAGCTTGAGGCTGTGGACTCCTTATCTCAAACTCTGAGCACGAACTCTTTTTTTCATAGAAGTGGTTCAACTTCATGACAAAACATTTGTAAATATTTAAAAGGAGATATGGCAGGTGATATTCTATATTTTTGTTCTTGTCAACAAATCCTAAGAAAAGATCAAAGCCAACAATGCGTTAGTCTGTCTCTCAATACTTTCTGACTTGCAAAGAGAGTTTATGTCGACTTTGAAGTCTTAATTACAGCTGAGAAACTCTTGACTTCCCTGAAAGCTACTATATGTCTAACTTGGCATTTCAATATACGGAAGTGCCTGAAAGTTAAACTAATATGGATGTCTCATGTCAGCCAAAGTCTGTCATCAAAGGTGATTGAGCCAAAATTTTATAGTATTAGTGTCATGTTGTCAATGACCAAAAGCCGTCTTGAATTGTCTGGTAATGAGAACGTTTGTTAATCGTAAACATGAGAATCTTTCCCATCTCTACCACCCATCCATCCCATACAATGTGAACGCAGCAGCTTCTGTTGTCTTTGTTTGGGGTCATTTCAATATGGATAATCTTTGTCAGGATAATATCAAGCACATCTCCTTCAGTGTGAACTCCACCTTCTGCTGTAGATACAGAGGTCAGGTTGCAGAGAGTGAACTAGCATTTGCACCCAGTGGCATATTCAACAGCCTTATAGCCAAAAACAATTTTTCAATTAGTGAATTTGACCTTTTTTTTTTTTTTTTTGATCATCGCAGACCAGGCAGGTTGGTAAACATGAGCGTGCTGTATGCACTTTACTGACATCACCTCACTGGATTCATTTGTACTGAATTTTCAGCCAGCTTTAACACTTTCAGTTAAAAGTGGAGCCATTTCTTTGCAAGTTTAAGGAGGAATCTTAGCTGCAATGTAGGTTTGTTATTAAAGCATTAAGCTGATATCCTCTGATTACAATCACAGCAGTAATTCCAGGAGAGACCTTTTAAAGGTTTCCAAACATTTTCATTCTCTGCTCGATGAAAGTCACAGAGGTTTGTTTACCTTTTTAAATTCAAGCTTTTTTTTTTTTTTTCCTGAGGCAACAATTAGTTTTAAGTGTTTGGCCTGTGTGGAACCTGATAGCAGCAGGCTTTCATTATAATTAGCAGGCATCCAGGCTCTGAAAATGGAAATTGGCACTTTCTACTTAATGTCAGCTTCTCTGATTGGAGTGACTTTCCAAATTGTTCCTGAAAGGAGAAGTTCTTCAGAGGTTCGGCTCAGCCTTGAAGAGACGTAGCTGCCATTTTTCTATGTAAGTCTAGTTTTTAACAGGCAGAAAAGCTCTTGTCTTTATTTGATTCATCTGTCTTAGTTTATTGTTTTTTTTGTGGCAGATAACATTTACAATTATTTTAAAACAATGGCACCAAAGTTGGCTTGAAGCTGGACAGGAAGTACAGAGCCATTACAATACAACACAACTGTATACAGCAGAATGTAATAAATGGGAAATACACAAATATTTAATAGTACAATGAAGGCAGCTGTGGGAGACATGGTTAGATCATGGTTTCCAGCATTTCTTACATGTGGCGAGACACTTTTAGGACTGCAACTAACAATTATTTTCATAATTGATAAATCTGCTGTTTTGTTATGTTTTTCAGGCGATAGAATAATAGTTTTGTTCACTAAATGTTTGATAGTAGTGAAGTTGTCATCCACAATTTCCCAGAGTCCAAGATGACGTCTTAAAATATCTTGTTTTATCTGACAAACAGTCTGAAACCCAAATATGTTGAAAGATATTTAGTTTAGATTTAGTTTACTGTAGTGTCAAGACAAGGAAAAGCAGCAAATTCTCACATTTGAGAAACTGGAGAGATTTTGCTTGAAAAAATACTTAAATTATTTGTCCATTGTGAACATAGTTGCAGATTAAATTTTCTGTTTATCAACTAATATTTGCAGCTGTAGACACTTTGAAATTTATTAGAACTACGAGTGGCTCCGTTGTTCAGTTCATATTTAATTTTTAAGCCAATTATCTACAGATTGAGTTTGAATTTTGGTTGTTACTTGGAGATATCTGACATCTTTTAAATCCTCTAAAGATCCCCTTAGCCTTTGGATGAACTCAATCGTGATCTTTCCTTCTAACATTATAATTCGGTCAGACTTTTATTATTATCAGTAATATGAGGTTGTCACATTGGATGTCACATCTTGAACTGAGGTGATATTTCAGCTGTGTTCATAGAAAAATAGTGTTTAATCTTTGGAGATAACATGTTGGCCATGTTATTGGCTTTTTTATACAATAATCATTGATAATATCTTAAGATAATGAGATAATTTGGGTAAGTGGCGCTGAGAAGAAAACAGAAATCTCATGATGAATAAAATGTTTAAGTTGTGATCTCAAGATAACAGGTCCTTGTACCTTGTATTCTGTAGGTAGCAGCTGAAAGTGAGCTTCATGTACTGATTGCTGTCATGGAAAAGGAAGATTAGCCAAAGGTCGTCTCTGAATGCATCTATAGTCAGCTTGAGCTTGAGGCTGTGGACTCCTTATCTCAAACTCTGAGGGTGAGCATGAACTCTTTTTTTCATAGAAATGGTGCAACCTCATGAGAATACATTTGTAAATATTTAAAAGGTGATAAGGCAGGTGATATTCTATATTTTTTTGTTATCGTCAGCAAATCCTAAGAAAAGACCAAACCAAAAATGTGTTAACCTGTCTCTCAATACTTTGACTTTCTGTCTAAGTTGTGTCCTTCAAACCCAAGTCCATTCATTCCTACTGAAGAAATCTTAAATGTCACAAATTCAACTTTCATTTTTACAAAAGGCTAAATAATTCCTAAAACAGCTGGACACTGTAGCAAACGTTACTCAAACAGGATTAAATGGTGTATTTGTTGAGGACTATTTTCATCTGCAGATTAATGCATGTTTGGCACTAGTGAGTATTTATAGCAGCAGGACAGTGTCTGAAGGATTAAATTAAAATAAACTACAGAGCTCATGTTCATTGTTATGAAGCAACATGTCACCCAGTGCAAGGGTTTGGCCCACTGATGTGTTTTTAATATTTTTTGGACAAGGTTAAAGTAGGATCAATCCATTGTTGGTTTTGGTCTTTTCATGAGTGGTGTTGATGATAAGAAAAATATAGAATATCATCAGATTTATCCTCTAAAACTTTGTAAATTACTGTATATAATGTTACATCAATGAGAGTCTCTTGAACTCCTTTATGTCATGTTGTGTAAATGTAAAATAAATTGGGAGGGGAAAACACAGGAAAATAATGCAAATTTATAATTTATATGATTTTCTGTGAGATCTCCCACTGTGGGCCAATCAGACGCTCAGCCTGCAGCTATCATCTCTGCATGAGAAACACTGAATGAAAAACACAGGGCTAAAAATACCCACGTCATCTCAAGTACTGGCAGTGCTTGGGAAAGAGGCACTAATCAAACTCTGTGCTCTAACATCATGGTGGGAAAACACCAAACTAACCCAAACACTGCTAGATTTTGGCTGCATCAGGTGAATTTGTTTACTCTACCAGACATTTGGCAAGCAACATATGATCATTTAGAGGTTATAATAGTTTACCCTAAAAGGCTTTGTAGCTGGTAAAATTGTGAAGGTACCAGACTAGTTTTGAGTTGGACCAGACTGCTGTGGCCTGAACACCACAAAGGTCAGCTTCCTGCTCTGCCAAACTGACCGCTTCTCTCTGGAAGAACCAAACCACGACTGCTTTTGGAAACACTGCATGTCACTGTGATCCCGCAAACCTTTGAACCCAATTTCCATTTTTGGATCACACAATGAAAGTTTTGTTTGACACTGAAGTCAGACGTTCCTTGTAGTTTGAACTTATATTCCAACTTTCTCTGACGCCGTCTCGAAGTTGCTGTCACTGTTTTTGCTTTTTGAATCTGAAGCCTGAGAAACGTCTCTGAGGGCAAAGTGAGACAAGGCCTTGAACTGAGCCTGGTTTCCCAAAACCATCGCTGAACACAGATCACCTCTGTTCACTGGCTCATAATGGAACAAATGTTGGGTTTAGCACTGAGGTGCCTCTGGAAAAGCACCCCTGCTCAATGAAGTCATGTAAGAAGGCAGAATGAGGCACCAATACTGTTATGTTCAGTTCTCACTGCAGCCACAACTGCAGAAATGTGAACAGTCAAACCTTTTGTATGTTTTACTCTTTTTTATAATCAGGTCTGTTCCTTGTTGTTTGTTGTTTAATCTTATTTTCATGTTGTTTCATGCCTTTTTTTTACCTTGCAAGGCAGCTGGATTCATGAGATCACAACATCATGAGATCACGATAGAATCCATCTTGTCAGGCTTCAAGTTATGCGCTTTGCGTCCAAACCACCGCTGGTTCGGACCAGTCGTCATCCTATGAGGATTCTTGCGTAATCTTGCGAATCCAGCTGCTTCGCAAGGTAAGATGGTGATGGACAGATGGTTCATCCAATCACCTGCCAAGTATTTTTTGAAAGTACCTGCCCTTTTCCAAACAGTTTCCAAGGACAGTCACAGTTACATAGTTTCTGTGGAACAAACCATCTGGGGTGTCAGGTTATGCCTTTTTATCTCGTTACTTGTTCTATATGCTTTAAGGTTCATTAATTGTTCTGTAAAGCACTTTATGTGCTGCTACATAAAATGGTAAATGGACTGTACTTGTATAGCGCCTTTCTAGTCTTCCGACCACTCAAAGCGCTTTTTACACTACAAATCACATTCACCCATTCACACACATTCATACGCTGAATGGGTACAGGGGCTACCATGCAAGGTCCCAACCTGTCCATCAGAGGAAGCTAATCATTCACACACATTCATACACTGATGGCACAGCCATCAGGGGCAATTTGGGGTTAAGTGTCTTGCCCAAGGACACATCGGCATGTGGACTGGAGGAGCCGGGAATCGAACTGCTGATCTTCCGATTAGTGGACGACCCGCTCTACCTCCTGAGACACAGCCGTATAAAAGACTTTTACTATTATTAAAGGAACAGTTAGACAAAGAAAACCTTCAACCTGCTCTGAGGCCTGCCTTGCTGACAAGCTGAAGTCGGCTTGTTGTGCATGCTCATAACCATCTGTCCGTTCTGTAGCCTTGGTTGCGAATGTTGTTGCTAATGTTCTCCATGTGTTGTTTGCGTTGTCCACTCTCATATTTCGGATTGGATTTTGGCTTGAACATGTATGGATGTATTTGAGAAGTTGGCTTTTCGAGTGAAGAACGAGGAAAAAGTAGTAAAATCCTGCTACTATAGTTTGTTTCATGGTTTGTTTGAAAAGTCGGCCATGACGCAGCTTCCCGAAGCTGGCCATCAGAACAGAGCGGGCTCATCAGGAGGGGGGCCTTAAAGAGACTTAAACAGCCTGTTTTAGACAGAGGCTGAGCTTAGGGGCTGCGTAAAAAACCAGTAGAAGATAGTTTTTTGAACTGTAATCATGCAAAGATGTGCCAGTACAGCCCCAGTTAAAAATATAGACCTGGAAATGTGCAGAATACTGAGAAAATGATCCAGAGCAATGAAACTCCAAACACAAAGAAGTTAAACCATGAAATTATAAACCGAAGGGACAGAATAAATGTAATAACATGACAGGCAACAGAAGACAACTGAGTAAAAGCCAAACTTTATGAAAAGGGTTCCCTTTTCAGTTTGGATAAATCATCCAGCAGATCGTCTTGGAGTCGACTGCATGGCATTTATGTTCAATTAAGTTTTGTTATGCCTGGTAGACATCAAATTGCATCTCAGTGCAACAGCAGGAGTAACAATCAGCCTGAACTGGAAAAGGTAACTGAATCAGTGCATTATGGAAACTGAATTAGAGTCCACAAACATGTATTTTCCACAAAAGCAGGGGAGAGTGTGAGCAGCTTCATGCTGATGAAGGTGTATTCACAGGATTTGAAGGGGCTTTGGGAAACATTTCAAAGTGTTTCAAAAGACCTACATGCATCCACTGCCTTGTCATTACCCCGACCCTCTCCATCAAAGAGATGCTGAACTGGTATAATTTTCCACCAGTGAAGGAAATAACATGATAATAGACACATATTTCAGTTGTTTCTGGGCAGAAAACAGCAACAGCTGACATCTGTTCTTGTTCTGTAGTTATGAGAATCAAACATCTGGAGGCTCCAGTTGCTACTGTTGTGAAAGAGACAAATGGGTCACAGTCTCCTCTTAAACACATATCTGGGGACCAGATATCTAGGTCAACTTAGCTGTGTTTTAGAAATGTTAGAAGTTATTTGCTTGGCTAGAAAAGACAGAGAAATTAAGTGATCAGAGAAAAAGGAAATGAGAGAACAGAGAGAGAAGACTACAGTTAAGATGGAAAATCAGTCAGCAGAAGGCTGCTGATGTTTGAGCCAAATGCATTTTTTTTTTTTATGAATTCAGCTTTTACAAAGGTTCAGCTTGTCATATTGGAAAAACAGGCCTGGAGAGTTTGTGTCTCACCACAGAGGGAAAACAAGGTGTGTTTGGTCCAAAATGCAACGTGACATCAGAACTGGAAACTGGCTAATTGGGGAAAATTCGATTAAAGAGCCCTGCTTTGTTTCAGGGAGGGGCACCAAGCTGTCAGGCATGGGACCTCCTCGGCCGCCTGACTGGATGCTGCTGCTGGAATACAAGCCGTGTGCAGTTTGAAGCTCTCTAAGTTTCAAACTGATGCCAACATCATTGTTCCCAAAAAGAAACATATAATGTTGCTATTCCAAGAATTCATTCAAGTCCCGCCAGGTTTGGGTTCTGTGGTTATCCATGTTTGAATCCTGAAGTTGGTTGAAAAACCACAGTGCCATTTTCCCAACTGATGCAGAGTTTTTATGGATCCCTTCTCCATCTTTAAAGAGAAAATCCATAACAAAATATGTTTGACAATTGTAAGATATTTCCAAAGTTGCTGTCTTTTAAGTGCGAAATCCCCCCATTTTGTTTCCTCGGTCAGTGTTTGTTTTGCTTGAGCTGCATTAAGAGACAAACACAAAACAGGAACTTTAAATCAGAAGGCCTCATTTTGTTTGACTTAAATGATTTTAGCTGAACTTTACAATGTATTTGTGCTGTATTTTTGATCCCCTCACAGCCAATATGGAGTGCAGGATCAATTACAGTGACCGATAACACTTTCAATGTACTGTGCACTTAGGCATGAGTACTGAGAGTAGACCAGAAAAAATGTGAACCTATCCCTTTAGGCGCACTCAGCTTGATAAATGCATAATAAATGAGGCTAGAGGGATGCTGTGGGACATCCTTGTTTTTATTTATTTATGCAAGTAGAAGTCCTGGTAGCATAAAATGTTATCCTGTTACTGACCAAGTTGCTTGGTGGTGACTGATAGTCTTTTTCCTATTGATAATATGATTGTTAATTACTAGACTGACTAAATATAAACGAGAGCTAAGTAGACTATGACTACTAAAAATGTTAATTGTTTTAAAGACTAGAAAAATATCAAAATGGGAGTCAAAATGAGAACTGGTCTGCACACCCTCTTGACATTGAAACAACAATTCTTGCTGATTGTTTGGGTTACGCTTAAAGGCTTTTTGCGAAACATAAGCGATCATAGCATGCTTCCAGATGTTCCCCCATCTCTGATTCATCAGGATTAAGAAAAGGGACTTCATCTTCCAAAACATCTACCTAGTTACTTCCATGAAGAACAGTACAGAAAAAAAAATGGTGACAAGCATAGATGTGATCAACTAAGTTGGCTTACAAAAATAGTCAAATTTCTTTAATTGTTGTAAAAAAATATCAAGTTAACCGCTCCTGACATTAGTCAGGCTGTTTTGTCACTTTGTCACTATTGATTAATGAAGCATTCAGTGAAGCAAAATGGTTATCAGGCTAAGAAAAATGCTAATTGAAGTAGAAGATGAGACAGGTTGAGGCAGCCCAAAGTATTTTATCATGGAACTCCTCAAATTAGTTGAATAGACTGAAGAGATCTGACATAGACGGAGGCTCAGAGTGGGATTTTCCCTTTTTAAAGATCTTACTGGATGTCAGCATCCATTGATCCTGTTAACCCTTATGTGAAGCTTCATGTCAGACACTGAGTCCGACCAGCTGGTACTCAACAGCTTCAGATCCACCGTGGGAGCCTTGAGCGCTCTGCTGCCAGACAACTTCTCTTCATCTTCAAACTCACCCAGCGTTAGACTTCCCCAGTGACTTTATTGAATTCACTCATGACATTTTGAACCTGGACACAGTTGGGAGAGGGAGAAAGGGGGGGAGGGCTGGTATGGAGAGAAACAACGAGGCCTCACAAAACTTTTCGAAAACAGCGTCGCCACCAAAGAGGCATAATGCCTCATTGTGGAGACTGAATGTGCTGGATTGTGTTTGTTGGAGAATCTGGAAGGAAGAGGGAGGGGAGGCAGGACGCATGTGATGTTTGAAGTCAACCTGATTGTGGTGAAAAAAAAAAGGATTTTTTTCTGTATACAGTGGAGACACACAAGATGTAAGCGATGTGACGTCAGTGTGTAATTTATGTTGAAGGGATTGGAGACAGAAAACAGCAACTGGTGGCAAACTACTGTAAACAGATGGAGGTGACAATGTTAAAGTGTGTTTGTGTGAGCCTCGGTGCACACAAAACACTTGAGTCCTCGCCAAAAATGATAACACGTTATCTAACCTCAGTGTGATGCATCATGTGATGACGGCCTCTCAGTGCTGTTGTTGGCTGCTTGACGGTGTGCGTGTTTGTGTGTTCATGTCACACTGGCTCTATTTGTTCAGCTCTCAGTTTTTGCTTGTCTTCTCCCCGGTGTTTTCCTGCTGCCTCCAGGAAGCAGCTTTCAGGACGGCCTGATGGGTTTCCTGGCAGGACCTCCCCCCCACCCCCCCAAGTTCCTACTGGGAGACAATGGGAGGTCTACCACAGGGGCACGGAGGAGTGTGTGTGTGCGTTGTGATGAGGGGGATTTATTGGGGGAGTAGTGGGCTTCCCTTCAGGAAACTGCAGATTTATCCCAGCAGCAGAGAGGCCCTCCTGAGTGTGCGTTTGTATCTATTAGGCCTAAATGTCCACACAAGGATAAAGACTTTAAAGAAATCTCCTCAGTATGAAGATGATTTAGCGGCTCCTCGCCTCTACAAGGGATTAAGTTCAGAATTAGCAGTTGGGTTTAAATTTAAGATGAACTGGGATGAGAGTTAAAGGTTGCTGACGCTGTTTCCTCTGTCAGAAAGCGACACATAAATTGAGGTTCAGAGTTCATTCTTGACCTTGGAAATAACAGTTCAAGGTCCTTTTTAGTAGCTGTTCTGGAGCTTTTCAATCATATCACATGATCTTCATCCTTCAGATAAGGATCAGTTTTCTCAGTTGTCGTGCAAATATAGATGTTGGCATTTCATGTTGTTTTCTGAGCACTTCTCATCCATGTTGGCTTAAAAGTTGAAGTTCAAAGTCTGTTCTTGACCTTGGAAATGAAAGATGAGAGAACAATCTCACTCCAAGGTCCATTTCGTAGCTATCTTTTACTGATGAAGATCACGTGATATGATCAAAAACTCCTGAACAGCTAACCCCCCCCCCCCCCCAAACTGGTTATAATCAGTAAAATGTTAAGAGCTGTGCCTAGCGATTATTTTAATTAAGCCAATTGTCAAATTTGAGAAGCTGGAACGAGAGAACTGTTGTAAAATTTCTTTCTAACGACTAATCAGTTCATCGTTTCAGCTCTTTAGACTACATTTGGAAAAATAACTGCGGGGCATGGTCAGAGTTTTGGGTTCAGATTGGAATTATAATTGGTGTAAATGTTTCAGTCAGGGGATTGGAAATAAAACCAGTTAAAGTCCTCACATGTTTAGTAATTCAAGTGTGTCTGTGGGCATGTGTGGTATGCATATAAGGGTGGAGGCCTGTATCTGTGGTGTCTCTTTTTATGTGTGCGTCTCTATGTGTGTCCAGATTTCTGAATGGGTTTTTTCTCATGTAAAACAGTCAGATAGAGTAAGAGTTGCTGTCAGTGAGAGAGGATGTTGGCTTTCACTCCCTCCCCTCCTTGTCAGTCAGATTGTGCCGCTTTTTCTCTCTTTCTCTCTCTCTGGCTTCCCTTGTCGGGAAAAGGGTGGCGGTGGAGTTGAGGTCACCGTTTCAAAACATGGCTCCGAGCCTCGAACCAGCACAACATTTCCTCTTCCATGAAGCGGACTGATTGCAGGACGACACAATGTTCTCTTCTTCATTAATAACTCGTCCGCAAGTCTGCTCTGAGACGACATGGGACTTCTCCACTCGTCACATGTTCCTACTCTGCCTGAGGGGAAAAACTGTATCAGTCACAAATTGCTGTATTTGCCATTTTTCAAGGAAACACTTTATGTCACAGAGGTACTAATCCGTGTGAAGTTCTCTTTGTAGAAATAAATAGTGTTGCTCCTTTAAATCGGCCTCCTATAACACAACGCCAAGTTCATTGAATCTTAGATGACAAACATGCAGCGCTGTGTTTTGAATGTAAAGTGAGCTGCTCATTTGTTTGCAGCTCTGACTGTTAAAAGACTGATCCAACTGTTACTAAAGAAGTTTTAGTCAGTATACATATATGACTTAAAGCATAATTCCATTTTTGGAAATGACCTACATTTAAATAGTGCTTTTTTTTTTTTTTTTAACTTAATGGAAAAAGTGCTTTCAAATTTGCGATATATGGATAGGAGGACCCGTGGATTGAAATGTCAACAATGTGATTAATGGATGACCTGTTCTACCTCCTGAGCCACAGCTGTGCCAGGAGTAGTTCTGGCCATCATTGCTGTTGGTGGTAATGATATTGTACTCAATCACAGGCCGTTTCAACTGAAGGAACATTCAAAACTCAGCAACTAAACCTCCGTTTTGACTGGAGGAACCAGGGATCAAATTCAGTTTCTGTCCGAAAGTTCCAGATGTTTAAAAAAAAAAAAAAGTCCCTGTTCAGGGGGCAAAGCAAGGAAATACTGGGTAAAGGAGAAGGGTTGGACTAGTTATATAAAAAAAAAGAGAGATAAAGTAAGCAAACAAGCAGAGAGAGAGAGCAAGCAGAGAGGCAGTTGAGATAGCTAGGGGGTGAATGAAAGTGGTGGTGAGGGATTAGAGACTGTTTATTTGCTGATAGTTTCATGGCAGTTACTGTATGTTGTAAAACAGAAATAAATAACCATAAAACAGTCAATGCTCTTTTCAGTTTTTAGTCTCTGTATGTCTGTTTTTCATTAATTACTTTAAACTCAAACATCAGAGTCACACAACAGTAAATGCAAACAACAACACGGCGACCCTGTGTGGACAAAAAGTTTTACAAGTTAATTGCCGGAAATGCAGATGACATTGCAAAAAAGAAGTCCAAGACAGCAAGAAACGCAAGAAGTCAGACAATCAGACAGGTTTTTAAAAAACCCACAGTTTACCCAAAGTTATTTGAAAGGGAAAACATGGATTAACCATACTGTTGTTGTAAAAATCCATTAAGCTACAGTTTACAGGCGTTCTGGTTTAACTTTGACCAGCCATATTGGCTGTAGTTTTCCCATGCAGATGGGGGTTATTAGCAACATTTCCCTTTGTGTTAAACATTCAAATAAAGTAGTTTTTGATAATGTGGGTGTTGGCTTGTTTACAACCTGTCTCATTATCTGACCTCTTGATAGCAATGATACCGTGTTCCCAGATCTCAGCTATTGCTTTGTTGAGTATGTATATCTCAATCAATGGAAACGAAAACCAAAGTTTTGGAAATAAGGTTACACTTTATTTTACAGATTTAAATTCCTTATAATTTTATTTGCTACTAATTAAAAGGAAAATTGCTTTGTTAAGCCAAGGAAACATTCACTCATTACTCAACATGCTCGTCTGTAGACAAATTCCACATTTTTGCATGTTAAAAGACTCTTGAGGTTACTCTAGAAATTAAATGCAATTAATTAGTTCCAAATTACATAGTTCTTTCCAACAACTTCTTGGAAATTACTAGGAAAGGATTCAGAAATTACAGACCTATAACTCTCAAATTGTAATAAACCAGATCAATCATTTATCCAATAAAATACACGTCGAGCTGATCAAATTTAAAAAATGATGATCCTCTATCACATATGTGTGATGTAGGAATATTTATTGGCGGTTGCCGCCGCCGCCGCCGCAAAGCATGAAGATTATTCTGTGGTTTCACTCACTGCAAAGTGCCTGTAATGTAATGATGTGAGTGCAGTGTTGGGTGTGAGCTGCTGCAGTTATGATTGCCATGTTGCATTGAAACTGAATCAAGAATGTCATGTTAACACAATTAGTCGCCATGGAAATACAGATGTCTGACATCAGTCTGAAGAACAATGCAGTTTGCACAATAGAACCCAGTTAGGCATTTACAAAATTATAGTGGTTTGCTCACAATGAGTTCACTGAAACTTGTAGCTGTGAATATTGTCTTTGTCTGATTGTGTGGGATCATATGACTGTGTGTGTGTGTGTGGATTCATACATGTGAGTAAATCAGACTGTTGAATATTTGTGTGAATATAAAGTGTGTTTTCTGTTTTGATGCTTATCTGTTGTGTTGGATATTTTTATAATTTTGTTCCTGGCATGTGCGTGTTTGAATTTTCATTTGTGGTGTTGGCACCCAAGTGTGTGTATGTACATGAATATTTGTGTGTATGTGTGTGTGTGTGTGTGTGTGTGACTCGACAGCTCGGCACTCAGCTGGTCAGTGCTCGGGGTGTAGAGGGAAGGAATGCAGCTTCTCCCTGCAGTCTGTAATTTGCTGTCTGTCATCAAATCAGAGAGAAAAAACAGCAACACTTGAGAGGCGCTGAGGGAAGTGTGTGTGTGTGTGTGTGTGGAGAGGTGGGGGGTGAGAAAGAAGAGGGTGAGAGCAGAAATGAGAGTCATGTGAGGAGAGGAGGGTAAAAATGAAGAGCGGTAAGGAGGGGGGAAGAAAAGAAGGAAGAGGGGAAATTTAAGGAGATATGGAGTGTAAACAAGAGAAACTGAAGTAAAAGCAAGTGAAAGAAAAGGAAGAAGAATAGAAAGAAATAAGAATAGATGTGGGAAGGAAAAGAGGAGTAAAGCAGAGAGAGTATAAAGAGTGTGCTGTTCATTTTGTTGCTTTAACAATCAACTATGCAACACATAATCCAATTAAATGTTATGAATAATGCTCTACTTCTCAGCAATATACACTGTGGTGCCTCTAACAGCAGCCATATTTTTGTTTGCAGTGTTTTTTTTATGGATTTGATGTGGATTTAATTGTATCTTCGAACAGTCTAAGAAAAGTTTATGATAAAATAATAGCTTCAGTGCTGTCAGTTTGGACTACTAAAACCAACAATTCATCCTTCAGACTATAATATTTGTATATGGACACACTTGTGGTGAAAACAAGTTTTTCCAGGGTTAAATGATGCCACCTGAACTCTGCAGAATGTCTGAGGAAAAAGTCTGTGTTTCTATTCAGTGAGCAGTATCGGTCAAAGTGGGAGAAAAACATGCGCTTGGCTTTCCTTGTAATGTTAAATTTAGTGTCACTATCAAAAAATGAATTACACAGTGCCTTGAAAGCAGTCATTAATGTTGACGTTTAGAAGAAATGACGCCCTGCTTTATGTGTTTGTGTGCCAGTAATAATGATATCACAGTAAAATCGCACCAGAAATACACAAGCTTGTTGTTTTAAGTTCAGAGACACACATACTTTGTTGTCATTGATACAAACCATGGCACTGCTGTATTATAACAGTACTCAGACCTTACCAAACACAGACTTCACCACATTGGGACTGAAACTATACCTGGATTTTTACAAAAAAAACATCAGGGGAATCCAACCCAGCTCTAACAAATGTGGTAGAAGAACAAAAGGAAAAAAAACCCCAGTTAAGGAGCTAAAGTTATAGAAACTGAGGTCAGACTAATTTTAACTTTAACCAGGCTGGATTACTAAAAGTGCCCAATAAACAAACCACCTGTGAGTCATGTGACTTGTTTATAAGCTCTGGTTAGCTTGTAATTTGTCCCTGTTTTCCTAAACAAACCAAATATAAAAACTCAAAGTACGGTTGACTACTTCTCTCTTGTTTAGACCAAAGTAAGGCCATCAAGGTAAGGTCACTCCTTTTAAAAAACCTTTTAGCGTTTGTATAACTTGTGTGTGTGTGTGTGTGTGTGACTGGTCGAGGCAGTGAGCATCATGTTTACTGCGGTCTGTCCTGAGAGAAGAAACTGACAAAGACTGAGAAGAAACAGAGCAATGGCTGATAAGAAGATACTGTGCAGAAACGCTGTTATCACTTAGAGACTTTTGTTCTTTCCATTGAGGGCTGTAAATTGTAATTAATCCATTATCCATAGTAGCCAATAATGTAATTTGTGATAATTAGTGTTTTGTCTGTGGTCTTTACTTTGACAATAAAGGATCTGTCTGCAGCAGTCTGAGCTGACAGATGATGTGTGTGTGTGTGTGTGTGTGTGTGTGTGTGTTTATAGGTTATCAGTAGTCAGTCAGCTAGAAGGACGACTGGCGTGTTGCAACAGCATGTGGTAGGAATGTGCCCGAGGCGGCTGGAAAACACATCTGTGTGTGTATGTTTCAAACAAAATGAATGACTGCATGTATGAGGTGTTCTGTGCGTGTGTGGTGGGTCACAAGTTACTGTATCTGAGACTGTATGTGTGTTCATATTTCAAAGACGGAGGACGTGTGTGTATCTGTGTGTGCTGTACATATTATAAACAGAAACTGAGTTTTATAGGAAAACTAGTCTTACGTTCAAAACACACTGGTTTTATACGACCCACATAAACAGCAGCCCCTATAATTTTCTTTGTAAACCCACACGCCTGAGATAGTTACTGGTGCAGGTGGATGCACATTCTGTACGTTACAGGTAACTGTGATATCAGAGCCTGGCTCTGTCCAAGGCACCTCTGAAGCTCACTAATTATGTTATATTTAATTTATTAAATCAATACAAAAACTGAAACGTAGACATTAAAAGTATTTTTTATGGGGGGCTTATGTGCTGGAACTTTTCCAGTCTTGTCGTCACTGTGATCTTGCCAGGCAACCAGTCATCCTCTGGTGAGCCATAGCTGGAGAGATTGGAGCTTAAAGTACCAAATTGGTGTACAAACTACTGAATCTGCTCCAGATTCACTAAAATGGTAAACAGATGGGTGTAAAAAGAAAAGAAATTACCATCAGGTTTTTCAGTAAGATTTTGGGCCATTTCAGGCCTCCTTGACAGCTTGAATGCTCCTTTCAGGGATTCTCCAAGTCTTTGGCAATCCACTGGAGGGACGAACGCCTCTCTTCCAAAATATATTCCCTCATTTAGTGTTGGATTGAGATCTGATGACTGTAGAGGCCATAACATACTGTATGATTCATGCAATTTTCATCCTCATTAAACTATTAAGTGAGCCCTGTATCGAAGCATCTGCATTTCATGTTCAGTCATGTTTCCCGACACATTTAATTCAATTTGACACCCAACAATGTGCCATTGCACTGTAATCGTGGTGTGCTCTGGATGTTATGTTTGGACTGCTCTGATGGTCTCTTTCTCTCTTTCACAGGGCTGTGTGGAGCAGGGAGGAGGGAACCAGCCTAATCTCCAGCTGCATGAATCATTCACTGAGCGGCTGAGAGAGGTAAACTTTTCCTCTACAGGCTAAAACAAACTGCTTTGTTAGAATCTTTGGGTGTACTCTTTAAACATTTATTATTTTTGTTTTGAAGTAGCAATCTATCAAATTGTTATTTAGATTAACACCTCTTCAAATGGTATAACAGATATCCAGTAAGTGTTTAGTTCATGCAAAGTTTCCCTTCCTGCTTTCCCGCAGCTCAGGAAGTATCTTGTATTTCCTGTCTGTTTGGAACAAACAGAAGAAGAAAACCAGGTTGTTAACATGAGCAAGTATAGCTACTATAGCTGAATAGAAAATTAAAAACCCCCAACTTTAGTTCATGTTTGTATCTTAATGATAATGAATAACAGAAAAAACTCAAACTCAAGTCCCAAAACAATACTATCCAGCTTGTTGTAAGACCCTTTTACTGTGTCTCAAACCAATTTTAGTTTTCTGCTTTTCTCATATGTGTATCTGAATAAATGAACACTGATTTCCCAGTGAAACAGTTTGTATGCAAGGTTAGGCATGATACCTGATTTCAGGCATAGAGCAGTTTTAAATTCTTATAATACTTAATTCAGTTCACTGTACACATTTCCTCCTGGACAACTTTTCAGGTTCACAAATCTTTTCTGGTTTTAATCGCTGCGTATGATAGGTTGTAGCGGTCAGCAGATGGATTCTGTAGTTTTTCAGTAGAATTTGATGGTGTGATGCTGTTGTTAATGGAGCAGCTGTGTTGTGGTTTTTGGACACTGTTCAGCTCTTTGTTGTTGGCTTGTTCTGAGGTGTTTTCCCTGACTTCTATCCGCACTTTGTGCCAGAAATGTTGACACACACACACTCACACGTACTTGCGCTTTAGACATGTATCTTCAACCCTAGAGGCTCGTAATAGCTCTTACAGTCATTGAGATCTAAGGAGGTCCAAAGCTTGACAGTAGAATATGCACGCACACACAAAAAGCTCAGAGGTTGGGATGATGTCAGGCTCAGTGTCCTTCAACACCTCTGAAGAAGAAAAGCAAACAGCAGATTCAGTTAACAAAACCTCTTTATCTCTAAAAGAGGAATTCACCTTCCTTTAGATTCAGTCACAGGCTGTCACATGCGCTAACAAGCCATATGAAAACACAAACTTCTTCAGGTCTTCCTGTACTTTGTAGAAAGTCTGCAACTCCTATAAAGATGCATCTATGTGCGCTGTTAAAGTGAGAGCATGGAGCCATTTGGGTTGTTTAGAAGGTGTACTGTTGTTTAAAGTTTAAAGATGTTTCCTGTTGACAAAAATGTGTTGATGGCCAACATCTGAAGCATGTAATGTTTGTGGTTAAAGAATGATTAATAATGTAAAATCAAATCACATTGTGATACTTCCAGCAAGTCAGAAGGTGACCTACATTTTTTGTTGACAATATAAATAACTGACTTCTGGCAGTATTTTTAGTATTTTCCTTGCTTGTTGTTGTCAAAACATAATGCATCCATGTCACTGTATGTTTTCTTCAGCCAGGTGTTGATTTGAAGCTGTGTGTGTGCTCAAAGGTCCCAGTCTTGAAAAATGACTCAGTCAGTCCAAGTTAACCCAAAGCTGCCTGGTAAGAAACTGCATGAAGATGTTCTTAAAAAGATTAAGTCATTTTTTCTTTTACCAAATTTATTTTGTACTTTCTATTTTGGGTACTCTGTGAGATTTTAGTGTTGCAACACCTACTGTAGCTTTCCAGTTGTTGTAATAAATCAACTTGTTTTAACCTGCAAGAGATTGGTGGAGTTTACCACAGTGATTTATTCAGATGTCAAGGAAGCTTAAAACCGCAAGAAACAAAAGATATGACATCATTTTGTGTGTCTTTACATTGCTTGTACTGTTAACACATCAAACACCTAGAATAGCTTCAATATACCAGAAAACATTGAAACTACCTAGTGTCTTGATTATATTGGATATATTGTGTTAACACTAAAGCAAAAAAATGTTTTTGTATGAACCAAGTTAAGTGGTTGGTTTATATTACAACAAGTATATTTCAAAGTACATAATCTCTTGGTTTATATTACAACAGTTCTATTTTCTCTACTGTTTTGTAAAACAGTACTATTTTAATATGTCTGTCTCTGCTGTATCAGCAGGACTAATTAAGTACAATCAATGTAGCCATGTTGTCCAGTAACATGTCCTTTCCCCTACAGATCTGGGCTCTCCATTCCTCTACTCTAGTCAGGAAGAGGCTAACCAGCCAGCCTCCTACTCCGTCCAAACACCGTATGGTTTCCAGCTTGATCTGGACTTCCTCAAATATGTAGAAGAGATAGAGAGTGGGCACAACCTTCGCCGTGCACCAGTGACATCCCGCCGCTCTGGACGGGGGCACAAAATCTCCCAGAGGAGCCCTAGTGTGGGGGGGCGCACCAGTGGCTGGACCTCCACAGAGTCTCTTGCATCCCCGGCTAGTGAGGATGGCAGAGCTCCTCCTCCACCGCCACCACGCAACCGCCTTGGGTCAGCACCCTGTGAAGGGCTCTCTCTTTCCCCTGTGACCCTCCTCAGTGTTCCTCCACTGTCTGCCGGAACCAAAGTGCCACCCCCTCCACCACAGCGCAACCCCAGAGTTGAGCGGACTCTTCTTGAAACCAGTCTGCGGTTACAGCAGGAGCAGAGCCACCAGCACCAGAATGGTGGGCGATTCCAGCTTGGAGATCCTCCCAAGAAGCTCTTGACCTCTCCATCACCTCAGCCACTGCAGAGTAGCTGGACTAAACCTAGTCCTCAGACCTCTGGGCGCAGCACTCCAGCTGCTGGCACCACAATGACTCCAATCCCACCCAGCCAGCTGCAGACAGTTAGAGAGCAGATGGCTACAGCCTTGAAGCAGCTGAAGGAGATGGAAGAACGGGTAAAGGGCGTTCCAGCACTTGAGAAAGAGGTGGCCAAACTTCGTGCAGAGAAAGACATGCTCCTGTTGGCACTGCAGGAGAAGAAAGTAGCCATGGAGGCGGCCCAGCAGCAGAAACCGTCTTCAGAGTCCTCCACCCAAACCACAGAGACCCTTCAAACCAACACCAGTATCCAGAGTCGATTAACTTCACCAACCTCACCTGGTCACAAAGGCCTTGGAAAATCTGGGGAGCTGAAAAAGCTGACTGAGAAATTTGAGGGGATGGAGGAGAAAGCTGCAGAACGTTCACCTAAAGTTTTATTAAAAACTCCAGAGAAAGTTTCAGTTGTTGAGAAGAAATCAGTGGCAGTTGGGGACGATATGCCAATGGACTCTGTTGTTTTCTACCACAGACACGGTGTGAAAGATGCTTCTGAGGGCACCAAGGTGAATGTTTCTGAGAAAGGCACAGGAACAGAAGCCACTCTGGTTCATGACGAGGGAATACAAGCCAGAGTGGAGACAGAGGAGGCTGCGGTTTGGGTTATGGAGTCACTACTTGGGTTGACCTCCGAGACACAGCGGGAGATGGACACCTTACAGGACACCATTAAATTCCAGCAGGAGTCAATTGTGGCTCTAGAGGACCGGCTGAGTGTGGCCGACAAAGACTTGGGAATTCTCAGAGCCCAGGTTGAAGAGAAAATGTCCAAAGTCACATTTGAAAAGGGTGTTCTCGCCAAACCAGTCATGACAAATGCCCAGGTAGAGACATCGACTTCTGAGTTAAAGCATGTTGCAGTCTTGTGCTGTCCCGAGGTGAGCGATGCAAGTGTAGGTGAGGGCTTAATAGCAAATCAGACTGAACAAGGCACTCAGACTGATGCTGTAGTGACACCAGCAGAACCAGTTCCTGTTGCAGTGGTCAGCACTGGGTGCCAATGGGAGAATTTGTTTGAGGAAAAGACTGAGGAGCAGAAAGTTACAGTGCCAAAGAAGAGACAGTTGACCATCGCTGACTACAAAGTCTCGCCAGAAGAAGTGGTCAGTATGGCTGAGAAGAAAGAGGGAGACCAAGGAGACACGACTGCTACCAGCAATACCAAGACAGGTGTGTGCTACAGTAATTGCCGATATGAACTGCTTCCTTCATGACAGAAACAAATGCTTTCTTTCAAGGACAGTCAGTAGACCTTGACATAAGATTGTTTTGTTAAACTATATTCAGTGGGTATGAATTTAAAAATGTGCAGTCACAAATTAAATATTTTCACAGAGGAATGCATGGTAATCTCCAAATTTTTAGGCACTTTAAGGAATTTGTATCTGCATTTTCAAAACAATTTGGGACATATGTTGTATTTTCATAGTAGAGCTGCTTAAATTATAGTTGATGGTATAGTCCTCTTATGATAAAGGCTGAGAAAACCTGTTTACATAATGCATCATGTTTGAGGTATGTGTTCTTTGTTTGAACTATTGTTTGGTCCATCTGCTTCCTGTATGGCAACAGGTATGCTGAAATCTATCATGAAGAGGAAGGATGGGAGTAACTTGGGGGAAAATCGCACTGCTGGCAAGAAGAGCCTTCAGTTTGTGGGCATTCTAAATGGAGGGTGAGTAACATGAAACTTAATTTTATTTTTTACTACAGTAAAAATAAAATGAGGGGCGGCAGATGGTCTAGAGGTTGGCATCAACGCTGCGACCAAAAGGTCAGAGCCTTGATGAGAATGTAAACTTCTTTTTCCTCACTAATTGAAAAGAAAGCCAGCCAAGTGCTTACAAACGTGAACTGAACAACTTGAGCCAAGTTCCAGCTAATATTTGAATCTTCCAGGTATGAGTCCACATCAAGTGAAGAGGATGAGGAAGAGGAGGAAGAAGATGGGAGTTCTTCTGGAGAAAGTGGAGAAGGCGAGTGCTTGGACAGTACAGAGGAGGATGAGGCTGCTCTGGAGGAAGAAACATCTGAGGAGGAAAGAAACGTCAACTTGGACGAAACTGACACAGATGAGGAAACTCTGAGAGCAGAAAATTATTCATCTGATGGTGTGAAAGAGAAGTATGTTGTTCCTAATATAGTCAAGATAAATACATACTACCATCTTAAAAACAGAAAAAACTATGCTGGAAAGCAGAAAAGAATGTCAGTCTATAAAAAGTATTCACCCAGCCCTTTGATGTTTTAACAGTTTATTGTCAAAAGGGATTTAATGTGGCTTTTTTCCCCCTTAAATATTGAAGTGGAAACTTATTTCAACAAAGTGAGCTATTGTACTGTCTTGTGTGGCACAGAAATCAAAAATGACCAACTTTATACGAATTGTGTGTCTGTCACAGGTTTGAGCTAAGCTCAAAAATGCGTGAAGCCTGCCTCATTCTGAAGAATCACCTGAACGATGACATCAAAACACTGAAGAGTAAGGAAGTGGTGCGTCCCTGCATGCTTCTTCAAACCATTTTATCACCAGAATAATGCAAAATGTAATGTCTAGTTATACTGTAATTACTTCAAGCTTATGAAAGCTCTGGGACTGCATTGTACCAGTTAGGGATATTTTTAGCAACAGCAAACATTAATTAGAAACAATAAGAGCTTCATGTAACAATAGCAGGGGAGTCTAGACTGAGGAAAGGCGCTGTATCATTGTTGAGTTAAACAGCAGATGGTAAAAAGGAGGACTTCCCTCAACATCCAGTGGAATGTTGGGTTACTGTAAACCCATGACGCCCTGTACAGTATATACACTACCTAATAATAATCTGCTACGCTAGCTCATACTAGTAGCAAGTTGACAATAGATCCATGAAACTTATGTCAGCATGTCTCAGATTCTGTTCTGCTCAGTTGTTCACAATGAATACTGATGGATGACTTTACCTTTAGCTCTCCAGCACTCACACCGTCCAGCTTGAGTGGTTTCGCATCTCCAGTGCCAAAATGGCTCAGCCGTCGCGGGTGTCGGACTACCTGATGGCATTCTCGGAGGTGTCTGCAACGCTGCTGGAGCATGTAGTCAACATGACCGATGGCAACGGCAACACAGCTCTCCACTACAGTGTCTCACACTCCAACTTCAGTGTGGTGGGGCTGCTGCTGGACACAGGTCAGTGGCCGAAAGTTCTGTGATAAGGATCCACAAGGATACACTCTGTTACCTTACAGGCTAAAACTACAATATAGTCAATAATCCAACCCATTATTGTGCTAGTGTTGTGTTTACTTGGCATATGTCCACTTGTGTTTGGTGATTTTGGTGTTTATTTTCAGTGAGTTTGGCAGAAACCTTTCATTTGATTCCGTATTAATATTAAAAATGGTGATTAATGGAACATTCATTAAATAACCGATGTCAGTTTCAGGACAGAGACTCGTCCAGGAAGTATTTGGCTTCGCTTAGCACAAGGACTTAAAGTAGGGGAAAACAGCTAGCCCAGCACTTTTAAAACTAAAAAAATGTTCACTCCAACAAGTATCCAATGACGAATTATTGGCATCTTGTGTGTTAAACATATGCAGAAATAGAAAAAGGAGACAGTGTGGTTTTAAGAGCTGTTGGCTTCTACATTGGAGCTATTTCTTGACCAGGAAAAGGTGGATCCAGTCGCAGTCCTCATAATGAAGTTGCGATCTTTAATCCCGGTACAGAACTCAGGTGATTCATGTATGTATTTCTACATACATAACTAATGTTGAACTAATCCCAATTTCTCTACTTGTCAGGTGGCATATTGCATGCTAGCAGCAATATGTACTGTACATGTGTGCATTTATATACTTAGTAAAAAAACATCTGTTCCTTACAGGCATGTGCTGTGTGGATAAACAGAACAAGGCGGGCTACACGGCCATCATGCTGGCTGCTCTTTCTACAGTGAAGGAGGAGGATGACATGGCTGTGGTTAAGAAGCTCTTCAGTCAGGGCAATGTCAACGCCAAAGCCAGCCAGGCAAGTCCCCATCTGTCCATCAGAGTTCACAGTGCTCTTGTATTAAACACTCGTGCTTCTAAATTGCAGCTCGTAGCCAGCTTTTTAAAAACCTTCCTCCTTCCATGTTCCCACAGTCACTTTACCACAGTCGTTCCTGTCATATGCGTGTCATTTATGTTATGCAAGCCCTGCCTGTCAAAAAATCACATGAACTTAAAACACAAGATTAGTGAGTACATGCTGGATTGGTTTTCGAAAGTGTGAATGAAAATATTTGTTTCACAAAAAAGCAGAAATATGAATGACTTGTGTCCACAAAGAACACAAAGAGCTCATGTGATTCTGTGGTCAAGCAATACATCAACAAGAGTCAGTCAATGGCTCAGCTGGCCCTCTTAAATGAGTTTAGTCTGATTTGGACACATTAAACTATTAAGTACAAAACATATTATATAAAACCAGACATAGAATCAATTCCACAAATATGAAAAATTGTAACATAAGTGAATGAGTCACTAAAGATCTTTTACTAGCATTGGATACAGTGGGTTTTTGCAGCATTCCATTGCTGAATCTAATTTAACTTTTCAATCTTTTTCCTGGTTTATAGTGTGGTTATGTGTGTGCCTGTTGCAAACATTTTAGTTTTTACAATTTTACAGTCATAGATAGTAAAAGTTAAATGTGACTTTGTCAGTTTTTATTAACAAAAAATAGTTTTGAATGAATATCTACTTTATTCTTGCAGCTGTTTTGAAGATGGTAGAAAAAAAAAAAAAGGTGTTCAGGGAATAATACCACTCCTTGTTCCCTGCTTATTTAAAGGAGGAAGTGTAAGGAGCATTTCCTGTGTTGTAATGAAGTACTACATTCAGAGCCAGAGCACATGAGGAGTAATGTGTTATAGGTTAAATTTGATTAAGGAAACGTGTAGCCTAACGTGACACACAAGTCATCTGTGAGAATCTGTTGACTTTTGAGTGGCTCTTTGGTTGATTTAATCAGGTTGTGTACTGTATGTGTTAGGACAAAGCACCTGACAGACTCTCACACTGCCAAGTCACAGGACTCTGAATTTATAGCATCACTGACTATAAATCCAATTACTGATGCTTGTTATTGTTGCTGTGGGGAACAAAACACAAGGCACGCAATGAAATTTTAGAGTCAGGAATTTTAAGTCATACTATTTTCTGTTCTGTTTTAATTTTAGCTTTTGGGTTGGGGAGTGCTAAATTACATTTGAAAAAGATACTTATGTAACTTATTTTTAATTAGTGACTCAATTTTTTAAAAAGTTCAAAATTTAAGGACCCATTTGTGATTATACCTCTAGAGACCTCTTTTATGACTAAGTTTGACTTCTTGAACAATGCATTATTTTTTATATACCTACACTTAGTTGCTCTCCATGCTATAATAAACAGTGAGCACTGTTGAGGGGAAGCAGCAGCCTTAAAGGCCAGCGGGGCAGGCTTGCTGTGGTAAGGCCACTAATTTGAACCCCTTAACTGACAAGGAAAATGTAGGTTGAGTGAATGAATGACTGCTGCATAATAACTGAAATGCTCTGAAGCAACTACAGTTTCTGAGGAGCTGTACAGCACAAGGCTGGATGCACTGTGCTGGGATGCATTTAGCTATAAATAAGAAAATAAAGTAGTGCAGTGCTAAGAAGTACATAGAAAACTTTCTCTGTATAGATAAAAGTACACACTATACATTTCTATAGTTTAAGTCAGCACTTTCCTCATTCCCATTGTTTCAGATAGTGGAACAGGAGGATTGGTATTAGTTTATGTTGTTAGGAGGTGGTAATCTTACTGTTAATGGATAGGCTAACCCATCTGACAGGCTCTTAAAAACTGCATTCTTTTTGGAAAATATTACCTTTATACTTCTTTACCTTTGCAGGCCGGCCAGACAGCGTTGATGCTAGCTGTTAGTCACGGTAGGCAGGAGATGGTGCGGGCACTGCTGGAGTGTGGCGCCGACGTAAACGTGCAGGACGATGAGGGATCTACGGCGCTGATGTGTGCCAGCGAACATGGCCGAGCTGAAATCGTCAAGCTGCTCCTGGAACAGCCTGGCTGCGACATCTCCATCATTGATAATGTAAGACATTTACATTTTAGTTTACTCTGTTAACCTCACAATCATTGCAACAAAAGATAAATCAATTACCATCGTGATAATTTTCCAGAGCTGTAAAATTCTTTCTTTAAGTATTATAAACCGCAGTGTTTTGGTGTCTGATAAAACCTACGAAATCATGGATCTGTAACTCAAACCAGACTTCCTGCATCGTATTCATGTCTCATCAGTACCTGAAGCAACACGCCCACCAACGCAGCTCCCGGTGTTATTTTAGTGAAGGGCTGTTTTCAGTCTGAATGCCTGCTTACTCTGAGCCAACTGCTGGATGTCTGACAGCTGAAAACATCTGAGTGCGTTCACGTCTGGGATTCAGCTTAATCTGTGCTCAGGAAACGACTCCTCATGGGAATTTTTTTTTTTTTTTTGGGTCTATGCAGTTTCCTTTTCTTGTCACCACCTTTTGCTGTTCTTTCGTTTTTTCTCAGTTAGCAAGACAGGCTGAAAGCTAAAGAGCCACGGTCAGATTAGTTTTCTCTGTCCTTCCCTCAAATCAGTGTTGTTTACAGGAAACACAATCACTGCACTACACACAAGCCCCCAGGAGATGAATTAAAAAGCCACAACTGCAGAATTGCAGAATTCAGACACAATGCCCTGCAGGCTTTGGCAGCAGTCCTCTGCATATCTCACCACATGACCCATGCACAAGTCAGAAGCAATTGTTAGTTTACAAAAAATGTCCTGTCCTAAAAAAAAAAAAAAGTAAGTCAATGAGGAATCATTTCTAAACTCTGAAGAATCCATCATACCCAAGATTTATCATTTTGTCAACCAATTGAAATGTATCACAAATTGTTTAGATTTTTACCACCATTATGTCCGCAGATTATTTACTTTTCTAGCAGAAATCTCTCTCTGGGAAGAAACTCTTCTCATTGCTGCTTCTGACATTTCTTACTTCTTTGTTAATCTGTACTTGCCTTGTGTTTTAAAGTGATTTTACACTGGATTGGTCTGGATGCTTGAAGAACCGCCAGGCAGAGAGATATTTGATTGTTCACATCTGTGCCATAATGAGTTGGCCATTCAGTGCAGGCTGCTCTTGGATTGTGTTTCACTGCAGCACAGCACAGCTGGACCAAGAGGTGGACTTGCAGGGTGGGGGGAGCGGTCAGTCATGATTTGACATGCTGCTCTCAGCATGACAAATCGTGACTGTAAGGCACAGTGGTGTTACATATTTAAAGGAGTGCAGTGCCAGTTTTTTCAGTCTGATTCTCATTGCATGTATTTTATTAACTAGGGGTTTAACGGTTCATGATTTGTCCAAAGCTGTTTGCTATGTGACTTTCTAGTTCAGTATACCCCATCAATGAAAACATTTCTGTTGATTTAGCTGAATACTGTCTATTAGGTCTACATCTTGGCATGTGTAGAACATAGAGGTTAATGTGTGAGGTTTCCACAGTTGTTGTCTTTTAGCTAGACCATGCTAGTCAGGTTAGCTTCTGGATGTATAGCTCATATGGGGAATGCAAAGAGTAACTGGAAGTGCCTCCAATGTTATTTAGGCCTTTTGTTTGGAAGCGTTATGGTTTCTCTGAAGTTACAGCTACACTGGGCAAAGAGTGGAACGGACAAATTGTGTGCAGGTCAGTCAGTCCAATATAGATATCTGGGCATGGAGAAAAAAAAAAAAGATAATTATATATATTGGCTGACAGTTTTGATAAGGGTACCAAAATTATTATTTTTTAACTTGTGACTGAGATATGTACTAAGTGTACCAAGTAGGACATTTCACAGGGGAAAAATCCAATCCAACAATATATAAAGCCTTTATTACTCTATTACTAATAGCTTGAAAAGTACAATTACAAGAACAAAGAAAAGCTGAGGATAAAGGCTGGATGAATGTCATGTTTATTTACTGGCCGACATCCATCATGAGAGCAATGTAACATCTAGACAGCCATAGTCTTATAATACAGAGGGTGTTGAAGTGGCTGGAAAAAGGAACAACCATGCGTAATGATGATCACATGGTCCATCTCTAACTGTAAAGCTCTCTATTCTACTTAGAAAGTCTTTCTCGTGTTTTCAGGGTCAATGAACTCACTTTTCTCCCTCTTCCCTTCTTTTATCTCTGCTTCGGTTTCTCCCTTTCTCTTTCCTCCTCCCTTCTGTCTACAGGATGGCAGCAATGCTTTGTCCATTGCACTGGAGGCGTCTCACAACGACACAGCTGTGCTGCTCTACGCCCACATGAACTATGCAAAGACCCAGACTGCTTTGGTGAGTCCACCTTCCCATCTAATGTGCCCAAACAGAGACAAGACTTTGATTCAGGGAAATAGGGAACATCTACATAGTCTGAGTCAGTGAGGATGAGGAAGTCACATTTTGACCTTTAAGGTGACTGTAATTTTGCATAAAAAATACAATAAGAATTTTGTTGTAAGCTATATCAGATAAAAGGATACATGTAAAAGAGAGACGTACTGCAAAACCAGTCAAACAAACACTCTCCCAGTATAAAATGACCTACCTTATAACGAATGGGTGGCTACCTTTTAGTTTTGATGCAAACTCCCCAGTGCAGTTTTTTCAGGTTTAACAGCCTATAAAAGATGAATAAATATCAGCAGTTGGAGTCAAGAATTCACTTTTTAGTTGGCACTGGTTCATTTTTGTGGGTCACAAGCTGTAAAGTGTGAACGCTACCAGCTTTAAAACTGCTGGGGAATCAGCAGATTTAAGTGCAGGTCACACTCAACATAACTGTACAGTGAGAAATGACTCTTGTGTTTAAAGTGGGTAGGGTCAACTCCACAGCAGAGCTCCAGGCTGTAGTTTGGGTGTGGGCAACACTGACCAGAGGTGCACTGCTGCCCCCTATAGGTGTTACTAAGCTCCTTTGGATTGTTTTCTATTTGGGAAGCATACAACTTTATTATCTAAATAGTAAAATATTACTACCACTGTATGGTTTTTTTTTAATTAATCATGTTAAATGAATCTAAAATTACAATGTGAATACAATTAAGACTGTTTTTTTTTTAAATGAATATACTGATTATTAACAGTCAACAGTAATAGTGTATCTATATTATATTTAGTATCTGTATAGAGGCTTCTTGCACACTAGTTATTAGTTACTAGTTAAAAGTTAGTTAAACCCTTTAAACAACTCAACAATTTATATTCATTTACAGAATAATAAGCCCTGTCGTTCACATTGTCTTTCAGGGGAGTCCGAAGGCCCCGAGGAGCCCCACCAGCACCCACAAGCCTTGGCCTGCAGAGTGACATTAGGCGGACAGACCAGCAAACATAACTGGATCTGAGCTGTGAAAAGCTCCACTGGAATTTACTTAAATATATATGTATTTATATATTGCCATATGTCCTGCATTTATAAGTATTGTTAATATGAGAATATTATTTTTCCATAAAAGTTGTGAAAGGTTATATTATATACTTGACTAATATGAGCTCCTAGCATGTTTAAATGAGGTCTCCGGCACTTGACAGGAGATTAGACCTTACATTTATTATTTGCACTCCACTAATGTATTTTATTCTTAAGGGCAACACACAGCTGCGGTATATGAAGTACATCAAAAAACATGCACCCACTGTTTTCTATGTACATGCTTGTCAAGATATGCATTTCCTAATTCCCAGTGTCGACACTCCAGTAAAGCAACTATTTTATCAGTTGCTCCTTGGATTGGCTGAACCCAGCTACTATACTTTAACAACTTCTGCCTGTATGGAGGGTCAGGTGTGTGCTATGGACATCAAATGACACGGCGTGGCCGGTGTGTGTGTTGCCCTTTAGTCTTCCCTTTCTGTCCTGCCCTGGCTAACTGATCTGTGAACCTCTTTGCCTCCGTAGTCTGCACTAACTGTCTGTTTATTGTATGTTCATATAAATATATACATATATATATATTCATGTCTGAAATAAACATATTTACATAAATGTTGCAAAATGGATGTTTTTCTTTAACCTTACAAACTGTTTTCCAAATAGATAGGCAATCTAAACTCACCACAGTTTCACCAGCTAGCTAAAAGGTAAGCAACATTAGTTGTGTGAATTACGTAAAGGTAATTTTATCTGTATAGCCAAATATCACAAATTTGCTTCATGGGACTGTACACTCTGTACAGTAATACAACATTCTCTGTCCTTGGACCCTTGATTTAGATGAGAAAAAACTCTCCCTAAAAACCATTTAACAGGGAAAAAAATGAAAGAAACCTCAGAAAGAGCAAGAAAGGAGGGATCCCTCCTCTAGGATGGATAGACTTGCTGTAGATGTTGGGTGTATGAAATAGACTAAGATAGTAAAATTGCAGGACAAACAGGACGAGGTGTTTGTGACATACAGTCCTACCTGGGCTGAGCAGAGACACGCTTCGTCTGCTTATGTGCTGTGAAGTATGGAGGTGTTCACCTGAATTCTGAAGACAAGGTATCTGAAAAGACCCACAAGAACAGTAGTTAGAGCACAACAAAATAAATAATTGTAATTGTATAATCGCGAGGGAGTAAGTGAACTTCCTGGTATATCTGGGGCATTAAAACATTTTTCTGGTATTGTAATGTGTGTGTAGCACTGAGTCATCACTTGACCAGATTTCAATGTCTGATCTAGTTTTAAATGCACAATATGTAATTTCAGCCGCTAGGGGTCTCTCAATCAAAACAATGACAAAAGAAAGAGTTTGATGATGTTGTGAAGTAGCGTTGGATCATGGGAGTTATTGTCTTAATTGTTAAACAACCAGCTTTGCTGGGTTAGGATTACTCCAGTGTTCATGGTTCAGGATGTTTTTAACAGGAGTCGAATTATCCACAGAGGTCTCCTCTGCAAAACAAACAGACACAGTGATTAAAACCTAAAAACACTGAATAAAGCAGTTTCACATAAAAAAAAAAATCTGTGTTTCTCCAACACTGTTCAGTGGACACAGGACAATCAGGGGGGCTGCTAGCGGAGCTGCTGCTAAAGTTTGCTTGGTGTGTTTCTCTGATAACTTAAGATCCAGACGTCCAATGACTAAACCCTTCATCAGGTTAAAAGATATAGTTAAAAATGACCAAGACCTAAAAAGTTTGCAAAAAGTGGCTTAAAACTGAAAAGTCAATTCATGGCAGTATCTGGCAGACAACCACAAGGCCGATGCGTATGCGTATACTCTTTGGTAGACGCCATTGACAGGTGACCAAATGAAACGGACTGTTACCTTGATTAAAATTAAGGATTTCTCTGGGTTTGAAAATTGATGGAAACATTTGGGACTAAACAAAATATATAACATAGGTCTAGTTGTTTTTAGACATTTTAATGCAGAATAGTTACATATTATAGCTTTAAATTCAAGTTTTTGTACTGCTGCTTGTTTTTAGACAGCATTTGAACTTCAATCTGATGGTGAAGAGGATGTATAATCTTAGATTTTGGGAAGAAGCCCTAAATTTAATGCTATCATTTTCAAATGATACCAAATATCAAAGCTGCATACTAAACTGCACGTCTTGGACTCCAAGACGTGATAATAATATACTAGTTTGTGGTTTTTGTTGGGACGAAGTGACTTGAGTTTTCATACACTATCTGCTAATAGCAACTAGAGCATGATTAAGGTGTTTTATGATTATGTTTAGGCTACAGATGGGTGATAATAATGATATATTTTGTGACATGTATAATAATAATAACGATATATAATGTGTCAACTATCAGAGATGTTGTCATACTGTTCATACAGTAGTAGCTATCTAGGCTGATGCAGATAATGTGGCAAATCAATGAGGACTGCTTTATATTAATACTGGATTTTATAAGAAGAAATCCATAACAAAATTCTAGTAAAGCAAATGTGGTAAATATGTGAAAAGTGTCCTCGAAACAAAAGGAAAATACATACAAGACTGTGGAAACAGAGTATGCAAAATTAGATATTTTACAGCCACAACACAAAGAGAAGATACAACAAAGAGCTGTTTGAGTTGGCTGAGCTAACTGTGCCAAATGCTCTCATGTGGACAATGGAGTGTGAATTATGTCAACTGACATCGTCTTTGTTAGAGTTGCAACTCTGCATCAAAGAGACTGATGATCGTTTCACCTTCCAAGTGTGTCACTGTGCATAATTCTAATTAACATTTTTAAAGTGACGGTTACTCTCCACCAGACATTCTAGTTCAACAGGATTACTACTGATATTCTTGGAATATCAAGACCATATTTCACCTGAGGTCAAGTACACAGTTCATCTGCATCTGTCCTTTATCTTACATTTTCTAAACCAGCTTCCCAAACACAAGCTGGTTGGACTTAAACCTGAGAACATCCTGAAATTCTTGGTCAGTGTCACACTGGTGTGTAGAGGGATTTTTTTTTTGTCCCCATTCCCTGAGTCCTTTAATATTAAGTGCTTATAAAGAGTCTGGGGCCGAAGAATTGTGCTTAACTGAACTTTCAAATCCACGCGGACACATACAGTTCCAGTTGAAAGTTCGAACAGACCATCCCATTCACTTCAATGAGAAAGTGTCTTGCATTGAGAAAGCTTATACCACCGTACTGAGTGAGCTTGGAGGGGATGTTGAATGGGAGGGGCTTCTATGTACACCACTACAGGCAGCCAAAGCCATGCAGTTCCTCACCAAAGGCTACAAGGAAACAACCTGAGGTGAGGACAGCGTTTTTCTTAGCACACAAGCCAGTGTAGAAATTAAGATGATAGTGGCAATCTAGATTTGTCAATACTTTTATGACTCCAAGTGCAGATATAATAATAAATAGATTCTGTGTAAATTATGAACGTGCTTTAGACATCTGTGATCATTTAAACAACCTCCTTTGTGCATTTCAGTCACATGTGCATAGTGATGAGAAATTTGCCGAAGACGAACACCAGCACTGTTTCAAATGTCATACTGGGACCAGGAATTGGTACAAGGAAGATACAAAGAATATCTACCAAAAAGTGAAATGAATAACGGATAATATTTATTTAATGTAGTGGATACATAGTGCTTCACATTGTGTACATGTATAGATATTATGATTCCTATGTTCCTGTATGTGTATTTTTATGATTCTATACTTTTAAAATGTATGGTATTGCATTAAACTGTGTTTATCATACAAAGATGGGATATGATCCAATTTTGTCCAGTGTGATTCTGTGTGTTCACAATCATAGTTTAAGTTTGACACTTTAAATCAGTTTATATATCGCATGCCATGAGTTGACTGTATTACAGAAACATGACCAAGTATGACATAGAATCACAATATCACAGACATGGACATGTATACACATCACAACAAAATTAATCAACATCATCCAATCTCAAATTCCTGCACCAGTAATTCTCTACCTAAATGTAGGTTTAAATCTGGATTTATACTTCTGCGTTACGGGCTTACACTATATCTATAGAGGCAACGTGTGTAGGCTGCGAGGACAAGCCGCAAGCTACTGTATGTTGTAGCTGACGTGGGCCTCTTCAAAAATTTTACATACACAGTTTCTGTGGGTAATATAGCTAAAGCACCATATGGCCTGATCTTGTATAATACATTCATGTAGCGTTTGGTGATGATATCAACGTCAAATCTGATGCTCAACCATAAATCAAAAGGGTATCAGTGGGACTCATGTTAACACCTTACATTGAATTTAAACCTGCATTAACAGATTTTTGTGGCCACTTGGGGGCAGCAGAAACAAGTTGTGAACACAACACTAATGAACACTGACTGAAGGTGAAACTGGTCTTGATGATCACTGTCTGAGCAAACAAATAAAGCATAGAAAAGTGTGTTGATTGTAGAGCTACACACCTGTTTAACTTAAAAATGCTGTAAGACTTCAATAAGTGCATTACGTTTTATTTTTTATTTTATTTTATTTATTTGCACTGTAAAATAAAGCAGAAGAAATTGTGCAGGTGAGATTTAGAAAACCCCTAGAGGATACAAATACAAAAGTCATGTAATCCAAAAAAATAAGCAAAACCAACCATAGAATCAAAATAATAAATTATTTTATGTTTACCTTTTGAACTTATGACTAGTGTGAAATTAAGTGAACACTGCCAGCTGGAATGTCTAAATTCTTACACAGAAACATTTTTTTGGTCAGATGGACGGCAATTGTAGGCAAAAATGAAGAAGAAATACAAGCAAAATAACTAGCCATGAGCAGCTGCTGTCAGTAGTTATGGACAAAGCAGTTCTTTACAGTAGACTGAATCATTAGAATCAGTTCATTAAAAAGATTCATTCACCGAATTGTTCAGTGCTTGACCGGAGCTCTGACTGCATAGTCCCACTCACTGAACTGAAACACGGCCAAGCGCTCAGTTCGGGTCGCTAACTGGTGATCTGAGAGTGGTTGTTCGTTAAGGATAAGCCTGTGAGCTGAGAATTTAGTTGGATAAAGATACTGTTCCAAACTGAAAGCTGCTATAACAAAGTCCTACCCTGTTATGTATAGCATGTATATTTTCGCAACATCTAATTATTAAATAAAATATTTGGTACTACTTCCTAATTTGAGACTTCAAGACATGAGAGGGAGGATGAGAGAGAGGGGTGGGATTGAGCTGCTCAGCGACTGTCTATCACCCAGGGCTGATGTTCTCTGTGTACACTCAGTGAACAAATCACTGAACACGCACCGTTCCCTTGCAGTGAAAGGATCTGAGACAGTATCAGCCATCTGTTTTTTCATATTGCAGGTTTCACAAAGCATTGTAAACTATGAAAGGTGGTAAGATTCAAAAAATTTTTTTTATTATATAGAGATTAGCAGCGACACACACACACACACACACGCGCTGCATTCAGTGAGTGTATCCCTCTGGCTGTCAGTACAGTAATGTTATATGCGTGTGTGTGCATTGTTTTGTTCGCAAACGACAACACTAGCTGTCAGACTCTCTGTGTCTGCACTGAAAACACAGAGAGTGCGCTAGAGCTTTGACGGTCACTAGAAGCACATTCATGGCCCTTTGTAAAAGTTTCTGTGTTACCTGTGTTGCAGCTGAACTAGCGGCTCTACTACAGCTCTCCGGTGTGTGTCTGTGTTTGTGTGTGTGTGTGTGTCTGTGGGGGACTGTCAGCACGTAGCCGTAGCCCCACTGTTTATCATGTTAATGTTTAGCTTACCATCGTCACTCATCAGATCTGAATATCTTGTTAAGCTCTGAATATAGCACAGTTATTCATCAGTGGGTTGTGTGTTGTGTTTACTGCCACAGAAAAGGAATAAATCTTTGGGTTATTAGCACAACGTTGCCTCTCTGTTGACTATCAGACTTAGGAACGCTATCAGCAGCTCTGTGTGAGGCACAAACTGAGGCTGCAGTAAGCAGTGTTGAAATTATATTATTATATTTATATTTTATTTATATTTGGAAGTATTTCTAGGGCTGAAGGTCTGCTGGTCTGTGCGCATTGTGAAATGTCAATTTTGCATCTTGATTAAAAAAAATTGGAATTCGTATTTTATCTACCCGGGCGGGTTGCCCAAGTAGAGCTTATGTACGGGAAATGCTGCACTGTGTGGTGGACAGTTCATCATGTCAAATGTGTTTGCATTATAGCCAAAAACACACTTTACAGTGGGATTTTTGAGGTGAAACCATTAGAAATGTCTGAAAAACAGAGGAACAAAGAGTCTGTAACATACATAGTTGTTCACTTGACTGTCCTCATCACAGTGAAGCCCAAGGCTTAAATAGCCCTTTGTGTTGTGGGTAAACAGGATTTAAATTTTCATACTAATTTTTCATAGTTCTACATGATTTGTGTTCTGCTCTTCCTGCTTTATGTTCCATTTTGTTTCGAAGAAGTGACCAGTTTTGTTTCCTAGAAATTCTTGGTTTCCCCTAACTATTGTATTATTCCTAGAATCCCTATTATTAGTATTTTCAGTTTTCTCTTTGCCTTTTCTGTATTTGGCATGTAGACCAATTATACGTATCTCTTTAAAGAGAACAAAAAGGTTTTTAAAAGACGATGAGGTTAAACATATTAATAATTAATACTTAAATAATAAATAAGAAATATGGTCTTGAAATTATGTTAATGCAGCAATGATCTGCAGAAGCAATTAATGTCAATGGGTAAGATTTAAGTTCAGGGCAAAAAGTGGCGTAATGGTTATGTTGATGTCACCCAGGTAAAATATGTGGAGGTCTTTTCTTTTGTCACTGAACCCTGACTTCTGATCTAATCGGTCTCAAGTCTTCTGCAAATCAGAGCACAGGGCTTCTAGGTATTTACAATTAAATCACAGGATCAGTCAAATGCTGCTCCATGGTATTAGCAGCAAGATTATTGCAAGTGTTGGAAAAGGGGGGTCGTCATATAATCAGGGTTTCCTTTTGGCCAATATGGTATTTAGGAACCAATTATTTTATAACATCTGAGGTTTAAATTATTTTTTTTTATGGCGGTTATCATGATGGTTTGAATGGCTTCGCTAATTTGCATGGTAAGGGAAAAAAAAAATCAATACCAACGCAGCTCTAACATGGACTCATATTTATTCATATGTGTACATTTATATCTACTGATAGACTGAGACTATTGATTATGTGTGTACATATTTATAGACTGTACATATGTTCACTCATCCAGAGATCCAGTGCAGATATCTAGGGCCAGCTGCTCAGTGTTTTACTTTATCTTTATTTTTATTTATATTTTTATTATTATCTTGGTTTGGTGCTGGACACTCTACTCTTTATTTTCTGACATTTTACAGACAGAACATTTAATCAGTTAATCAAGTAAATAATTTGTCGATTTCACGGTAATGAAAATAATCTTTAGTTGTAGCCTTAAACTAAACTAATTTTTTGTTTTCCATTTGTTGTCCATTTTACAGTCACAAATAGCAGACATTCACAGGTATTCAGTTTAAAGTATTTACTACCAATATAAATATATTCTGACATGCTTCACATATAGTCCACATGCAAAAAACATTTTTTTGTTTGGCTTATTAAACAGGAAACTGAGTTTTAAAGTTTTGATCAAATGTCCTTTGACTCATCAGTTTAACAGTTCTATCCCAGCAGCTTTCAGGAGTACAATTAGTCTGGTGACAGTCACACTTGGCTACTATCATGCAAGTAATACATCCATTATTTGGTTATTTTATATTTGATTATGGTTACTTAGATTGTGTGAAAACATTTTTTTAATTTACTTTTAATATATTTACTCTAAAATGCTCTGCCAGCAGTAGTGCCTTTATATAAACAAAAAAGGGATGAAGATACCATGCATGAAGAATTTAATTTTTCCAGCTCTAGTATTTTTCATAACTTTTTTTTTAGACTCCTGCTTTTTATGTTTTCCATCTTATTCCTAATACTCTATACTCTTATCCAAAACTTTACATGAAACATAAGACAGTCGAGGGCTGTATTTTAGAATTCTGCTTAATCTCATTTGGTTTCATTTCACTGGTCCATGTAGACAAAGGCTCCAGAAGAATGTTAAGGATTGCATGTGAGTGGCGGTTGTTCCGAGCACTCAAGACTAGTCTTCTGTGACCTCAAATCAGAGCATGGGACTTCTAGGTATTTAAACTCAAATCACAGGATCAGTCAGATGCTGCTTCATTGCATTATATGCAAGAGAATTTTGAAACTGATTTATGTGGTAATTAGATACCTTGTCTGTCTGGAAGGTTAAGGCCTGCAAGAGACGACAAATGGGGAAATTATTCACATGTTATTATTTCCTTCATGGGTATCTTGAGGCTTCAGTGATGTTGTAGCCTCACGGCTCCACATCAGGCTTTAAAAACCAAGGGGATGTCCTTTTTGAGACCACTGAGCCAACAGCGTACCACTGGGCCTGTTTAATTGTATCCTGCAGTGTCTTTCGCTGAAAGTAGTACTAAGAGCCAGAATGGAGTATCACCATGCTTCAGAGATGAATGGAGTAGTTGCAGAGTACCTGAACATGCGTGTTGAGTCTAAACAAAATAGTTTATGCAAAGAAGAGAAGGAAACTGTAGATGCAACAAAACTGCCTCATATTGAGAAAGCTTATACTACTGTACTGAGTGAGCTTGGAGAGGATGTCGAACGGGAGGGACTTCTACGTACACCACTACGTGCAGCCAAAGCCATGCAGTTCCTCACCAAAGGCTACAAGGAAACAACCCAAGGTGAGGACAGCTTTTTCTTTGTTTTTGTTTTTTCGGATGACAAAAGCTTATCAATACTTTCACATGAGCCATTTGCCATATTATATTTTTGAAAAAGTGAGTTGAAATTTTACCATAAACACATTTAAAGAAGGGCAAAAGAACACTTCAAAGAACAAAGAAAACTTCAATATGGCAATTATACACTTTCTGGCCCACAGCTACACTATATTATAAAGAGTTGTCCTGTTCCCATTTTCCATTTTTCGAAACATTAAAGTTTCAATCGTCCTATTATGCTAAATTCTAGGTCCTAACTAATGGACACATTGGTCACTTTGTCACTTTTAATATAATGTATTTGCTCCAGTATAAGAGAGACTGTAAAGCTAACATTTAATCTCCACACAGATATCATGAACGATGCTATCTTTGATGAGAACCATGAGGAGATGGTGATTGTAAAGGGCATTGATTTGTTCTCTCTCTGTGAACATCATCTGGTGCCCTTCTTTGGCAAGGTAATTTAATAAATTCTGTCCTGAACTGTGGATTAATGTAATGCAATGCTGTATTCTTGAGGCCATTACTGATATTGATATTTGAGAATTAAAAATCTGATTAAAAAATATACTGGCTAATTCTCATTTTTTAAACACACATTTTGAGAAGGATCACTTATATTTAGTTATTTAAAAGTCGTGACCAAAATATGTGCTACTGAGCATGACATTTTACACTTAATTTTGTCAGTGTTACCTGTCAATTACCTTAACCGTACCCTTTGGTACTTACCTGCTGACATACATGCTGATAGCAATGTATCTGTGATAAGCTTTAAGTCATATTTGCTTTGTTTCAATTTTTCAGGCTCACATAGCATACCTCCCAAACAAGAAAGTGGTTGGTCTGAGCAAACTTGCTAGGTACGTAAAAACAACACACACACACACACACACACACACACACATGCACGCACGCACGCACGCACCAACATCTGATTCATAATTTTTATTTTTTATATTCTTTCAGAATTGTTGAGATCTACAGCAGGAGGCTTCAAGGTAAAAACACTGTTCACTACAGTTATTTCTTTTGTTATGATCTTTGTTTTTTCTGCAGTACATTTAATGTGTTGTTTTCTCTACAGTTCAGGAACGTCTAACTAAAGAGATTGCTTCAGCTATCTCTGAAGCATTGGAGCCTGCTGGAGTGGCAGTAGTTATCGAGGCTGTGTGAGTATTCAGCTTTTGTTGCCTCCATTTCAGACATGGATCAAATGTTTTTTAAGAAACCGCTGGAACTTAAATTTCCTTAATCTCTTCTGGATAACTAACTCAGTATATTTAACCATAACATGATGAAGATGGCTAAAGATAGTTAAACAGAGATGATAGTTTCAAGGGTGCCTTCATTTACGTCATACAAGTTCAACACTGTGAGTTACAAAGCTAACCTTTGGGGTTTCATGGTAACTTTAAAATCCTCCTTTGTGCATTTCAGTCACATGTGCATGGTGATGAGAGGAGTGCAGAAGATGAACGCCAGTACTGTTACAAGTGTCATGCTGGGAACATTTAACGATGATCCCAAGACCAGGAAGGAGTTTCTTGCCCTCACAATGAAGAAATGAGTCGTTTTTATCAGCAGTTCAACAGAGGGAATTGTTTTAACAAGTAACACTTAGTTATACTTGATTTCATTGTGTTCTTTATCTCTGCCGGTTTTATTTTCAGTGAAAAGGTGTATTTTATGGGGTTGGTGGCAGCCTTTCTTGAGCTGGTATCTTTGTATGTTTAAATATATATTACTGGAATGTCTCACAAAAAATCCATTGGAATGTGAATTCTGTACAACATAGTGTTAAATTAACAAATGATCGTAATATTTAATTTATGTCATAGTTACATGTAAATGTTTACAATGTAAATGTACATGGAAAAATAAATGGAAAGCTATTGTTATTTCCCTTGTGTTTATCCTTATTTTTTATGTTTTTAAGTGAGTGCCCCAGTTATTCTGGATAGTATTACATGTAGTTTCCTAACAGCAATGTCAGGATAATGGATCATAGTTTACATAGGGTTTGATACAATTAATCATTAATAACTAAATTTAATTTATGATAAATATCTCAGTATAACATAAAACATACAGTAGTCCATCACATTAAAAACATACACAGTAGGCCTGCAATTATTTTCTTTAGCGAGTCATCTGACAAATATTTTCTTGATTAATTGATTTGTTCTTTGGTCTATAAAATGTCAGAAATGTGTGAAAAATGTTGATCACTGTGTCCCAAAGCTCAAGATGCAACCCAAAATGTCTTATTTTCTCCCGACCAACAGTCCACAACCTACAAACATATTCAATTTACTATCGTAGAAGACTAAAGAAACTAGAAAATACTCAGATTTAAGAAGCTAGAACCACAGAACTGTGATTTTTTTCTTAAAGAATGACTCAAAGCGATTAACAAGATTAACAAAATAGTTGGCGATTAATTTTCTCTCGATCGACTAATTAAATCATTGCAGCTCTAATACACAGCACAATAAAACATTCCAACATTTCTTGTACTGATACACAAACACAAGCAGCCAAGAAATAAAATGTATTTATAAGCCTGTTACGTAAAATTCGAGAAGCACTAAATTTCGGATCTCCTTATACCTCATCATCATGTCATTAAACATGATGTAAAAGTCACCACCATATTGGGAGCGTTTACTCAACAGCTGTTGAAGACCAGCACTGCAGGAAGATAATATAACCAGATCATCTGCACACAAAATGAGTAATTATGAGATTACCAACGGCACAATCTGTTACAATCTGTTTTAAAGTAAGAGATTACTGTGCACATACAAGATGTGGTATATTGCCACTACATATTATAAATGGAAGATATAGAGGGTTTAGATTAGATTAGAGGATCTGTGAATATCACTTGAGTAATAGCAGAAGGTGAAAAAATGAAATGTTTCATTCTCTACTTTCCTCTACATGTTTTGCAGCAAATAGTTAGAAATTAGAAATGAAGATGATGCTTTAAAATATATTTTAATTTGAGTTGTATTAGTTTTACAATGTGCAGATCATTTGGTCCAAGCTTTGTTTTGTCTATGTTTGTTGACATTTGTGTGAGAATGTATTTATTGAGTAAGACTTATGACCAAACCTTAATAGAAAGTAATTGTTCTATAAAATGTTTGGGGGTATACATATTGGAATTTTTCTTCTGTTGCTGAATAATGTGTTTGAATAATCACATAAAAGACGAATGAAGTAAGACACAAAAAAAAGATTATTCATTCATTCATCTGTTTTCCAATATGCCTAACCCTATTACTGACATGAAAAAGTCTGATACAGTATTACCCCATCTAACATGCATCACCTGGTACATCAAACACAAGAACTACAGGTAGAAACAGTATTTAGTTTAGTTCAAAACACTTTCAAGATTTATTTGATTGACAGCCTGAGAAGCCTACAAGCATAGTGGAATTGAGACTATGGTAATCAATCAATTTATTATTTTATAGCAAAGGTGCACAGATCTCCTGGGCACTATAGTATCACCTTTTGAAAGCCTTTGAAAGGCATTGAGGACATTTATGAATCTGTAACAAAGATTTGTGCAAACATATAAAAAGATTAATATATAGCAAATTTTCTTTCCATGGTGTTTTGGTATGAAGCTTTGATGAATGTGTTGGAAATGCATTGCAAATTTGTTAGAAGAAATACATATTAAATCACCATATCAAATGTGTAACACATAAAAAGACAGTTTACCATAAAAATCATAATATAATCATGTATGACAAAATATTGTTCATAAAATATAATCACAGGGTACAGGGCAGAAATATATCAGCAGAGGAATATCCAGCGTGCTCATGCTTTATGCATCTTTTATGCATAGACCTAGTTTATAACAGCAGAACTTGCTAGAAATAGGTCGTTTTTCATCAGTTAAATTTTACCAAAAAAAGAAGAAAAAATCTGTTCTACAAATTGTCAAGAGAACCAAACGGCACTAAAATAACAACACGTGTCTCTATTTCATAAATAGCAGATATCCAAAAAGATGATGAATCAGTTTTTCCTGCTCTGTCCGATACTGTAACTGTACTGGCTGGGATATCATGGAGGGAGGTGGGGTGGTGGGGGGGCCGTGTCTGCTGTTTTGTCTACAGTGTCGTAACATTTTTTTTAACCAGTTACTTCCACACCACTTCTTTCATTATGCTGATCTGTGAAGTGGAACGTTACGCTGGCAGAGTTGAGAGGTCAGGGGCTCCCGCTGCCTAGATACATACAGTCTAATATTAGAACATTTCCTTGATTTGTTAGCAGCATCTCTGCTGATTCCCGAGCACATGGCAACAGGCCGGCCAATAGGATTTCAGGAGACCACTAAGCCCCTCGCTCTGTATAGCAACAGTGGCATCCTTCCCTTATTTATTTATATTGGAGTTTTTTTCCCACCGACTCATTCTCATGCTTCTGTCCCCCCACTGTGCAGCCACACTGTGCTCTCAAACTGTGAAAAAGAGTTACGGTGCGAAGAGTAGTGCTGTTTTTACCTTTCCCTGCATAAACTCTAAAACCTGCAGTTTTTTAAAATAGATTTTTTCATATTTATGCACATTTTTGTACATTTTTATACTGAACCTCACAGATAAGTGGATTTTTTTCCTGTGCATTGGCATGTAAAAGTAAAAACAAAGTGGGCAATGTCTTGGAAAAGGCTTGATTTTCATGGAGACGTGAGATGTATCGGTGGAGAAGAGAGGAAATACCCAGAGGACTGGCATCGTGGGAAAAAGTGGCACTCAGAGGGGACGGACAACAACCAAGTGGAGAGGATTTTTAAAGATGGAGGACACGGGAGAAGAGGCGGTACGGGATAGGAGGAGTGGGGGGGGGTGGAGGGACATAGGATGGCGTGAGGACCGAGGCCGGTGGTTGGTTTGATCAGAGCCACGTGTGCGTCCAGCCACGTCTCTTCGCCGCTTCATGGATGTCGATGAAACGTTGGTTTCCCCTGCCGCCCGCTCCCTTCTGTCTTGGCCCAGGTAGGTGCGTACTGTCCCGAACTACTGAGTTTCCCGATGATGTTTCCTTTTTTCAGGCTGTTTGGATGTTATCTACAACAGAAGTTGCCATTTTGAAAGTTTCGTGCATGTTTAGCCTTGATATCTCTGCCATTCCAAGCTTAGGTACGGGACGATGGAAAGCTTGAAGGCGTTAGGCAAATATGACGTATGTCAGCCGTCCCGTTTTTGGAATGCACTGATCACTGATCGATAAAAGATTACCAACAAATATCCACAAAAAAAACCAAATAAAAATACATTAGGAGGACAGTCACCAGCTGCAGAATCGATACCTTCAGCATTATCTGTTGGATGTTGGATTGACGACTTAAATTGTGCTTGCCCAGTGCTTTTCCTTATGGATCCACCAATCCAATAACAGTGCATGAGATGAGCAAACACCATTTAGTTTGTTTTGACTTGGACAATCTAGTTTGGGAAGGCACATTTTTCTGACTTATACATACATTGTAATACCAAATAAGGTTATCAATGACTTGTGTTGAAAAGTAACACAAATATGTGTCGTCCAAGATGGATGTGTCCCGTAAGTTTTTTTTAGGACAAAAGTATTAAAACATGAGAAAACAGGCTTATCTGATAAAGATTGCGGGACTTCATTCAAAACAATGTTTTATCATCCTGCATCAAGAACTGGACAAAATGTGCCATCAACATCGAACTGCGTACCATTGGAAATGTTTCATTGCTGACGCCATTTTCAACGCTTTGACTTCCGATCTATAATGTTGCATCACTCAGTAAATTTAGATACTAACGTATGCTTCTTTTATATACACAAACCGATCTAATTAATCTGTCTAATGACAACACAGATACAGATTAAGTAAATTTGAGTTGTCATGTAATCAGTATCAGTAACATTTTTAAAGCTTTTTGATATCTCTGATACCTTAAAATCAATGCTGAAGATTTGTTTTTTTTCAGTTGAAGTTCACAAATGGCAACTATGTCCTCTTGATTTTCTGTTAAAACCTTATTTATTGAGATAGGATCAAATCAATAATGTTTGCAAAAACATCAGATATTTGATTAAATAAATTTTGATTAAAATAAAGATACAATAATTTTTCTCTCGTATAGCAGCTAGATGACACTCCCTCCTCTCACCCCTTCGATAAGATGTCACATTGTAAAGAGTATAGGAGCATAATAAACCGCTGACTAATCCCAGATGCTAAGGAGAGGAAGAGGATTTAGCTGCAGTCCCCCTGAATTCTTTACCATGTAATGGTTTTCATCACATAATACTATACAGAATGTAAAAAAAAAAAGAAAAAAAAAAAAAAAAAAAAGAAATGTTGACCCAGACTTCCCCAAAAGTAACAGACAAAAAACAAAGACAATATATTATACTCTCTTGGCCATTACATTCAGTGAATTTTCCCTTTAACTTTCAATGGTGACACTTGAGGAGTAAAAATGATCATATTTTGGGATGAAGATGTCCTTGAGAGAGAACTAATTTACAAGTGAGGATCATAATTATATGTTTTTTCTCCGGATGTTTTATAAGGTCCAGAGTGCTGGTCAAAAATGATTTTTATTGTAACCAGTAATCTGCTTAAAAATGTGTCCAGTTATTCTATTAAAGTGGATCTTGTCTATTGTACAAGTAATTTCATTTTTCTCTATACTTTCTGAGATCTGTTGTAATGCAGCTCCTTTTTTGTCAAGGATTGGCAGCTCCTCATCAGTTGTAACAAAGAAAAAAAATCTGTGGAATAATCATTATTACTACCTGAGTATGATTTCTGCTTGATACATCCAGTTTCTGGATAGGATTTAGTCTATATTCCTCATGATCTGAGTTTCAGCGCTAAAAAAATATCAGTAATTAGGGCTACGTGATTAATCAATATTTCTGTTTGTCAACCTCATGTACCACCCCCTTATGTATGTTAATGGAGCAGACAAAATATTAGGAAAACTTTCCAATATAATGTACAATACGACCACCCACTACAACCTCAGTAATAAACATAGAGTAGAATTATCACCTTTCTGACAATGTCAACAAAAACTGAAAAGGTATAAGCTTCGTAAAAGGAGAATTTATGGCAGAGTTGTTGTATTGGATTGCATTAGATTACACAAGTGTTCCTAATAAAGTGCTTGATGAGTGCAGTATATTATATTACAGTATATTATATTCTTGTTATTATAGTATTTATTCCAGTCATGTCACCCAGCCTGCTCAGAAATAGCAGGGACATCTTTTTTAAACCTGTTTTGCAGGACCAGGATCTAAAAGTGTCTGGACTGACAAATTTCAATAATATGGAGCATTAACACATTACGCACCAAGTCTTATAAAGGTTTCACATATATACATATACATATACATATAACAAAGGTTTCACTGGCCCATAGCAGTATCAGTTTTTTCAGTAGGGGTAATACAGGGCTTATACAAATAATATAGTTTATTCAACCCTTGGCCAGATGCTGAAATTTCTGGCCAAAATTTAAACCAAACTGAAAATTTAACATCTTGCAAAAAAAAAAAAAAAAAAAAAGAAAGAAATACAGCTAATCTTCCTATTCTAAAGAACTGATTCTCAGACTCTGTTTATGCCATTTCTGTTTTAGGTTTTCTTATATGAGGTGATGCATGAATCCTTGAGGAAGAATAGGGCAATCACTCTCCAGCAGGTTTATAGCTCAACAACTACTGTCAAGGTGTCTATGAGCCATGCACTGAAACATCCAGCAGCTCGGTAAGCAACTGTGGTTGGGTGCAACTGGGTGGATCCAGGTATGGATCCCTTTACGCAAATGACTGAAACAGACCAGCACTTGAGTATATAAAACTGAAAACAAGATCTACTGACAATGTCATCGTACTGCTCCATCATGTGGTTAAACCAGGGATTCAGCCTGAGGAACACGCTGCACCTCCACAACACAGGGCAGCCATGAACTCTGCACCGTCACCCTCTCTGTCCTCAGCCATGAGTGTAACTGTAAGCTGATAATATGTGATCAACTGCACTGTGGCACCTAGCATCCTGCTGCTTCACCACCTCAGTAAAACCTAGCTGGACTATTCAGTCTTTGTTATGAAAATGGCAGACGAGGGTTTCCGTGTCTGGACAGAGGACATCGAGCTCCAGCCAGCTGATTTTCCAACGTCATCACTAGCATCCCTCCATCTCATGGACGAGGCTGTGGTCATTAACGAGAACACCAACCATATGGGTGATAATCCTGAGCCCCACTCTGTATGTCCTCTGATGATGTCATCACCGCTCAACCAATCACAACAGCTGACAGACATGTCCATGGCTATAAGGCCTGAGCCTTCACCAGCAGATCAAGGTAAAATTAAAGATGCTATCTACAGCATTTTTACACATCAATACATAAATAATGATCTATTTGATAATAGCAACTGTGATCCATTTGAACAATCACAGCAAAGAAAGAAAGACTGATACACAATGTCATAACAAAAGATGTTGATTATTAGCTCCATTTGCACAAGCACCCTCTCTCTCTTTTATGTGTTGAGATTTCCCTCCTAATCAGTGCTGGCAGCTTATAATGTAAAATTCAGTGGGAATATGAGTTTTGATCAGGCCTATATCTAGAGTTAAGTCCACAACAAACCAAACCACTGCTACATTTCACGAGGCTTTAGACTTTCCTGTCTGTGAGGTCAAAGTAATTCACCTGATGCTGATTTCTTCTTTATGTCATCTGTGTCCGTTTTGTGGTTTTTACTGTTTTGCTGTGTGATCTAGAGAAAACTGATAGGCCCAAACAGTAAACATCACAGAAAATATACAGGCCACAACAGACTGTTGCTCTATTGGATCATGGTCCTATTTACAGGAAATACACCGGTCTCTCAAAATCAACGCTGCAATTATTGAAACAGTAGATGATAATCATGCATTTACAACAGAGTAGCAAAGTGAAGGGAGTTATTTTGGGCATCTGGGGTTTGGAAATAAAATGCCTGTTTCATTTTGAGCATAAAATGTTAGTTCACTGGCAGGTGGAGCACTTTTAAGGCTGGGCATGAAAAAAATAGGGGTGGGTGGAAAAAAAAAAGGTTCACACTGTTTCCCTTATATACAATTAATTGATTCAACATGTGAATCTGATGAATCAAGTAATTGTATATAAGCGGCCTCACCACCCTGATGAAGGCAAGATAGCGTTTGGAAAACGTTTGGTAAATAAAGCATTATGGTGTACTGGAGACGAGTTGTGCAATGTGTTTTTAATTTTGATGGACTTGAATGGAAACTCACACTGGTCTGCACCTCTGTGTTTATGTGTGTATATTCTCAAAGTAAAATTTAAAAAAACAAGACTTTGCAATAACAATTTAAAATGGGTAGACATTTTTTTGAAACTTTGCTACTCTGTATTCACTTTTGAAACTTTTAATTTAAAGGCTTAACTGACTCATCTTGGTTATGACCATGGACTTTCAGAGTAGCCCAAAGTTGTTAAAATTTCAAAACTTTACCAACTTGTCCAGGAAGCTTTATTTTAAAACATCATAACTGGACCTAATTTTGATTGATACATCTGGTTTGGGTCTGGTCACATGATTGTCAGTGCAGTATGCCTCTGAGCCCTACACGCTTTACCTTTGATGGCTTGAAATGTACTGCACTGTTGCATTTTACTTGGTTTAAAAGTGTCAGTGAAAAGTATGTATATGTAAATGCAAATCAATTCCTGATAAATTAACAATTATAATTGTTATATCAACTGTTAATTTGGCCCTGAAACAAAAGTCTTTTGGTAACCAATAAATCAAGCAAATTGAACAGTCAACCCTCAAAAATGAACTATTCTTAACTTATCTACCTTAACCCTATTATGCTTAATTTTCATGCCTGCAGTCCATAGTGGAGGATCTTAAAAGAATGAATGTGTGAATGTCTGAAATTCACACATTCATTCTTTACAGAACCAACTGACTTTTAGGGGCGTACACTGCACTCTTCAAGTCCAAAGCACTAAGGAAGCACAATTAACAAAATGTTAAGGGGTTTTTTTGTATGTTTTTTTTTAAGTTACAGTATTATAAAACCCTGGAATCCAAGAGAGATTTTCAGTTTCACCAACTCCCAGAGAAATGGTGGCAGCTGAGATCATGTGGTTTTAAGGGTTTGGTGAGATGAATGATTCACCTAGATTCAAGCTTTAGTAGAAGAAAACAATTTTACTACCAGGCAAGTTTTGACAGAGCTTCAATGTATGCAGGCAGCGGCTTAATGAGTTCACGCCCTTTCTAATTTTACAACAGCATACGTATGATTCCTCCAACATACAGCTCTGTCCGCAGCAGCAATTTAATGCATCTCCATGCATGCCATTACAAGTGTTGAAGGGATGATTTACATCAACTACTAACAGCACGCCTTGCTCTACTCACATGTATCAGCGTAGCCTCACACTGGTATACACAAACATTTCACACTTAAATGTAATGCTTTCAGAAAATGCCTGACAGACAGGCTCTCACCGTTCCCTGCTTCCCAAATGGCACATTAACACAAACATAGACAATAAACAAGCGCAGAGGTACATCAACCCAAGTCCTTGAGGCCGACATGGCATCTCGCTGCAGACAGCTGTTGTTTGTTAGGCGAGGCGAGGCGAGGCAAGGCGAGGTCGAGCACTAAGCAGTACTGAGTCTGGCCGAGTGTGCCTGAGCGTTGAGGAGTGCCAGTTCTGGTATTTTAGGCAGTCAGACAGTGTCACCTGTCAGCAGACTAGTCTGGACAGAGTCTCCCACATGGTGCAAGACTAAGCAACACAACGATATCTCTCTCTGGAGTCCTTGTCAGTGGGCCAGCAGTATGTGCGTAACACACACAAAAAGCAGATAGCCACATACAGCCTGGTCTGAACTGACATCGTGGGTAACACTGGGTCATTCTACGGTTGATGTTGCAGAGTTCTTGGAGCCGGAGATGGGCCAAAACGACAGCGAGGCTCAGTCTCACACTCTGACAGCGTTCCTGCAGGACCTTTCCTCGCCCGTTGATAACGATGATGTGTCTCCTGCCCTGAGAACCAACAACACCCAAGAAGGAGGTACTCTCTTTGTCTTGCTTGTTCAAAGTGCAACAGATCCTTTGAAGCATAATTAATCGGTTCTGCTCAAAATTAAGGTAAAGTGTACATCTGCTAATACTTGATGATTGTTAGCACAACCTGTTTTATTACCAGTAACCGTCAGCCCATTTACTGCCTCTCGTGTTTTGTAGTTTCGAAATGAGAGCTTCTTTGAGGGATTATTACTTGGAGGACGATCCTATTTTTCTTCCAGTTGTTGTAAGGTGGTTTGACAGGAGCTACACAATGAGTCCAATAAGGATATAAGGATGGAAACTATGATGGATTATCTCACTCTGCTGAGGTTTTTTTATACTGAACAAGAATGGATGACAAAAAACTGTTTCTTTGTGATGAAGAAAACGAATCCTGATACTTCTAACAATGCTGACTGTATCCAGATACACGGACATACACTGTCAGCATTAACTAAACAAAAAAAAAACCTTTCTAAAAGAATAACCTCAATTTAGACTCAGTTTCATCTTTATTGAAAATGGCACTATTGCAGACTTAACCTTATGTATTTTTGTCTTTTCTCTGATAATTGTTTCTATTTGGCTATTACCTCCGTGGTCAGAGCTTCAACCCAAGAACAACATAACCAAAGCTATGGCAGCATGTGACTTCAGCGCTGATGACAACCATTTGTCCGATGCAGAGTGGTACTGGGGCAACATCTCGAGGTATTGACTGTTTTCATCGGATATGTTGATAACTTGATATATTGTCTGGTTATAAGATTCATCAATTCTTCTTGTTTCATGCCTTAAATGTAAAAACCCAATCGACATTTGTGCTCACCAGTCACAAAGAGCTAGTTTCACTTTGTAATTTTTTTAGGCTTTTGTAGCTCACCTTCTCTCGTCTTTTTTTGCTTTTGAGTTGTTTTCCTCCTACATAAACTGATTGAAACCTCAATATACTTTGTGATTGTCCAGAGAGGAAGTAAATGAGATGATGAGAAACACCCCTGATGGCACATTCCTGGTCCGAGATGCTTCCAGTAGAGTTAAGGGGGAATATACTCTGACACTGAGGTAACTATGTGTGTAACTTATGAATACATATAATCACAGGTCAGTTATTTAGTGGTTTCTAAGTCTAACTTTAGTTTTTCGGGATGAAAGTCTAAATTTAGTTTTACTGGTTTCAGAGTGTAATATTATACATTTCCTGGTTTCAGTCTAATTTTAGTTGAATCAAGACAGACTAGTTTACAGATATAACGTTTTGTTGATTAGAGTTTGGCGGAGACTCCAGCAGTCAGCAACATAATACCCTGTCAGATTGGCTCCAACTTTTATCAATGCTATCAACACCATCTGTGTAGCGGCTTGCACTTCATACTTGCTTTATATGCGTAACTGTGACCCAAAGCTGTTTTTAGGCTTCATGTCTATTTTCTTCTGATTTACGGGCATTAGTCCATTCACTGCCGGACTAGACACCGATGGAGGACAGCAGCAACTGACCTGCTGCTTTCTCTCTGCAGCTGATGTAGACAAAGCACTTGAGAGATGACACTGTGTTGGTTGGCCTCCAGGTAGAGGTCTGCGCAGGGCTGAATTCAGGTGTTGAAAACAATGCATTTATATGTGCACTTAAGCTTAATAATAAAAGCCTCTCCTATTTTATCCCGCACTCATCCCACAAGCATGATGCTGACTGCCTGCTCTTGTCCACATAGGAGCACAACAATTAAGTTGCATTGCATGGCATTCTAATGCCATTTTAGGATCTTATGTTTACAAGTTAGTAGCCACCGCAATTTTCAGCTAGTCAAAATGTTTAACTCACAAAAGTGACATATAAAATTAAGATAAATTAATTAACATTAAATCTGTGGAATGTCATTTTAAATTTTTACATCCACACTATGTACAGAATAAACTGAAGCAAGAGAGAGAGAGAGAGAGGAGTACATTGGGACAGACTAAGTGAGGGAAAACATATGAAGAAAATATGAGATACATGATATGAGAAAATCTTTTTCAGATTCATATAAAGGCATTACTGCTGTATGTAAACAGAGGACTATCTAATTAGATATCCTTATTAAAAGCTTTACAGTAAAACAAACATAAGAGAAATGTTGATTTGTCTGATTAAAGAAATCCTTGCAAATGATACTGTACCTTCCATCTTAAAAGATGTGAAAAAGGCATAACGTGGGGCAATGAATAGAGGAGGACAGGAGAGATATAGATTGTCTTCTTGATGAAGCTTTACCTAAGCTCTATTCTTCCTGGTTTCGTATGGAAAAAAACCCTCTTACTTCTATTTGCTCCACTGCACTATATTGGATTGAGGGGACAGGTGGTTGAATAACAATTTCCTTCAAAATGCAGAAAGCACTGAGTGTATAGGGATGTCATAGAGAAAAAACATACTGAAAATGAGAACTGTCATCTGAATAGAAGTAGCTCAGACAATAAACTTAACTACTAAGAGCTTGGGGGTTAGTTACCAATGGTGGCAGCTCAAAATTTGCACTGGTACTATAAAGATGTGGAGGAGGAGGACATTTAATAATTTGGTTTTTTTACAGGCTTTCAATGGGAGTATTTTTGGCAGCTTTTTACAACAGTTATCCTATAATCTTTGCAGAAAAGATGGATCTAACAGACTGATAAAGATCTTCCATCATGAGGGGAAGTACGGCTTCTCTGAGCCACTGGGCTTCCCCTCTGTGGTGGACCTGATCCAGTATTACCAGAACAAGTCACTGGCCCAGTATAACTCTAAACTGGATACACGGTTACGCTACCCTATCTCCAAATACCAGCAGGTAGGTTGGCAAGGCTTCTGGCTGTGCATGAGTGCTTTCTTACAAATAATAATAACAATATTCAGGAAGAAGGAGATGTTGTTGCAGCTATGATTTGAATCCATCCATAAATAATGCTGACCTGCTGTACTTGTACACTTTTGATGACATTTTACATGGCTAAGGCTTGGTATCGTACTTTTTAAAAAAAATATCAGTGCCAATACGAACCCTGTGCTTCAGGACAGATAACAAAACCTTTCTTAACAAAAGAAGAAAAAGTTCTTAAAAGTTAAATGTTGTTTGACACAAGCAAGTCAAGAATTAGGCTTTATATTCTGAACAGTTTTCAATACTTACTACTACGGGCACATCTTGTTCAGGACCAAAATAAATTGAGGTTCGATACCAAGCCGTATACGGGAACGGATAAAATAAGTGAATAAATTAAATGCTTAGATGTCAACTTAATGCATCTAGTTTTTAACTGAAATGCTGTGCTTCAAAACAATGCATTCACAACACAGTTTTACCAAAATACAGTATGAAAACATGCATCCTTTTCATTTGTATTTACAGTAATAAAATTGTACTTTTAGTTCTGTTGGCCTGTATGAGTTGATAAGGATGTTTTTAATAGTCTAAAATCACAGTAATAGACTATTTTACATAAAGTGTAATCCTTTGGCATATTTTTGAATGTACGAATGCAAGTATAAAAAAAAATTGATTATAGGTGAGTAACTCTTAACACATTGATATAAAAATGTTTGTTTATAGAGTTACTACCCATTAGCTGCAATCTGTTATACAAACAACTCATTTGATTTATCAGCAGTAATTACATAGAAATGTAACAGTGTTTCTAACTGAAATTTATTGTGCCTGCCGTTGCACTAATTGTACTCTGAATGAAAACACCCACTGTAAAAGCCACTGGAAAAGCGATGACTTCCCCTCTTCCTCTCACGCTTCTGCTCTCTCTTGCTCGGAGTGTCTTATGTTTAACTATTCCTCTGCCCCCTTTAGTGATAATGGTCCATGTAATATATATTGTATATTTACCGTGTTGGAGGCGAGGCTCAGTGAGTTAGAAGTACGACTCTTCACCATGGAAACCCACTCATCAGAGAAATGATCTGAACAGCAAAATGAGCTGTTTTTGAACTGGGTTTTCTAATAGTTATGAACGTTTATTGTCACTCAGATTTTTGTGGATGTTTAATGAGAAAATAAACTTTGATAACATATATGCATTTTTACTATTTCAAGCCAAATTTTCAGACACTTTAAGTGGAAATAACCTGACAAAACCTTCTGCAATATTAGTTAAGATAAAAAAATATGCCATATGAACACTGGACTTCTGGATTCTTCTGAATAGCTTTTACGTTCTTGTCTGTGCAGCAGCAGGTTGTGATGGAAGTTAACACTGATGCAGTTGGAGAACAGCTGAGGACATTTCAGGATCAATACAAAGAGAAGAGCAAAGAGTACGACCATCTGTATGAAGAGTTTAACCAAACGTCACAGGTACAGCAGCATCCCAAACATTGAGAGACTTTTTTACCAAGAAAATCTGTGGTCTTCTACAATATGATTTTATTGGGTAAGAGCAATATGGCTTTACCCAACATCATTAAGCAACTTCTTCACATCCAGTTCACAAAGTTTTTTAATGTGCTGTTCTAACTTTGAGCGTCTAGTAGCTATTTCCTAACACAAGAAGTAATGCATTTTACATTTCTAGTTAATTAGTTACTAACGCAATGACCTTATGATTTTGTCTATCCCCTATCTGGAAAATAGGTTCAAAACTTTGTAATACTGAATGTTATAATATGGAATTTTAAAGCATATTTTATGACTGCCTATACTACTGTTTAAAAGCATTGGCTGTGAAGCCTTAAATGTAAAAGTAAGACTGTTTCCTCTCCTTCACAGGAAATGCAGACCAAACGGACAGCCATCGAGGCTTTCAGTGAAATTATTCGGATCTTCGAGGAGCAGTGTGAAACCCAAGAACGCTACAGCAAGGAATACATCGACATGTTTCTCACATTAGACAGCAGTACAGAGACTGACAAGTATGCTTCCAAATACCTACACTGTTTACAATTGAGATACTTTTGATGTGTTTCATTTTACTTACTTTGATACAATGAAAACTACTCAGTGCTGGCCACGCCCGTTCAACATGTTCACAGCAGCTGAGCAAATTTAGAATTGTTTACTGTTGTTCCTTCTCCTCCTCCTCTCCTCCCTACTCCCAGGATTCAAAACAACTCTGATGAGCTGCAGTCAAGTGTGGAAGAGATCCACAACAGCAAGAAGAAGTTGGAGGAAGAGCTGAAAAGGAAGGTGCTAGCTCATATGGAGGTTGACAGGAAAATGAACAGCCTGAAGCCCGACCTTGTGCAGCTCAGGAAGATCAGAGATCAATACCTGCTGTAAGTTCAAACCTTCAGCAGTACTCTTTAAGAGAAACCTTTGTGGTTTTGGATATTTGAGGTAAAGTGTTTTCCATACAGATTATATAAAGTGATATAAATCTTTATCTATTTTAAAATTAAAAATAAATAAAGCAGGACTACATACCAGGTGACGGGTGCAAACCATAGTGCAAATCTGATGTGCTAATAAGACTTTTGTTAATAAGCTAACAAGCTCACATGAGATGAAATTCATTCTGACGTTCAGTTCAAAAACGCTTATCACTTACATCAATGACACAGCTGAGTCGTAAACATAGAAAAAAAAAACAATCAGCTGTTCTCATCCATGATGCCACAGCTGTGAATGTCCAGTATGCTCAGCTTGATCATGAGCCTGATGGAAAGAGAGCTAAACTTCCTGCTTGTCCCTGTTGTGCCTTCAGCAAATGTTAATATGCAGATGTGTTCTCTTCGGGTTTCGCCCATAGACTGGTTTGTGGACTCCCATTTTGAAGCCTCAAGTTTGGCATTTTGACGGTCACCATCTTGGATTTTTGGAGGCAGAAGTGATGAGAAGTGACCATATTTGGACAAGAGGGTGGAGCTGACCCTAATGCCAGCTGCTAGCTTGGTTAGCATGGTGCAATTGCAGTCTATGGTTAACTGTGATCATGCTAATGCTAATTTTCGCTAGCCAAAAACAGGCTTAAAACCATTAAAACAAAAATGTACTTACCGGAAAAACTGAACATCCAACTCCTGAGAGGGTCTTTTAGTACAACCAAACAAGACTTTTTAGGCCACCAAAATGTTACAATTAACTTTCATGAGCTGAAAACACACTGAAATAGCGACAGCTAAACCTATGCTTTGTGAATCTGGGGTTACACCATGTTGGTAGAGACTTAATTAGACTCAATCACAACATAGCCACGTCCTAAAACATACCCTGCTTTATCATCAAATTTAAATGAAATGGGACCAGAATTTACAAAATGAACATCATGATGTATTGAAGAAGACTTGAAACTAATGATTGAGACCATAAACTCATTGGGAAACTGTTTACTGAGGTAATAAATCAAGTGAGAAGAAGAGTCATTTTCTCATAGACTTCCATACAAAAGGACTTGTTTTTGGAGCCAGTGGAGTCGCCCCCTGCTGGCCATTTGAGAGAATGCAGGTTTAAGGCACTTCTGCATTGGCCTCACTTTTCAGACCTGAAACTACCCACTTGGTTTTGCCAGGTAGTGTTTTTACCTGGATGAGTTCTGTAACTTTTCAACAAATAAAGCAAAACTGAAGGTCTAATAGCATGATGACAGAATGACGATGTTACTATAATGGATCAACATCTCTTTAGAAAAAAAAAAAAAAGTTCAATTCAGCTATTTGACTTAAGTGTGTTGTTGCATTGTATTATTCGACCACTACATATTCAAAACAGCGCCCCACTTCACTAGACATAGATTTCAAATGTTTTCTGTCAAGCTCTTCTATCTTGTTAGTAAAGCCTTTTGTGTCCTCTCTGAAAATTTCAGCATGATAGCCAGTTTTATTGAAAGTGAGAATTGACTTTGGCCAACTTAAAGCATGTTCTACTAAATCTGCAGCAGTGCACTAACACTATCTTGTCCATGTCACAGCTGGCTCACTCAGCAAGGAACCAGGCAGAGTGAGATTAATGACTGGCTCAGTATCAGGAATGAAGAAGAAGAGTGAGTATTATCGTTTATCCAGGTCAACTGAATTTTTTCATTAAAATAGAGAAGTGCAGAAAGTACAGGAATGTCACTTTTGGAAATTTAATCTCAGGTGCATCAAGTATGAAACATGCTTTGTATATCGGCAGGTAAAGAGCAGTTCATGAAATATATCTGCAGAGACATGAGATAAGGGATATTTAAATATGTGCACTGAACATGGAGCATTTTATGCTTTACAATGTTTCTTTTAGCTAATCTAACACAACCATCTTCCCAACTTCCCTTAGCCCATACACCCTGGCAGATGATACCCACCTGGAGGAGAGGAGCTGGTTTGTTGGAGGAATGAGACGGAAGGAGGCAGAAGAGCTGCTGAGGGGGAGGAGAGACGGCACCTTTCTCATCAGAGACAGTCAAACTCAGAGAGGCTCGTTTGCCTGCTCTGTTGTGTGAGTACCTTTAGATTTGTTTCTTTTAGGCATTTAAAAAAAAAGAAAAAAAAAAAAGGTACAATTCATAACATTTTAACTTAGATAAATGCCGATTTACCTATCCTAATTGATCACATGATCGTTGACATAATCTATGTGCAATGAAATCTTCAACATTCATTTAATTACCTTTTGCTGTATTAGGGCTTTGAATGTGACGTTGTCTGAATCACAGGTTTTTATCCAAATGGTCAAAGTGCCATGAAAGCACATATTTTTAGCACATGTGGGTGCGATACAAATTAAAGCCATAACCTTTACTGTGTTGGACCTAGGTGTCAAAACTAGAGATGGGCATGATTAATCGATGATCAGTGATTGATCGTTAAGAATTTTTTTGATCACGTGGAATTAAATCGATTTAACGTTCGTATCAAATTATGTTATGTATGTATGTATGTGTCTTGAAGTTGCAATGAATTTCACTACATGCTGCAACCAGCCAGGGGTGCAATTTAAATTCAAGAGGGAAAATGAATACTCAGTTGCCGGCGGGCTGCCGTAGAAATTAGACGAAAGTAAACATGAAGAGAGCAAGGCAAAGTTTGGTGTGGGACCATTTCGAGCTAAAAAACAACAAAGCTCATTGTAAACATTGCAATGCCATGTATACCTACAACACAACAACGACCCCAATGATGTATCACTTGAACAACATACACCCGACACTGGTTAATGAATCCTCCTCCTCCTCTCAACCTACCATCACCTCAGTGTTAGCACAGAGGACTGCAATGCACAGCGGGCAATACCTCTGCATCCCCGCAACGTCGGGTTGTGGATGTTTTCAGCTGCTAGACTAATTAGCTGTCGCCAGGATGTGTTAGCATCTCACTCCTGAGCACGCTGACATGCTCATCTTCCTCAACAAGAATCCGTAGGCTGTAGTAACTTTATTCTCTCGGCTGCGTGCCTTTTGGATTTATTCAAGTTACATTGAGGTAAAAATTGTCAGCACTAGATAATATTACATTTTTTAATTTACATATTATCGTTTGATATGATTTATGATTTTTTGGAATTGTGTCTAATAATTGTGTTTACCACGAGCGCCATAGCTTTGGCTTGTTAATTTGCGAGGTTTGGCTCAGAGCCTCGGGCTCCGCTGCCTTTACGAGCGCGACACATATCCTTTTTGTTTTGTTTTCTGTTTAACAGCTTAACTGCCTTGTATAAGAGGACTGGTGTTGGTCTATAATTTCTTCTTGGAATAGAGATTTCATTGAGGAAAAACATGCTTTCTTTTGTATTTTCTGCCATAGTCATTTTTAATACATATAAAAAAATATAAATCGATAATTGATTGCTAATTTTCCAAATGATCGATTAAGGAAATTTCTTAAAATGCCCATCCCTAGTCCAAACGACCGTAAACATGCCCAAATTATTATGATTATTATACATTTTGTTTAAAATGGTAATTGTGCGCAGAAAGTGACAGGTTTCCTCTTGTGCAGTGTGGACGGCGATGTGAAGCACTGTGTGATCTACAGGACAGCCACAGGGTATGGTTTTGCTGAGCCCTACAACCTGTACTCCTCACTGAGAGAGCTGGTCCTCCACTATCGACACACATCCCTAATCCAACACAACCAGCAGCTGAATGTAACCCTGGCCTGGCCTGCTCTCAGCCAGCAGCCCAGCTGAGAAAACACCAGCACGCCACCCTGATGGCACTTTCCCAAAGTTTCACTGTATTCGCAATGAGGATGCACCCGTATGGACACTGTTATCAAGCTCGAACAGAGTACTGGTTAGTGTCGTCACCATACAAGAATTTTTGTAACAATTTCAGTGATTACATTTGGGTAACTAAAATCCTACATTCGTATGATGTCACAGCAAACAAAAAAGCATTATGGAGCAAAAGTCACTGAAATGCTTAGCTGAGTTATTTTAAACAGATTTTAACCAGCTTTTCCACAGCAGTTTTATGGATGATTAGGTCGCTGTCATTGTCTGAAATGCTGTGGATTGTTCAATTTTGTTGCCATGTTCTTAGCTGCCAGTCTGCAGCTTTGTTCTTATATAATTTCCTTTTTAAAGCTATTATTCCTAATATTAAAGATCCCATTTACTTTCCATCTGCACATGCAGCTTGCAAAACACAATTGGGATTAAATACTTAGTGTTAAAAGAATTCAAAAGTGAACTGAATCTTTTGCAGCTGTACTGAGGTAGTACTGAAATTTTGCCTCATTATGACAACACTAATTCTGTTACCAGTGAGTTTCCCAAACCTATGAATATGAAAGTTGCAACAATCTTAACAGTGCATCGATTTGCTATGACAAAATCAGGGCAACACAGGATAGTTGTATCTAACTGGATACTGATAATAACTTGATTGCTTTTATAATAACAAACAAAGCAGAGAAATGTCAGTACAGTTTACTGTGGAGTTATCCACTAATCCAGACTGTAACTGTTTCTGCACAACTTTCTGAGTTTCTTCTAAAAGGCAAGCACAAGAAATCATAAATACTTTAAGAGTAGCTTCACCCAGTCTAATAATACAACAGCATTGTACTGTGGCACTAAAGCACCATTTCACATCACAGCTAGGTGTGGTCACAACCTATAGAGGCCAGTCCAGCTATGTTTTCACTCCTTCCAAAATCTAGTAGAGACTTACACTTTAATACATTTTCAAAGTCTTTGTCTCAAGATTTGGCCACTCTTGCCTTTTACCTCAAACATTTGTAAAATATTTTTGTCCAACAACCCAGACAGTACTCAGCAAGTACCCAGTGCTCTGAGCCAAGGTCACTTTTTCAGCTTTGAAAAAGTGAATTTGTTGCATCAATTTACAGAATATATTACAAATCCATATAAATATGTGCAACAGTGTTTATAGTGCTTCTGGGAAACTGAGCTTGGGATGGGACTCTGCACTACCCAGCACATGTGCATTATGGGTAACGTAGTAACTGAATAGACACACCAGCACTTTATCCAAAACAAGAAAATCCAAACACACACAGACAGAGATTTCTTAGAAAGCATACCTGATTTCACATGATGTTTCTGGTTAGAAAAAAAGTTAAACATTCTTATGTCAGTGATTATGAATATAATTTAATTTCCTTACAGACATCTGTAAATATGATAGTTTTTACAATAGGATTTTCACAGGAATTAAAGCACTTGAGGGTAATGAACCTCATTTAATTCTTCACCCTGCATGTTTCCACATATTTTCAGACTATTAGAAGAAAGACAATGTAAAGCTTGTATCACTTCATGGATTCTACTTCTGGGGTGTATTTAAGCTCTTATGTGTAGATTTTTTATAGCACCTTTCAAATTATTCTGAGTACAATTTTTGTTGTAGAAAAATGGGACAATCATGGTAAAGTTTGTGTAGTCTGTGTTACTTTGAGCTCATCCAGAAACACAAAGTGTTAGCAAATATGAGGCACAATCAACTACTGAAAGCATTTCTGTGTGCTGTATACATCGCAAATAGTTGGAATATTAATCCTAAAAAAGAACATTTTCTTACTTTTTATGCAAGGTATCAATCTGGTTCAGATAGTCTTTGATGAATCAGACTATATTTGTTTTTTTTCTTCTGATTTCTCGATGGTTTTGTGAGGACTTGGGGTTGCAGTAAATGATCCAGGAGCTTTGATAGGACTTTTGGAGCCTGAAGTATATAGATAATATACAGGTCTTTCAGATCTCCGGTTCTGATTGAAAAGTGCCTTTAAGTGCTTCTGTTGTAGCCATCATATTTGTGTTTGTATTAAGGTGTGTTAAAGAGCCCCTCCAGTGAAAATCAAGTTTTTAACCTTGTTAACATATCCATGTGGTGTTTTTCTAATGTTACAAGACATATCAGCAGCGAAATAAGCAGTCAACGCTATGGCTGAGCATTTCTGCTTTGAAACTGAACTGCAGCGTACCAAGGACAGTCTAAAAAAAAAAAAAAAAAAACAGAGTCTGTCAAGGCAGGATTTCATAAGTCACAAATCTAAGGAACCAATCATGTATAATTAAAGATAAATTTTATGCAGAGTCTACCTCCTCGGGTTTTCCCTGAGAGCTGATTCCAATCTGCACGGAGGACTAGCAACCTGTCAAAAAAGCCGAATCCGGCATATTGCTGTTAGTAAAGTTTCCGTGCGGAGAAAAACACAACAGTTCCTCATCTCCCAATGAATGCTCAGTCTCAGTCGGATAAAATCCATTTTGTTATCCAGTGAGCAAATATTGACCAGAGAGAGTGATGGAATAGCTGGCCTGGTTGCGTTAGCTTTTAGATTGGCTAACAGACCAGCATGCTTACTCCTCTTCTGCTTCCATGCACACCGCTTCCTCTTGCCTCTGAGCCGTTGTAGTCTGCTACGTCAGTCCGCTGCCACAGAGCCTCAGGAGCTGCAGTCTGCTGAGTGCTGCTCTAAGCTTTGGTGGAAGTTAGGCAGGCGAGTTGTTGATAATGTTCAAATGTTTGGCTTGGCTGTACCTTCTTGGCCTACTTGGACCCGTCGTGTTATCTGCAAAATCACGTTAAGAGACGAGTCCCTAACACTCTTTATGCCATAACCAGGAGCCAGAGAAGCTGCTGCACTGCTGCGTGCGGCTATGAACATATTTGCATATTCATAGATTCTGGAATTTTTAATGAGGGAGAAGGAGTAGATGTCATTTTAAGGATTTTAAAGTGGTAGTTATACTTTTTTACAGAAAAACCATATCAGACACATTATTGTTCCGATTATTTTTATGTCTTAATTCATGTCTGGAGGGGATCTTTAAGACAGAAAAACGAAGGGAATTTTCACATTGTGTCATTTGTGTGAATTGGACCACTGGACAGTTAGTGCAGGCGGTGTTGTTTCCCAAACAGTCAATTTAACAAATATCCAAATGTTAGCAGTTTATGAAGAAGATTCCCCAGATAAGTTGAAATGCGTCCTGTCTGAACAGAACTTTAGACTCAGGACTGATGTCTTGTCCCCTACATTAGCACAATGGGTACAGACAACATACAAGGCTACCATAAATTGAGAACCCTTATGGAGAGTATTATTATTGAAGCATAACTGTTTTCTTCATTGTATTTTATTTCATTTATTTCATTATTTTATAAAAGTAGGTTTCACAGAGTTTATTTACCCTGGCAGCTGCCACCATGAATTTACATCACAGAAATGAAACTTTACCAATGATTTTGGCCAAAATACCAGCTGTATTTACATAAAGTTTTGAACAGAAAATAAGAAAAACAAAAGTTTCACCGGGAAACTAAATAAAATACATCGAGTGTTGTGTATCAAAATTATATGTAGTATTCAAAAGTATACATACAGTATATTTCGCAACGATAATTTTGCAAGCATGTTAGTTAGCTTTGCTAGTTAGTAAACTACAACCTAACAAGGTGAGATTCCAGTCATTGTGGACCAAACACAGATTATTACCATAGAATGTAATGAAATGATTATATACCTTGGGATTCATTTGTTTCTAATATGTTTGTTGGTATCTGTGAAATAATAAGTTTTAGTAAACAGTAGCAGAACATACCGAGGATGAAATTTATTTTTTTCTTAAGTGTGAGGCATAATCAGAATGATGGTCTATAATGATGAATCTCATTTTTGAATCAAAATGTGTTTACATTTCAGACCTATCCAGGGCTAGCAGGTTTTCTCAACAGGGAGTCTCTTTGATTGTGTGTTTTGTGAGTGGAGATGAACTGGTGCTTGTGAATTATAGTGAATCATTCAAACTATTTTTATAGAAAAAACTACAGCAGTCATTAAGTGTAGCATTGTCAATTATGCTGTGTTTCCACTACATGGAACCGGCTCGGCTTGACTTGACTCTACTCGCTCTTGGTACCAGGTACTTTTCTGGATTTCGTTTTCCACTGCAAATAGTACTCCAATGTAGCCTGTTGTCACGGCAGCTACATCATAGGAAATCCTACATCAGGTGTCCTGTGTCATGCAAATGATTCTAGTGACAATTCTCTCTGACCAATCAATGGTCTGCAGTGTTTTCACGTCAGCTTTTAGTATCACTTGGAACCTTGACAGAGGTGATACCAGAATAAGTACCATGTACCAAGTACTATCCACAACTTTTGCCTGTGGAAAACCAAAAAAGAACAGTTCCAAGCCAGTAAAGTCGAGTTGAGTCGTACCATGCGGTGGAAAAGTGGCTTAAGGGTAGTCAAATACTGTCAAACATATATGAGTAACTGCAACTGATTTTACTTTTTTGTCACTAGTTTAATTGCAATGTATATATATATATATATATATATATATATATATATATATATATATATATATATATATATACACATACATATATATTCTCTCTATCTTTAAGTTTCTTTTTTGTTTCCAAAAACTACTTATCTATTTAGTATCAAATGCCAATTTTCTGCCGGCTTGAAGGTGGATGCTTAGAGTGGGTAGTTTACCAGCCACCTTTCAAGGCTACAGAGAGTAAGTCCATTTTGAGTGAAATATCACGTTAAATGCACTTCCCTCTTAGCAATTTTTAGTGAAACAGGTTGTGCTTGTTGCTCATTGTGTACACTTCAGGGCACAAAATTAGCACCAGCCACCAGCCAAATGCAAGTGGCTGATAGATTTGCTTCACTCACCAGCCAAAATGGTTGGTTAAATTTGAACATTCACTAGTCATTTGGCTGGTGGACAAAAAAGTTAATTTTGCACCCTGGTACACTTGAAGTTGTTCAGTTTTGTTATGTTTATTGCCATGAAGGGAGTTGGAAAGTTTGTTTCCAATTCCTACTTTGTAGTAGTGAAACTGTGTAAATGTTTGTTGATTTTGTCATGCCATCACTGTGCAAAAGTTTAACCAGGAATTATATGAATTACAAAATATAATATGGACATACACCGGGCACTGTTTTGAAACTGGTCCAGGTAATTTAAATTTACCACCACAAGATATAAATGTATGTTCTGTTAGACGTAATCTGAGAAATTTTTTATTTTTTTGCTTTGTCGCCATCATTGGTGCTAAGCACTCAGTGCTGTAGTTTTCCTCAAATGCACTTCACTGAGTTGATCGGTCAAACGGTACCACAGTGGTACTGTGATGTCCTCTTTAGCACAGCAAATGGAAAAACTTTCATGTTGGTTGTGGTCAAGTGTGGTCAGTCGTGCTAATGACCACATGCTGCTGTGACGTTGTCTTGCAATCTTCTAATAAGTGCTATATTGCACAGTTTGTGCACAGAGCGTGCCACAACCACTAGATGGCAGTGCAATGAAGACTTAAAACCTGAGTGTAATTATTCTTTAAATCTAGAATGAAAATCTGAAATTTTTGTCAGTTGCTCATACAGTTTTTTAATACTCAGTGCTAATGGACAAACAGTACTACACTCCTGTGTGTAGGACTTAGGACAGTGCGGTCTAGTAGGAAATAGAGGGGATACTGTGTGACACATACTCTCCTCAGACTGTTGCGTGTTCATCTTTGTTAGCCTCTTTGTGTCTGGTCTTACATGATGTTTATTATTGAAATTCCTTTATCTTACAGTGATTTGTTATACAGTAAACATTGATGGATGCATCTAAAAGACTTAAATTACATAAGGCTTGTTGAGTTTCTAGGATGCATAGTCTGTCCCTGTTATTATTGTATCCTTTTTTGGGGGGGGGGGGGGGGGGGGGGGGGGTTGGGGTTTGCGTGTGTGTGCAATGAATAGATGATAATTTGAAACACACATTTATTTAATATTGTGAATTTTAAAAAGGAAACGTTGCATATCCCAGTTCATTTTGTAGCCAGCATATTTACCTGCACATCACAGACTACACCACTGCTCTGTGAGGTTTAGATTTAGAGCATAGCATTTGCACATAAGTATCTCATTTGAGGTGGAGATACTATGACCGTCTTCATGCACATCCAACCTGTTACTGAAGCAGGTGGAAATGTGGTGGTGCTAAATATGGATAAGTTGCTGATGAGATTGATATGTTGTAGCACTGATAACGCACTAATATGAATTTTGAAAAAGTATTTGTTTCTGGGTGGCATTTTTATTGAGTATTTAGTTCTGTAAAGTAGAGAACTTTGTATTTTTTTAAAACTGTATGTACACAATTTGGTCTCTTTTCTGTTATCACTCTCTTTTTGTAACTTTAATGTTTCATCACTGTGCAAACAAAAACAAAATAGTTCTCAGAAATTGTGAAAATGCATTTCAAAATGATTACTACTGTGTACAAAAACAATTGGTGTCTCATATCTTATAACTGTCTCATATATGAAATGTGTGTCATGATCATCTTTCAGCTGCAAGTTTTTCAAATAATGAATAGCGTGTTTTGGCAAGAAGCTTGGTGCAAAAATTTGGTTCGGCATTTTGAAGAAGTCATATTGGGAGGTTCTCTGTCCAATTCCTCATGACCCCTGATTTAATAACCATTACCATCATTACCTGTTGTGCTGTTTTGTAGTTTTCTACAAATATTTATCTAGATCTATCCAGATATATAGATCTATTTATTAGGGTGACTAGGTATTCAATCCATCTAGGTAAGCTATGTAGGTAGATTGCTAAAGTTTCAACATCATGAATGCCATGTTCATGACAAAATGAAAGAAAAAATTATATTGATGACACTCAATTATTTGAATTTGTTTCATCTGTTTCTGAGCTCCAGCCAAGGAGGTTTAAAGTCAACAAGCTTAATTCTTCCCTCGGAGCAATAGCTATTTTGTGCTAGATGCAACGAATTTGTGGCACAGAAGATTAGATCAGTCTAACCGGTATCTGGTGTAGAAATTGGCTTCAAACAAATTAGCACCAGTTAGAACCCTTAGGAAGGATTTTCTAATTGACTGTCTGGTTAACCAAGTCCACTTACTTGGGTTGATTGAAGGGCTTAATATTGCAAGACGCAGGAATGACTGAATGAGAGAAAGGATGTGTTTATTTTAAAAGAAGATAGCTTTGTTTGTAAGGTTCTGTGGTGTAATGTAACAGTGATGGTTTTAGTGGTAGTGACGCTGGTTTGATTCCTAGAAGGGGAATGTATTTTATGCACAGTTCATTATGTTCATATTGGACGATTCTGCAGGACAAGTCCGATATGATCGTCCAATGTAAATGTTCAGTGGTAATGCAGGAAGTTGTATAGAGAGGTCCAAGGGTGATAGTGTGAAAGCTAGGGCAGTGGATGGCCATGTAATGTGTTTGACTGATCTGTTATTGGAGACCATCAATCATTTTTTGTAAATTTAAACATGACAACAATCTTTCCCCAACCTTAACCAAATAGTTTTAGCTGGCTAAACTTAATTGTACTGGAATTGCCTTGCATGGATATTGTAAAAAATAATGAAAAACCATTTGCATTACTAAATGTTTAAAAAAATTGCATTGAACACAGTTTTGAACACAACCATTGTACAGGCTTTTGCGAATTGTTCAAGATCAGTGTTCAGTGTGACAACAGGGTTATGTTATTATAAAGAGATGGTAGATATTTAGGTATGAGGTTAGATACAGTTAAATTCAGGGACTGGGTATGTAGATATAGAAGGTAGAGATACTGTAGGTTTGGTGAGAAGAGATGGCCAAGTGTAAGTTTAGGGAAGGTTATGTCTTGTATTGGTTTGGTGTGGTTATGTATGGGGTTAAGAGGAAAGAGGTAGATGATTGGCTACCATTCAAAGGATTAACTAACTCCATCAACTTTCTTCTATGCCAAGATGGTATCTAGCAGTCACATTTGCTGAACAGAACCACGGTCTTCTTAAAGGAACACTGCAAAATTTTTTTTTTTTTTTTTTTTTTAAATCTCACTATCAACATTTTACTACAACAAATGTTTGAAATCCAGGGACTTGTTATATTTAGAAGAGTTTTGTTTCACCTTGAGCTGTGCATATGATCAAATACCTCTACTTGTCACTGCATCACATTCAACAAAGTTAAACATGTTAGTGTTTCTGTAACTTTGGCTTTTATTTTTTCCACTGTAGCTGTAAGGACTTGTCTTTCTGCTTTGATCAAAAGCATTTAGCTGCAGTTAGTTAATAGCCTATTGTTGTGAGAAAATACTTTCATTGTAAATGTTTGTTTACTGCATCAATTATGCAGTGACATTGTGCTTTTTGTCCTTAATTGGATGTTGGAGTAGCCTGTATTTCTTTTAGGAGTAATATCTGAAGAAATCTGATAGTTTAAAACCTTTTTTGTTGGTGTAAAACCCTTCTTTCCTACTTCAGAACATCATTGTTCATGTATGCACTTTCAGATCCCCAAATAAAGTTGAGATGATAATCAGTTGTCGTGACTATTTATTGATAAACTGATTTTTGCAATCCTTTTTCATTGAGGCAGTGTTCAATTAAGTCATAGTTTAATGGTTTGATAACTTTGTAGGAGCACGATAATAGCTGTTCTTTCAATTTTTTAAATGCAAAGAGTGAAAAAATTGTGTTACACAGCGTATTTGTGATCAACAGTAAATCTTTTTTCCATTAATCGACAAAAAACAAATGAACACAAAAGGGCTATAAAACCTCTGTTAATTTTTTAATGATCTACCAGCTGCTTCCTTTTTCCTCTTCCTTGTTTTGCAGGTGTAGTAGACCTTGATCACTCTCTGCAAGCTTTTGATTTAAAGTAATGTAGAATTACTAGAAGAATACTTAAGACCAGGCCAGAAAATGCAGGCTTGATCATCAAATACCACAGTCTTGCATTAATACAGTTTAGTGTCCCAAGGTGTCCACAAAACACACTCTTTTTTCACTGAAACACCATTAACACCCTTACGGCCGCAACTAACGATTATTTTCATTATCGATTAATCTGTCTTAATTTTTCGATTAATCGATTAGACGTTTAGTCTATGAAATGTCCAAAAATGTTGATTAATGTTTCCCAAAGCACAAGGTAACATACTCAAATGTCTTCTTTTGTCCTGACCAACAGTCCATAACCCAAAGAATTAGTTTACTATCATAGAAGACCAAATAAATCAGAAAATATTCACATTTGAGAAGCTGGAATGTGAGAATTTGGTCATTTTTCCTTAAAAAATACTCAAAACGATTGAACTGATTCTGAAAACAGTTGGCAATCAATTTTATGACAATCAAATAATTGATTAATCAACTAATCGTTGCAGCTCTAAATACCATATACCATATCAATACCATATCACACATCAATTCTATAAAGATCGAAAACACCTTATACCACATTAAACATATAGTGGCTTTACAAGCAATCGTTTAGTGCACACATAATACATTTACTATCTAGGATAAGGCTTTATCCTAGATGTGAGAAACCTGGATATGCTACCTGGAGTACGCCAATAGAAACACATGTAAACACACTCTCCAGGTTTCTGAACTTTCTTTGTGGGTACAGAAAATAGAGGCTGAGATGGTGAGAAATCAAGACACAACTGCACACAGATGATTAGAAACCTGGACACTGTTAGATTCATGTATAAAGAGATATGAATAACCAGGTTTCTCATGTTCCATATAACATCTTACCCAACCATGTTAGATGTGCTCCAACACTATCATCTTTTAAAACTAAACTTAAAACGTTCCTTTTTAGCTGCGTTTTTAAATGGTCTAGGTCAGTAGTTCTCAAAGTGGGGTCCAGGAGTCCTTGAGGCCATTCCAGGGGTCCCCAGCAACTATGAGAATAATTTCTTTTCACTATAATCAATCCATAAGTAACACAATGACAGAATGTATGACTATTTTGGTCACAGGTTTCATATGCTTTCTGTAATAAAACATCTAAAGTCAAAAATCAGATGTGAAAAAGTTTGAGAACCACTGGTCTAGGTTGCTGGTCTTAATTATTATTTTATTTTATTCTGACTTTAATGGTTTTTAACTCACGTCATGTCTTGTTATTTATGTATTTGTTTTAACTGTGTTTACTCTTGTCTGATGTTGTATTTTTACAATATCTACATAGTTTGAGTGGCTGCAACTTCAGTGGTGGATCACGCTCTGTGAAGCACATTGTGTTTCCACCTGGAATGAAATGTGCTATTTAAATAAAGTTTTGCTTGCTTGCTAGTGATGTCTGAATGGTTAAATCGTCTTTTTAATACATAAATTACATGTTTCACAAATCTAAAAATGGGTTTTAAACAGCGTTAAGGCTTTTAGTAAGATGTCCAAAGCCTTTCCATAAGTATGAGTGCATATGCTGAGAAGTGGTCGTTCAACACAGTCATAGCTTCAGCATCGTCCACTAAAGCTACAGTGCAACTACAAGATACAACCACATAAAGTGCTGTTTATAAAGTGTCACTTATAAAGTGTAACGTAGAGATGAAGGTATAATGTACACGACAACCATAAATAATCCAATATTCTTAATATCACTTCCCAAACTGTATCACACAGCAGAGTTAATGGAAAATGAGTCTTACCTTTAGAAGAGCTTCTGTTGAACAGTTTTGTATGCAAACTGTACAACTATGACGTCACCGAAGTGCCTCGAACTTATTGGCTGGTCAGAATCCGTTTAAAAACCGTTAACCGTTGATTTTAAACTGTGGTTGTTGAAATTTTGAAGTCCACAACTGCGCCTCATAATTCAGGAATACTTCAGTTGATAGCCAAGCTGACACTAAGCCACCAATCACCATTAATTGTTTTAGTAGTCGTCGTAGCTTCTCTCTGGCCATTCCTGTCTGTATGGGGCCGCTGCTGTCCAGGTTCCTTCGCTTGTTGTCCTGTCCCGCCGGTGTTATACTGTACTGTACTGTGGTGACCTATCGGATTCTGTTACCTGCAGTGTTGGAAAAAGTACAAAGTATCAATACCACGATGTAAAATTCTTTCTTTCTTCTTTAATTAAGTAAAGGATCTGACTACTTCTTCAAACACTGCAGGTCACAGAATCTGATGGGTCACGAAATACGGTGTAACACCGGTGGCGGTGGAGCTGACTTTACCCGCCGTTGAGCAAGTGCAAGTGTAGCCGCTTTCTTGAACACAGTTGCTTGTTTTCGGGCTCCAAAAAGTTGCTCCCTGTCCCAGAGTTTTCAACGATAAAGTAAACGTGAAACCTCCGGGCTATTTTTCATGTCCAGGTAGCTCTGGTGTAGGACCGTTAGCTAGCTAGCGTTAACTTAACGGTTGTTTATCAGTTGAGCGACGCAACCGTTAAGAGACATTCTGTACCGATAAAGTTGCTTATTGGTTGAATATTGACAATATTAATTTTAAAAAAAACAAGCCGCAGGGCAGGTGCACTTTCCAGAGACAGTTCAAGAGATTTCACATCGATTTCAGGCGTTTGTAAAGTAACAAAACCCCGACTTCCTCCACCTGAGTGCTTGTAAATTAGCTAAACTCACCTCAAGATGGCGCACGTCCTCTTCGCTTCTCCCACTGCTTCCTCGCTCACCGACCTTTCGCCTTTCACCCTAAGCTTTCGCCTCAAAAGGCAGTCTCTTTCACGGTTTGTTTATCTTTTTTTCTTAAAAAGCTAAAACACTATCCTGGGGTCACAAGGTGACCATATTGTAAACTTAATAGGGACTTATTATTGGGGCTTGTAAAATCTGAGCCTGTTCTACATGAATTTGTACAATTGAGACATTTGCTGGCTTATTTCTGACAGGGAACATTTAAATTCACGAAAAAGCTTAAATGTAAATGCTTGTAAAAACTGTTCTGCACATGTGCGACCAACAGAGGGAGCCAATCTACCATAATATTACTTAGTATTTTAAGAGGAGCCTTTGTTGTGAGTATAAGTAATCAATTTACGGTTGTATTTTTCCTTTTCACTGACATTTGGAGCCAGAAGCAGGAGTGTCCGGGGTTCCTTGAAGGCAGCAGCAGTCCATCACACCTTGCGTTAATCAGCTGTTGATGATGATGATGATGGAGCTCATTAGGCGGCTCTGAGGAGGAGCAGCTTCAGTCGTCTCCTCTCTCGGTGCTGTGCGGACTTCTCTCATGATATTAAACATGAAGCTGTCAGGACTGTTGGCGGTGTTTTTACTTTTCTGTTCCAACCGGAGAAGTTACGGGAAGTCTCATCCCAAACCGTCCTGCCATTATCCCCCATCACAGTGGTGTCGCTCCCTGGAAATAGCAATAGAGTGCAAGGTGAGTAGAATAAACACACTCCTATCTATTTACAGGGTCAGTGGAGTTTACTCTTTAAAGATTATTCATTTAATAGTAAGCGTTACAGCAAAAAAAATCACATTACTATCGTGACCAGAAACTGGGCTGAAGAGCTAAAAACAAGACAAAAGTATTATTATTATTATTATTGTTATTAATGATGTGGAAGCTAAATAATTGGAATAAAGACACTGATATGTTTGGTGTAATATGCTGTAGCAATATAAGGTGATTTATACAGCTATAAGTACACTGAAAAAGGAGCCAAATACCTGTTGTTTTGGTTATTTTTGACCCAATTACAAGCTTTTTAATTTGATTCCAGTGAGAATTTATGTCCTTGTTAACTACAAAATGTATTTTAAAAAACTAGGTAGGTCCATTTGCTCTGAGAAAAGGGGAACTAAAGATTGTTGTTGATCACTCTCATCCCAAAACATGGGAGATTAAGTTCAGTGAAGTTCAGAGTTTCTCTGGTTTGGGCTTAAATGAGAGTCATGCTTCAGAAATTGAACACCAGTGGTTCTTCATGTGACTGGCGGAGCAGCTTTGGGTCAAATAACACAAACAGTTAATCAGTTTAAAGATGGCTGAAGGATGTTGGGAAAACCGGTGTACAACTTTCACCATTATGTGCTATGTCTTAACTGTAGTGCTGCACCTAAAGATTATTATTGTAAATTCTTCATAATCACGTTTGTTTATTCTACAGTGTATATAAATGTCCTTAACAAGTCGGCAGCTCTGTCAGTTATATCTTAAATAAACCCTTGAAGCTCCGTTTACAGTAAAACATCCTCACATTTAAGAAACTAATTTAATCAAAATTGTTTCATTTCTTAAGTAATTAATCAAGTTGCAGTTTGTAAAATAAACGGTTGACTGACTTCTTTTCTTGGACACAAGTGGGATCTGGTCCACTCTTACATCAGCATTTGGATAAAAATAATGCTGCAACTAATTATTTTCATTATTGATTAATCTGTTTATCTTCTCAATTAATCGATTAGTCGTTTGGTTCGGAAAATCTTTGGTTAGGAAATCTTGTGGCAGGTATGTCTGACCATAAACTGAAAGGGCTAAAAAAAACAAAACACAACAGTCTTCGATAGTGTGCTTTTTTTTTTTTTCCTTTTTATTAACTTATACTTGCTGCAGAATGACCACCGCTCCTGCTGGCTAAATCTTTGCAAAGGTGCTGGAGGCATCAATGAGTCCAAACTGACAGAAGAGATTTAATTCATCAGACCATACATGCATACATGTTTGCTCTGAATGGGCTCTGATTCAAAATAAAGTGAATCGCTGCATAGATCTAAGTGTGCAGAAATCTCTTCTATCACTATAAACTTAAATGTTTTGTTTCAACATTTGAGAAAAATCTGTCTGTTTTTCTTGTGTAGGTGCAGAAGCAGTGTATGGAGTTAAATGCCATAAAGCCAAACCAGACGGTTCCTCCAGTATCTGTCACTCTGTACTACGAGAGTCTGTGTCCAGCCTGCAGAGTCTTCATCACTCAGCAGCTCTTCCCCACCTGGACAATGCTGCAGGACATCATGACGGTCACACTGGTCCCCTACGGGAACGCGAAGGTGCACTGATCTCTCTTTGTAACTACAGATAAAGTCTGACTGACAGTTTAGAAGAAAATCTGTATCACTGTAAAATATCATTTTTCTCTTCTAGGAGCTTCCATCAGCAAATTCTCCCTTCACCTGTCAGCACGGAGAGCCTGAATGCCAAGGAAACATGATAGAGGTTCGGCGCTGTAGTTCTGTCAGCTTTTATCTTTATCACACAAGATCTCATTAACGCAAAATGAATCGATCTGTTCCTCAGGCCTGTATCATCCATTTGACGGGTCACTCAGCACTTCAGATCATCTACTGCATGGAATCAGCCGCAAATGTCCTCAACGCTACCCAGCCTGTGAGTATCTACAGGAAAAATATTTGCTTTTTTTTTTTTTTTATCTGCATAGTTGTGAAGATGATAATGATCTGAGATGAGTCACAACTGTGTCCACATTCAAAAGAAAACTGAAAACTTTCTATTTTCTCAGGCTATTAAGGAGTGTCTGTGTCTTTGGGGTGGATGTGGGTTCTTTACCTTCTGTGGGTCGGCAGTTGTTTGCTCATGTGTGAAAATGACTCAAAACGATACACTGATCATCAAAATAGTTGGCAACTAAACAATTAACTAACTAATCATTGCAGATCCACAGCACAGTGCACACAAGTTGTTGTTGTCAAGTTTTTTTAAAAAAGTTCCCAATTTAAACAAATTATTTGCAGGTGAACATAAATGCAAAACATGTCAGAAATGTTTGTAACAATTGTCAACAGCTTTGTAAAACTGACTTCTATAATTATCGTAGCTGTGCAGAGTCATAGGAATGATTATAAAGGCCAATGCAAGTAAGTTTAAAGGACTTAAACTCCTTTTTTCAAGCATTACAGACCGTACTTTTTTTTTACTTAATTAAATTACCTGGCCAAATTATTAAAGTAAAAAGTTTGAGTCAGATGTCTTTAAATTCCACTATTGATTTTGCTTTAAGACACATTTGTGTCACAGGGACAAAATTCTCACACATGACCTCAGATCAGGATTCCAGGTAGAAGAAACAAAGTCTCACAATACCAGACAGTCAGATCTCCACCTACCAAAGTCTGGAGATTTCTAAATGCTCAGTAGTTGCTTGAATGGCCGCTAACAAACCTGCACCCCTGACATTGCTGTAGTGAACTGCATATCACTGCCCCAATATGAGGGGCCACCATAAAGACTTTGGATTGGTTCAGCAATGCAGGTTTTTTTTTTTGTTTGTTTGTTTTTTTCTCTCTCTGATTGTTTCCATCCAGTTTTAACAACAAAACTCAGTCTGTGTAAGTGAAGCATTTGGAGACTGACCTGTGAGTCTAGTAGAAAGGATTGGCGTTGTTTACATCCTTGTTTGAATCCTCCTATATCGTCACAGAGCAGGGCGGCACTGTGAGGGATGGTGTGAACCTGCAACACATTACTTCCTCCCCATGTGTTGCAGATGTAGCACGTTTGTTAACATCCTCCCCAAACCAACAGCAGAGTTAGCAGTGACGGTATTTGGGAATTTTGGCCTTAATTAAAAGCGTTAATAAAACCACTGAAGACTTTTGCTTTCATATTCTTTATCATAATGTTCTGTATGTGTCATTTGTGCTGCTGACTCTGTCCTGTGGTCTCAGTGTCTTCAGCTCTATGCTCCCTCCGTCTCCTGGACCAGAGTTGACTCCTGTGTGAAGGGAGGTCTGGGCTACCAGCTGATGCACGCCAACGCTGTCATGACCAGAGCTCTGAACCCTGCCCACACACACGTCCCCTGGGTCACCTTCAATGGGGTAAAACATCAGTTCTGGACTACTTATGATGGATGGATATACAGTGATGTAGAGAAGTAAAATAATATCTACTTTTGTTAGTTAAAAACAGTTCTTAGTTGTAACCCTCAAAACATTCTAATTACAACCTGAATATCAGGTCTGATTATGAAAAGTTGATCAAACTTCTCTTTGACAGTTTAAACCTGATGATACAAGAGATAAACACACTTCTTCACACTTACCTTTTCATTAGTTTGACATGTACTGACAAACAGAATGTTAAATGTATTTTAATAGAAAACACTGTATAGATTTGACTGACAATTTCAAATTTCATTAAATAGTTGAAAGATCATTATAGAGCACATATGCAAAAACTCTCTTTTTTTTAGTCCTGTTTGGGTGAGTTAAACCTCGGTGATGCAAGTTGATAAAAGTTGAACAGTACAGAAGTGATTGTAGTAAAAGTAAACAGCTTAACGGCCTTCATGATGTCAGAAGTTCAACTAAAAGTTAGTTTCTGTTGATTGTAAATGATGGAAGGAATTAAAAGTCTTGAATTCATCGAGGAAATGTTGGACAGAAAGAGAAACTGGTCATCAAGCTGCTCTGCCTCTGGATTCCTCTGTAGTCACATGTTGCTGATGAAGGAAATCTGACGACTAATGCGGGCTAAAAGTTGTAAAGGAGTAAAAATCCAACTGTTGTGTTGCAGGAATACACAGAAGAGATGGAGGACAAGGCCATGTCGTCCCTTTTCCATTTAGTCTGCCAACTTTACAAGGTGATAAGTTGATTAATTTTTCTTTGTTCTTTTTTCTTGTTACTGTAACTGTACTGAGATATTTGAGGAATATGTTAGAGATGCACTGATCGATCGGCCACCAGTCAAAATCGACCGGTTTTCAGTTAATCGGCCATGACCAGTGACTGGCAAAAAATTGGATATGAGATTGATCGGGGCCAATCGTATTTTCCGCACATAGCCGCACTATGGTTCACGTCGTGCGCACAGACAGTGTAGCCACCTTTAGGTCCAGAATAAACCATGGAGGAACAACCTTGGAAACATGTGGAACAACTTAATCAGACACTTAAAAAACCATCACTGAGGTGAACATGCTTAATTTCAAGAAGAAAAATGTAAGTTAAATAGTTAATGAACATAGTTGCATTTCAATATTCCATTAAAGAAAAGTTACAAAAATGTTTGTGCTGTCAATGATAGTTCTTAGACAGTGTATAAATATCTCTCATTAAATTCTTAAACAAAGAAAATCGGAATCGGCCAAGAAAATTGAAATCAGTGTGTCTCTAGAATCTGTATTTCATGTTCATATGACTTTTCTTACAAGGTTGAGATTCTCACTTTCAATTCCCCAAAAATCCTCAAATTTTTCAATCAACTTTTTTTTTTTTTATCAGTTGCACATAAACACATATTTTTCTACTCGTTGAATGAAGCGATTCTTTGTTACCATATTTATTATTAAGCTGTATTGTTCTGTGTACTGTCTCATGCTGGAATGTGACTGTATTCTGTGTTTAATCTCTTCAGGGCGTGAAGCCTCCAGCCTGCACTGGAGCTCCGGTCAGACTGGACAGAAGCTTCTGCTGAACTGTCGTCTCCTGCAGATTGTAATATGCATAATGTGCCAAATAACATCATTAAATTCATACTAACATGTTTAGCTTCATACAGAAATCATAGTGTGTTTTTTGTGTCACAAGGAAAATAATTCTTTTTGTATTTGGGGATCAGATGTGAAAGTGGATTAAATCTGATTCGTCTTACATGTTTGGTTTTGACTAAAATTATTATCACTGAAAACAGTTTTATAAACTCATCTAATGAACAAAATAACCAGCCAGACATAAATTTCCAAATAATTTATTGGCATTTTCCACTTAAAACACCCTGAACTCCCGAGACTCTTTTGGCTTAAAATGAGAAACAAAAATAGTTTTCTTTGACAAAAACATTGGAGTGGCAGATGTATACATACTTGTAAAGTATACTTGATTTTTAGGCTCCAGAACATAAAATTAAAATGTCCTATTTTACAGTACTTTGTCTCGACAGACATGTTTGAAGAATAAATATCTTTATAGAAGTTTGCACAACACAGAGGCTGAGAAAACGAGACGGCATGAACATTAATGGTGGCAGCATCAGCGCAACACAATAACAGAGCGAGAGCGGAGACTTTCCTGCTCGTCAACATTTAACACTGTATGGCACTGATGTCCTCCTGTAAGGAGCCGCAGTGCTGAATTTAACGTGCCGAAGTGACGCCTCAGACCGCCGTTCATCACTGAGATACAAACTGAACGTGCTGCTGTTGCATCTGAAAGTAAAGTTGTTTAAGTAAAATAATCCCATATGATGAAAACGCCTCACTGATGTGATTTTTTTTTTTAGGCGAGCTTGACTAATTACTTTGTTCATTTCTGTAATGACTTTTCTCTAGTCAGGTAAAGTGCTTCAGTTTATTACACACTAACTGAGACAGTTAATGTGTTATAGCAGTCGGAGGTAAGCACCAAATTTTGTTTAGATAAAAATGTCAAAGATTTTTACTCTTAAACTCACTTTTTTTTTTTTTTTAAATAAATTGTACCAAAGAAACCTACATTTTGGGGGAAAAACAGATGGTTCAAACAAATCTTAAGAAGCAAGAGGATTTTTAAACTAGAGTGCCTTAATATTTCATACATTATACATATATTGTATATATTTCAAAGGCTTGATGTCTGAGTTCCTTTTTCCATCTTATTGAACACATTAGTAAAATTTAAACTAACTTGGGGGGGATGTCGAGTCAGAATTGAAACAAATCCAGAGCTCAACACAACACAAAATATCTGTCTGGATTACTGACAGAACAGCTTTCTATTAAAAGACTAAAAGTGTAAAGCCCTTCTAAGCTGCGATGTTACACCACATACTGTAATATCAGGCTGGTGCTAAAGAAAATTTAGCAACATTCTTGTTCACACTTGTAAGCATGAATCTTTTTAGTAAAGCAACCTGCCTACTAGACTGAAATATTTATTGTTTGAGAGCAGACATTTTGGCCACAAGATGGCACTAGAAATAATGTCAGGAAATCGATGTCTCCATCTAAAAGACTGAAGCTTTTGACATTTTCGTGGCGTTTACATCATGTGGAGTTTTAAAGAGTTTTGAGGTCATCTGTGATGAATTTTGACACTGGAAACTACAGATTACTTGCAATGAACAAAACATGAAAATAAGCTGTAGCTGATTATTTGATTAATCTTTACAACAAACAGTTGTTCTTTGAGATGACAGCAGATCAAAATACGTGTTATTTGACAGAACACAATGTTACTGCTGTCAAGAGAAACATGATCCATTCTCCTCTAATTGTCGACAAGCTTCTTAGATGTTTGGCTGTTGACGCTCTTTCAAAACTCTTTGGAACAATCAGAAATTGATTGTTGTCAAGCTAAAACCAGCAGTGAAAACTTTTGGCAGTTCAGATATAAAAGGGTTTCTTCTGATGGCACTAATACATTACTTTATGTGTTTGTTAAGGCCTGGAAATAATAAGCAGTTTTCTTACTTTTCCAGTTTCCCAGAACTGTCAAGAACTTTTAAACATCTCAAGGGAAAAGTGAGTGAATGACGTTCTGAGGCTCGACATGTGAAAAACAGCACACTGGTCCTTTAACACTCCAACCTCCTCTATCACATGTAAGGCTGATCAATAAAGCTTACTAGCTGAGTTAATGAAATACTGTAAGACTAGTGTTTTCTACTACTGTCTGACCAGGAAGTGCATCAAATCTTGTGTAGTGCTTGCTTGCTTCCTGGTCTTTCTACCTCAGTGACGGCAACAAACACTGATCTAGACTGAACATGTACTTGGTACAGAAAGAGTCATGAACTCCTGAAACTACACACATTCTCAAGTCTCAGCTATCTGATTAGGAAAGGGCTGAACAGACGGCTCCTAAATTGCACAAAATCTAATAAATTGTCTGCTTTAAATACTGTTAACATTTATCATTCGTAAAAACTAACACTATAAAGTCAATGACTTTGATACAATCATCTGGTTAAAATCTCTAGTGTAAAAATGTACAGCATCGTAGGCTGGCAGGTGTTTGTGTGTTTTCAACACTTATGGCACACAGTTATCCCAGTCGAGCACTAGATCTACCAAATGAGACTTGATAACCTGATGAGACACGATCTGTAATGTTTGAACTACAGGCGATTCATTTCTGTCAGCAACTTTTGAAACTGTGCTCCTTGTGGTCTCGACATCAGTACCAGTCGGCTGGGCGGGAAATTAACACCTGGTGACTTATTTGGAAGAGTGAGATCCCTTCTGACTTTGGACAAAAAAAAAAAATCTGTTTATTTAAAATACTTTTGTGTAAAAATATTAATTTAAATTGTTCTAGTCTTTGTAGAAAAGGAACATTCAGGCTCAGATTCTTTTAAGATTTGAGCAAAGAAGAGCAAACTGTTTATTCATAATTAAACTGCTCCTAGATCTATTTAACAGTGTCACTCAAAGCCTTCATGCTCCTGTCAGTACATAAAATTTTTGCCCTCATCATATTGTAGGTGAGACCAAACACATAACATTAAGGCCTGGTTAAAGGATATTTTTCTTATTCTCAACAAATCCCATGAAAAGATCACCTGATCTTTCTAACAAGTACTGTATTGTCTGTGTAGCAAAAGTTTAAAATAGCCTCTTTTTCTGCACCAAAGACATTCATTATTCTCCAAAAACTATTAAAACCACATCAGTGAGCCACACTGTTACGCTGGATGACATGTTCCTTCAGTAAATAACGATGAATGAAGACACTGTTTCAGTTTAAGTCAATCCACTGTCCTGCTGTTGTAAATATTCACTAGAACACTAAATCCACAGCTGAAAATAGTCCCCAACAAATGCACCACTGCTCCTGTTTGAGCAATGTTTGCTAAAAACTACAGAGACCAGCCGTAGGAAATTGCTTATCCTTTTCTTAGGATAAAAAAGTATATAATTTGTACCCATTTTTAAAGAAAGATTTGGGGCTGAGAGCCACAGACAGGCTGAGGAAGCTGGAAAGTATTGAGAGAAGGACAAACACCTTGTTGGTTTCGGTCTTTTCATGAGATTTGTTGACAATAATAAAAATATGAAATATTGCCAGCCTTATTGTTACAGCACTTATTCCACCACATAACAGCACAGGATGCAAAGAGCATTTAAAAAGAGGCATCGAGACTCTGATGACGACAACTGTGTAGATTCTTTGGATTTTGTAGAACTTTTGTAGATTCAGAAAGGCTGAAGTCATCGCAGGACGCAGCGCAGTAACGACATCATTTCAGAAAACGCTGCAGTTATCAATTTGCCTCAAAGAGGAAGGTGCAGCCATACTGGATTACTTTTTAAACTGACAAATCTGATCACACCTTTATTTGGTATCGATCAGTGTGCACAGAGCTCTTTTCCAGATCTTCTTTGTGCCGCAAACTGATGTAATTTTCTTAGTGAAAAACATTTGAACTTTAAACTCTTTGCTCAGGAAACTGAGGTGCAAATATCGCAGAATTTTCAGTATCTGAAGCTTCTCAAAAACCAGATGGAGTCTTATCTTTCAAATATCAGTAGCTCAATCATCACATCCTCTGCTGAGATGCTGCACTCGTTTGTGAAATTCAAAGTCAGTCAGTCAGTTAGTTTCCTGCCCAGCCTCCTGGTACCTCGAGTCAGACGTCCTGCACTGTGTTTGTGTGATCAGTAGGCCTACAGTGGGTGAAGCCCTTTGTAACTGAACTGAAGAGCTAAACGGCAGAGACAGTAAAGTGCTACTGCGGACCGGAGGCACCCTGATAAAAAAAAAAAAATGCTTTTCAAGCACATAAACACAGACAAAACCAGCCAATGTACAACGAAGAACTGTTCAAAAATCAAAAACCTTAAACAGCGACACCGTTAAAAATCATCTTAGGTAAAAAAATAAGGCTCAAACTAATCATACAGGTGGTGTCTTTTGTATTTTAAACAGGTGAGACTTGGGCACAGTCTTCTTCAGTGTTCAATCTCTGTGGTGCTACAAGCTGGTTTAAATATATATTATTTGATTGCTTCAGTTGCCAAATTTTCTATTAAAGGGTTTTAATTAAATGTAGAGACAAAAGTGGTTAAACAAAGTCTCAGTTGTCTCTGGTTTGGAGGTAAATCAAACAGGAAAGACAGTTGGTTTGGGGTCAGGGGTCAGGTCAGAGGTACCCACTACATCGGTGCTACATTAGATCTATGTTTCTCTTCATACCCTGAGGTTTAGGTCCATCGATCTTCTCACTGCACATCTGCATCCTGTATTTGGTAAAATGATTCATCTCTCACATCATTCTCAAAAGGCTTAAACAAAGACATCATACTCACTTCTTTCAACCAGACTCAATAATTTCATATCCTAAATTAAAACTATGGTGCAAAATAATTTCCAAGACCCTGTCAAACCGCTGCGATCCTCATTTGCTGCTCATGTCCGAATGTCACAAACAGTTATTTTGGAGGAAGACATTTCCTTTAACTTTTTGTTCTTGTCTCGGCTCAACTCTTCTTCCCAGTTAAAATGCAGAAGTCTTTGTCTGGGATGCTCCCAAATGAAGCTACAACAAAGCAGGACAGGACACAAACGCCTATCAGGCGCTCAGAGAGAGGCTAAAACGATTCTTCTTGCTGAAAAAAATAAAATAAAACAGAGGGGGAACGTCCCTCTGTTCTCCAGAGAGGGTTCTCCAGTGTAAAGGGACTGTGGTGATTTTACAGACTTTATTGGTAAAGGCCTGCCCTGCCTTCGTCTCCCTACACCCAGCGCTCATGTCTCTCAGGCGGGGCAGGTTGTGCTGGTTGTTACGTGCCCATACGCAGGCAGGCAGCCCCGTCGCCCTCCTTGCTCAGGTCTCTGTCCCTGTCGGTGCCCTCCCGCCCTGGGGAGGCCAGTGTCCTGTGGGGTTGGGGGCTCCGCACCGACATGGCAGCCAGACTCAGAGTCCGCGACGGGTGAGGAGAGGGGGGCCGGTACCTGCTGCTGCTGCGGGGGTTCGGAGACAGAGACGGGGAGGAGGAGGAGTCCCGGTGTCGCTCCCCGCTCAACTGGAGGTCATCCTCTAGGGGGCTCTCCAGGTCAGACTCCACCTCCTCCTCATCCTCCTCCTCTTCTTCCAGGGTGAGTTCAAACTGGAACTTGTCTCCTCCTCCTCCACCACCTCCTCCAACCCCTCCTCCTCCTCCTCCTCCTCCACCTGAAGGGACGGACCCTCCTGTCCCCACAGCTCCTCCTCCGGGCCCCACCTCGGCATGGAGCTCCTCGGGGCTGGAGGGTGAGGGGCTGCGGGGGATCATGCTCTGGTACCACTCCCTGTTGTCCTCCAGGGTGTCCAGGATGTCCTGGGCATCGGGGTGCACCAAGTCCGCCCACGTCTCCCACAGAGGGTGGACAATGTAGTCGATGAACCCGACCTAGTCATGAGAATAACGTTAATAATGACAATAATTAACATGATTAACAGATATGACACAAATAAAAAATACAAACAACTACATAATGCTAGTCCAGATGTCTAAGATGTTATTTAGGTGATTTAAGAAAACACTTTGGATGAATTTGACAGGACAGCGGGATAAAAGGGTGTAAAAATGATTTTATTTTTGTCACTATTCTGTGTTGGGGATGACAGGAAGTATAAAAAATATAATTTTAGGGCCTGCAGTTTTGTCCTGGAGGTTCAGAAATACCCCCAAATCTCTTCTATTTGTATCGTTGTCTATTTCCTCTCTATCTCCGTGTGTCCGTGGGTGTTACCTGGTTCTTCTCTATGGAGGCATTGTGCTTGTCACACATGGGACTGATCTCCATGCCCTTGTCTCGCTCTCTGTCTCCCTGTGTGAAGAACTCCACCGTGATTCTGTCCGTCCACTGCCGGTAAAGCTCCAGTGGTTTGGTCGGGTTGCTCAGGTCAGCACAGTGGACCATGTTCTGCAGAACCTGGAGGAGACATGCTCAGTCAGACTCCGTCGGTGATTTAATTTTCAGTGCTTTTTTGTACTGTATGTACTGTACTGTATCCTGTTTTCAAGACCTCAACAAAAACAATAACCCCGGAATTGGTATCATGTGTATGATGTTCACCAGTTTAAGCTGATTTTATTTGAACTCTGTCCTCATTTTGCAGAAACCACAACAACACCACAATGTAATACTTCAGCTTGTCTGTATACTGTAGTTGCAATGACCAGTATGTGTCCAGTAGGTGGCAGCACTTTCATACCAATTCCCTGGTTGAACAAACAGCTGCACACACTGCTGTAAATGTCTGAGAGCTCCTGCTTATTATTTAGTGCTTACTTTGATTATTTTAGCTGAAAATAATTTAAATTTTCTAAAAATGACAACAGAATAATAATCCAGTTTGCAATGTACAATTATGTAAAATTTGTGCTGTTCATCATACTGTATTTAACTGTATTTTTAAGTGAAATATGTTGAGTCACAATGTATTTATCAATTACTGTGCGTCAGTAATAAGTGCACACTATTACTGAATGTTCTTATGTTTAGTGTCAGCGGGGAGTTGCTCTAACCTGGATGCGGTCGGAGTAGTTGTCGAGCAGCAGAACTCCCAGACTCGTCACCTTCTTGGTCTCCACCATTGTCTTCATGTCTGCCAAGAAGTTCATGTGTTTGGACATATCTGTGGCCAGCACCTAATGAGGACAACACACACATAAAAGATACAAGACATCTTCAGCCGCTCTGTTCCAAAGAGATGATGAGTGTTTATGCTTCATGCTGCAGTACTTTTTCCAGTTTTTTCTAAAGGCAACTCTTGGCCTGTAACTGGTCTGAAGGTTTTGATGGTGGCTGGAGCTGAGTGAAGGATACAGGAGTATGAATAGCATGTGAAGTGATATATAATATATCTTTGAATGTGTTGAGTGACAGTTTGTGCTTATTTGTCTTTTCATTTCCACACGTTCTTTTAAACTCAGATTATGGTCACTAAATCTGACTCCGACAAAGCAAAGACACATTGTTATATCTATTCTCAGCTTTAGCGGTGCAGGGATTTGGCCGGTGTTCTCGGGTTTTCCACTGCAATTCTAAACATTTGGGTTCTTGACGAAAACACACACATGAAACCACAACAACCACTGTCAACATCACCAACTGACATGGTGGTCCCACTGGAGTCTTTTTTTTTTTTTGTCCGATGTATTTCAGTATCTTTCTTTTTAAATAATACAGACTTAAAAACATGTAACACAAAGCCATGACAGCAACGTTTAACAAAAAAACTTTGATATGTCTTTTTTTAAGGACTAAGATTGTTCTGCATGTTCTTGCTAGATTAAAAAGTTACTTGTATTTGTACTCGTTGTCATTGCTGCAGTGTTTTATCCTTTTCTGCTGCTTCTTTGTTCTGCCTTTTTCTCAACTCTCTAACTTTCCACTTTTATTCGTTCCATCCAGACATTATTTTTTTACCTGCAGCCATTTGAAAGTAGGCTGTTAACAGATACAGTAAGGCTGATGTAAGGCTGTAATGAAACATAATACTGTAAAGCGGCAGCACATGCAGAACATGATATCAGTAGGTCATTGTAAAAAGTGGAGCAGTCTTACCATGTCGATCACCATCTTGCGGAGGGACTCTTTCTGTTTCTTGCTGAGGTTCTGGAAGATGTCACAGTTATCCTCTTGGAGCAGCTTGAATCCCACAGCGAGGTGGTGGTTCTCCAGCACAGAGGCATCGTTGTACATCAGCGCCAGCTCTGAACCTGAGGAGGTGAAGGTGGAAGCTGTTAAAAATAGTTCCCATTTATTTATCTTTATCAGTGCTCATGGTAGCCCGATCTACATTAGATCCTGCAACACACTGTCCGAAACCAGACCCGACATGGGTACAGCACGATCCACTGCCAAGAATGTAGGGGCCAACTTAAAGCTGTAATAACTTGTAATAACTGTAACTTTTTTGGCCACTTGAGGGAAGCGGAAACAGGTTGTAAACCAAACTCTGACATTTTATCACCTTTTAAGTTGATATGGATTGTTAGCCAACAGCTGCTCATTTACACATCTGGCAGATACAGAGCAACATTATCCCTTATTATTCCTTTAGAGTCGTGTTTCTGGCCACCATAAATGTGAGTCCAACATTCACTCTCCTTCTAGCTCTGTTTTGCTTGTTGGTGGGCAAGTAATGTATAAGTAGATTATAGAGATTGTTTGCTCAAAACAGCTGCTGGTAAACAACGTTGATGGCGGTGAGAGTGAACCAAAACCGTAAAGTTATGAGCTGGAAAACAAACAAAAAAAGAGCTAATAGACACTATAATGGTATAATGAGCTGAGAGAAACTGCTCAGTCAGTTGATAATTCTCTGTGGGTTCATCACTAATTATTCACACCAAATATTTCTTTCATTTTGAAACTGTTTTTATTCTGAAAAAGAAAATGTGAAACACATATTTGAAGCTATGAGGAGACTTTTAGAGAGGCACATAAATAGAAGTAGGACAAAAATGCAGTTTTTGATCTGGGACTGAAAGGGATAAAATATCCTGGAAAAGTTTTCTGACACTTTCATTTATTTCAGAAAAAAACAAAAAACAAAACTGCATTTCTCGTAAAATTAATTTAGGGACATTTCTGAAGTGTGCTGATTGTGGCAGATGTTGAAAAGAAAGATGAAGGGACGTACTGGTGTTTATTAGGAATTGATTAGTGACCCCTGGGTGGTCGACATCATGGATGGCACTAGCGAACAAAACGGCCATGATCTCCAGGTCTGTGAAGACGGCCTGAGATGGACAGAGAACAGAAAACACTTATATTATACTGATATATTATACTTTTGAATAAATAGAAAGTTAAGTGCTGCATCCCAAAATCAATGAAAACCATAATCTTCAAAGTAACAACAGGGTCCACGGCTCACCTCTAGAGCGGGGGTGGACAGCAGCACATGGGTGGACTGCACCACATCAGCTGCATGGATGTTGTTGTGATAAGCTACGTCAGCATGGTAATGGTCCTCCAAGGTCATCATGAAGGTGATGAAGGTGTCGATTGGGATCTTAAAAGTTTTTAAAAGGTCACGCTCCTAGCAGGGTTAAAGGGGAAAGAGAAGATATGAGTCACTACAACCACAAATTTTCTCCTCCTAATGACCACGTAAAGCAAGTTTATCTGTGACAGAAACAGCATGTTTGTAGTAATCTCACATTTTATAAAATAATGTTGTAATGTTCCTGGTGCAAACAATGGGTAATTTAAATATATAAATACTGAAATTATGACCTCCTCCTCCTTTTTTCTCCTCTTTTGTGGAGTGAACATATTTCTAGCTGAGGGATTCTTCTACCTGGAAGATGGAGAACATGATGACCATCAGAGGGCGGTTTCCGGAAAATTCTGCTATCTTGAATATATCCAGACCCCAACGATTAATGTCCTCGATCTCCTGCAGAAGTGAAACACAACATATATAAGACATGTTTTTTTTGTGTGAGTGTGTGTATATGTGTGTGTTTCTGTTTGTGTTTATGGACCCACCTTGGCCAGCATGCTCTCCTGCGGGGTGTTGACTCCGAAGCGGGGGATGCAGGTGGATGCGAGGCTGGGACTCTGTGTGGCCTTTTTCACCCCGCTGATCTGTGACATCGGCCTCTTCTTCTTCTCCTTCTCCTTCGCAGGTGGCGACAAGATCTCCACATCATGTTGTTTCTCTGCAATGTGAACACACAGACATAAATGTGTACCCTTAAAAATCAAATAGAATTTTTTTTTTTAAAGATTTTTAAAGAAAGGGGTTTTTAGCATACTTTTTTGCATATTTTTGGTCTTTATTTTAACGTTGGAAAGTGTAGAGAGACAACAACGGGGTAGAGAGAGAGGTATAGTATAAGGTTGTGGTTAGGTGGTATGTGGTACTGTATGTGTCTTTCCCAGTAGGCTACTGGGTCGCCCCAATATATTATAATATATATGTGGTCTTGAGGCCTGTTTCACAAAATTTGCGACATGAGATAAATTCCTCTTGCATTCATTTAGTAGATTCAAAAATCAAATGAAAAATCATACTTGCAATTCATTGGACTCACAAACATAAATGCAATTTGTGAATCAGACATTTGTGAAACGCGATGCCGCCACAGTGTATCTGTGGTTGCAGATAACTTAAAAGAAACGACCAACCTAACTTTAACCAATGAACTGTGATGGGAACGTAAGAGTGAACGTCCATCTTCATACAACTTACAAAAACGCAGACTTGATTTTCACTTCATTGCTGAATTTTTGTGGCAATGTCAGTGAGTCTCAGATTAAAGATACTGTAGTATTTCTGTCTCCTCAGCAGTCCAGTAGTCCAGTGACTCTGACACAGATAAATTACTGGTACTCTCACATTATCTTTGGGGCATTTTTTCCTTTCTTTGTATTTAGCAGAGAAGCAGATAGGAAATGAGGGTGGGAGAGAGAGAGAGGGGGGCGCTGTGGTTACATGGTATGTAGACCATCAGGTTCTCCATGTGAGCATCTTATGAAGTTGAACAAAATATAACTTTTTCTTTAACTTTTCTTGAATAGTTATTTTATATACAATAACCCTTCCCCAGCTGAACCTTCTCTGGCTTTGGCGGGCAACAATTTCAAATAGTTTCATGACATGTCAGAGAAAAGTTCAGTATGTTTGCCTTAAATCAACCATAACCTTTTTTGAAGGGGTCTGTCTTGACTTGTAAGTGGGTGTGTTCTGCGCCAGTGAGAGTGTTTTTGTGTGATCTATAGATAAAACTATTACATACAGTAGTCGTAGCAGAAGTCATATGTGTTTAATCCCACTATGACCAGTACAATTACTACTGTAAAGGCACCAGTGTACTCTGTCAGAACTACTTGTCAAATGTGCAACCCCCGCCCCTCACACCTTTATGACATCGGATTAGGGGGAGCTGTGAAGGTCTGTTTCTGTAACTTTCTGAAACCGACGATCAGTCATTCACATCCACTTCACACTGTGATTGGCCAGCCATGCAGAGGTGAGAAAGTTGTCAGGATTTTAACTTCTTTCTCTAGCTCTCTTTTTACATACGAGACCATTTCACTCACTTTTAATTTGAACAACAGCGTGCAACACTACGAATGATCTCCAGGTGAGATTGTCTGCGCCATTATCCCTGTATTTTAAACTATATTACGTCTCTATATTACAGCTTTTCATTTCGCCTTCGAATGTAGCTGTTTGGAACAACTGTGAACACTTTTGACTTTGATGTGGTTGGACAACGCAGCACACAAACCAGTTCTTATTGACCATAAACCAACTCTTACCATTAGTGCTACAACTGACTCTGGCTGCTATCTCTACTACTGCTCCAACTACTGGCAATTCTTCCAATATCAACTACTCAAATATCAGTACTACTACTTATATTATCATAACTTCTTCTGCTCCTGCTGCTACAACTACTACAACTGTACTGTCATAATGCTATTAACACATCATTTTTCCAGCACCTTTATACAATTACAATTATAGGTGCTGGAAATACTGAAATTACAGGTATTACACTGTAACCAGTGGCTGCTACAGCTACTATTACTTATAGTACAGCTCTACAACTACTTCTACCAGTCATACAAATCTCATAAGTAACGACTACGACCATTGAACTTCTAGAGCTATCGTTGTACTTTTGAGTGTTACTGACACTCTCACTACTAACATCTTAAACACTTAAGTACTACAAACATTACATTTCATGCAGTTTCACATACAGCTGATATAGACAAATATAACATGTTATGTGCAATAACATTAAAGGTGATCTGAAACCAGTCGATTCACATACATATCTTGTCTAAAACCACCTCTGTCTTAGACAAAGACCCATGAAGATACAGTAGATGTGTCATTATCACTATTTCAGCACAGCAGTCTCTCTGATTTGGGTGACGCATCCATGCACTCATGCATTCGTGCTACTTTTCAAAGTAACAGAGTCGCGGTCAGATTTTGATTTGAAGGCCTTGTGACGACAGGACTTTACATCACTCCTGTGGGTCACCATCAGTGTAGAGCAGGATGTATATGAACTGACTATATGACAGGAGGTGCAGAATACCAGCAGTAGAAAGCTAAGGCTGATGGGTAAAACCTGTCAGCTTCTCAGGAGCTTTGAAGAGGTTTCATCACATCTACAGGTTGGAGATTTTTCTGCCCACAGTGAAGCCTGCGATCCTTTAAGCAGAATCATGGAAATCACCAAAACAAAGTTTCCAGCGACAAAATCGACATAATTTCCATATGATTTGTTGACACAAAGACGCTCTCCCAGTAGGCACAGTTGCGTTGAAAATGACTCATCAGTTTTTGTACAAATCAAGGTAGTAATGACCCCATTTTGCCACATGAGGGTCAATACATCAGACAGCTTTACCTCACGTCCACATATCATCCTCGGTATTTCCCATCCACAGTTTTTATCAGCACGTAGGAACAATCAAGTAATATCCAGATCTGAGCCCAGATAAACGCCACCATAAGGACACAGAGCGACCTGAGTGGTGGTGTCACACGAGGTGCTGTCTGGCCCCTCTCACCTCTCTCACAGTGCCTCCTCTTCCTCACACCCAAAGCCATGGTGTTCATTTCCAATCGAAGCCGAGGCACTCATATCAAAACGCCGTCGGATTGACAGCTCCATCCTCGTTCGGCTGGACCTCCATCCTGACGGGCAGAGCTCTTGAAGACTCAGCCTCCTATTGATGCAACATGCCGTCTAATAATATTGCACCCTGTTGCTACGACAACGCCACACAATGTGTCCGGGAATGCTGTCTGTCGCCGCGCCTCCTTCTCTTTTAGGGAAGGAAAAATCCTCACCTTCTCCATCTGTTCCTATTAAGAAACAGTCCTCTTCTCCTTCCTCTCCTTTAGAAACAAGCTCTCTTCATCTCTTTAATTTGGAAAATCTTCTTTCCTCCTTTTAACATTTCCTCCCTCCTTTCCTTGCCTTTAAAATATTGAAATTCTCCTTTTTTTTGCAATACTCTCTTCTGCCTGTTTCTTCATAAATCATCCTTTTTCACTTCCTTTCCTTCAAAAAGAAACCGCTCCTCTCATTTTTGAAAAATCTTCTTCAGACATCATTTCTTCCTTTCTTCTCTTCTTTAGTTCCTTTTCTTCCTCTTCCATCTGATCCATTTTTTTATTCCTTCAATAAATTTATCCCCTCTTTGTATTTTCTTGAAAAATCCTCCTTCTTGGTTTCCTTTTCCATTTTTTTTCATTTTCTACTCTTCCTGCCCTTTATAAATATTCATTTGCTGAAAATCTGCTCCAACAGAAAACAAGCAAAGTGATCTTCATCTTCGTTCTCTGTCCCATTTATAGTACAGAATGCCGGATGACATTCACAAATGTTGAATTGGGTGTAATGATAATTTAATACAACGGACAGCCAGTACAGTCAATAAAGTCAGTTGATCCGATAATACAAATCCATTTCTTTCTGTTACTGTAGAAGAGCTGAGCAGCACCGCAGCACACTGACTGACTGATGTTTGAGATGATACAAAACGTAATTTGCACAAGATGATATTTTAATATATTTTATTAGAAACACGTCTCAGTACAATTCAATACAGTTCAACAGCACCTCAAACAGCAGCAGCCTTAAAAAATACCGTACAATTGTTTTAGTTGTTTTTGAAGCAAAGATGCTACAAATTTACTGGTTCTGGCTTCTCAGATTAGTTAATGCTTTTCTTTGTCACACATGACAGTAAACTGATTGTCTTTGGATACTGGACTGCTGGTCGGACAAAACAAGACATATGAAGACATCCCCTTTGACACTGGGAAATAATTATGTGCATTTTTCTCTATTTTCTGACATTTTATAGACATAACAATTCATCAGTTAATCAAGAAAATAATTATAATTTAGTTTTTGAAAATAATTGTTAGTTGCAGCCCTAATCTGAACATTATGATGTTCACGAAGAGTAAGATTTATGGCGGGACTGTCGTGTTAGACTGTGTGTTACTGAGGGTTTAGTTTAGTGTACCTAATAAACTGGCAACTGAGAGACTAATCTGTAATATTTGTCTGCACGGACTAAATTTAATTGTCAGTTTGCTGGTGAAAACAATTTAATTCTCATACAAATAGGATCGAGGACACTCCTTTCACATGACTGCACATTTGTTCTATTAAATATACAACAAATTGCCTTGTACTGCCATATTGCTTTATAAAAGTTTTGATTAATTAAGACTTTTGATTTAAATGCTTTGGCTATCAGTGTTAAAAACTCACCTAAGAATGTGCTGGCGATGAACTCTGACACCTGGTTCCCTGAGCGACTGGTCTCTGACAGCTGCGTCAGTTCACGGTTCAGCATCCTCTTAAACTGTGTGGACAAAAACCCCCACAAAAACCACAAACAAACAAAGATGTGGTTAGTCCAGGTAAACTTTAAATAAACATGTTGAAATACACAAACTGGGTTAAAGGTCTATGTGTTTTTAAACATGAATATAGCCGTGAAATTAATTCCGATACTGTCATGTAAACTGTATATAATGAGACCACAGTGGAGACAACAAGTATTGTGTTTCTACAAACTAAGACCACATTTCCCATAATCCCTCTGTAGTCCCTGTCACCCTTTCCCTCCTTGTAGGGGATAAACATGTTGGGAGGGATTTTCCACTGGAATTTCACTGCATAAACAATTATAACTCACTTTTATAGACACCTTCAGATTCATATTTCTACTTACTTTGCTTTTAATTTCCTATTTGTGTTTTGATAACTTTGTGTTTTTTGTATTCTAATGTTTTAAAAAAAGTGTAAACACAAATACATATTATACACATATCTAAGAAAGGTGCAGAATTATATGCAAATAGAAAGAAAAATAGAATCTCAATACATATGCACAATCAATTTTATGTAAGTTCAGACATATAGTGGGTGGCGACCGAGATAAAAACATATTTACATTGTTGAAAATGGCCTGTATCATCTACTGTTTGGAAAATGTTGATCAGGCTGGTCAGGCTGCACCTAACTCAACCTTCATCAATTAAGTAAATAATGTATTTGCATTCATGTCATTTGGTTGGTTTGCTGTACTTTAAAATTTAACACTGCAGCCACTCAGTAGTCACACACTGGGGTCGACAGATCTGGTGTCATTTAACATTACAGCACATTTATTTCAGTCTTTACATGTTTGTTATGTTTTAGATAAGCTCTAATATATCCAACAATGCTGCCTGTTTGCAGACATCAGGGAAAAATCTGCACTTTTGGTATGAAGAAATACCAGTGCTACATTCGTTCCAAAAAAAAAAAAAAGTTTTTTAAAAACAAAAGCGTTCAGTGTCTCCCCCTGAGTTTTATCGCAGCAGTAGCTTCCACACTGATTATGTAACAGTTTTGGCACGTGGTGGCCGAGGAGGGAGGGAGGAGATCTGGGTGACAGAGTGATGCTGCAGTGGTTGCACGGCTACTATGTGACACACATATGGACACACACAAAAACATGAAACATAATCCTGTAGCTATAACCATATTTTGTCTGTTTATTATCTAGTTTATTTCTCCTGTAGCTCCTTAATATAATCACTCTATCAGGCTTTTCTTTGGTTTTTTCCTCCCTCTATTTCTCACATATACACATGACATATTCCAAATTACATGTAACATATTTCTGCTGCTATAAACCTGCTACAGCTTGTAACAATCATGACAGTTTCTCCCTCTAACATGCAAGTGTTTGCCCCTTTTTCCTCTGTTTCTGTTTCTCGTACACACACACTCATACATGCATAGGCACACACACATTAATCACATTCAGCCCGTTGGTAGAAACGGTCCTGAGTCAGATCCGACAGGCTGGCTCACTAAGTTTTCAGCCCCCTGCAAAGCCTGCACTGCCGATCAATAAATCCCGATGTAAACAAGGCGAGCCAGCCACGCTCCCCATCGCTCACCTGTCTGAGTCTCCAGCACAGACAAACCCAGAGAGCCGACGCAGGCATGTCAACCCCCGCATGTTGATGTTAGAAGCCGCTAAAATCCAAAACGATGAACAGACAAGTCTGCTTTCTTAGTGACGGGCTGTAATCTCCACGCTCAGCAGAGACGGTTTGAACATGAAATAAGTCCGCTTGGAAATAAAAGTTCCCATGTGCTGTCCTGGAGGTGAGGGAGGGGGGCGGGGGTTTGAGGGGGGAGCGTGGGGTGGGGTGAGGTGGGGGAGAACGGGGAATGTGGTCTACCATCGGGGGAGAAAGGGTGTGACTGCAGTCGCTCATCCAACTACAGTCACACACTGTCAATGGGAAACCTAAAGAGGGAGAGAGAGCGAGGGAGAGGCTGTGAGGAACCCCCCTCCCCCGCCCTTCACGCTGGTCCCCCCTCTCTGTCCAATCAGATTTGTCTGGCTTCAGGGGCTGGGTGGAGGAGAGGGATCTGATTGGCTGAGTGGGAGCTGGAGGAGGTTTGAGTGTAGCAGCCAGACGGTGGAGAGGAGCGGGGATGGAGGGAAGTGAGGGGATGCTGATTAACTCTTTCAGTGGAGGGAGACGCCATTCATGAACCTGAGTGTTTGGTCGTGTTCACACTGAGATCTTAAATCAGATTTTTCCCCTAAATGTGACTCAGATCTGAAGGTTTCTACACACAACTCAACATTAACGATTTTTTTCCAAACTTGCACCATTGAGCTACAGAATCAGAGCTTATGAATAAAATATAAGCAGTAGTTTGAAAGTTAAAATCAAAATTATTTATTGGAAAAGCCATGAGAAAAGCAAAAATTATGAAGAACAGCTGATGCAAAGACAGAAGATTATTTTTTGTATGAAGGTGTCACTCATCATGTCAGACTGATTTTGTCCGGTTGAAAAATCAAAACTTGTTTCATGTGTGTCTGTAACAGCGCGTAAGACCTGTAATAAAACGTATGGACATGACATCACCGACCCCATCGATGGATCAGTGAAGTGTGTATGATTGAGTCGTCTCACCTTATTGGATGCCATCTCGCTGACTGAGTTTCTCGTCTGCAGCGTTTCCAGCTGGTCCAGACACCAGTCTAGCTCTTCTAGTGTCTCCATCGCCAGTTTCTGGTACGGCTCCTCTGAAAGGTCAAATGCAAACAAAGGTCAGAGGTGGGAAAGCCGTGAAAACACCCACATCTCAAATATGTTGAGTGATTTAAAGGTGTTATATTGCTCCTGGTTGATGACTTTAAAACATTTATAACCTTCATACATTAAATTAACAACTAACAAGTACATCTTTCATGTTCACAGTAGTTCCACAAAAAGACAATAACATGATAGTTTTTTGCAGTTTCTATGTGATAAAGGCAGTTGGCATTATTGAAGAGAACAGAGTTCATCTGAGGTGATATCAGCACTGACCTGAGAGACATGGCTTACACATGGACGGCTGGTTGCTGCTTGACGGCCGTCTGGAAAAAAGAAACAGATGAGGTGTTAGTAGAATAACGAGAAAACAACAAGTTACTCATCCAGTTTCTTTTCCTGTTCTTACTTGTTTCCCACACGATCTTGCAGATGTGTCAGAGCAGCAAAGTTACTTCTCACCGTTCGTAGACTGGCGAGAACCTACAATGAGAAAGAGAAACAAGTGAGTGCTGGAGGTGTATGAATAAGTTTAGATGGAGACAAATGGGACATGTTTGCCTTAATGTTAGAAAAATTAGGAACTACATCATTATTACTGCCTCACACAAGTAGTTCAATGATGAAAAAAAAAATCAATTTAAGTAGGAAACAAATAAAAAGCAAGATTGACTTGTGGGTTGGGTTTTAATTTGGGTCTTCTCCTGTGAATCCTCAATATGTGTGAGAGAACTGGTTTAAAAATCACTTCACACTTCGCAGGAACAACTTGCACCTGTTGAAGGACTTTTACACCTTAATGTCTTTAAATCAAATGTCACTCAGATACTTCTGTTTGAGTTGGATCATCAAATCTGTCTGGTTTCCAAATCTCAAATGTAAGAAAACAGACACGTTAGAGTCTCTCTTGAGTTTTAAAACTCCACAGAATTGACGTTTGTTCTTCTAGTTAGAGATTTGACACACACTTGTTCACACTGTTCGACCTTTATGTGACCCAAACATCGTAAACGAATAAATATTTCAGCAGTAAGTGAGACGTTGTGTGTTTTTTTCCTAATTTTTAGTGACACAGTACGGTCACTTTTGAGAAAATAATATCTAAATGTCTGTGAAACGGCACTTCAATGCTTTCTTATAATACGACACTGCTAACAGGTTGTATAGTAAATTTGATAATATGTGCAGTAAGAATGGTTCAGGTAAATTACTTTATTGCAAATGAATCCACCTGCAGGTCAAAAGTAGATTTTGGATATTGGTTTGGAAATATCACATGTACACAGATTGTGTTAATAGGCCTGTGTTGGAAAGCACACGTACACACACACACACACACACACACACACACACACACACACACACACACACACACACACACACACACACACACACACACACACACACACACACACACACAGACTCAGAACAAGCTGTTCAGTACAAAGAAAATGTGTGTGGGTGTTTTCTGTGAAAAATGAACCATCTCCTATTTCTCAAACTGGTGATTAACTACCAGTGAGGATACGTGTGGACAGTCTGGGCAGACCCACACCTACATTTATGAAGTATTAGTTTCAATGGAAACTCTGCTGTATATTTAAATGCAATCTGTCCTTGGAAACAACAAGTGCTCCTTTATAAAAGCTACAGACCAAATACAGCACAGTAGCAGTCAGTCCATGAACTTAATCTGCGTCTACACCAAAGTTTTTTTGGCAACGTTAAAACTTTCATCACTGCATTTTTCATAAATTTTCATAAACAAACATCCATAGAAGGTTCATCAGTTTGTCAGAGCAGGGTCAACAGGAGTTTACAACCCTGGATATAATATAAATAATGTAATAATCAATATCCTCCTTGTAAAGGGAGGCTTGCAAACCTATTTTTCCTTGTTAAAGGGCTTTTTGGGGTGTTTTTCCTTATTCTCATTTGTGATTTGTGATATTGGGCTATACAAATAAACACTGACAACTGACAGATGATTATTGCACACCATGAGGCTATCTATTAGGCACACTAAGGACGGACAAACGCATCAATCTAATCAATCATTTTTATCAGAAGTAGGCAAATCTAGGTTTGTAGGTTCTACATTGAGCTTCTTTACAGACGAGACGCTGCTCTGGTTCACTGACAAGAAGAGCTCAAACATTAGTTTTAGAAATCCCTTCTCAAGTAATAGAAATATAATTTTCACATAATCAGACGTATTAAAACATGTTTTGTGGAACTGTGCCTCTAACATTTCAGTTCAGCAGCGTTCAGCAGTTCATGGTGGTAATTAGGGCTGCAACAACGATTATGTCATTATCGATTAATCTGTTGATTAATGGATTAGTTTTTTTGGTCCATAAAATGTCAGAAAATGGTGAAAAATGTCGATCACTGTTTCCCAGAGCTCAAGATGACGTCTTCAAATGTCTTGTTTTGTCCACAACAGTCCACAACCCAAAGATAACGCCCACTTTTGATGTCAGATTATTTCGATTTAAGGCAAGTGGTTGGCAAACTCTGGAAATATCTGAAATACACAAAGTTGTGTGTTGAAGGATGTGTAAACACTACTAACCTGTGCAAAAGGAGTCACTATCATGTCTTCTCCATGCCTGCAAAAACCACAGACAAACACAAAACAATCGTCTAGTGAAAAAGCCAGGGGACAGATCAGGTCTGGAAATGACACAAGGTTCCACATCCTCAAAACACAAACATACAAATAATGACAACAAACAAACAAGTTTGTTGTCATTAAGATCTTAGTGAGGACTGTAGAGGAAATCTCCAGTTGGCTGAGACCCGTTTTTGGTCTCAAATATCACACTGGATTTAGGGAGAGGAGATTTTATTAGTTATACAAATATTTCTTGGAGACACTTCATGAGGAGATTTGAGTTAAACCTCAGAGGGCAGAGCAACAGAGCCACTGCTTCAAATAAGTTTAAATAAAACTGAACCCAGTGGGAAAGACAAGAAGTAAGAGACACTGGTTACTGGCAAGAAAACACTTGTATTGCATCCACCCACTGAAGTTTAACTCAACCGATTAAGATAAAACCTGTATTATGTGATATTTTAAGGATTAACTATGAATCAAATGACAAATTTTAGCTCACTATTCTAGTTTTTTTCAAAAAAGACAAAATTAATCCATCTGATGTCTCAAATAAGATGATGATGTCTCTGCTGAATGTGTAAGTAGTCAAATGTTCGCCTACTTACACATCAGGCTTGTGTTTCTGTGAATGTTTTTGGTCTCTTTGACTCAAATGTGGTCAAAAATCACTTGATGCAGATTTTATTGCTCCCTTACACAAGGTATGCCTCCAAGATATGTTTTTATAACTAGAACTACTGTATGTGCAGGTGAGGAGCAGTGTTCATGCGCTGGGTGGTGGGAAAGGCAACTGGTGGGAAGGTAGAGCTCTCTGGAAGCTTCAGGGTTACGACATGCACCTCATAACCATTTAGACTTCATAGAAAATTCATGCTGCCAGTGGAAAGTACAGCGACAGAGTCAGACTCACATCAAATTGTACATCCCTCATGGCTTATAGTCCAGCAAACATTTTGATGTTGAATAATTGCAGATATGATGGTGTCAGCACTGAAAACCTGTATTGTCTTTTCATTGTTTTGTGAAATTGAAGCCTAAATATCACAAACACATTTCTATGTCTATTTTTAATGTGTCATTTAATCGTCATACTGGTACATGTTGGGTTCACCATCTGTCAAATGCTTGCTGGGACTGTTTTGGCTTTTCAAAAAACTTTTTTGGAGTTGAGCATCCAGGGCATGTTCTTCAGGTTGGGGTCTTGAAAAAGTGACGTGTAAGTGGGGGGAGGTGGGTTTCAATCATGACAACATGGCACAGCCAAAAGAGACAGAAAAATCACAGCAGTTTCACACTTTGTCTCACCGAGGTAGCCAATTGACTTCCCAATTCTTCAATCCCTCCTCCCTTCAAAACAAAGGAGCGACAGCTATTGGTGGTCGAGGCCCCATTTACACTCTGGCTTCAAAGAGACTGCTAGCTGCACAGAGAAATCTTTAGCTGTATAAACAGGCAGAAACTGGATGAAAAACTAGCTGTGAGCTAAAATCCAGATTTGGTTTTAGTTGGACATCCTCGAGTTAGAAATACTGACTGCTCTGCTCTGTTTACACTCACCAAGTCTAGCTCTGCTACCAAAAGCCTCTTTAAAGCCAGATGCCAAAAATGCATTTTTCAGAATGTAAATAGGATCTTGGATCAGCTTACAAACATAAATATTCACAATAAATTCCACAATAACTGTTTATAGTATGCGTGGGCTGAAAGAAGGCATAAAATTAAACATCCATGTTTCATTACCAAATTAGATCCACAATGCGACAGAATTCCTCATTTATGCTTCAGTGTAATTGGGCTGAACAACAATAAGCATTTTCAGAATATATAATATAACAAATACATTTATTTTTCAGTGTGGAGGTTCACTACTGATGAAAGACTGGTCTCCAGCACCTAGTGTGGATCCAAATAAGTAAATTATTATTTAACATCTTAAATACACACAAAAATAATGGTTCTATTTGTTTACAATAAAAATGCGTCATCAGTAACGTGGCGTTGAAATGATACAGATAACATCTTTAAAGTACTCACAGGTCGCTGGCAGTGGACGAGTTGCGGGACATGGTTTTGGGCGAAAGGTCGAAGTCTGAGTCAGAGCGGTAGAGGAAGGACTCGCGGCGCTGACTGTGAGGGAAGTTGGCCTGAAGTACCAGACCAGAACCCGGGCTAGTCTGAGAGTCCAGTGGACTGCGACCCACTGACAGGCCATTCTCCACATCAAAACTACAGAGAGAGAGAGAGAAAGAGAGAAGAAGAAATACATAAATACCATTTTGTTTCACTTCATTATTTGTTTTGTTTCATTATCTCAAAAACTGGAGATGTGATTCAGAGGTTTGGAACCAGGTTTATCTGCTAATACAACTACTGATTTTAACATAACTACTACTATTACAACCTTTGCTGATCTTAATACTACTATCACGACCACTGCTGCTGTTACTACTGCCACTTACTTCTATTACTGCTCTTGTTGAAAATACTACTACTGCAACTGCCACCAATAATTCTTGACTAAATATTATAAAAATGTTACATGTGTTTTACCAAAAGCAGCCATCAAGTTAATAAAGAAATCAAAACAAGTACAAAAAGCAGAGCACAAGAAAAAAGCTGAGTACAATAAAAAACAACATAACAAGTAATATAAGAAAACTGTAAAATGTAAAAATACCCTTTAATGATAGAGATCAAGAATGCAACACTGACTGGAGTCATTTAGACAAAGAAAACATTTCAAAGAAACTCTTATAAGAAGTATTTTGCCATATCTTCGGTTCAAATAAAACATGTACGTAATAATCAGCATCTCATCAAAACCCTCAAAACAAAACATCCTAAACCGCGTCACCGACACGATCACAATGAGGTCGGTGACGACAGACACGAAGCAGATAAAATCATAAAGTCACACAAGAACAGGATGTGTATAAATATTCATGTTGCATAGTTCAGCAAGTTCTAGCTGGTAGCAGGATTAACATTTTCTAACCTGGTCGTCTTTTAAAACAGGTGACCTTGTGATTACTCGCTTTTCACAACCAAACACACACACACACACATCTTTCCCTCTGTTATCTCCGTATGACGTCAACGCTGACTTCATGCATTTTACGTCAGTAGAGCTACTTACCCATAAAAACCTCCCCTCAAACCCCCCCATCACTGCTACCACATTTAAAGGCGACCTTTTATAAAAACAAAGGTCTCTATTTACTGTATATAATGCATATGATCTACGCTTTTAAACAAATGAGTCGAGTGAAAGCCATTCGCCTTTTTGCCAGCTGGATTCAGTCCAACTCCTGTAACCGCACCGTATCACAGCCAGACTCGACCCTGATTCAGCCCCTCTTAAAGTCCTTCCAATCAGGATGAGGTCAGTCTGCAGGGTCTGAATTACAGGGTTCAGTTGTACCAACAGTGAGTCTTCACATCCATTCAATAAATTTCCTTTTTTTCCCCCTTTTGAACCAAACTATATGTTTGTGCAACCACAGAAGAGCAAACAGATAAAACTACAGAGGGACGACAGAGAAGGGTTGGGGGGGGGGGGATGGAGAAGAACTTGACTTTGAGCTCTAGACAGCGGGGGCGGTGACACAGTAGTAGAGGAAGTTAATCCTCATGCACTTTTTCCAGCCTCACCACCTTCCACATGCCTTCAGTGGGGGTGTGCCTTGCTCAAGGACACTCTGACACTCGTTGATCAGGGAGCAGAGTGCACCGTTTATCCCCCTGATGAGAAAAATTGAAACTAGCGACCTTCTATGACGTAAATTCTGCAAGTCTCCTACGTTATAAAAAATAACGAATCCTCCTACTACTGATGATTATGAGTGGCAATTTCAAGGGAATTTTTTGTGTATTTTTATCAACTAGGTTCATTCTCATCTTTGTTATGCCGCTCCTCTCTTCTCCGGTCATAACAATAGAAAACAGAGCGAGCCAGCAGAGCAATTTAAGGTTGCTTCTGTGTCTATTTTTAGCTCAACCTGCCTGCAGCGCTCCAGCAATAGCAGTGTCTGATAAATGAAAGATGGCTATTATGCAATCGATGCTGAATGAAACAGGCCCAATTCACAGAAGCAGAGAGAGAGAGAGAGACAGTCAGAGAGATGAGGAGGATGAGGAGGAGGGAGGAGGGGGGGGTCGTTCAGGAAGGCTGTATCCAGCACTGTGATGTGGTTCGCCATCTCGCACCTGATTGGTGTGACGAGGCAGAGAGGGGCTGGGCTGCAGCAGGGCTTACCTCAATGATGACACCCCAACTGCCACCACCACCACCACACCTCACCCAACCTTATTTTACACCCCCCGCCTCCCCCTGGCTCAGTGTAGTCGGCCGTGACGAGGCTCCATCAGAGGAGACCAGTGACGTCAGACGCTATAAATAGATCTGCCTGCCAGGAAAGAGGGGAACTGAGAGACTTGTGAGGGAGCTTACGTCGACACCCCCGTCTCCCCCAAGGCAGGGTGCAGATGATTTCTCCTCTTCCTCACGGTTACATATATGAGGGATTTTCACTGGTGAGATGCTAAATTGTTTTAAGGACGACTCCTAGTAAAAAAGCAAAGTCTTCAAACACACCTTGCAGCATTTTCCTTTGAACTTTTATTCAGCTGATGCTCCCTGTGAGCAGTTAGGTTGCTCAAATGTGTTGCTCAAGGACATTTTGACAGTCTACTTGGCCTCTGCCAAGATCGAACAGATGGTCTATGCTGGTGCTGAGTTCATTCAAGCAAATCATTCCATTTTGTGACGTGTGAGCGATAAATATTGTCAGTCGTGAATTTGAACTGTTTTTCAGATTCAAAGTCAGGCGGGTTATTTTTTTTATGGATCTGCCATGTCAGTAGTTTTAATACATTTTTCTCTTTTAACTTGTGTTTCCTTCAGATTTTCCTCTCATAAGTGTGGAAAAAAACCTTGGTAGACCATAAGAGGACGATACATCTCTCCATTAAAGCACAGATTTATGAAATTCATTTTGGTGTTAGCAGTTTTTTTTAAGGCAAAGTCACCTTACAGTCCTATTCAGTGGTTCACTCAGGATCTATTACTGTCTTTACAAAAATGTAATCGAACAATAAAATTAGATTTTCAAGGCTCACACATCAGAGATGAATGGCCCTAACAGGAAAACATTAATATTTATTTTTCAAATCAACTCTCTATATTAAATTCTGCCTGCTATTTAAGGCTGCAATGATTAATACAAATAGAGATGACTGAACAACAGACCACTATACATAAATTATGAAGTAATGCCACTAATGGTTGTGGAAAAATGTTCATGTATTTAGAGTTATCTTTATGCTTTTCATTGCAGAACAAGATTCATAATGTTTTGCATTCCACAGACTGAAAATCACGACTGAACTTGAGCTTTTCAGCAGTTGTAGGTTACTGGTACATCCTGCTGGTCAACGGAAAACAGTAGGGAGACGGCTCCCACTATTGAGGGAAACAAGGTATTGCAACAACTGTCACTGTTGCATCTGTCCTGTGTTAATACAGCAGACAATTATGTGTTTAAAACAAAATTATCAAATTTGTTTGATAGACAAGATAATGCATCTCACGCTCAACTGATTACAGACATTTCCTGTAAACACAGGATGTCATAGAATCAGTCCACCTTAACGAGGCCCCCAAGGCTCAAATCTAGTCTTTTATCTATCCTGATCTATCTGTACTGAGTCTAGATCTAGTTGAGATATAATTTAGTTCACATCTGGTACCAGAACTGGACTCATACGCATTTTGAATTTGTAATCGGCTCTTTTTCAATCCTTCCCGTCCTTGTTCCCAATTCAGTTGGTCTATAAACCAGCTGGAGCAATGAATATGCAAAATACGATGGACGATTGGATGATGAATGTTGTAAAAGTTGTGTGTGGTTTTATTTCCTCCCAATACTGGTAAAACTGACAATACTGCTAAAAATGGACGACAAACGCACAGCAAAATATGGCTCGTTGATCGTCCACTAGGCTTCTGCTGCAGTGTTAAAGAATTAACAAAACTGTCAGAACAAATAAAAGTTAATCTCTACTGACAAAAAACAGTCTACATGAATGTGCGCCCTGTTCGGAAGTATAAGGTAAAGTTTAGTTGGGCCTAACCAGTCCGTGTTTTTCAATCTCTAGAAAAACCCCAGTAACCATTCAGACCATCATGAAACTGTAAAATTGCCGAAACCAAACTAAACAACTACTTCTACCACTAAATTGTTCTTTCTGTTACTATTTAATACTGGTGTCACCTGCACAACTGGCATTGCTTGTTAAGCAAATGCTTCTGCAACTTGTTACTACAGGCATCCTCCCTTTAAACAGACAGACAGACAGACAGACAGACAGACAGACAGACAGACAGGCTGGCAGGCTGGCGTCTTGTTCAGTTACAGCATACATAACACGTTGACCTTGGTCTGTCTCCTGCCTCCAGCATTGTTCTCCATTTCTCTGACGTAAATGACAGCTCCCTTTTCTCTCTTTAACTCTGTTTTACTTAACTTTTCTCACACACACACACATAAACGTCCCTTAACACCCACATCCTAACCTCTGCTTTTGTTCCCAGGATGTTTAGTTTGCACCTCATCAACATATCTTCCCTCCTTTTTCTTGAAACCAAATACAAGCCTGCAGTTTAAACGTGGTAATCAAGAAAGTTTCCATTTGATCATTGCTTAGTGTTGAGATTGAACTGGGATTACAGTTATTGCTGAGGTGACTGTTTTTCTACATTTTTCCAAGGCATCACCCATATTTGGAAACAAATCAGCTTCATCAGACTCTTCATTTTGATTTAAAATGTTAGTGAATTGATTTACAGCCACAACACAGTGAAGTTTTTCAACAAGAGACACTATGTTCATTTAAAACAGTCACTGGAAGGATGCTTTTCATTTGAGTTACTGTGTGTTCACTTTTGTGTTAGAGCCGCCTTCATTTGCTTGATGCAGCGATATTTTAAGTCATTCTTAGAAAGGCTTTTTGGGGTAAGTCTTGGGGCAAAAAGTTAAAACCTCATGATGGGAAATGCCAAGCATGACCAGTTCCAGTTGGTGTGTGTGTGTGTGTGTGTACGCTTGTGTGTGGTGTGCTCATGGGAACCAGGGCCGAAGGATTTAAGCAACTTACTGTTGTGTATGTGAAAGTGATACAGAAAATAACAGTCAAGGCCAGATGTTATTTGATTGGGAGATGACACAGGCCCAGAGTCAAAGGTCGACCCACACACATACACACACATGCTCCCTCCTGTTTTCTTTCCTCGTAGCGTGGGAATTGGCCGAGGGGCCTCAAACATCACACCAGGAAGGAGGCGAGAGGTGAGGAGGAGAGGAGGAAAACAGACCAGGGAACACTTTATGAATATGTGTGTGTGTGTGTGTGTGTGTGTGTGTGTGTGTGTGTGTGTGTGCATGTGTGTGTGTGACAGACGAGAAAAGATCTTCAATTAACTAATGATTTTAAATGAATGAAATGAGCTAAAAACAGCATAAAGGCTTTGCTAAATAGCTTTTGAAGGCAATATCATTGTGTGTGTGTGTGTGTGTATGTGTGTGTGGGAGTGAGAGAGTTCAGGGAGTAAAGAAGGTTTGTTTGCTTTACACCTCAAGCCTATTGTATATTTGATCTGAAAGCAGCAGAAAAAATACCCCACTTCCCCCCCATACAGCACCATGCCAAACAGATCTTTCCTTTCACTGTCACAGTGTGGTTTGAGCGCTGTGTGTATGTGTGTGTGTGTGTGTGTGTGTGTGTGTGTTTACGTCTTCATGACTGCACACAGAGAGGAGATGTTGGGCAGCAGTGTGGGAGAGGAACCAGCACAATAGTTATTCATCTGTGTGTATCAAGTTTCAGACTTTATCACAGACACAATCTCTTCTATTAAAAGATCTTTCCATTGTTTTGTAACTTAATACGTTTACTCGGTGCTGATGAAATACATGCACACGATTAACAGGCCTTTTTGTTATTTCACATCAGCAACATGTTTCCTGAAGAGCCGATTGATCAATATCAAACTGTCCAGGTCCAACTGTTATTTCACACCTCACAGTCTTAAAATCACCATAAATGTTAAGATACAAATGAGCAAGGCACATTTAGGAATCAGCTGCTCGACTGGACAAAAAGTGAATGAATTTATGGAATACAGTGCAGAGCTTCACTGGATAAACAAAGAAGACTAGACGAGCTGAGTTCAGCCTGAAACAGTGTAAAAATAATACAGAAAATACACTTCTTAGAAGCTGTTAGATAAAAGAAATAACTAGCAAGAATTCAAGCCGTCACAGAGGCTCAAAGACGTAGATAATGTGACTGATAATCTACCTCAGAAACTGAAAAAAAACACTCCACTAAGTTCCGGTGGGAAAACAGAAGAAAACGACTAAAAGCTGCTCTTCTCACCGTACTGCATCAAAGGAAATTTGTTACGCATGCTTGACTCTAAGTCTGCATTTCTCACCTTGAACAGAAAAAGCAAGTTCCCAGCACTATTGTGGCGATGCAAAACTCGTGTATTGTACACGTTGTATTTGCAGTGATTTCGTTATTTTTGTTATGATTAAATTGGGTCTAGAATTTCTGCCGTGCTGGATGCTTTTTTCACTCTGGACGCTGTGACATTTCCTGCAACCAGCACCCTGAAGAATTATGCATTTGTTTAGGAGATATCAGATTCTTTTGAATTATCATGCAGCCGCTGTTGTAACAGCTGGTTTCTGTTAATGAAGCGGTGTCTTTGGTACATTTCACGTCACACCTTGGGTCAGTTCTCATAGCACTGGTTGAATTTCTGTTTTTTTATTATTTATAGTAAAGAGCAGAGAAGTCTACAGCATCATCTTCATATTTTTTTTTAAAACTACTTCCACTGTTGTATACAAAAATCCTGGACTGAAACCGAGTGCCACACCTCCATGAAGAACCAGCTGCTCTTTCCATCCACCTGACCAGCCACTGTGGATCGCTGTCAAAACACAGCAAAACACTCCTCGTCCAACACCAACATCTGATCTCAGAGCAGCTCATGTCTCTCTAAATATAGCTTAGGGGAGGAGAAGATCCCGTCAAGTCAAGCCAGCTGCTGTGTTTATTATTTTTCTGTGTGACCTTTGACCTACAGGCGGAGGAAGGACTCTTGCCTTTGAAAACAGCGGACCTCTGTTTTGATTTGCCATAAGAGGAGAGACAGAGAGAGAGAGAGAGAGAGAGAAAGCAAGAAACAAGGGGTGGGGGGCTAAACTATTACAGGCCTTGATCCACATCAGATACTGTCTGCAACCTGAATAAACATTATTACATGTTGAATATTGTGGAAAAGTCATTTGAAACTACTAAACTAAAGTACTTGTGCAACTATTCACCACAAGTCATGTCCAGGCATCTGTAAGTTACAGTTTAACATCTCTTTTTGTCAAATACACTACTGTAATACTATAAATGAGACAAACTGCAAACGTTTCAATTAGGGCTGCAACTAACATTAATGATGTTGATTATATTTTCATTATGTGTGTAGAATTATGTTAATACTTTTAGAATTACTAATTTTGAAAAAAAAGGTTTTAAAAAGCCAAACACATGTTCCCAAAGCTCAAGTTATGTCTTTACATTGCTCGTTTTGTCCGACCAGCGGACCAAAACCCCCAAAAATTAAATTAAAAATGATACAAAAGAGAAATCAACAGCAAATCCTCACATTTGACACATTGGAACTACAATATGTCATTTTTACTTAATCAAAATTGTTGTTGATTAATTTTCTGTATATGCACTAATCTATCAACTGATTGTTTCCTCATTATCTGTTCATATATTAATAGTTTTTGGACTGATGCGTCATTAGCAGCCGTAACACTGAGTGGTCATTTACTGTATGTTGCTGTCTGAGTGTTTTACTTCAAGCAATGATTTCCTACATTTCCCAGAATACCTTTTGACAGCTGAGAGTACAGCAAAAACTTTCTGCCTTTAATTTTAATATGAGTGTTCCTGGCTGAGAAACAGTAAGTCAACTCTAAGTAGCCTTGCTGCCTTGGATTCTGGTCTGTTTTATGTCCAGGTCTACACGCTGGTCTCTGTGTCTCTGAAGGATTTCTGTTTGTATGAATGTTGAAGCTTAGTGCAAAAAGTCTAAAAAGAAACCTTTGATCTTAGCTTGTGAAAAACAAACAGGCAAACCTGACATTTGCCATTTTTTTGTGATACAGTGATAAATTATATTTGCTCTTTTGTTCTCCTCTGACAGGAAGTGCAGAGGTTGGTAATAATTCAACGTAAAGCTCAGAGATATTTTATCAGGTTATGTGTTCGCTGTCTTGGATATTTGAACTGTTTTACTGCGGTTAAAGGACAGACTACTAATGACAAAAACCTGTAAAGAAAGGTGGCCTTTTTAGCAGAATGGTCCTTAAAATATAAATGTGATTGATGTAGTGCTGAAGTGGTTAAATTTTTGGAGTGCAGGACGCCTCAAAGGTTGATTCACTCCTCCGGACGGGTATTGATCGTGGAGTCTATGGGCAGTGATTACCTCTGTCCTTCCAGCCGGGGCAAAAATCCATACAGTGGCTGATCAGCATTAACATCATTACAAACTGGTTAGGAGGGTAACACACTGGGCCAGAACCACCCAGAACCACACACACACACACACACAGGCAGTTTGTGATTACAGCCCCAGCAGTAGAGATCTAGATTTGGCTCCAGCATCGACCTGAAAATCGAACAAACTTACATCACACTGGTGCGCAACTGGACAGGCAAGTTCAGGCCACACACGCACACACACACACACACACACACACACACACACACAAACACACAGTCTGTCTTTGCCCAGCAACAGGCCATGCTGAGTGTTCCTCTAATCATGTTCATATGGCACTAATTGGCGCCTTTCGGTATACAGTGATTGAGTCCGGCGGTGAGGCAAGATTGTGCCACTTCCTCCTCCAATTAGCTGAGGGCAACCCAGGAGCAGCCAATCACACTGCTCATCAGCGGGACACGACAAGATGGAGATATCGGGGAAGAGAAAGTCTTTTTCTGCCTTTTTTGTCTTAATTGTTTTAAGGTGCTTAGTTCATATAAAGCACTCAGAATCTTATTTATTATTATCATTAACGACAATAAGAGGAGGAGGTTACATTACCCAATGAAAACTGAAAAAGTAAAATCTAATTTGTATCTATATCTTACATATTTTACTTAACAATGTATACATATTGTTTAGCATGCACAATATCAGGTGTCCGACCCGTAAAATTACACTTGAGATACTTTTTTTTTTCCTTTTCCAAATTTAGTTTAGCAAAACACGATTTTTTTCTGTGTTCATATTTTAATTTTTGGCATTACTGTTCTAATCTCTGCACAAACTTAATACTCTAATAATAATCTTTGAAGCACTCACATACAAACACTGCATCTTCTCTCTCCAGGTGTGTCTTTGTCATCTCTCAAAACAAATTAAAGTTGTATAAAGTCCCGTCCAACCCCCGGTCTTTCCCTACCTGGCATCCTGCTGTGTGGGCGCAGCCCTGAAGTCTGTGTAGGTGAGGTTCACCTGTGACAAACTGCGCAGGAGCAGGATGCATGCGGATGCCTTATTTCCTCATTCACTTGTATTGTGTAAAAAGTCCATCAAAAACACTATTGTCTAATCCTGCTACACCGTTATGGAACAGAGGCTCTTTGTAAAGTGTTCATCTGTCCCTCAGTTGATCATCATCATCATCCCTGGAGCCACAGAGAAGTCAGAATAACACTCAGTCCAGTATTCTAGCAGTGATATTCTACACAAGTACACACACAGTCACACAAACACAGTCACACTTGTCTGCTGACGTCAGTTGTGGTTTCATGGTTGTCACTGCAATGCCGATCGACCAGCTCGCAGGCCTGCAATTATTCCCGGCCCAGTGCTCTGCTCACTGCAGTTCTGTTTTTCCACCAAATAAGAGAGTAGAGCACAAAGGATGCTATGAAACGCGCTAAAAAGATACAAGCCGGAAACCAGCTGGCTGAACTTGTGGACGCAGTGGGATTTCTGTTGAGGCGTGTTTGTTGTAGGAACGGAGCGGAGAGACTCCAAGGACTCGGAGCAGAGGCGTCCTGCGGTTCAGCGGGTTGAGGCGTCAACCATGATTTAACAACGATTTGGGGTCAAGTCCAGTGAACCGCTGCTGTCACTCCTCAACCCCACGTCACCGCTTCCTGTCACTCCTCATCTGAGGTCAAAATTGTTATTCGCAGAAGCGCAGATTCCTGTAATATGTGTTTGTTGTGAATCATTTAATGACGCTGACCTGTTAGATTATAATAATAACAATGTCAGTGAACTGTTTATACAGAAATTATTAATCTTTCTAGAAAAATGTATACAATAATAAATGTTGAATGTTATTTCTTAAGATCTCTGCCGGTACACTCTAGAGACAAGGACACCCCAGAGAGGAAAAGTGGAGTGGTGTATGACATCATCATGACATCACATGTAACAGCTGTTGGGAATAGTACATCAGTAAAACAGCAAACCCTGGACAAGAGACTGAATGAACGCCAGCTTTCTGTGACCACATGACTGAAAGCCGTCACAGCATTGACTGGGAAGGGGTCAAAGGTGACGAGGCTAGGAATCAGTAGACGGCTGGAGAAAGATCAAGGAGACATCTTTGAACATAGACAGGGGCTACAATCCCTCCTCCGATATACGACCACCTGTGACACATGATGACAACTAAGCAAAGACCATCAGCTGATGAAGACCATAAGATGTGGCTGAATCATTTTGGTGGATAAACATCATTCGTGGCAAGCAGATATTTTACTTTACCAGCCACTGATGAGCAACAAAGTTCATGTCTGATGATTTTTAAATCCATAGCGAGGAAATTTGAAAAAATATTTTCATTATCATTTTCCTGCCACCATACTCAGTCAAAAACGTCAAAACTCACACACATTTTCCACCTTGGAAGTAGGTGAAGTTGTGCCAGACTCTCCGTCTAGCATACTTACTCATTCAGAGCTACTCTACACGTCATCTCCCAGTGCTGAGAGAAACACTTAAATCGATGGATAAAACCCTTTTATTTTGGCAGAATATGTACTGCTCTTGAGGTTGAGTCAGTGTATTACATTAGTGTGGAGAGCTGCAGCCCCTCAACAGAACCCAACAGATACATGTCACTTAGATTTGGGATACACAAAATACACACGGCATGAGATGACTGTGACATGTATAAAAATAAACTAAAGCAGACAGAGCTGCAGTCTGAGGAGGGAGAAATATATCAACACTGTCAGCACAGGTGAGTGGAGTCAAACCAGCTGCAGGAGGCCGTAATGAGAGCGCTGATACTGTCAGTGATACTCACAGCTGACTCACACTCACGACTTCGGTGCCTTGTCAGAACTGACGTGACTCTTCATTTACATTATGTTGCAACATGCTGCCAGCTTGCAGTGACCTTTGACTTTATGTAGAGTGAACTGTGCGTCACATTTTAGTGTTGACATGGGCTGAGGCCCAGAGGGCTGGCGAACCTGTTGTGACACCATCAAAGGTCAGATCTCATTGCTGAACTGGTTGGAGGGACGCGACAGACAGCACGAAAAGTCAGGCGATACCTGCATGGAAACTACACAGGTTAAACTGATATTTCACTCAGATTTTGGCCTTTTAATTGAAATATCAGATTCAGCCAGTTATGGAGGTTCTTTTGTGTCTTTATTATGCAATCAAACAGAAAAAAGTTTGCAATAAAAAAATAGATTTGAGAGCAAAACTATCGACACTGTAATTAAAAGTAAAATAAAAGTGTGATTTATAAAATTTTTAACCTATTACGACATCACAGATCGTTAAACAAAAGCAATCGACATGCGCCAGTTCAAACATAACATTCTTGCCATTACTAAGACGGAAGTTATGTGTAAACACACCTCCACATTTATTTCTGTCATCTCCACTCAGCTCTGTCTTCTCCATGGATTTCAAAACTCCCTCTCGTTTACTAACTGTGGATGTTGCCAAGCCGTCACTCCGATCAAGACTGGCCAATAGAGACGCGTCTTACATCTTTCAGCGTAGGTCCCGCCCACGAGATTCAGCTCAACAGCAAGCAAAACTTTTGGATTTGTGAACAAAAGTTTTGGATTTGCATTTCAATCACAAATTTATTTTACTTGCAATAAAAGATTTTTTGATCACAGTGTCGATAGTTTTGCTCTCAAACCTATTTTTTGATTGCAAACCTATTGTGCTTGATTGCATAATAAAGACATAAAATAACCTCCATAGCCACTCACTGTTGTCCAGATATGATGGAGCTTTTTGTCTGACAAGATCGACAGAATGAAACACTGCAAATGTTGATAATTTCTTATGTAAATTATTCACTTAATTATCATGTTTTTTAAAATGTATCCCATGCTGTTCCTACCTTCTGTACTCATTACTCAAACAGTAAAAGCCTTTCAGTGAAAAATATTGACCTAGGATTTATTATTAAGCAGCTTTGTTCATGTTAGTTAGGTTCTGACTTAAAAACTGGTCCAAATATAAAGAGCTGCAGTCATTTACTCCACTGTGGCCAAACCTCAGACCTCCAACACACAGTAAGCCTTAGCAACGCTGATCCCCATGCCATCCTTCACCTAAAGGCACCGCCTCAGCACCATGTTTAGCCGGAGAGAAAACTCAAGCGCTGTTTCAGATACTTTTCAACCCTGACAAAAAACATATATATCTGAAGGCCATTTTCAGAATTTTGGAAACATTATTGCTCAAATCTTATTAGATACATCAATAGAAAAGTTTGATAAGAATGAGAGCAAAGATACATTTAAGGCACTGAATACAAAATTGTCAAATATTAAGATATTAAATAAAAGTACAAAATATAAACTGGCTCACACTTTGCCAAAACACACAGCTAGAATTTTAAAAATCTAACTATGGCGATGAAGAAAATGTTGTTGTTGACTCTTCAACATTGATTAGATGTTTATAAAAACACCAATTGATTAGACTCAGCGAAGGCCTGTGAAACTACTACGAATGGCGACATATTAAAGTGTCAATTCACAAGCAGCGAAGAGCACGAGGCTGCACGTACACGACACATTTCATCATGACTGTCACCAATATGCTGAGAGCAAAACGCCTCTGACCCCAGCGATTAAATCCTGTCTGATATAAAAACAAAAAAACCCCACCAGAGCTCTAATTTATTGAGTCATGTTAATCTACGTGTAGTACATCAAACACACACACAAAAAAATGTTACTAATGGACTGAAAAACGTGATTATAGCTCAGGATGTGGTTGATGATGATCATCAAAATTATGTCGGTTATTCATATGAAGAAAATCTAAATAGTTTCTAAACTAAAGTATGAATAAAATAAAAATGATTGTATTTAAATATTAAAATATTACTAAACAACCTATTATGGCTGCTTATAGGGCTGAGTTACTTTGATGTTATGGTGCAGAGCAACTTTGGTGACTACAGAATAAATATAAGTAGCGACATAATCTCTGTTATTATTATCATCAAGATTGATGAGCTGTTAGTTCCTCCTCTCACTGTGTGAGACAATATCCAGCTGACATCAGTGATCTCGACTGCGGGGTCGGGGTAAAACCTGATGAGTAAGTCTGACATCAGTCCTCATCATCATCACTGAGAATACAGATCTGCTGATGAAAAGAGCAATAATGGAAAAAACCCCAGCTGGGAGAAGAATGAAAGGTAGGAGTAGACAATATAAAATCCTCTTTCACTGTTTATGTGATTTTAAATAAATGGAAAACCAGGTGTGGTTTTGGTTAATCCAGCACATGAAAAACCTGAGAAATTGAGGTACTTTGTCACATTGCTCCAATCCAATCATATCAAAATCCAATATTGTCAAAAAAGTTAATCTCCTGGTACTTTCAATATTGTCCACAATGGTCTAATATACTCAGTCATTGATAACTGCCAATAGTATCAACGGCAAGGCAAATTCTCTGATAATTGACAAATATATGTTGTCTCATGGTAAATATTGTCTTACTGGATCCACCAGTTAAAAACAACTTATGGGCTCAACACTGAATTTGATCTTAAATGCTTCTTGTTAATTAAACATACTGTATATACTGATTAATCAATTTCTGTATTATGATGTTCTTTTGGACTGATCTTCACAGTGATGGTTAATCAGAACTCTTATTATATTATACATTAACATCTGATATGGACTTAAACAGGCCTACTTGGTTGTGTTTTGTAAATATAGTGTTACAATTATGTCTTTTGTCCCCTTTTTGTTAAACTGATCTTTTAATGTTGTGTTCATCATTATTATTAAAATGTAAACCTGGGGCCCCTAACAATATATTGTTTGTAATGCCTAAATAAATACAGGCCCATGGGTCCATTTCTATGTAGCTCTTACTTTAAGATTGTTGTCTTAGTTATCTGAACATTTGAGGAGTATAAAGCTGGGAGTATATCCAAAAGCTATCATGTCAAAAAATGTATATGGAATGAAATGTTGATGTGTTATCTTAACTTTTAATGTTCAATGACTGTGATGAACTCAGATGAACCCTTGTAACTTATTGTTGATGTCACTGAGTGTGGATTTAGAGTTGTAGCGATTAGGTGATTAATCGATTAGTCGATTATTCAAATTTTCATAATTGAATAATGATTTTGGTCACTTTTTTAAAGCAAAATACCAGAAAATAGCTGGTTTAAGCTTCTCAAATGTGATTATACATTATAATAAACTGAGTATCTTTTCAGTTTGGACTGTCGATCAAACAAAACAAGACATTTGCAGACGACATCATGAGCTCTGAATTATAACAGGCATTTTTTACCTATTTTGTGACCTTTTATAGACAAACCGATTAATTTATTAATCAAGAAAATAATCGGCAGATTAATTGATAATGAAAATAATCATTAGTTGCAGCCCTTTGTGGATTAATACCAGGTGTGAGACGCATATATAAGGCTTTATTTGACAAGCGGTGATCGCAATGTCGGTTATGTAATTAAATCATTGGACCTTAGTGTGCGGTCATCTTCTCTTCAATATATTCCACTGCCACGACCAGCACCTAGTTTTTTTAGTGTCCACTCACCAGATAACTCTTGCTGATATACGATCTTATTGCCTTACTCTAATGACAGGACAGAATATGACAGGATGACTGCAGGGGAAACGAGGGGAAAATATAACAAGACGAGACAGGAGAGGACGAGGACGAGAAAAGACATAATATGGCACTGTGAGTAACTGAGTAGTATGAGGAAACTGAGCTGAGAAGAGACAACTATCAGATACATCACAAACCTTAAAGCAGGAGCTAAATATCTGCGCAGATGCACATGAACGTCTGTTTTGCCAAAACTAACTGTAAACCTCTAACTTCATGAGGTAAAACGATGACGATTGCAGCAGCATGTTTCCGTCTAGGGATTAATGGAAACTACACAGGGTGCAGGGTTAAAGGGATTTGGACGATTACAGTGTGCGCTCTACTTTTCTCCGCTGCTTTCTGACTGTTATTACACACATGTGGTTGATCCATCAGGCCTATAAATACGGTCGACTCAGCGTTCATTAGCCATCTCCCTTTGAAGGCTTTTTATTGGTGGGTTGACATTATAAAGACACTTTGATCCCCCTCCCCCGCCCAAACAGGCTGACGTCGTCTTGACTTTCTCAAAGGCCGGCTGCAAAATTAGTCATATTTCCTTCTGTGACTCCTAAGGCAGCAGCCACTTTCAGGTATACTCGTCTGCTGAGAATAAAAAATATGTGTTTGTAGTAGTACATGAGGCTGAATGAACTATATAACTTCAGTTTTCTCATCATTGTTACTTAATCATTAATCAATATCTTTAATGTTCTCTCATGATGAAACAGTTGAAATGGCAGCTATTGTCTAGTAGTAATAGTATCTGTAGGAGATACTAAGGAGTACTGCAAGTAGGCTACAACTCTGATTGTGCTTCGTCTTATTGTACTAATATTATACTTTTCAGCCTTCTGACTATGTGTGCACATAAAACTTCACTCCATGAGGTCACATCACTCACTCAGCTCGAGAAAAAAGAACGATAAACATCATGAATGCAACATAAAACTGGTTGCAACCCATCCTTAACAAACACAAGACTTCCTGAATGACTATAGTATAGTGTCAGCTGAAAAACTGTGGTTAAAGCTGTGAACGAGTGCATGCATTCTGTTACGTGTGTTGAAGAGTGTGTCAAACAAGCAGAAAGATCCGACTGCAGATACGCAGTAGATGGAGGGTATTAAAGGGTGAGTGTCACAGTGGTAGTGAGAGAATAAATATTTGTGTTTTCGCTAAAAGCTTCACCAAATACACACACGGATTCAGATGATCCTGACTCAGATCTTCCTCTACAACCACATCATTCTGTCTGAGTCACCATTACACTAATAAAGCAGCACTTAACAACCAAACTCGGATGATTTGGTCAGTCTGACCTCAACTTTACCGTCTGACTGCATTATGTCTGCTGAGGAAACCTGGCAGATAGAGGGCAGCTGACTATAGATGTTATTCTAACACCCGAGATTAAAAAGACTTTGATCTGAGATTTGTTCAATCTATTACCTGCAAGTTACTGCCTCTGACCCTTGACCGTCTTACTCGTCATTGCTTGAAATGTTGCCAATCCAGAAAATGTCGCCTCTTTGTGACCTCACTACTGTTGTAAAAATCACAACAATGAAAAGGTTTGAACTAATTCTGCAACCGGTGTTTGTGAAAATTAAACGTATCAAATATTGTAATGACACTATCAAAAGTGAAAATACCAGCCGGTTCTCTATTAACACACCACTGAGTCGTGCAGATGGAGGATGATGTAAGAATATAATGCTGATATTATAAGAGATGAAATAAAAATGTCATCAAATATCATTAAGTACACTGAGGTTGCTTTAACTCTGAGAAGTACTGTACAGTAAGTCCAGTGTGAATGATAATAATATCATAAAGAGATACAAATACAAGGTCACTATAAATGTTACATGCTGAGCAACACAGAAACATCTCTTTCAGAATATTACTGGAATATTTTAGAGGAAAAAATACCAAAAATTACAAAAATATCTCTCAGGTCTGTAATGAGAGTCGCCACAAAAATATCATAGAGGTTATACATTAATAATAATAATAATAACTGATAGGTACTGAGTAGCCCTGCAGCAGCAGTGTAACAGGTCACAAATGTAACTTAATATATTAGCCAGTTAAATGTTTATGAACTCAGTGTTGAGTGCCAAAGATATTGTGGAGAGAGTGGAAACAATACCAAGAACACCTTATAATGTAATACGAATTTTATTTAAATAATATTTTTGATGACATATGCTGTAGCTATTAGTGCTGCTAAAACAAACATGTAAAAATTAATTAAAATAATTAGGTAAGTTAATTCAATAATTGAAATGAAGTTATAAGCAAAAACATTAAAGGTGGAGATTTAACACTTCTCTGACAGTGTCTCCAAAATTATCGATCATTATGAATTTCACATATCTGTTGCAGGGCTACTGTACTGAGTTGCTACATGTTTCATGGTGTTGTGTCCACTCTTTTAGGAATATTAACAGAGGAGATAAAGACAATTAATTATGATAAAACTCACTACTGAGTGCTACATGCAGTTCCCTACTCTATATATGATTAATAATATGATTAATATTATAGTAAAGATATAATGATTATTTGGAAGAATTGTGAAACTTTGTTAAAAAGTGAACAGACAGCAGTGTGTTTCGAGTTTGCAACAGTAACAGCTGGATTAAAAACACATCTGGCCTACCGCCTGCGCTTCTGCACGATGTCGATGGGCCGGTTGACGGCGCACGGAGACCCGCAGATATTCCCGTTGCGCACCTTGAAGTAGCGATCCTGGACCGAGGGGGCCAGATACACACAGTTATTCGGTAAACTCATGTTTGTGATTGTTTTTGGCTCCTATTCTGGTTTGTTCTCCGCTAATCTTCGTCTTCCTCGTCCCCCTGGTGCCCTGCTGCTCCTCGGCTCTTGTGCGCTCTCTCCTCTCCCTTCACACCGCGCCGGGTTTCCATTGACGCACGGACAGACGGAGGAGAGCCCTCATCGGTGTGTTTCAGCAACATGCCTCCAGTCCGAAACATGGAGAGAGTGAAAAAGGGAAGGGGTGTCGAGGCAGTGCGGGTTTTTAAAGAGTCATTTCCTCAGCGATGCGCTACTGTTTCATGCGGTTTGGAGAGCTGCACGCGGAGAGTTAAAGACGAGGTTCGTTTCAAATCCAGATTGAGGAGTTTCAGAGCTGAACTAAGTCTCCTCTCTGAAGATACACTCCTCCCTCCCTCTGTCTCTCTATGGCTCTCTCTGTCTGTCTCCTCCTTCCAGGCACATGGACGGAGTCTTTAAAAAAGACACGAACTATGCGCGCGCGTGTGTGAAAGAGAGAAAGAGTGGGGGGGTCTGCGGTTACGGACAGCCAAATGTGGCTGTAGTAGTTGCAACACGTGTGTGTGTGTGTGTGTGTGTGTGTGTGTGTGTGTGTGTGTGTGTGTGTGTAATTTTAATTTGGTGTGTTTGTAAAGGTATGCTATGTATGCACTGGTGTAAGTCTGGTATGAGTGTGTATCTAAGTGCACGATTTACACACACATGTTGTCATATTCTTGCATGTGATGTGTGTGTGTGTGAGAGAGAGAGAGAGAGAGAGAGTGTGTGTGGTAATGTATATCCACAGTATGAGGTAAATGTGTTGTACATGTGTGCAGCGTGTGTGTGTGAGAGAGAGAGACCTGCACTCTTCACTCTTATCAGGGAAACTCTCTGAGACAGTGAGCCTCCTGTGGATGTTTTAACTGTTTACAGGTTCAGCAAACACACACACACACACACACACACACACACACACACTTTACAGACACAATTCAAAAATTCATTTCTCAACAGAATAGGAAACTCTACAATCTTTTTTTTTTTTTTTGGTTCAAACCATCGCAACCAAATCATTGACCACAATTCAACCCTATCATACTACTTCAGCTTTAGTGATCATGTTTTTAAATCCTTTGGCAAGGCCTCAGACTCTGTCTGGCAACGTATCTTTCAACTGACACTCATACCATTCCACTAGCTTGGAGGACATCTCATATTAAACCTCTCCCAAAAAACAATATCCTAAAGAGGACAATGATTTTCAGCCAAGAAACACTTACATCTGTTATTATGAAATCACCTCAACACACAAGATTCTTTTCAATTTGCCTACAAGCAACGTTGCAGCATTGAAGATGCAGTTGTCACGCTTGTGCATCTAATCACCAAACACCTCGACAAACCTAAAACAGATGCAAGAGCTCTTTTCCTGGACTTTTCATCTGCATTTAATATAATTCAGCCTGATTTACTCCTGTCCAAAATGATTCAGTTACAGTTCAATCTAAACCTCGTTTACTGGTACAACTCTCTTCTCACAAACAGAATCCAGCTAGTAAAGATAAATGATACACTTTCCTCTCCGATCAGGACTAACATTGAAGCATTAACTCACCTGTTTACATTGTAAACTGCAGATTGCACCACCAGTTTCTTTTAAAATACTCTGATGATTTCACTTTATTATCTCTGCTGACTGACAGCGATGACCCCAGACTGTACCAGTGTAATGTTGACTGGCTAATTGAATGGTGGGACAAAAATACTCTTTATTATCAATACTAATAAGACAGGAAATTATTCTCGGCCTTCCTCCTGACTGTCAGCTGCCTCCAGTGATAAATCACAATGTAGAAATTAAACAAGTCTCTTCATACAAATACCTGGGTGTTATGATAGATGCCACGCTATCATGGACTCTGTAAGAAGATACAGCAGCGCATTTACTTTCTTTGTGGACTCAAATCTTCTGGAGCCAGTTGCTAGCTTACTTTTCTGTTTTTTAAATCAGTTATTCAGAGTGTCATAGTGTATTGCAGTACGGCCTGGCTCAGCAGCCTATGTGCGAAACTTAAAACTAAACTGTATAATCAAATCCAAATTTGTGCAAAGATTAATGGCCAACCCGTGGCACACTGCCTCCAAGTAACTCACAACAAGAGCATGCTCAGACTTGCTAACCGCATCTTTTCTGACTCCTCGCATGTTTTAAACAGAGAGTACCAACTTCTGTCTGCCAGGAGGAGATTTTGAGTTCGTCAATTTAAACACAACAGGCTGAAAAATCCTTTTATACATCAGTTGATCTTGTTGCTAAACCGAGATCAGTGTGCTGCTAACTGAGATCTGAATCCAGAGGTCATAATGTGATGATTGTCACGACTGTTTGATGTGCTTTATACGTCTATGAAAAGGATCACATATGTGTAACTGTATGTTTAATCTGTGTGTAAACCTCTCGAACAGAACTGCCTAAGGACTCAAACTGACAATAAAAGTTGTATCGTTTCGTAATGTTTATATCAATCCTTTGAAACTAATGATAGCATGAATTCATTGTGGATCTGATTAAAAAAAGGGATTCAGACTCTAATGTGTCAGTTACTGCTGTGGTTTCATGAATATGTATCAGTTACAAGCTCACAGCAAGTGCAAACTCATTCATGAACGTCTGTTTTTACTATATATATCATTTTTGTTCCCCTCAGATTTTCATCTTCACAGCTAAACCATGACCTTTTCTATTATTTTCATTTATTCAAATTCATAAAAGGCAAATTAACAACCACATACTTTACATTTTTTTACCTATAACAGGTGTAATCATATATTTCCCAGGTCGACTCTGAGCTCCAACAGAGGAGCGCGACTCAGTCTCACCACAGGGAATGATGGACTCACTGGACCCGATGATCTCATCAACTGACCAGCTAGCTGCTGTCGACATCACAGGCAAATATTTGTCTTTTGAGACAGAGGGCAGGCGGCCGAGTCGGACGTGTTGGCAGGCACATGGGAGAGAAGGTGGGGTAGGGGATTTTTAAGACGTCAGACATGAGACAGGCAAACTGATTTGGCTAAAGACCTACTGCACTAGAAGTGGTGTTGTGGAGGGGATACGGGAAAGTTCAGCCTCATCTGACGCTGGTGGTTGGTAAAAACCAGCTGCCGTCACGTAAATGTGCTTGAACTAACCAGATTCCTTTGACAGTCCAAAGCTGTGATTAAAGCTCAAAGGAATTATTTATTTTTATGTAAATTTTAGACACAGTTCTTGTCTTTATATTCACTGTAACTGTATATGTAAAACTAACTTTTCATTAAATTCTAACAAAGTTCTGGTCATGTGTCACTGTAATCTGCTATTGATTTTTATATCAGCTGGGTGATATCAGATGGTACCAGCTGTGGGCTCATAGAGGGAGCGAGGTTGAGTGCCAGACCAGGGACGATACACTGATGGCTCAGTTGTTCAGAAATATGAAAAAAATGCGAGGCCATCAGGCAAAGATTCCTCGACATTTGCTGAAACAGAAGCTTACTTCCTGGCTCAAATGGAATTAGTCCGCCGTTACATCCCAGCGTCTATCAAACTATTATCCTGAACTGTGTTTTGTGTGTATTCATTCACACTGACTCCTTTATCACCTTCAGCAGGACTGGATCAGACTAAAACCACATTTCACTCCTTCTCACGTCAGTCTGGTATAATAAACATTCCTGTGGATGATGCACCAATCTGTTGCATTAACTTCCTTCATGACCAAGACCCTGAGTGTCCTCACACGGAGAAGGAACTTTCTCCATTATTTTTTTGGCTTCTGACTTCACTTCATAGCCCAATTTCATCATCTGCAGTAAGCAGAGATGTCATCCAACTGGACGTTCCACACACCCAGAAAACCAGCGAGAAGGCACAACACCAACTGACAACACACTTGATTTGCTTTCAAGAACGCAGACACAGCTCTTGATTTAGTTATAATGGCTTTAAGTAATGGCTCCGCCACCTCATGTTCCTACTGCTACCCAAACAAGACACTGTGAGAGACGCAATCGTGAAACGAGCCTTGTCCGAGTCAACAAAGCAGACCAGACGGGCTGACGTGAGCCGTCTAGTATCCTTGCATGAGTAAAGTTGGCCCCTCTTGAATCTGAGATACAGTTACTTAGTCGCCTTTCCAGGATCCTGGCATAAGACTTTCTAGGGAGGCTGAGGAATGTAATACCCCAATAGTTGGAACACACCCTACAGTCCTCCAAGGTGTCTGATTTCACCTGACTCCTGTTTGGCAATGTACCGAAACCTCAAAGGTGTTGAGGACAACCGGGTGCATTGTAGGCCTAAAGCCACCAGGCTCATGTTCCCCTGTTCTCGGTGAGGTGACTATTTGCAAAGGACACTGAATCTTTAAGTTTCTTGAATCGCTCCATGGATCACCCATGTTAATACCAGGTGTAAACAGGGCCTTTGACTGGCCCCCTACCTGGGACCACTTTGCCTTGGGAGACCTTAACAGATGTTACAGCACATGCAAACCCCTCCACCGTAACAAGGTCATGAAAAGTCTCACAAAAATGACTTCTTGTTAATTTTGCTGGAACTGATTTATGTTCAACAAAGAGAATAATGACTAAAATTACTAAATACTAAAACCCCCAAATACATATTTAGTGAATATTTCCACTGGACTGAAAGACATACATTGAATGATCAATACAATAATTAATCAAAACACATATACACGTACCTGTAACACAACTCGACGCCTCCTTTTTCATTGTGGACATTTTTAATACCAAGAACTGTTAGTTCATCATGCTGTGATTCTTGATATCATATTCAGATGTTTACCGTGTTTTGAATTTTGTCCTCTTAGCTAACCTAAACTAAAACTCCTCTTACCCCCTCCCACCAGTGCTCTTCTCCCTCCTTGTGCAACATGCTTGTGAAACATGTTGGACCGGGAAACAGATGCCGGGGTGGACGTTCGCTGAGAATGAGGTGTTTGTGAGGCCGCTGTGTAACCAAATCCACCAGCCAAATGGCTCCTACGGCCCAGCTGGCTGCTGGCTCCTATGACAACATTAACTCTGCTAATGAGAATAAGCTGCGAGGGAGGGGAGCAATGTATGCATGTGTGTTTTATGGGAGTGTGAGAAAGTGCACATGTAAGTGCGTACATGTATATACTGATATACGGTATCAAAGTTATATTGACTTTGTATTCAAATATAACTTATCAGTCAGTCTAGGTTCACTTTTCTATAGGGATGTATTACACAACCTCACAGAGAGTTTCAAGAGTTGATAAATTTAGCATAAACACAGTCAGATGAGGCAACAGCGCTTTAGGCTCTGGCCTTCAAAAGGAATAATGGATTTCCTTTGAATGAGATATGTTTATACTACACAGTATGTTCTACTCAGAGACTGACTATGCTTTCTTTCAGGCTTTACTTGCTTTATCTCCTCTGGCTGCTGTACATTCACATCAGAACCACAATGTTCTGAAAAATAACCGAAAGTAATGCTTGTGACCATTTTTCAGTATAATAAAGATATATTTAACTAGAATGTGAGTGTCCTGTAATAAAATTTTTTTTAAAAATCCTGGTTTTTGAAGGTTCAAACAAAAGTGTTCTGTTCTGAAGTTTTGCAACATTACAGTTTGGGCGAAAAACAATGAGCCTATTCTTTCTTTATGTTTTACTGCTACTTAATTCTTCATTTAAAAACAGTAATATATCTCAGAGTTTCTCTATAATTGAACAGGCACAGTGGGTGTGACTGCCTTTATGAACTGGCAAAACTTTCTTCTCTATTGCAGTGATTTAGACAGCAGAGCAGAGTGAGTGTTGCACCACCTTGTGGAGAAACTTGTGAGGTGTCACACTGAGCTGCAGAGACGTCCAACCATGCAGTCTGCAGGTTTTCTTTCAGCTGGTTGTTACTGTGGCTGATGAAGTCACCTCATCGGCTTCTGTAGTGTTTTGTCAGATGGTTAATCTACATTCATTTCACCAAGTGTACAGCAACATGGTTATAACGTCTGTGAAATTAAAATTGAGTGCGTTTACACGTGCACTATTATCTCACCTGGTTATGACTTGTGTATCTAAACATAAAAAACCTGGCTAAGCCCTTAATCCTGTCCTGAGAAACCTGGATATGCTTGCTGAAGTATTCTGATAGAAACCGAGACACTGTGGCACCTTATCCAAGTTTCTGATCGCGGCTGAAATGTGGAATCAAGACATGACGCAGATGATCGGAAACCTGGACCCTGATGATGTAGGCTATAAAGGGGTATGAATAATGGTCCACATAAATGCGTTATCCCGAATAAGTTTAAAACCAGGATAAGACTCAACACTGGGATACTAATGTGCATGTAAACATACTCATAAAACTAAGTGTGAACAGTAACAATTATTCATTCTTATACATGCCGGCTTCATGGAAATATGACCTCAGACATGAAAAGTGCTATGAGACCTTATGAAATTAAGTTTTCATTTTTATTTCTTTGAAAATTCACTCCAATCCAATATTTGTCATGGGTCAGCAATGGTGTTAAATGTAGCTATAAAGTATTTTCAAGCCAGGAAGTTGTGGCTACTAGGGGAACTATTACATCTTCCACATTGGCTTCAACAGTCAGTCAGGCGGCTGCTGCTTAGTTCATACTCATGTTCATTTCCTCCTGCAGGACTCAAGTCATACTTTTTCTCCTCTGCCTCCCACAAAACACACAACCTGGAGTTGCAGTTGACCAGATTGTGTTATTTCAGAGGGTAGTGTCTTTTTCATTTTGTTGTTTTTTTGGCTTTAATCTTTATTAGTCCAAGATTAGTTGACTTAAGCATGCTAAAGCATTTCCAACAACACCCAGATTCACAGAGTTCACACAAGTTTTATCTGGGAGGTCAGACAATGTTGATATTTAGCAAATATTGAGTAAAGTAAGTGCAGCTGAAGGTGAGCTGACTACCCAGCAGAGGTCACTCTGTGCCTAGAAACTGCTGTATGTTTATACACATGGAAGGAGAAACATACAGACACACAACCACAGACACAAGGCAAGGTACTAATTACCACAGTAACAATAGAAACCGTAAGACTTTAAAAAGAATAATATGACAACTACTGTTTTTTTGTCTTATTTTTAAAACTCCAACACTGAAAACATGGTATAGGAGATGTCAGAAAGAGACACAATGAAAGCTGAAATATTTCTGTTATCAAATTTTAACCTCTGGCTGACACACCACTCCTTTTTCAGGCGTTAAACCTCAATCTAATTTCTTGAACAACACATCTCAACTTGAGGAGCAAAACTGGTTCAAACCTGACCCTCTATCAACTGATTTTCCACTGCTGGTAAAACACAACACCTAATTTGGCAACATGACCTAAAAGTATCTACAGCAATTCTCTGGTGGAACAATCAATATGGATTTTGGGACGGGTGGCTGTGGCAGGGTGTGTGCGTGCGTGCATGTGTGTGTGTGTGTGTGTGTGTGTGTGTCTATACACGAGAAACAAGAAACACATGTCACAATCACGTGTTATGTGCAGCCAGGCTGGCGAGGCTGAGGAACTATTCCCGGCTAGGGGGGGTTATTTTGGGGGTCTGTTGTGTTATTGTTTCCCCCTTTATCACTCCTGCTCTGCTTAGACTCAGCTGTGGTTGATGTGGGTAAGAAAAAAAGTCTCTTACTGGGAGTGCACTGAATGATACAGTAAGTTGAGACAAATATAGGGGTTGACTGACAGCCAGACTTGAAAGGTTAAACACTGTAAAGAAATATGGTCTTGAGGAGTTACAGGGATTAATGTTTGGGCTGCTCTGAGAGTGTAAAGCCCTTCTCATACATGCACTTTAATCTAAGTCTTCTGGCAATTTTACATGTTTCTGTCATGTGTTAACAGGGGCGTGAGTCACTCTGACAACTTGCCAAGTCATGATATGGTAACATTAAGAATATTCCTGTCACTTGAATACATTTTAAAAAATCAACAACACCAGATTAGTCTGTGACTCTGTGTTTGACAGATATGCAAAGTTGCCAGATAAGATTGCTAAAATTTCACACCACACCATCTTGTCAATGCGCAAAACTTGCTTGTTTCAGGAAAACAAAAAGGTTTAGACAGCAGTCAGGTGTTATGCTGTGGCTTGCTGTTAGATTTCAGCTCAGAAAGGATTTCAGAGAAGACATAACTTAATACACTTTAGCAGACTTCTCTTTTTCATCAGGAACAATGATATTTCCTCATTATTTTTAGTACTTTTACACACTAATCCAGTCACATACAGCATTATTATATATCTAAAAGTAAAACTGCATCATTCTATCTTCCTCTTAATTGGCAGTTTTGAGTATTAATGCAAAACTCAAACCTACCAACTATTCCTGGACACAGCAGCTTGTATGATATCCTTTAACATAAAAATGTTTCAGCCGCAGGAGCAACTAACAACAGTACAGTCGACTTATACACCGAGGACAGTTCTGTCAGGGAAGAAAATAATTAAATTATCATTCGTAGTTTCCTTCCTCTTTAAGTGTCCAGTATAGTTCATGCTGTAAGTGATGGCTGTGAAAGTGTAGCATGTGTTTGCATTCGTGCTGGGATGTGGGATGAGAGGCTGAGTCAACCCCTGACCCTGCAGCAGAGCAGAGCAGAGCAGAGCAGAGCAGAGAGCTGGGCGGGCAGTGCCCTCCAATCCCAGCCCGGCCTGATGCTTACTGGGACTGGGAGGACAGGAACAGGTGTGAACACACAAGCAGACACACACACACATAAAACACAACACACAGGAATGCATAAAAACACATTTAAACATGCGTACAATGGGAACATGCAGAGAAAATGTGTGTGTTTATGTTTGTCACCAGCATAACATGAGTCTCTTCCTCATTGTGACATCAGCAACAACAGGCGGGACTACGTATCCACCAATACCTTCCATCTGCTGATAACAATGTATCAGGCCAACTGACAATAACAACACATACACTCATACACACAGTCTCTGAGAAAAATGCATCATTCTCAAATTAAAGCACTCATAGGAATGTAAACTGTGCTGGATGTTCATCTGCTTTTAAACTGCTTGAACACAAACATCTCCAGATGGTCTAACACTAATTTCAGTGCTCTGCATTCAGTCAGCAACATTTCTCGCAGGGTCATCACGCTAAAAAATGTCTCCGGGAGACTTTCAGTGAAAACAGGAAGTCTGTTGAATGAAACTTGCCACAAACAAGACTTGCTTCCTCTCAATAGCTGTTGGGTAAAATGCCTACAAACAGAAATACAGTGCAACTCAAGAACCACTGAGTCATATATTGGCCTCTGTCTTAAGGTGCAGAGCAGCTCACAAACCCATGCTGACATTTCTGCAGTTCATACAGTATATTTACAATGGGCATTGTCTATAAAATGAGTATTATGACAGTTCCTGAGTAGAACATTTCCCCATCACATCCTCTTCTACTGTTAGATTTGATCAATCTGATAAATACACTTTTCAAAACACTGATAAACCAATTTAACCCTAACCTGCCTTGTTTACTTCAGCTATAATTAATATATGGTACTGGTACTTGTAATATTATCACAGAAGTACCTGAAAATTAAACAAATACGGATGCCCGGGGTCAGCCACAGTTTGTCATTCAAGCTTATAAAAAAGTCAATGGATAAAGAGGTATATCGTCAGTATTTTTAAACCTCACATGACCAACTCTGCAACTATCTTGAGTCGTCCAATGGCATAAACATTTTCAAGTCGTAAACATGGGAATCTTTGCCATCTGAACAAGAACACGGCATTAGTGATTACCTAAATTTCCCATGAATGTCTTGTAGATGGAGAACAATATAACAACAGTGAGACTTAGATAAGGAACAGCAAAAAGGTTTCTTGAAGAAAAGGAACAAGTGTCGCAAAACCTTTCTGTTGCTCAACTGCTCAACATTTTCTGCTAGTAATAGTGTAGAAATTTGTCCATCAACCTTTTCAATTGATTATTTTCCATATGATCGAGAAGCAAGTGCAAAATGGTATGTTTACAACTGGTGTTTTCAGTTTGCTTAAACATTTTCTGACTCCAAACTGCATTGTATTTAAACTTTTAAATGTCAATTCGTTATATCATAAATATAACTGCTGAATGAATAAACCTCAGCAAACTTACTATTCCTGTGTAATTTTATGATAAATTAATCACTGATTCAATTTTCAAAATCCATGTGTTGTGAAAGATGCTGTACACATGAATTATCAAAAATAACTATTTATTAAATGTATACTCTACTGTGTAGATATGACTAAAAATATCCATCTACAGTATATTATCTTTGTATTTTGCTGTAAACCACACAGTGTAACTGTCACTGCAGGTCTGTGAGCCATGCAGGTAGCTGTGCTGCGCAGCCTCTATGAACACTCCCTCTCATGAATATGAGTGCCGAAAAGATGCGTAGTTTAAGAACCTACCCCAAGCACGAGTGTCTCCGACCGTGTCCGAAACCACTTGGCGCCCCTTTCCTTGCCAATCGGAGGTCTTTGTTCATTGTCCCTTGAACTCCTGACTCATATGAGACACTTCAGGCTGCAAAGAAAATAACCTGCACATCTGAACCGCGCTTCTTATGGAAATTCTTGAACTTTTACAGCTCAGTCTGTTATCTTTTCCCTATGAACCAGCGGGTGGGTCTGGATTGACTCCATGAGGTTTTGTTCTGCGATAAACCAAAACACACAGCAGGATTCCAGGTAAGAGAGAAAAACAAAACTGATACAGGCAAATGGAAGACGGATCTGATTAATCCTCAGTGCCTCAGGATGCAGGAAAAACCGTTGAGGAATGCTGAGTTCTTCCACTGATGTCCCAGGCAAGCCTCAACAAGGCTGACTGGAGTGTGATATTCAATTAGTCTCTCCAGAAGGAAGGAGCAGAAAGGGAGCTGTTGTAGCTGAAGATACAGCTGCATTGAAAGATTTGCCACAGTTGTCTGTCTTCTCTCACTGATTTGTTGTTGTTGTAAATACCCAAACTAATCGCAGACTTGACTTTGACTGCATTCCTAAAAGGGTCTTGAGTAGCGCAGCTCCAAATTGTCCAGAGGAAAAGAAAAGATCTGCAGAGAAGTCTAAAAATCTTCAGTAGTAGCTTTGTTACAGCACTTCTTTGTCAGTCACTCACTCTCTTTGCAGAAAAGGGGAAGGGTTGAGTTTTTGCTACGGCAGGGTAGCGTCAGCAAGGGTTGACCTCTCCCTCCAGCAGTGTGAGAGCTTGCAGAGTCCCTTGAGGTCGCTGTGGGAGCTGAGGACAGCCCACCCAGTCCTCAGGAGCTGTCGAGTAGTCTGTACTATTGCAGGGTATCCAATGCCAGGACGGACATGCAAAAGCTCAACACAAAAGTTCTGGCATCAAGTTACAGGCTGATTCTTCAACCCTTTCTGAGCTTTGCAGGACTAAACAAACTGATACATTTAGACAGTTACAGAAGAACATTTGGTGTGTCCCAACTTGTCAAAGGGAGATCTGACTTTACTGAGTGGCTGCCGGGTGTTTTTGTGTCTGGCAGAGCTGGCTTGGCTCAGCCTTCGTTGACACGTGAGATCAATGGGCGCCTGACCCAACACCCTCCTTCTGCTGCCCTGCAGCTACATAATTACAGGGCGATATTGTTAGAGTTGGTGCTGGGCAGGGTGGAAAGGAGGTGTGTGTGTGGGGTGGGGGGGGAGGATGAAGGGCATGTACAAAAGTACTAAAGAAATCCAAACAATCCAAAAAGTTTTTATGGTATACCATGAGTTCTGATGATGAATAAACTTTATGACCAAACAATTCATTCTGAGAATAGTCTGAAATGATAGGAATCACTGTGTACATTCATCCTCTGCTTTGGTTAGACTGATGCTGTATCTATCGGTTTTAATAAGAGGTTTGGTGTCACATGAACTGAACACTTAAAACTGAATAAAAGCACCATATTCAGTGCTTGCTGTTTGTCAAACCCTAGATAGAGAGCAGGAAGGAAAAGCCTTATTACTTCTGTATCTAAAAAGTCTGATAGAGTGAGGAGTGTGAAGATATGTTTCACAAGTTCTCTACACTCATTAACTTTTCACACATTGTATAATGATAAGTAAGAAGCTAAAACAAAGGATGGTGTTGCAGCCAATAAACTACTGACTCAGAGGTGAGATTATTCCACCTTCCCTCCCCCACTTTGCTATACACACACATACACATCCTCCATCTGAAACCTGGTACCGTTTTAACCTAAAGGAAACAGAAGTGAGATCTCACCAATACAGAGCTTTCAAAATGATGTGCTTGAAATAAAGTCTTCAATATATTTGTTTAATGTTGCTGTAAATGACAACATCTTCTTATGTCATCCCCGGAGCGAATATTTATGTTCTAGAGATTTTTATCCTAAGCAAATACAGAGCTCTGGAAAATGTCTTACACTTGGACTGAACTGTAGTATATTTTGAGTTATTAAAGCAGGTATAACTGGCACAAATGACTCACCACTAAAGATACAGCATGAGCCATGCTATAGGTTTGACAGCACAGTTTTGACGGGCACCCAGCTCTAGATTAAATCAACCATGTAAATGACTCATCAGAATAAGGCCCTTCCAATATATCTGTTGTTTTTTATTGCAAGGACAACTTCTTCAGTGGCATCATCTTTTTATTTCCACATTATTTCCAGCGGAGAGGACACAGCCTGTCTTTCTAGCCGTGAGTAGTTAAAGGACCATTGTGTAAGATTTAGTGCCATCTAGCAGTGAGGAATCAGATTGCAACCAAATGATACACCTCGTCTTACCCCTCCAAGCATATAGGAGAAGCTACAGTGACTGCGAAATTCGCCGGCGTTTGGTTTGTCCATTCTGGGCTACTATAGAAACATAGCAGTGCAACATGGCAGCCTCCGTGGAAGGGAAGCTCTCTATGCAGATATAAAGGGCTCATTTTAAAGTAACCAAAACACAACGATTCTCATTTTCATGGGATTATGCACTTACTTACTTACTTACTTACTTACTTACTAAGTTTTACTTACTTAAAACTTACTTATGAATATTATATTACATTTCTGCCATGTCCGTTCCACTAGATGCCACTAAATCTTACACACTGTGCCTTTAAAGTTTCAAACATTTCAGCTTCAGATAGAGGGACACTTGTTGCATGACAACAGTCACCAAACCACAAGTCACTACAACCACTTCCCTAAGCACCGCGTGAACGCTGCAAACTAAAAAGAGGATGCTGTATAAATTATTATTTTCTAAATTTGGTATAACTTGTTTATCATGTGGTTGGTGCAAATATTTGAAGTGCCTTATAAATACAATAAACTAAAGTAATACTAGAATAAATGAACTGACTTATGAGCCTGAAATAAAAGAATTAAAATATAATATTAATATGAATAGTCTGAGGACATCTGGATCTGTGGCCTTTTCTACCAGAGCTTCACGGCAAGATAAATCTTTGACCTAAGCGAGTATTTTGTTATCCACCAGGTTTTACTCTTTCATTCTTATAATACCTGTGAAGCAAGCATTTAGCATTTTGGCTAAAAAACAGTGCAAAAAACGGGTGTTTACAATGCTTACAGTATTTATAAAGAGCTCAAGTGTATTAAAGGTGCTCCATAAATTAAGTTTGCCTAATTGAGATTGTTCCACTGGCCTGACCATGTAATTGCAATGTCCCTGATTCGGGTCCAGCTGGGGACCTCTGTTGCATGTCACCCCTCGTTTATCGACCCTCATTTCATGTCACCTGTCCACAGTCCTGAGTCACAATACAGGCAAAAATGCCAACAAATAAACTTTATGCAAATACAGCAACTTTAAACAGCCTGTATGTTTTCGTGGTTTTATATGTGTGGTCACAGAAGGAAATTAATACCTAACACTTTTCTCGACCATTTAAGCTACACAGCAGCACTGGCAGAGTGGAAGAATTGGTTTCACTTAAAACCACACACGACAAGCACCAAAACATCAATATGGGTATCACAGCTCAGCACAGATGGCTCCATCTGCAGAATTATCTCAAACCAATACATATTGAAACAGCAGGCAGGAACAAGACAAAGGTGATGATAACAGGCTGATGTCAGAGCGTGAATTGAATCTAAACATGCGCCCTGAAGTGGTTTGGACTGGTTGTGTGTATGTGCAGAGAAGGGATGGAGGACACTATCTGAGCCCTGAACAGCTGACAACATTGAGAAGTGTAAAGATTGCATGAGCAGGCAGCAGATGACATGACTGAAATTCACATGATGGATGATGTAAATGCGGGCGCTGTGTTTACAACCTGCTCCCTCTACGCAATTAGAGGCACACAGCCAGGCAGGCAAACAGTTAGGGGTGTAGAGTGGAGGGGGGGAGGCAAACGCACCTGGGTTTCATATTTAATAGATATATGCATTATGTAAATTTGTAGCAAAAATGACAATGCCCACATTCTCTAAGTCTCTAAATCTATTTTTTTTTGTGAAAAAAGGTGAGTGATTATATGTTTTAACATTTAAAATGTGCTCTTTACCATCACCAATTATAGTTTAGAGCTTTTTTAAAGATTGTGATGACTTTCCCTAAAAAAATCCAAGTAAATATGACCCATGTGCATTCAATATACATTAATATATTGCAGGTAACTGAATCCCTGACCATGGTAGCGTAACTTCAAGCTACAGTATGCATCACAGACTTTCCTGCAGTTGTTTCAAGTCTTTATTGCACTCCACTTGCTTATTAGATTTTCCAGGATAAAATAATTGCTTGATTTTACTCTTTGACACACCTGGTGAGATTTGGTTAATTTTAATTACTTTTCTTTGAAAGTCGGTTGTAACTTTGATTGGCAAGGGAGCTTTTGTCCTTATAGTTTAATAAGAATGTGTTGGTTGTGCAGGTTGGAGCATTAACTGTATTAATGAAGAGAGATGAGAAGAAGCAAAAGTGTGTGTGGTGTTTGTGGTTGGCTCTGTGCATGTAACCAAAATAACACTCACACTCTATTGTCAGCACACTCATAAATGTATAAGTATGTATTTGGTGTGAAATATCGTTTCCCAGGAGCCTACGGTGCAACAGGTGGACAGTGCAAGACATAAAAGGACATAAATTGAACAAATCTGTGCATAAGATAACAGAGATGAGGACTGTAGTGAAAAAACAATATAAACTATAAGACAGTAGTGCAAAGACAATGTAAACTGTAAAACAAGACACTAGTACAAGAGGACAGTGTTAACTGTGAGATGGAGACTGTAGTGCAAGAGAGTAATATAGCTTTAAGTTACATCTACGAATACTGGAGCTTAATTTTTACTAATGTAGTTTCAGCGGCAGGTAGTTTTTTGTAAATATAGTAAACAGATTTAAAGTGCAATGTTTTTTGTGTCTGTGTGGAGGTTGTCCAGAGGGCTTATAAATCATAATTGTACTGGGAATATCACACTATATCATATTCTAATATCAACGTTCTTCTGTGCTTTCAAAGGCTCATAAAGGCCTCAGTTTTTATTTTCATTATTATCTTGTGTGTGTGCATGTGAAACTAAAGGAGGGCTAAAGTGAAAACCACAGGAATAAGACAACATTTCTGTTGCAAACAGCTTGCAGCCACATGAAAGAGAAGTTCTGAGCCTTATGGTGACAGCACGTTAATAAAATCAAATGACTTAGGACAACATTGTTGAGATAGCTGTGGGAAACCGTTATTTCTTGGTGTTAAAGTCTTCTTAAGAAGAAACAGCTGTCTGTAAGAGCAGCAATTACTCAGATCATAATGGCACACTGTGAGCAAGTCTATGGAAAATATCAAAACGTTGTTAAAGCTCATTAGACAATTTTCCAGTGTACAGTGGCAGATTTGTAAACTTTCATAAACCTAAAAATAGATTTTTTTTAAATGGTGTTTACAGCCAAGACTGACAAATAAGGGCTTTAGACAGCAGAGTGATTTCCTTCCAGGCAGCTTTCTCTATGTTTCCTTAAATGACCTACCGGTCATGGTTGTGTACATGGAAAATCTATTTCCTAGGTCATTACCCGCCAGCACTGCTTTTTCCTTCACTGGTATGGTTAGTTTCAATTTTAAAAATCAGAAAATGACTTCATAAAGTCGCTCTTTCGGTTCTGAAATGACTAATAATCTCCACATATCACAATACATCACAGAGTTCAGCAGATATCTTCAAACCATTCACGTTATCTGAGCCATAAAAAATTCTATTTAAACATTGTGGCAACTTGAACAAATTTAATCAGCTCCATCTGTTCTGACGTAAAGGAGACACATGCTGCCTGTTTTCAGTCATGAGGAATGAGTGAATAAATGAAAGTGCGGCATTTAACGTCAACCTTGTGTTTACTGTGGTGAGGTATCTTGAATCCCTCTGAACTCAGCTTTGTCTTTTCTAAACAGCAACCTCAGGTCAAAGACAAGCAGTCGATCTGCTGCTATAGGATCCTTTCTCCTCATTATTTGACCTGCGCCAGGCCTGCTGAATGCAGCGCTGAACACCTAAGGCACGAAACAACACCCTCTCTTTCATAACAGGAACAACAGGGTCCATTGAGATGACACCGGTCCCGACGTCAACAAAATCATGACTTCCCACAGTTACCTTCTCGTCAGACAATGGGGCTTTTTTTGCCACAGCAAACCCATGACACGCATTTTGATGACGTGAAAGCGCAACTTCTGTAATACTGGGACAAACCCCAATTACCTATCAGCCCCTGAAACAAATGCATGTTCTAGGAGTTTACACAAATTCAGCTGAGTCACAGTGTCAAAAAGCCTCAGAAGATGACAAATTTTCAGGACAAATGTTACATAACTCTCTTAATGAAATGTGACCCAAACTGTTCTATATCATTAACAGTACCTGGGTGTGTGTGCCAGGGTGAAGCGTCTCTGCAGGGCGATGCTACGGTTCATCAGGAGCCTGCGGAATAGCAAGGGAGAGTGACGGGGAGAGATTCGAGGAGAGCCACAGGGGGACATCCTGGGGGATCCACAGGGCGAGCTAGAGGTTGACTGCGGTTTCAGTTTGATAGGCAGACCGCTGCTGAGTGGGGAGGAATGAGCCTCCTCAAAGCTATCCCAGAAGGCCTCACTCATGCTGCCGTGTAAGGGTTTAACAAAACCTTCGTCTTACGCTGATCTCTTGTGCAGCCCTCTCGATGCTGACAGGTAGTCCAGGTGGTCCATCTCAAAGCAGCAGCATAAAATTCCGCGAGGGAGTTTATAAAATCTCTCTCCAGCTCATTTCATAATGACGCACTTCATACTCGGAGGCGCTTGTGGAAGTCTGTAAATTCTTCAAATCCACTTTTACTTTCTGGCGTTAGAATCTTCATCACCTTTCTCAACAGAGCTATCTGCCGGCTCCGTTGATGGACACGGACACGAGTGCAGGGAGTGAGCCCTCCCCTCCGCAGGAAGCTCTGTTTACATAGCTCTGAACCCTGCCTATATATGGCCAGGCCTGAATTATAGCGTTGTTAGCTCGTTCCACGGGTGTCTAGCTGTGTCCAGCACTCCCTTCAAGCAGAAGTAAACTGGCAACCGCCAAGCGCACCAGTTTACATCTGTTTCTTTCTTCAGCCCATCGGTGCACAAACACAGCTCTGCCTGTGGAGACACATGCCAGAGCTGTTTTGCATTGAGAGGCTGCAGCCAAGATAGATTTTCATTATGCTGGTCAGCGGGTCCCGACTCTGTCTAAAAACAGAGCCAACTTGAGATAATAGATAAGAGGAACCCTGGAAATGTCACTTAAACTTTTACTCATATCTCAAGTGAATAGTTCTTTCCCAAGGGGGCTGAGGGGTGATGGAAAAACAGAGATCAAGCAGAGTTTCATCTTTGACCCACATCGCCTCTACCCAAAACAAAACCTTGTGAATTCAGCCAAAATACACAAACTGAAGTCCTAAATCTGCTTGTACCTAAACATTTCCCTTGATAAGTATCATGCTGTGGATACAAGTAGTCCCTTCCTTACAAACAGTTCATGACCTCAGTCCATACACCTCAAATGTAACTTACATGTCTATTCCTGTCAAAAATCAAATGGACAGGTTCATGTTTATCACTGACAGGCTTAAGATGGCAGCAGCAAAAAGCAAACATGAGCCTTATACTGGAATATTTTCACTGTAATTGTGATCTGGAGACACACGCTTTAGTAAGAAGTGGTTAAATAAACATTTCTGTTTCAGTTTCACAACCCCTCCCCCACATCAGAAAACAGATCAAGAAACTATGAAGGATATGCCACATCTCAAATCTTTTTAACTGCTTCATCCATCACCGTTATCTAAAGTGTTTAAACTATTTCATGCTTTCATGCAAGATCTTCATTCTTTTTTTCAATCTCTTTCTGACCTTCTTTGTTATTAAGACGTTCACTGCTGTGCAGTTTCTGCACTGCAATTATCAAAGATCACCTGTCAATCAAACAGTGGGACTACAATGCCTTTTTGTTGATGAAGTTTCTGTGGGTGGTGCTTTGCCGTTGTTTGTTCAATCACAGTAACATGAGAGCTGCATACACCAAGTGTTTAGAACAGAAAATGTTAACAACCTATAGGTTAAATAACTCTTATTAATAGGAAAGTGCCATCGAGGGCTGAGTAATGTGATTAATACAATACAAACCCGCAATTATTACCTTTTAGTTATCTCTGCTAAGTATCTTAACATCCTTATGTAAATTTTAAAAATAAGCCCAACATTCATTCACTTTGTTTTAAAGTCTCTGTGTCACTTTGCATCCATTTTAATGAAGCTTTAAAGTAGTGAGATAGAAGGGCTCTTCAGCCCGAGGGGCCGACTGCCAAAGTACTGATTTAACTCAGGAAGGGTCAGGAGGGGTCACTGCAATGAGCTCTCTAACAAAAACACAGCTGTTGTCTGAGGTGCTGCCAAATGTGACCAGCAGATGGTGCCCACACACAAACACACTAACATGAAATACCAGCATGACATAAACTCAGGATCACAAAATGTCAAATCACCCTGTGGGATTTTGACTTTAGAACATTATTCTTATGATGTTTGGTCAAACATTTATCCACAGCAGCTTACAGCATCATAACAGTATGTCCAGTAAGGTGGCCCCAGCGCCTTTTAAACCTCTCATTCTGGAAACTGTCCACATCATCTGCTAACACAGTCTACCACTAGGCCTATGACTGAATGAAATATTGGCTGAGTGGGAAAAAAAAATAATTCAAAACACAAAAAAGTGTAGACTGCGTGGGCCCAGTCAATCAAATGTTGCCATTATGAGTCAGTGGGGAGAAAAGCCGAGGAGATGAATCCCATATCTTTTCTTAGTGACTAATGCTGGGATATGTGGAACTATTTATTCGACTGAGTCACATACCGTTCCTCCTCCCACCACCAACACCAGATCAAACACAAACACACATATGCACACAATCAGTGTTGGTTGAGGTGGGACACACACACACACACACACACACACACAAATTCATTTTTAAATACACCAGCAAACCCATGTTAGATACCTGAAAGCCTTTGGAGTTGACAGTATGCATACTGGTTTATCCATTAAGCTCCAGTATTCATAGATGTAACTGCATCATAGAGTCTCTCACCTACTCAGCCAAGCACTTTTATTAAAAAGGGATGGAAACAACCTAACTACATAAATACAACATCATTTAATAAACTCATTTCTCTCTTCCTCAGCCAGCAGAAGCTCCTATTGAAAGGCTCTTTCTCAAGGCTGTGTTTTTAATAAAAAGAGATTTCCTTCTAAAGTGTGTGTATTTTCAGCCGTTGAGCTTCCATAATGAATGACCCTTCAGGTGCTGCAGTGGTGCTGCAGTGGAGTGGATAACAGAGACCAATGCTTTCACAGTAGGTGATAGGATATTTGAGGTTATTTGGATTTAAGTGGATCTAGAAGTAGGCAGCAGTTCAACACAAAAACAATGAAAAACCTAAAAAGAATTTTCAAGGACAAAACTTGTAATACTCTTCTGATACAGACTTAACAAAAAAGATAGATGATTAAAGCTACATACTACATACTTTTTTCACAATAAACACGCTAATTCTCTTTGCTTATCAGTGATGCTCGGGACATTTTGGAGTGTTAACCATTAGGGAATCGAGAACCAGTTCCAAATTGTCCAATCCATCAGATCGTATGCCTCTGAGCTTATCATTTCCTCTTATCGATGCCCAGACGTCGTGTTGACAGAACAGCCTCCAGACTGTCTACAGCGTGCACACACCACAGTTATATTTGGCTATCTTATAGTTCATCTTCAAATAAGGCAGCAGTTTTCAGCATGTTTTGATTTAATGACTAAATAATTACCTTTGCAAGATGAACGTGAACTATATTGTGAACTTTCTACGCCGCCACACAGAGACTAACGTTAGGGAACTCCAGTAGTAACAAACAAGATGAGACCAGCTGACCAACACACGCTGCAGCATTAAACGACGTAAACCAACTCTGAGGTGAGAAAAAGAAAAGAGAATAGAAAACAAGAAGAAAATAACTCAGAAACCCTGAGCCCGCTCAGCGTCTCGCAGCAGAGAGGCTGCTCTCCACTGCTGGAGACATGACGTTGACAACACAGCGGAGCACTCTGCCTCGCCCTCAGTTTGTTCTTCTCATACAGGCACGAGATTGTAAGATGCTTTCAAATTAATTAATTCATTAGTTAATGCGGTGAACTATCAGTTATGTTTCATATATTCATCAGTATGCAAGGTCATTGATACAGTGGAGATGATAAAACAGTTACATTAACACTGAAAACCTGTGTAGGCCTACTTTTTTTCCACACAAAAAAATCGATCAGGAACCGATAAAGAATCGGACCGATAAGCAGAATCGTTAATGGCATTGGCATCGATAAAATCTTATATATTCCCATTCCTATTAATCATTTTGTATGAATGAGACCTGTAGCTGTGGCCAGCAGTGAGCTGGGAGTGGTTTTCAAAGTGAAGCCTTTAGCCAAAGAGTTGGAAATCACAACAACAACAAAAAAGCATGACGAAAATAAAACAGAACAAAACACAGTGCAGCTTTAATGTTCGGAAAATGGTGAAGTTCAGTTTCACCCACCATGGAAGTTATATTCAGCTTTAAATACAACACACACTGGCAGCATATGATGCAGGATAAAACACCCACACCCTTTGTTTTCTATGTAAGCCTGGAAGCGTCTCAGCACGCTATGATGTCCCACTCTCCTGTGTTGCAACAACTGTCCAGACAAACGGCTCTTTTATCAGTTTGCTTATTGCATCAGAACATCCTGGCTACGTACATTCAGTCTGGAAGGTCCGGTGTGTGCCAAATAATGCCCATCGAATAACGCAATACTACATGATGCAGCTGATGTGTGTTGCTGCCAACTGACGACACCGACAGCATCACTGCATACCAGCATGAGCCCTGGTTTTCTCAAGGAAAGAACAATGATACTGAGCCTCATAGCAGGGCCAACATGGGCGCTGCTGGTTTCACAATTGGTCATTATGTTTAAAATTCATATTATTAAAACCTTAATCTTGTTTGCCACTGACCTTTCAACGGGCATCTAATCAGATTAAATCAATTTAACACTTAAACATGTTTTGACTTTTTTGCATTGTTCAGACTAAATACAGGACTGTATGTCTAGGCAGTCTTATGATTGATGAGAGTTCATCAAGATGAATGACAGATGCCAGGGTGTTAAAGGGAAGGAGGCTGAACAACTGATACTTTCACTCCATCAAGGAGAAAATGGCTTAATCTAATTTATACACAAGATTAACTTGATTACAGCATCCTGCTTACACAAAGAAATTTTTCAGCACAACCATCAAATTCAGCCTTTTCACTGCGAAGATGTATCTACAGCATTATCTATTAATGTTTTCTCAGAGAGTTTCATTACTGGTGGCATTTAAAAAATGTACATCTGAACATCCATTAGTGAGTGTGTGTCTTAAAGCACAGATGAACAGACATTTTGACAATTTAAATAAAGGTTAGCACCCCCCAAAAGTTAACAATACACAAAATATCTACTGGAGCTACTGTAAGAATCGATTATACAGTATTAAAACAATAACAGTTCAGAGCGCCCTGGCAGCCAAATGGTTAGAGCACAAACAACCACAATGCCCCTGGTTCGACTCCAGCTTGGGACCTTTGTTACATGTCATACCCCTCTCTCTCTCTCTCTGTTTCCTGCCTCGACTATCAGCTCTCTATTAAAGACAAAAAAATGCCTATAAACATATGTTAAAAAAACAAAACAACAGTAACGATTCAGCTGCTGCTTCAAAACGGCTTCTTTTAGCGACCTCTGGCAGCTGTTACTGTCTCTGCCGCAGTCACATCTGTTTAGAGAATACTGTCACTGTAGACAATATCCGATATTAAGTTTGATTTTCAAAGCGACATGAATCATAGCTACCCACAGTCAACAATTAGCTTATTCCAATTATGAACTCCAAGATATCTAATCCAATGAGATGAAATCAGTAATAAAAAAAGAAATAATGCATTATCGCTGGATATTTACCCAAATTTCATTATAAGGAACTGAGAGTTAGAGACACATAACCAAAGACAATTACAGCCACTATGGGTGTTGCAATCCACACTGATGAAATGATTAATAAGAATCAATTAAAATTAAACATGCATGCACTGTAACTTAAGTGTCAGGCAAACATATAAACCAACCAAAAGTAAATCACCAACAGGAGAAGGATTAAGAACAACCTGTATTTTGGCAAGTTTATAATTTTTGGATAAAAATGGAAATCCATAGAACAATAAACTATATCAAGGTGCTAGATTTACTAGCCCAACATGGCATTTTATTCGCCTCGGGCAATCGGGCAAGCCTTATTGCTGAACTATGTCTCAACGATTATATTTGATGGATGCTTGATGGGGTACCAGATAGCAAAATTGCTGTGGCCCAGGTCCAGCCCACACCCGACACTTTTGGCACTTTCATCCGGCCCACAAACCGCTCCTGTTTCCCAGATCTGGGCCACAAGCAAGCTATACGTCAACCAAGAACAAACCAGATAAACCAGAACTGGCCCACATCCAGAATACACATACCTGAGAGCACCACATCTTTACCAAAAAAGGCCCACATTTGATATGGGATATTTGGGCCATAGTTGCTATTTTACAGGCTAGCAGTGCCACATCATTGCCTGAAGTGGCCCACTTCCATATGCTATCTAGGGTGCTGCACTTGGACATTGGCTATGGCACCTCTTGCCCTTAGATCAATTATCATTCAACCAATTATCCAATTATGACAATTGTACACCTGCTCGGGGTTGACTATATTTGTATTTGCCTTTTTTTTTTGTACTTGCCTATTTGTCTTTGTCCATTTTGGCTCTGATGAAGACACAGTGGTGTTAAAATGTTGGTTTGTTTGCACTATCAAAGGTTGCATATCTATCAGTGTGTTCCAGTTCTTTTTTTCTCAAAAGTTTGTTGTCCTTGTTCAGAAAAAAACACCTATTTCAGCTGCACATAGCTGGAAGATGAACAGAGAACCACTTTTCACCTAAACTACTGCATGCCAAGCTTTGGCTATGCAGGCAATGTTTGTTATTAGGAAAAATATGATGCTAATTTTAGTCTTTTCATACACATTTATGACAATAAGTATAAAATATCACCAGATTTACACTTTAACACAGGATTTTTTTTAACATAGTAACACAAGAAAATGTATATGTTCCATCTACTGTGTATACTTGTTGCACCCTTTTCTACTAGTTGCTCATAACATTGATCTAGGAATAAATAAAGGATCTAGGATAAATCTGCTGATAAACTTGAAAAAAGTATACGTGTTAAATACCTACATTGTAATGAAAATGTAAAAGGTAAAGGAGGAAAAACAGATATGATTAGGTTTCAGAGTGAAGAGAGATGCACAGAGTGATGGTAAACCTGTCCAGATGGAGCCATCAAGTCCCAGCTAGCTCCTGGGGAAGCAGAGCCAGGAACATGAAGAGGCTCATTCTGGACAACTTCCTCTGGAAAAGGCCAAGAGCTGGGATCAAAGCCAGCATCCTATGTTGTAGAGACTCTCAGCAGGCTGTCGACACGTTCCTGCTGGTCAAATGACTGCAGATCACATTCCCCCATTTATATCCGTCTATGTTCATCTATGTTCAAATGTTTGTGTTTGGGTCACTAAATGATAGACTAGAACTAACACCACAGAATATCAATATTAAACACTAATTTAAGACAAAATTTCAAAAATATTTCAGCACTTTTACTTCACTGCACACCTGAGTGGTAAAATATGAGAAATGGTTTTTAAGTCTTTGGTACATTCAAACTGAGCACTTTTATATTTAGATTAACGTTCCATTTGTGAGGCATGGATTTCATGCTAAAAGTATTAAATTAAGGATTAGTCATTCATTAATTTAGGACAGTCGCTGCGAAAGGTTACTGTTCATTCAAAATGACTCATTCATCATATTTTGCAGTCAGCATTCAGGGTTGAAAACCAATTATGATGCTAAAGATAATCGAAAATTCACAAGAAACACAACACTGAATGTTTAGTCTCAATACAGCAGTGATCTGAAACAAAATCTTTCTACCGCCTCACAATTTTTCCTGATGAAGATTGAGTGCACTGTGAGGATCTATGAGGTAGAACATAGTGTTTCCCAACGAGAGCCAACGAGAACCCCCCACCAGGCCAAAAAAATGTTTTTAAATGCCAAAAACAACGCCACTTGATTCTGAGCAGCGCTGTTTTGAAACGTGAGTTAACGTCTGTGTTGTTGCCTGAGAAACTCTTGGTAGCTTAGCTCCTTTTAAGGAATAGGGCAGTGAGTGAGTGGTTGAGCGAGAGAGCGAGCGGCAGAAAAGTGGCGGTGAATGCGAGCGGAGCAGAGGAAAAGGTTAGCAGTAAGTTGTCAATCTGACAGTAAATGTACAGTACAGACTACAGTGTGTCAGTTAATAAATCCTGCAGCTTGTCAAGACTAAGAAAAGTCACGTCTGTTGTTTCCCCAACTGCTGGAAAAGTGAAGGGGGTTAGCTCTTAAGTTAGCAACAATGGGTTAGCCTAACCTGCAGACGCTAAATGGAGAAATGTGTGGCTGCTGAGTCTCAACACACTTGAAGACAAGGTGTATTGTTGTCCTTCATCAAGCCACTATTACAAGTGATGTTGTCTTTAAACAAATAGTAACTGAACTGAAAAGACAAAGAACAATGGACATCAGACGAAAGAGACTCAGATCTTGGCACTTGTCAACATTGTAAATTTATTTATCACTATTATTAATGATGTATTGTTGCTGATGATGTTTTATTATGTTACTGATTAAGACTGATGATTGTATTGTCATTGTTGTTGATTGTGTGTTTTAGTGAAGCTGTTTTCTTTACTTGTATGTATATATAATTTCTCCCTGTGCAAAACTTAGCATGATAGTATAGTATATATTTAAAAAGTTAAAGCACCGACCTTGCTAACATTGTAATTTATGCCCTGTATTTATTATTGCTGATGATATGTATTATTATCTTGATGTATTATTATTGTTATTGTTAATTATGTATTTTATTGAAACTGTTCTCTTTACCTTTATGTATTTTTCCTTTGCAAAAACTTAAAGTATGTTTAAAAAGTGAAACACGCCCCGCTAACTTGAACCAAAACAATCGGTAGCTTACTGGGAACATTGAGCGGGTAACATTGGGCTAACATTAGCTTCTTTAGCTAAATTGTGCTAACAGGGCAGGTATCGTTATCAAGTAACATTAAACTTACAGAAATATTGCAACAATAGTCCGACTCCGTCTGAGTACTCAGGACTCAGAGTCCCAGAACCAGGGAGAGCAGCAGGTGAGTGAATTGTCAATCAATGCCCACGAGCCAGACATGAAAGCTACTATAAGTCTTTAGATTGAGACCATAATGACTAAATTATTGACTTAGTATTTCTAGAGAGAGGTTGACGCTTTTTGAATGAGAGTCAATTGGAGCTTGGGATTTTTTGGAGCCAGCATCTAGCGGCCGTCGGCGGCAGTTTAAGAGACTTGGCGTTGGCTTCAGCCTTAAGCTGTGGTAGTTGCTGCTTGGTTCAACACCACAGATGGAAAAATCTGGGTAAAAGTAAAGCCATTTGCTACCTTTAAAAATTCCAACTGCCGTACAGAAACATTATCAAAACAACAAATCTGCAGTCATGTGTCACCAGCGTTTCACTCGTGTGAAGCAGAAGTACCAACAATGAATAGAACTACATCAATTATACAATGTAGTTAATTAATAATTAATGTAGTAAATAATTAATCAAATTACATGTTTGCTATCATTCATTCAAACTTGATTTTTTTTTAATTGACAGACATTTGTACACAGGGTTAATCATGCAACCAAATACCGCTTCCCACAACTAACTAACAGCCTACAACTTGTAGTTGTGAGTTATCGTCTCAGCTCATTAAGCCTTAATTGGTAATTTCTTTGAAAAAAAAAAAAAAAAGGATTTGCATTATGCTGTTTCAGGGTGTGGAGGACTTTATCACAACTGACACTAATAACATTCTTAGCTGCAGATTTATGCAGCAGGCTCTGCCACAGAAAAACAACATTAAAAACAGTAATATTTCTCTGAGTCTTCTCTGAGTTTTTCCCATGAATATAAAAAACAGTGTGCCACCCTTCTGAGGTATAAGCCTGAAGTACAGCACTCCAATAAGACAAGCAATCATATATAAGAGCTGTCCATGTTTCTCATGAAACCTGTTGGCAGCTCTTAGAATTGTTGTTTTTTGTTGTTTCACCAAAGCATTTATCATGTCATATATCAAATAACAAATGCTGTTAGTGCATGAAAGTCGTGACTGTGCTTAGCAATTTTAAAAACAAAGGTTTATGATGCAATAGATGAATCTGGCAGCTGATATATGTGTTTAACTCTCAAGTTTCGCTGTCATTACTGCTGTGGCAGAGTGGGACACATTTACATATTTTGTACAGTGAAAGCAGAGATGTTTGGGTATTGGCAGATGAAGGTAGCCTGCGTGGCTGTGAAAGTTATTCAGTTTCAAAGCACTAGTCTGAAATTAATCATGACACAAGCTTCTGTCAACCTCCACAGTATGAAAGTAAAAGTGTTGTCTGGAGCAGCTAATTAAACCCAGCATGAATTTCATGCCGGTTTATGATTTAAATCATCAAACTCTATGATTTCTTGCATTGTAATGACCGGAAATGTATAATTTAATAAAAAAAATGGAAACACATGATGGTGGAAAGTGGAATTTCGGCCAGGAAAGGGTCTCTAGCAAGAGAAATGCTATGTAGCGCTCATCATCGCTGGACCCTGTGTAAGCAGATGTTTTATTTGAGTTTTTACTGATCCCTGTTTTATAGATTCTAACATTTATTTTAAAAGGTGCAGTGTGTAAGATTTAGTGGCATCTGGTGGAACGGACTTGGCAGAAATTTATGTTTTCATTAGTGTAGTGTTTCAACAAGTTTCATCATATAACCAGCTGTACATGATCTCCTGGACAGACCTCTTAATAAAGGTGGATCCTTTACAGTGTTATAACGGTTTACTGGTCAGGTGCCACTGCAGTAATGATGACTAGTTTACTTCCGCCTTCAACCTGGGTTCATCTATACACTACAATACAAAACTACATTACATCATTCTAATAGAAATTGTGTCCTATTTTACTAAACTGTCTATTAGCAAACAAGCTTCAGTAGAATAAGCACCGTCAATGTGTCTCAATTGTTTACAGGTTCAACTGACCTCAACTCTTGGATTGGGTGATGTGGCTCTGCTAATGAATGCCGGGGCCTGACTGTCAGCTAGAAAAAGCCATCCTATCCCTCATCACACTGCATCAGATCTAACTGTCTGTCAGGGTCTGCTGCATCTCCTAGGCAACCGGGAGCTCCTCGATGGCAAACAGTATGTTGTTATTCAAACAGGACGTCTGCTGAGGCTTTACTTCCACTTGGTGTCCTTGGTTGCCTCTGAAGCTGCAACCACTAAGCTTGTGCTGTTAAATGCATTTGTAATAAAAAAGTACTGTAAACAGAAGTTGAAGATGGAGATGCAATTTTACTCTATATGACTCAATCTGCTGTTGAAAGAAAAGAACAAAAGCACTGCTCTGCAAACATTGCCTTGTTTTTATAAGAAACTGTTCCCGTGTTGGTTTTATCAACAAACACTCCTTGGCAACACTGCTAACAAAACCAAGAGGCAAAAGTAAACAGTCACAAAGGTTTGAAGGGAAACACAAACAACACGTGGACGATGTGGTCTGATACGGTCGAGTCGTCACTATTCTCAGGGTCAAGTCTGACAGGGGATGAGAGATGACATCATCCCCTAGGAAAAAGACAAACAACAATCCCTTTGCTAAATTGCCATTCCCTAAATCTACTGCCCTTGTATTTTAAATAGAAGATGTGAGTTAAGATATCACAGCTTTGTGAAGGCATATTTTCAAGTGATCTTTGATTCTTTCTGCACCATTTGACAGCAGTTAGTTTTGTTTTTGCCATTTATGGTCATGAACCTGCCTCACATAGGCTTGACAGACGTATTTCAATGAGTGTAATTTAGCATTTAAGTAAGTGTCCTGGAGTCAAGATCATAATAATAGTGGACAGTAAAAGTGATTTTCTAAGCAAGAAGTGTTTCACACTTGGGACACACTCACACCACTCCACTGAACTATACAGCATAATTTTGTCCTCTCGTATATTATACAATAACATGAAATACTACTATGTACTTCTGTTCCTGTCAGAGTGTGAACTTTGTCAGCCTGCCTTGTTAATAAAGTGTTATAAAAGTTATGATACTGAAATCAAATTCTGAATATTATTGCAGTAAGACATGACACCCATGTTAACACCCTCTGTCCTAATGATGTGTCAGCCTCTCAGCAGCTCTGCTCTACAAAGGCAGCGCTAAGAGTGTAAAAAAGGCCTTTTCTGCAAAGCTATACGACTTGAAAATGTGATGTTTTGTTGCCTTAGCAAGTGATGCAGTCAGTGTTCATCCTATTATATACTTCTTACCTAACCTATCTCATTTTAAACCACAAATTCACATTACAGCTCTTCTGTTTTTCACAGCAGTCAAGATATCCATCTGTGATTCACTGATAGAGGATCGACTTCCCACTACCAGCATCTCCAAATCCACCAGGCGGTTTTTAAGCCCCACTCAGCTGACCAGAAAGTCAGACCTCCATGAAAACATATCACCTGGTGAGAAAAGATGGGCTGGGCTCCAAAAGAACAAAAACGGCCTGCACTGAAAACCTCTCAATCAATAATGTTCACAACGTTTTCATTACCTCACCCCTCAGTTTGGCACCAGGACAGATTCAGTGGCCCAGGAAGTAGATTAAAACATTTCTGTGGCCATTTCTGAGATTTAATTTGTTTGATTAAAATATGACTGATACGTGTTATAGCCTGTCTTGTCCTATGTCTGAAGTTTTCATACACAGACAACATTCAAACACTGACTGTTCTCTGTACAATTAGCAGTTTTTTGTGCTTAATTTTTCAGCACAAAATGGTGAAAAGGGTGGCTTTTTATCACAATACCGCAGGAAAGTGCTTAGTAACATAAATTAATTGTGAAGAAATTAAATAATCACATTGAAGTCAAGGCATTTTTTTGTTCTACACCAGGTAAAATGTTAACCATGAAACATTGAGCACTGTAGCATTAAGATTAAGTCACTTTTAGTAATTATTTAGTAACTTAAATTCAGAAGACCTGAATTATTAGATCTGCTGTAGATCGAACAGTATTTGGACCACTTTGGGGTATTTGCCATAATTAGAAACTGCATATGTTCTTCGCTGCTGGGAGGGGATGTGGAATAATTCAACACTGGATAGTGAGGAAAGTAACACCAGTATGTGTTACTAAAGCTGAGGAGTTTTCATTTACACATGTCCAATATGCTTCTGTTTCCACCCTGCTTCACTACATGTTTGATCATCGGCAGCACTGAGAACAGCCTGACAGGTGGTCCAGACAACCTTCAAGTTATCTGGGAAAGTTTTCAAGAGAATGCGTCATCGTATATGTAAACAATATGCACTAGACGGTTTAAAAATGTCATTAAAATGTGACTTTTTCAAAATACAGTTATAAGATTTATCTAAGCTTCTCCAATTCAAGGCAAAACAAAACATAGGATTGGCCTAAATCTTGGGTAGGATGGAAAAAATTGTGTGGAGAAAACAAATAAGAAAACAAGGTATGTAACGCAAAACATACCTGACTGAATTACTGAGGCCTTTGAGCGCCAGGTACTGGTCTATCGTGAATGTCTAACTTATAATCTCATTCATATGTGATGTTTTCCATCTATCAAATTTCATCCTGTTTTCAAAACTACAATTTTTGCAAACACTCTCCTTAGAGACTAGTATCATACTCTCTCCATATTATTCACACCAAACAAACTGCAGGAAAGGTTAAGCATCCATTCACAAGACGCTGCAGGGAGGAAGAGCTAATCCAATACAAGGGGGAACTCAGGGATGAGCAAACCTTTTGACAGTCCCAAGGGTGGCGGTTCATTGATGATGTTTCAACCAGAAGGTCACACTTTTGTTCCCCATGCTGTATGAAGACCCTGGGTGAGAGGCTGGTTGTCACCAAAAGGTCGGAGCATTAGGGGGTTCTCAGCCTTTTGGGAGAACGATTTTTATTCCATCGGCAATTTCTCTCCCATGAAAGTTAAGAAATACCATGACATTTTAAAAGCTTGATGTGCTATTTTTCTTCATCTGACATCTGTAACATTAACGGGAAAAGGTTTCTACATTAATCTTATTTGTTATATGGCACAGTTTATTAGCATTGTGTGCATTTCATATTCAAAACATTACAGGGTCATATGAAACATTGCAGTGAAGGATGTTACGGGTAGAAAGTCTTCTGAGAGGGAAGTACTCATTTTCAGTGGGGTGACCTTTAAATTTTTGTAAAAAATGACCAAAACTTTACTTAACCTTTATCTAATCATACTAGTTAACTAACCAAAGTTGTTTTATTTGCCTAAGTCGGTGTTAAGGACAAAACATAACATTTATTACCAAGCCTTTAAACCAGGAAGTAAAGATGACAAAATTAGTAAAACCAGAACAAGAAATCAATTAATTAATTGTTATTGGAGACATTTCTATGAGCTAATGAATAGGCCACCAATGCAATTAACTTCTTTTCAGTAACAAACTCGTGATTTTGAGTTTCTGGCTGATGCCCGACCTGTTATTTACCATTTCCTAGCACTCCTTGGTACAACTTGCCCTTAAAAATGAACATAACCACAGTTTCTACCAAACCACCGGCCACTGTTTGCTCAACATGTGATAGATATTCTGCCATGGACTCAACATACCAGCTGCTGCCACTTAAGCAGTTATCCCCGCCTTTGCCATCAAGGCCAGATGGAGTGCATCCAGTATTTTTCAAGCTTTGTGACTTGAACGAGTGTCAGGATTTCACTGAAAAGAGGACTTCATGAATCAAGATTAGAGACGACTTCCTATCAAAGGGTTGAAGTATTTCCTTCCTCCTTCATGGCTCAGTTTTAAGAAAAGCTATTTGTTTAGACTGTTGTTGAGTTCACCGGGTTCACCTTATGACTGAGAGTGTTGGTTTTTCAGGGGATTACAGTATAGTGTGTTTGTGTGTGGTGTGGCACCTGAAAACCTCATAGTGTAAATGAGTGAAAAGAAAAGCGAGAGACTTCCCTCTAGAGACCTAAGACTGAAAAATCCTACAAGACACAAACAGCCATTACCTAAAGGGTTAGACACTGCAATCTACTCCCCATTAGCTACCTGAGCTCCCTTGAAATGCTCATGGACCGTTTCAAAGCCGATGACTTTGACCCTGATGTTCAGCCGCAGTTGAATTCAGGGACGGAGAAGCAGGAAATATGTCGTCTCTGAAGAACCTTGTAATCATTGTCTCATGATCAAATCATAGTCTGTCATAGTTGTGAAATTAATTCAGTTTAATGTCATTCAGTCCATTATTTCTGTGGAATATTATTGTTATGATTATTATCATTATCATATCACTGGTGGGAGGAAACCTTCTGTATGGTGGCACAGCTTGCTTCTGGAGGGGATACAGATAAGTTGAAGTTGGCAACTAATCATGGAAGAAGACAACAGAAGACGTCTACTGATCCTCTCCCAGAGATAAGAAACAATCCACAGAAAACAAACTCGTGCGTGACAGTGCTGAATTATTATTCACACAGATTAATTATTGCTCATCAAATGAAGAGCCCTCAAGAAATTACATTGTTTTCTGGTGACAAAAGCTAGCTGACACTAATCAGCAGGAGCACAATGTAATGCAAAACTTCATTTTTGGATTTCCATAAACCTTTTAATCACATACAGATTCAAAATACATGTATAAGATTTGCTTCCTCTTTGCAGCTGATTCGGTGAAAGGTTTCAGTAATTTGTGTTCAATCTGCAGAGTGTCATTATTGTATATGTTGTTAATACTCCACGTCATGTTAAAATGGTTTTTAGTTAATAACAACTGAATTTAAATTTTGCTCTTTAGTTTAACAGTCTATTTTTGTGTTTATCAGATATCCAAATCGTGACTATACAGATAAGAACTTAATTAGATTTGATCAACAGCATCTCAACCCAGGGACACGACGCACCCTTCCCTTTACAGCAACAGTTTGTGATTTAGGCTGCTTAGGTGGGTGTATTTTAACATACAAATCTTGCCTAATACAGCCTTAATTCTGTTAGGAATAAATGAAAACATAAATTATTTCTTTAATCACATTAACACAATCTCTTGAGGCAAAGGGCTACAGTTTTTTCTGATTACTGTAAGTGCAGAGCTTATAACACAGACAGCCATTAGCAATTTCACATAAAGCAACTATAGAGTTGCAACGATTAGTCAACTAGTTGATCAAAAGAAAATTAATCAGCAACTATTTTGATAATCAATTCATTTTTTCAGTCATTTTTCTAGCAAAAAAGCCACAAATTCTACACTTCCAGCCTTTCAAATGTGATGATTTGCTATTTTTCTTTATGATATGACACTAAATTGAATATCTTTTGGTTTTGGACTGTTAGTCAGACAAAACAATTAAGCTGAAGGCATCAACATGACCTCTGAGAAATTGTGAATGCTATTTTTTCACTATTTTTCAACATTTTGCTGGCTAAATGATTAACGGAGAAAATAATATGCAGATTAATCAACAATGAAAATAATCAGTTAATAATTAGTTGCAGCCCTAAGCAACAACAACAACAACAACAACAGTTAATACACATTTGTTTTGATACATTAGTATAATGTAGCACAGGGCAGCGTCATATTTTTTGCAACAAACTAAACAGTAGCTACTCGAGAACTGGTTCCAAAAACCATTTAAATTTTTTGTAGACATAAAGAGATAAACAGCTCCGCAGGGATACAATGTCCACTTATAATTTATTGCACTGAGGTTTACTGCACCATGGTGCAATAAATTATGAGTGGACAGCAGAGCCCTGCAGTGTGTGAGCTGTTTATCCGTTTATTTCAACATTTGCTCACTTCCAGACCAGCACCTGCCCTCCACAGTTTGGACGTGTGTGCATACTACAAGCTTATTTTTGTGTAGACAGAAACAAATTAACCTCAAATACTCAAATTACTGTGAGTTAATCATCTTCTGATACAATTTCAGAAGAAGTAATTTATTCATAACAGGCTTATTACTAACAAGATGCTAACGTTTGAGTGTTTGGCTCTTTATATAGTCTGGTCTCACAATAGAGCACAGAGACACAAGTTATTACTGTAATACTTCACTAGTAGTACTTAAGTTTAGATATTTAGACCAATATTCTGCTGCTTATGTCACCTTTTTCCTTTTAAAATATGTTTTACAAGACAAAAAGAAAACCAACACAAGACGTGAGATGGGAGGAACTAACCGTCTCCACCATGATCTCATTTGTTTCTGGCTTGTAAACTAATATAATTCAAATAATTTGGCAATAATGTGACGATGATTAACATGCTGTAACAGGTTTATAACACCAACAGGGAGATGACTGTTTGCTGCCGTGCAAGATGGCCAGGCGTTCCTGCTTAAACAACAAGATGAATCCCATTCTTTGCTTGTGTCTGACTAATCGTTACTGAGATTCCCCTTGACTCAACACAACAACAGATCTTTATCAATGTGACGAATCAGGGTCATTATGGCTACCGCCTCCTGTTTGCTCCTGGAACGGATCTGTTGTCCTTGCTTCTCATATTACTGGTCAAACTAAAGCAATTACAGATATTACAGATTTGTTTTTTTTTTCTGTGTGAGGTGGTGGTGGTGGTGGTGGTGGTGGTGGGAGGGGGGAGGGGGGGGGGGGGGGGTGAAGGCGACTAACCTGTTGCCAACAAGCAATCGGCAGGTGGAGCGGCAAGTACTTCAAAAATAGCTGCATTTAAATAAATTGCTTATGCGTCTCGCAGTGCTAGATGTTGCTGTCAGTATGAAGAATATAGTTAGTCTTCTTTATCCTTTTTTGGTGTTATCCTCTGTAGTCTTCTCACTGTATATACTGTAGACTCGTGTGTATAATCTACTGTCTTTAGGCAGCAAATAAACACTTTGCCATTAAAACTGTAAATCCAAATCCTGCCAAGTTGAGGTTAAGGAAAGGTTTACAGTTGTCCATAGTGGCTACTTTCATTGTGTTGTGAAATCAGGAGTAAAATATAGAGAAGATTTCAATTTTCTTGGCCAATTCCGATTTAAATATCTGACCTGCCGATTCCGATTTCTGCCGATTCCAATTTTCTTTCTATATAAGAAAAATAATTTTCTTTCTTTATATATTTTCTTTCTTTCTTCTTTTAGTTATATTATAGTTCTTTCTAAGAACTATAATCGACAGCATACACAATTGAAATTCAATTGTATGTTCATTACCTATTTAAATAACTTACATTTTTCTTCTTGAAATTGGGCATGTTCACCACAGTGATGGTTTTTTAAGTGTCTAAATAAGTTAGTTGTTCCAAATGTTTTCAAGGTTGTTCCTCCACTGCTTATTCTGGACTTAAAGTATTACAAATTACGAGCTTTGTGTCTTCACTCACGCTGAAGAACTTCCACACCAACGTGCATGTTGTGTGTGTTGTCTGTGCCACAGCAGCTGTGCATGCATCGTGAACCATAGTGCAGCTAATGCGGAAAATATAATCTGCAAAAAAATCAGATATATCAGACTGACCAGGCCGTTCACCGGTCATAGCCGATTAGCTGAAAATATCTTTCTGACACCAATTCAAAGCATTACAACAATCCCAAATTTATGTTAATTTTAGAGTAACATAATGTATTATATAAAAGATGCTACTGTGTTAACTTTGGACTTTGTCACCTCTTGCATCATCTGTCAAATGATTAATGTCTATATATGCTGTACAGTTAACAGAAATACAGTTAAGCACTAGATGACTTCACAGGACCCATGACTCGAGTCGGGGAGAGTCCAAATTATATTCAGTCTAATCAGGTCTGGGCAAAGTCCCATTCTTTTTCTGCTGAGCCAATATCTCTAATACCCGAAGAGATACAAGCAATCTCGCTATTAGCACCAATCTCATGGTGCATCATAACCATCAAAAGATTAAAATGAGGTGAGACAGATAATGGAGACTGTGAAGTGCAGAGCAAAATGACATGTATTTCACTCTTTTTGACTGAGGCGGCTCTTTAATTGGTGGTGCATCACGCGGTCGCCATTGTTGGTGTTCTGTGTCTCTTCGGTTCAACCACATTCTGGATTGGATCTAATTATTGTATCCTTGTGTCCATTTCATACTTGGTCTGACTAACCTCGGGTCAGTTTTACAGTGGGTCTCTTCTTTTCATGCATGTCAGGTTTGGTTTCTTCAAATCAGCTCCAAACTTTCAAACTTGTGATGACCTCTAGTATGTACCATCAGTTTACAAGGTCCTCTTTTTACTGTACTGTACCACTACTTTCCACTTTTCATTTATTTGTTTTTCATTTTACGGTTAAAGGAATATTACTTTTAGAGAAGTTTGTGGTCCATGAATTATTTTAAAAGTTTAAAATTTAGTTTAGTGTGTGGTGGTCCTTTGGCCTGTTCTTATAGTCTGTCTGTTGTTTCTATAATGCAGCAGGAACCCAGATGATGGTGAGCCGATCATCCTAGTTGGAAGCACCCGGTGACCGGCATTTCTGGCCAAGAGGCTCTCTTCCCCCCTGGAACATTGTTGCTTTGTTTTCAGCCATCCTACATCTTTTCCTCACACATATTACACTCATGCATACACGCACCCTCACCACTGACTTTACTAACAATCACATCCCATTATATTCTTAGTTTGTTTTGTGTTTACTGTTGTACTTTTTATTTATATAAATTACTCATTATTTGCCTTTAGCTTGCATCCTCTCTTTTGTCATGACTTCAGGTGGTGACAAGTGTCGCCCTCATTCTTACTCACTGTATATGGGACGTTCAGTGACTTTGTAGCCACCATTATGAAACCAGCAGATACGGAAAGCTGATCATAAATTCTAAAGTGAATTTTGCATGATAACTAAATCTATTTCCTGAAATTTTTGTGGTAGTGTTGATGATAATCTAGGTTTTTAATATAACAGCAATTTGGAGAACTATTGGCACAGGTGTGTGCCATTTTAGAGCTCTATAGTTTGACATGAGAAAAATATTAACAAGGGCAAAGTGCAATTTCCCCTCTGTCTCACCACTTTGAGGAGCACTAGAACAAATGAAATCAGATTGATGCTTCAGCCTCTGACAAGAGTAAGGTCACTGCAAGGGCAGGAATACAAATGTCTATTCTATTCACTATGTATTGTTTGGTAATTTATCAAGGTTTATCAAGAGCTACTGCATTCATTTCTCTGAGCTTTTGTACCTTGACTCAATCAGTGAGCATTGTATACACATGGACAAGAAGTGCTTTGCTCATCTCCTGTAGTGTTCAATCACCAAGCTATTGCTGTGTTGCTGCCAGATGGATAAGAAACCCTATTTGCTGTTGTGATTGCTTGCTACTCAGAAAGATATGGCACATTGCCACACGACAATGAGCAATGATCTTGGTTTATATTACAGGCTTCCCCTTTCTTAAATCTCTGTGCACATTAGATAAACAGAAAGTAATTTCTATTCCATACCAGCAGTTGCCTCAGGCTAAGTTTAATTAGTCAAATGCAGGCAAAGGTGTCCCATCATATTGATTTAGAAGCAGTGACTGTCACAGTGCAGCACCCAGAGACCAGCTCCAGTTTGATTTTCCTAATACTGAACTGTCTTTTAGTGTGAAATAATATTGGAATTGCTGGAGGTATCAGACAGAGACGACATGCGAGCTCTACAATGAAGGACCTTGCTGGACTTTCTTTCTGTGAGGCAACAGTCCTGGCTGATGTTCAGATCGAACTGGCCGTCTGTGCCATTTGGATGCAGTTCACTTTGTCTCTTGTGAGTGGGATGCCACTGGAGAGATAACAAAAGATATTCCTCACATTGTTGTCATTAATATTTTTAATTTCCTGTTTATATGGCATTCATAGATTAGATTAGATTAGATTAGATTAGATTAGATTGGATTAGATTCGATTCAACTTTATTGTCACTGCACAGAGTACAAGTACTGACACAATGAAAAGAGGAGGACAGCCTGCTGTCCTCCGCAGGGCGGGATCTCTTACATTGGACTTAATGTATTTCTTTTTTTTTCATGCTAATCTGTGATTGGCCATGACACGTAAAATGACGCTCCAAAGGAGGCTGTCCTCCCTTACAAATCAACAACCAGAATGCAATATTGACATCGAGTTGGTCCAATGATAGTTTACAGATTTCATCTTCAATTCTCTCCACTGTAAGGCAGAGTAGCAGCAGTAGATAGCACCTTGTGTTAGCCAATGCAACAGTTAGCTAGTTGTAGCAGCCTGAAGGACTCTTTATACATCCATGGAAGGACGAATAAATGGAAAACAAAGTTTTATTTGTCTCCCCCTTTTTTTTCGCTGATCCTAATAATGATCTGATCCGTGACTCAAATCCGCGATACGATCCGAACCGTGAGTTTTGTGTTCATGTTAACACCCCTATTGTTAAGGTGTTAACATGTCAGCTTTGTAGACTAGGCTATATTTTGTATGTCGTGCATATAGATCAGAGTGTGTAAGTCATGTATTTGATATGTGCATTAATACTTTCTGATGTGAACCTACACTTTTAGATCTGTGAATGTTTTTAGTGTTCATTGTTTCTTGTATTCAGCACTGAAACAATATGCTAAATGTCTTTAAAGAAGCAGCCTTTTCACCACTCAAGCAAATTGTTTTATTGGCATATAAAATTGCCCCCCACCCCTCCGATTTCATCAGGTGGGACAATGATATAGTTTGATGGGGTTTGTTGTAAGATTCCATGTTGGTTTTCCTCCTGTCCTCCCCAATTTTTTGAGTCACCAGCCGCCACTGGTATGAATATGCTAAGATATATACAATATGAACAGTATTAACAGAATGAACAGTATGAACAGAGTGATATGAATCCAATAAGATATATACAGTGTGAACACTAGTAGCAGTATAAACAGTAAGATATGTAAACAGTAGGAAACGCAGAGTAAACAGCACGAGGTATGATAAGATAATATTCATAATTAAGACTAACTGGGAAGCAGATCAGTTTGACAGAGCAGCCTATGCATTGACAAGACTTGGCTGCTCAAAATATATCATAAGTTTGATCCCTAACACAGATATATATACATTATGTGCCCTGACCAAGTATAGTCAAGCAAAAAAAAGAAGAAGAAAAAAGCCTGAAACATAAGTCAATCTGAAAAAATAATCCAACTATAAGTGTTTAAAACCATACAATGTGACTGTATCACATCACTGAATAATTAAACAAAATAATAAATCAGAATAATTGGATGCTATTGTCCAGCTCTCTCTGGAGTTGAGATTATTTTGTCACACATACTGTTCCCAAGAGGAACAAGAATGAAGCTCCATTCTTAAGTTACTGTTCCTTAGCACCAAATGAAGGGAGACGATGGAAAAAGATAAAAGGTTTGATGGGACAATCTGTCGTGTTATTTTTTGGCATATAACGTGATGAAATATGCACATCCGATTTCCTTTTTTGTGCATTTGAAAAAATGGCCCAAATCAAATTACAGCTGTCTTTGTGTGCGTCAAAAGTAATTGTTGAAAGACGAGTGAAAGTCATTGCTCAGCATCTGTGGATGAATAATGTATGAGTCGTGTTTCTGCACACATTCACAGTGTATAGCTTTAAGGTAAATCAATTTTCAACGTTCACACTTTCTTGTGCTTTGTTCTTTTGCAGGGAGGAAGGCAGTGACAAATGTATTCCATGGAAGTATAACAGGGCATCAGACTGCCATTAAACATCACATCCTGAGTAAAATCAACAAACAAGTTTATCAAGCAGGCAGCAAAAGCAGTTTCCAAGGAACGCCTGACCTGTTTTTGCCACAGGCGACTGGTCTGCCTGGGAAACGAGTAAACACTGTCAATTCTGCACGAATCAACCAGCCCTCGGCAAAAACACAGAGACACAGAGAGCAAGAAGTCAACACACATTTTTTAAATGGATGTGGGTTTATATCACTGTTGTGTTTAGTTATTATGTATGCCAGGCTGAAAGTTAATCTACATAAAATAAAACATTAGAAGGCTCAGCACAAGAGGTGCATACTATTCGTATTAAATTATAGAGAAGAAAACAGCTGACATTATATTTGCTATGTGGTAAGAAAGTTCAAAGAGAAATGTTTGATCTCCAGAATGAAAACATTTGTGTTGCTATTTGTACTTTCCACTGGCCTGAACAACCTCAGGCAGCAACAACATTAGTTTTTTCCTTACTTTTCGCTTGATCCGGTCGGTTTGATATTGTGTCTAACCAAGTATCACTTGAGGAGATGCGTCGTTCTGAAATCTCACAAGAGCTGAGTTGATATCATCATCAATTGTTGTGTTGGAGTACAGAAAGCATAGCTAAGTGTTATCTAAAAGATTTTCAAAGTCATTGATAAAGAACCAAACCGATAAGGAGTATCGATAAGAGTAGTAGTATCGATGAAATCCTAACGATAGGTCTACTCATCCCTACTAGCAACAACACTAGTACTTTCAGTAGGCCTTCCACCCCCTCTGAAAACAATCTTAGGCGAAACACTTGGCAATGTCCACTTTTTAAGGATTACATCAGTCTTTGTCACATCAGACTAACAAACAAGTCAGTGCTTTCCAATGAACTGGGATTTCTGGTTGCTTTTCTTGGAAAATAATTACACGTCATCTGATTAACATTTTGATTGTGCAACTCCCTTCAACAGCAAAGACAAAAAGAAGGGGGAAACAAAGCGTCTGCCGTTCTCTGTTCATGAGGATAAATTACATTCATTACGCATAATGAGTCTGTTTGAAGGAACTTAATGGTCAACTACATCTTCATGAACAAATAAGACAAAAGATACATCTTGACCTCTTAAGACTCTTTAATGCAACAGCTCCCTTTAACGTAAATCATATTTGTCATGTTATCGCTATGTGAAGATGAGAAACCTTGTAATCCAAGTAATAAATACTTAAATATATACATCTACAACCGAACAACAAACTACCCGTAAAAAATCTAGTATGTAAAAAAGTCACTTTAAGTCATTTTTATTTTTTGAGCCTTTTCTTTCCCTGAAAATCAGTCATTCCAGTTGAGAAGCCTGATATTACAATGGAGGAAACAGAGCTTGTCTGACTTCTCTCCAGAAAGGCGGCTCCTCCACTTGTCGTATAGGATCCTGACCTTGCTGAACACTCTCTCACTGGGGACGGTGGAGGGTGGCGGACAGAGATATTTTCCGTCCAGTGCAGCAAGTCTTTGAAGTCTGTCCTCATTTCTCTTCCGCCACTCCAAAGGTCGGGTAATCCTCTCAACCACTGGCTCTTTCAGCTGGGTTTCAAAGCTCCAAGAAGTTTAGCATACAGACTGTCCACAAGACTTGGAGGGGGATCAGTCTGGACTCTGTCTTTTTGCTGGATCTTCCGCTTCACCAGTCACTTCAACTGTTTTTGCCATGTCATGTACAGCTTCTTTCAGCCATTCTTTTGCTTTCTCTATGGTCTCTGCTGAAGTGAAGGCCTTGTCCTTGTAATGGGGATCAAGGACAGTTGCCAACACCAAACACTTTGTGTCCTCTGTCTTGGAGAATCGCCTTGTCAGGCTGTCAGGCATGGGCTTCTGCAAGGTTTTGATGATTGCTTCCTGTTGCAGCATCAATTTCAGAACAGATACACTGAGGATTACGTATGAGGCAGAAGACTGAGTGGCTAATTTCCAGTGTCATATCCTCAAGTGGTTCCAGTGTATCAGTCAAATTTAACACGATATCCCACTGTGCAGCAGATTGACAGCTGATATGGCCATGCTTGCTTGCACACACGTTCAGTGCACGCTGCTGCATGTGTAGTGTTGAGTTCCAGCGAGTCTAAACAGCTTGGACGGTGCTGTGTGTTGGGAGGCCAAGCTCTTCTTGAATTGCTCCCAGCCTTTCTTTGGCCAGTACAGAGTGGCCAAAGTGACCCGCACAGCTGTTCAGTCTGGTAATAATGTCCAGCACAGCTCTCTGGCTGGAAAGGCTATTGTTGATTACAAGCTGTAGAGTGAGCAGTACAGCTTAAGTCTGGAAGCTCAGTTAGCCTCATGCCTTTCACCATGTTGGCTCCACTATCCCCTAGAGCAAGAACCACATGGTCTGTGTTGATTTTCCAGAATTTCCAAAAATGTCTCTTGAATGTACTGTGCTGTATGTGATCCAGTCATAGTCTTACATTTAACAAAACCTTACAGGCTTATAGTGGAGGGGTTTGAACCACAAGCCACTAACCACCTGTAGGACGGATACGTTAGGATTTTATCTTTATCTTACCCATACTCTTGTCGGCCTGGTTCTTTATCAATACTCTCACTGGTTCTTTTTCATTACTAAGAATTGGGTTTTTTTTAAATTATCATTTTTTAAAAAGAATAAATTCAGAACAGGATTAGAATTGATTTATATTTTTACTGAATATTGTTTCTAGAGTAGCAACAGCAAAGTCACTATATACACTCAATAATATCTCACTGGAAATATCTCCTTCAGCTGCTGATGTGATTCACTGCCTGCAGGTACCGCTGGTAGAGGGAAGAGTTTACAAGAATTTGGAAAATTTTAAGATTTTTGGCAAACTAAAACAGTTAGACTACAAAGCAGGTGGAAATATCACTTTTCTAAATGCTTGTTGTACAGGTAGTTTGATAAATTACTTATTGGCTTCTCCTCGTGAAAGTTTTATTGCATTTACAGTAATGAGCGTAGCTGTTGTCAACTCGAGTAACCTTCGAGTTAACTTCACGTCACTGTTTGCTCCCTTGCATCTGCTCTGCTGTTCACTAACTCAGCCCTGCCCTCGTTCAAACGCAGAGAGCAGAGGAGAGGACAGAGAATCAGCGAGACCATAAAAGGCACAAAAACTCTCAGCATAGTTTTTTTCTTTTCATTCGACTTAGGCTCTGTGAAAAAACACTTGGGTGCTGCGCCTGAGCGTTATAATGGAAGGGAAATCCTTACCTTGACTTTGTGTATGGAGCCTTAATGCAAAACGGTGATGTATGTCTCTGCGTGACCGATGGAGGCTGCACAGCCATCAGCCTATCGAAGCCAAGTTCTGCTGATTCCAATAGTTTGTAAAACATCCTGTCGGTCGACCTCTAACGTATATGTGCTACTATATCTGTGTATGTAGTATATACCCAGTGTATTAAACTGTATGTAGAACATAATTAACACGAGACAGAAAACACACTGTGCTTTGACAGAGGGCAACAATTTAACATGAATATGTAAAACCCCGGGCTATAAAGAAAAAACCCCACTATTTTTCATTAATAGTGAGCTTTAAACACACTGAATATTAGTATTTAATATGGTGGTGATTTCTGATATAAAAATGAAACTCATCACTGATTATCATCAAAGCTCACATTTATGAGCCCTTCTAACAAAGTAGCGCCATATTCAAGTTTTATTTAGCTTGTATTTAACCTTGTCTGAAAGCAGTCCCCAGCGTCCTGGCTAAGAATGGTTACTGAAAAACAAACTCAGAGACTGAACAGTGTCCCTCTGGACCTCTGTAATTGTCATTAGCTGACAGTGTGGTGGAGAGGTGGAGACAGCTTCGTGTTTCCTCTGTCAGCTTTTCAATAAACAACAATAATAATAAATCAATGTTCTAGTCACTGGATTCTCATCTTCACCTTTAAAATAACGACCCTTTTTCAAGCCTCCTGGAAGGAGCACTTGAATGCTTGGAAACTCAACAAAAGCACTATTTATATAAAATCGTTCATCAGGGCAGGATAGAGTGTGATAACAGTTATAACACTGGCTGTGCTGATTTCTCAGGAACTGAAGGAAATTGCACACCTATTCCAGTAAGGTGCACAGGTAGACATGAAGGAGAAGGAGAAAGTAGCACACTCACAACATTAATGCAATGTTTTTATTTTTATGAATCACACTGTACTGATTTCTTAAGAATGTGATTATAAACAAGCTACAAGCTTTCTTTGGAAGCTCATGCTAAAATATTTGTATTTTGAGGTGTGAATCATCTTCTAAAAAAGCAACCCAGCAGCACAACTCAAATGAAAACATGATCAGAACTAATAAAACACACAAATGAAACAAAAAAATACATTATGTAACCAAGGCCTAATGTAACCTAAAGCAAAGTCTCAGTGCAGTGCTCTCTGCAGTGGTCTCAGTGGCATTAAATGCCGTATATTAGTACTGCATCTTGATAAAAGCAACATCCACACAACAACTGACATCTGTGGGTCACCTCATGTAGCTATGCATTACACACTAATACATTAGCTTTCACTAATCCTCCCAGAACGAACGGCCAATCCTGACATGCTTTTGTGTCTTTTGTTAACATGAGATTGGTTGGATAACGTTCAGTTTTTCTGTCTCAATAGTTGCCCTACCCCTGTCTGATAACCTAGTGGGGACCCCCTTATGCTATTATCCCTGGGAAACAGATGGGCTACCATAGCAACAGGTGTAATTTTTCACCATACTGGCGTTAAGAGGTGCTTTCGAAGCAGGCTGTTCCCATTTCAAGTTGACCACCGGTCAGTTTCGTTTCTCACAACCTGGGAGCACAGACACTTCCAGACAGCATGAGAACATTTTGCAACTGAAAGGCCATCAGTTCGCTCCCCTTAAGAGCCGACGTGCCTCCATCAACAGTAACATGTGTTGCTGAAGTGTCCTTGAGCAAGACAGTGAACCACCACTTGTTAATTCATTGTAATTCAGCCTGTAGAGCAGCCAAGCCTGAAATACCATTCACTTTGTAGTGTGCATCTGCCCCATCGGCCTTGCCAACATGCTCTGTGACATTTATGAGCCTGTCAGCGGCATGCCTGAGGCTACGCATATTAAAACAGCAGAATAGATAGGTAGCAGATAACATGAAGTAGGAATTAGATTCAGCGACAAAAAGAAAATATACAAAGACAAGGAGTGTTACTTTACAGCTGCATGTGAAACTGGAATTACAGCTCCTTCATAACACAGTGACAAAGGAGATCAGCACCAGACATGAGCAGGACTACAGTATTTAATACCTGTAAATAGCTCCACTAACTTTGATCTCTTCAAGTGTGTAATTTTGCTTTAACATAAAGAGAAAGGAAATGTTTCAGTGTTGCAGGATTCTGTGTGTTTCTGTGCACTTCAGGACACATTTCAGAGTACAATTCTTTTGACAAAAGACGTGAGCACGTTAAATACAAGTCTAATGTTGTCGACGCTGTTCACATTCATAGAGGAGATACAAGAGCATAAGAAAAATAAGTACAGCATGACAAATATTGGACTTCTTAGGCAGATACCATTATACGGAGATATTTGAGAATAACTATATATCAGCTGATTTTGTTCTTGACATGAACACCTACCATAAACATTTTTTAAATTTAATGTATTATATATAGAACTAGAATGATAACTAAATTATGTACTATGTGGGACATTTTACTGCTGAAAAATAAACTTTTCTACTCACTGGTGGACACACTATTTAATGGAGACACTGTTTCAGATTTACTCCAAACATGTCTGTGCCATTTTTTGTTCCCTATGATTCCCTATCAATATGCTGATACCTAATGAAGAAAACAAATGAGTATATAAGTAATATGTACAAATGTACAAAATAAGAACTAGATCTTGAAATAATGTTATTGTTAAATTGTCTTGGCTACAATAGGCCTATTTCACAATATGGCGACCAAAACTGGAATTTGTCACCACTACTGCTGCTACTACGGACGCTGAACAGCGTATTTTCTCCCAGTCTCTCCTTTCTCTGCCAATTATCACAAGTGCAGATGTTGTCTGTCTTATTTCAAGGAGGTGTGAAAAGGTCAAAGTTGGACGACAGATACAACTTCTTTTTTGAGTAATTCATTTGTGATTATCAAGGTAAGTACTATGCTAGCTAGCTAATATGTAAACTAGTTTCTAGTTCAGCACTTTCCTGTTAAGAGTTAGATGATCTTAAAAGTATGCTTTAATAAAAAAAACTTTTTTGTCAACTATGCGTTTGTGTGTTTGTTCACATGTCCAGTCTCAAATATTATTGCAGGGAAAGTGATAATTAGGGCCAGATGCTATAGATCACTAAGAAATTGTGAGGAAGCACAGGGTAAGTACATAAAATAATAAGTAGTAAATAGCTAATGTTAAATTGTACATTGTTCCTGTTAAACAGATGGTTCTCATTTCATACCTGTGCTAAAAAGGTATTGTCTCAGTATCCATAGCAACAGTAGCTGTACAGCTGAATAAGAACCACAGCACACACATTATTGATGACAACCACTTTGTTCTGCTGTTTGTGTTTGGCTTGGTTTCATTTCTCCCCAGTTATTCCACAGAAATCTGGAAGGGACAGCCTGTGGTTTCAAATATTTGTGACCAGACTCTGGGTGGGTAAAGACCTCATCCTCTTTAAAGTGAAAGGCACACACATAAGTTCTGCCTCTCCTCATGGAAAATCCTGCTCCCTCGTCTCCAATTATGGACAAAATCCATCTCCTTTTTAAATGTTCGTCAGGTGGAAAGTCTAACACTACACGCCTGACTGCTTTTAAACTCTGCCATTGTTTAGGCTGCAAGTTAAGCTAGTGCTGTAACTGGAAGAAGGTTTTTCCAACATCCATTTTGCGCTCACGGTATTGTGAAATAGGCCAATTATGATTATTCAATCAAAAAAGGACATTAAACGTTCTGTAGTCTAGTGACTTATTTCCCAAAACATCTTAAATAAATACATATATAAATATAATTTCAACAAACTTGCAGTTTGAAACATCAGGTTTCCCCACAGAAGATAAGAATTACTGATAAAGTGAGTCAAGCAATCACCATCTCTAGTTTTCACCTCATGTACATGTAACTGGCCAGTTAGTGGCTTCATAACTGTTCCTATTTTATATTTTAGTCTTACATCATTTTCACCCCACCTATTGAGGATGTCTTATTTTTAAAGGTTGATCTGAGTCATCTGAAATGATACACAGTCGGTGTCATTCTGGGACAAAAAAAGAAAAATGTATTCAGCAAAGGATAAAAGCGGCGCCAGTGGTGTCATCGCTTGTGCCTACAATGCTGGCTGACTCATTGCTCTTATTCCCACCTACAGTCCGATGTGTTTACATTTCCACCGTCATCATTCAATGCCGGGCAGTCAGCGCAGATGGCATTCACGCTGCCAAGACTCAAGGTAGTGTCAGGAAAGAACTGATGTGATATAGTCATGGTTGTATGCTGACATTAAAGGTGAGCCTTGACTGGGAAGCCGAGGTAACTGGACAGCGTTTTTTGATGCCCGTTCAACTCTGCAGAGGTGGATGTCAGTAAATTCAGACCATCCATTTTTATTTTTATATCTATTTATAATTTGTTTTCTCTCTCTCTCACACACACACACACACTCACTCAGTGACATCCAAACGCACCTCAATAAAATTATACTGCATCATCTCACTGGTGCATTCACACGTTCACCATCAGTGCATGTATATTCTTCTTCTCCTATATTGCGGTTGCCTGCATTTTATTCATGAAATCTAGAAGACAAAGATCTGATACATATCAAATTGTTGTGGTCGCGAGGCTCAGATCAGAATCTCTAATCTGCTACATATTAAATTGAATCTTTTTCAACTTGATTACTTTATTTCACTTCTGTGTGTAACCCTAAAAAATATCTTTTTCTCAGCCATGTAACTTGCATCGATGTATTTTTACTCTGTTATTTCAGTCTAAACAGAAAATACAAACTTTACACAATCCCTATAGTACCTTTTGATCTCTGACTCCTCATCATGAATGAAATGAATTTTGACTGTGTTCACATTTCAGAACTTAGAGGTTAATGGACTAATCGTTGCAGCTCTAATGTCCTTTTCTGCTCAGATTTGAATTATGAAGCGAGATTATCTAATATCACTATGACAAAACTTCAGCCTCGCAGAAATCTACAAGCATAAAATTAAAGCAAATGCTTTGTGTATGACCTTTGTGCAGAAATAACAAATTAATATTATTTATTGGGGCACATTCGATCATGAAAAATAATGAAATAGCAGTGCAAGCGTTGATTAATTTGCTGCTGAGGGCTGATAACAACTGTTCAGCTGTTGAGCACAGGCAAAGGAACAACTGTTACTGCATCAGCAACCACTCCTGACTCCTCTGTACGTGGAGATATGTACCTGCAAAGGAGCCAAAAGAGAGGTGTGTCTATCCCACAAAAGGTTAAATGCCGACAATCACCAGTAAGATGAGCTAATGCTCTCATGTGTCAATGCACACCCAACAATGTTATACAAATACACTCAGACTAACTAAAATGGATTCTGGATGATCAGATTGTAATCAGATTGGGACCAAAAGACCAAAGTGCACTGTTGATTTGATCAGTCAAACCAACTGCAGAGGACAGTAAACACACACTGGACAACAAAAAAACACTTGTAGAAGCTATTTAAATGTCAGGATACTGGGAACAAGCCAGACGAGGTGTTTACTGTCCCTTTGAAAGCCACCCTCAGACGTGTCTGAGGTGGCTGTCAAATGTAAACATAATCCAGCATCTAGTACATCAATACACAAACCAAATACTGTACGAGGCCCATGTTAAAGTCAGGTTCTCGATACTGATGAACACCACACTGCAGTTTCCATTGTTTTAAAATCCTCTTCCTTTCATGTTCTCCCAAGTAAAAAGAAATCTTTCAAGTGAAACCGTTCCTGGTAATTATCTTCTTATAGCACTGTCAGGGGACAAAAACAGCACTCCAGCTTGTGTGTGAAAAGCTTCTGAGGTGAGATGAGCCGCAGCATCACTTGTTGACAGCAAGTGTCGTCTGAGGAGCGGAGCTGAACTGACAGCGGTTTTCATGCCTGTCCAACTTTGCAGCAGACAATCACAGATTCTTCTATGGTCATTTTTTTTATTAAAGCTTTTCCATTTCTTTTTTGTGGTAAACATACTGTAGAGATACTGGCCAAGTGTTTGCCGTTAAAAACGTGATACTGCAATGACAGGATGAGCAGTGATTCCCTATAATCGTGCTGAGGTGGGAATAGTCTGAATCAGAGTTTAAATTACCACAACACTAAATGTCCACATAGAAACCGAGATAAAAATGCCCCACGAAATGAGTTTCCACAAAACCCATAGTTATTAAAATACATTTTTCACCAAGAATCATATAACCGTAGTAAAACATGAATTTTATTTAGAGATGCACCAATACTGATATCGGATATCGGTCCGATACTGACTTAAATAGCTGGATCAGGTATGGGTGACAATGGGCCTATCTGCTATCTATGGTGACCAGACATCCCGAAAAATTTGGGACAGTCCCAAATTACGAGCAGTTGTCTTGAATTCCGAAACCTGTCCTGTTTGTCCCGAAAATTAGACTAAACCAAAGTTTTGATTAGTGTAGCAGCAGGCAGCCACGGAGCGAACCACAGAGTGATCTGACATGTGTGTCATGCAGACAGACGTGAGAGGCACCGCACTGATGAAATGAATAAAATAAATGAATTTTATGAAACGGATAATGATTCACACACTGTTACATACACAGTAATGTGGTCATTATGTTTCTCTTTCCTAATGACAGACAGTTGACTTCATGAACAAAAATAATAAAGATCAGGAGTGAAAAAGTCAGATCAGTGCATCACTAATTTTATTTACTCCTTTTTGCTGTTTCCTTCTCATTTCCTTACATTTCTTTTCTAATTTTAAAATCACATCCTCAATCTCAAAGAAAGGATGTTTGTCAAACTAAAACGTGTAAAAATGCCACAAAAACAGCTGAAGCACGAACACCGGCCATCACTCTCTTCCCTCGCAGTGCTTGTGTTTGACCAAATAAGGAATGAGAAAATAAAGCAGAACTGAAGGAGAAGGAATCAGAGCCCTTCATCAGTTTGACTGATGAGGTTTACAGGGCAGTACATGGTTAGCTAAACCATCACTCACATCTCCTCCATCATCCCTCATAGTGCACAGAATAAAACAAAATAAAATAAAACCCCTTCAGGAGACACCTACTCAGTCACAGTGTGCATTTTTGTAGGCTTTTAATCCAAAACACCCTCCGGTACCATAATGAAATTATAGCCTTCCTTATTTTGCTATGTGTTGGGAATCCAATCAATTTCAACAGTTAGAGAACAAAATTATTCTGCTATTGCATGTTTTCTGAACTTGCATTAACAGGTAAATTGCATGAAATTGCATAATTTCATATTTTCCAAGCATGCACTGTCAAACACCACAAAAATGGCGGTGTTTGTGTTTTCCTCTACCCTCCATAAGCCCTTCAATAGCATTAAAATTTGAAGTCATGTGAACCTGATCTCTCATAAAGCCTTCTGCCCTACTGACAAAAACACATCTAGTAATGAAACGTTCCCAAGGTGACAAATTATTGGGTCGATCTTATGCAAAATTTCCTCAACAGACACCATCTTAATGCTTTTGTTCACTGAGGACTAATTGGAGCGTGGGAAGACTGACTGAGATGACAGATGAGAAGAAGTCACTGGGAATCAGTGACTCTTCACCCCACTCCCCAAACACATAAATGAAAACACTCATGGCTTTCAACATACTGAACTCTGTTTCAAAGATAAAAGTCTCCAAAGACACCAAATCATGTGTAAAATAATGAAAAATGTATCTAGAGTTGACTACTGGACGCAATACAGGTATGAAAAATAATGTCTTAGATTTCACTTGACTGTAAAATTCTACACACATAATACAGTCTGAGTGATTAAAGAGTGTAGAAAATGTTAAACTTGGAAGCTACTTACATTTATATATCTTAAATAGCATATATGGAGAAATATTGTGAACATGAGGGTTCATGTGAAGACACAGGTTTAGAAATGCATGTACTGTGAAACTGTGGTTCACACATTTTAAAAAGGTTTATATATGATAACACATCCCTCACAAGAGAGATCCATTTTTATTTTTGTTACACAGCTGAAAAAAAATCAAAGCTGTTGGTTTAATTTGTTGCATTTACAGAGATGTAAATCTGGAAAATGAACTATGTGACAGATTGAAGACTTTCTAGCAGGTGTTTTAAAGATTTTAACAAACTTGACTGATGATTTAGTGGTTCAATAAACATAATGACATTTAGGGGAGTCTTCCTGACTCTGATCATTTTATGACTCAGATAAAGTTAATTAAATTTACTTAAATTAAATTTGCCTTTGGGATTAATAAAGTATCTCTTATATCAGGAGGTTTTTGACTTTTTTTCTATTTCATAACAACAGGCAGGAAAGATTGATGACCCAAGTCATATTTCATAACTATGAAAACAGCTAAATCTAGACATTCAGTCATAAATCATTGTTCAACTTTGTCTACTGTAAGTTGTCTCACCTAAACAGTGTATATGAAGGTAGACTGTAGAGGTCTGGTGGTAGGTTTTAAGCTACAGTTTTATGTGTACGATTTGATGCAGATCACACAAAACTCCAAAATAGCATCTTCATAACCATAAGAAAAAATACTTCTTTGTTATTTAATGTAGCTGAGTGCTGTAATTTAAGGACGGGTTCATCAGGTGCCCAAATGAACAATGAAGTAGTTTTTTCTTGCCATAATCATTCCTCCTGTTCATACTGACCATTAGAAGATCCCTTCATAATGCACTTACAATCTAAGTGAAGGAGGGCAAAGTCCACAGTCCTCCTGTGCAAAAATGTATTTAAAAGTTAATCTGAAGCTAATATGAAGCTTCGGCCGTCCAAGTGAGTCAAATCAAGTAGATATCTTTCAATGTTAAAGTCTTTTTAGTGCCAAAGTCCCTCTTTTTGTTACTATACTTCCACTGCAGCTCAACAGGAAAACACGGTCCGAGGAAACACAAAGAGGGAATTTGATGCTAAAAAGACTGTAAATGTGGCAGATATCCAAGATTTAGATTAACATTTTTGCATAAAATGACTGTGTGGACACACTGTGGATTTTTGGGGATCTTTAAGACAGACTTGAAAAATTGTGAACCGCCCTTTAAGCAGACTTATATCAAATATTTGGTCTAATTTATACTTTGTCAGTTCTTGTCAGATTTTGCGATGGCCTGAATCTATGATCTCTGTCCATCAAAATGATCAAATTGAATAATTTCTCCTTCATATTTAACATGTCATGATATAAACATTTAATTCTGGGGAGCATGAGGCAGCCACAGAGCTACACCTACTGTATTAATTCATCAAACATGACCAAGTAACATAAAATCTTGCTGCAGTCGGTCAGTTAGTCAAGTTTTGGACCTTTTTCATTATGTAGAAACTGATTTAAAGTGTAATAATTCAACCTGCGGTGAGCTGAGACACTTCGGAGGGGAAAGGGGTTACCGTTTCAACGAAGAGGGCCAGGACATGCGGGGTTTCTTCAACCCGGGTCGCAGCTTCTCCAGGGTCCGGTTGCGGCACAGGTAGCGCTCGGTGTCCGAGTTGAAGCGTTGTTTGATCCGTATGTGAGTCCTGGGCTGCCGCCACAGATGTTTGGGTGGCTTGGCGAGTCCCGCTCCCTCTCTGCTCAGCGTGGCACACTCCATCTTTCTCTACTTTATTTGTCGGTTAGTTTGCTGCTTTCTTTTTTTGACGAATTTTGGCTTCAAACCGTGACAAATAATACTAATAATGACAATAAAATAATCGATGCAAGAAGAAGAGAAGTCTGAGAGTTTGAGGAGGAAACTACCTCGCGCTTCAAACCCCTTAACTGACAGAGAGCAGCGCGCGCAGCATGGTGGTGCTGCTGTCCACGAGCCCGAGTGCTGAAACTGCTCTGCCTCTCTGTCAATACCGACTCTCTCTCTCTACCTCTCTCCTCTTTTACTCTCTATGCCTCTCTCTCCTCCTCCTCCTCCTCCTTTACTTTATCTCTCTCTCTCTCTCTCGTATCTCCTCTGTTTATGTGTCTCTCCCTTTTATCTTTTATTGTGGTCTCTTATTCCAACAAAGAGGAAAACGGTGCGCCCGCTGCCATCAGACTGTAAAACAAGATTTGTGACCCCTCTATCCTATGTATATGTATGTATATATGTATGTATATATGTATATATGTGTATATATACTGTATATGTGTATGTACAGTACCGTGCAAAAGTTTTAGGCACCAAAATGAAAGTGAAGATGCTCTCAAACATAATGCTATGTATAGTTTTTATTTATCACTTAGCTTCAAACAAAGTTCAGTAAAGAGAAAATAACTAAACCAAATCAGTATTTTGTGTGATCATACTTTGCCTTTAAAAATGGCACCAGCTCTCCTTGGTACGCTTGTGCACAGTATTTCAAGGTTCTTGGCAGGTTGGTTGTTCCAAGCATCTTGGAGAACAAGTTTCTGTTCTTCTGTGACGGATGATGGATAAGAATTTAAACATCTAAAGTGCCTAAAACTTTTGCACAGTACTGTATATGTGTGCCAAAACCACCAGACACAGGAACAGTTTCTTCCGCCTTGCTGTCACACTTATGAACAGTTAACCCTGTAACACACTATCAAATCCACTGCACCTACAAATTATGTTAAATTGTGCAATACATTTCACTCATTACTGTATATATGAACAGGCTGTATATAATGTACATAGCCACCAACTATGTATATAAAGTAACATCATTTTTTATTACCATTTAATATTTATCTCAGCATTGCTTGCACTCTTCACTTCTTTGCACTATTTGTATCCTGTTTACCGTCTACAGAAATGGTTTCAGGTCAGGGTTAGGGTCATTCCTTGTGTATATTTCTGAAGTTTGTTGTGTTGTTGTTTTGTGTAAGTCCATTTAGAGTCACTAAACCAGAGTAAAATACCTTGTATGAGTAAACATACTTGACCAATTAAGATGATTCTGATTCTGATATGTATATATGTGTGTATGTATATACAGACAGGTGACAAATTAAAGGAAAACCGGTACAGGCCTGAATGCTGGACCCCTACAGTGAGGGGATCCGGTGGCTCTGTTATGCTGTTGGGGGGCATTTTGCTAGCATGGTTTGGGTCAACCTCTCCCCTTAGAGGGAAGGGACCCTGCAAATCAAGACAAGGTTGTTCTGAGTGATCACCATTATCCTATGATGAAACATTTCTATCCTGATGGGAGTGGTCTCTTCCAGGATGACAATGCCCCAGATCACAGGGCACAAGGGGTCACTGAATGGTTTGATGAGTATGAAAATGATGTGAATCATATGCTATGGCCTTCACAGTCACCAGATCTCAACCCATTTGAACACCTATGAGAGATTTTGGACTGACGTGTTAGACAGCGTTCTCCACCACCATCATCAAAACACCAAATGAGTGAATATCTTTTGGAAGAATGGTGTTCATCCCTCCAGAAGAGTTCAGAGACTTGTAGAATCAATGCCAAATCTGAGGAGCACTATTCTTGTTTCGTGTAACTGAACTTTTGTGCAAGTGTGCAGCTTTTGTGCAAGTGCAAGTTAACAGACCTGCTTAGATCAGCAGGAAGTCAGGCTGCAAAGCGAGCTGTGGTTTCCGCACCTGATACAGACACTCTACATCCTTGACCTTTAACCATGAGGTCTTGGAAATGTTAAAAAATATCTTATATTGTCAGACTTTTAAGAATTGTGTTGTGCAAAGCAAACAAATATTATCCAAAAGTTTGCTGATGTTCTGGTTGGTGCACATATATGGATTTTTAGATGTAGATGCTTCAAGAAGAATTACATAAAAGTGGAGGCCAGAGAGTCTCAAGGCTTTTTCGTTTTTGGCTCTCTCTGCCTTTTTTGCTTTTTCTGCCTTTTTAGCTTTCGGAGGCTTGCTGCTTTTAGGCCTCTTTTGTGTTTTGGCTCTTGCCCTTTTTTGCCTTCTGGCCTTTTTTGACTCCTTTAAATCCTAGAAAGGGTTTTTTTCTCCTTTTTAACTTTCACATTCAAGTTTTTGTATTTTACTTTTTACATTTTGTAATACTCATTTTTTTAAAAAGCCAAATAAAACTGGTTTGTATTTTTATACACTCTAACCAAAGCTCCTGGCTTGTGCTCATCTCTGAGGTCTTCTGGTTAGCCCTTAAAGGTAAGAAAGACGCCCCCCTGAGATATGGCTGATATTTATATTGAAAATTTATAATGGAAATTGCTAAGGATAAATATGCAATGTTTATTAACTAACAGTTTTGACAGGTCTAGATGTGTTTAACCTGATGCACCTGTGATAGAGGTATAATTTCAGTGTAGAACTTATAATAAGCATAATTGATTAAAAGGTTGAATTGGCAAAAGATGCACATTGAAGCCACCCTATAAAACTGGGCGAGTGCACTCAACCAACACAGTGGGCCTCCTCCAGAGATAGTCCGTTAAAGGGCCATCTTGGACCGCTTTCAAACCTCCAACACCTACTTGCACCCACACGTTTTCGTTGTAATCTAGCTGTCAGGCATTCCTGACTAAATAGGCCTGAATTGGAGTGATTCAACGACAGCTAGTGATTATAGAAGCCAAGCTGGACTTTGGTTCCCTATGCAGGCTAAGGTGGTCTCACGTGTAGATGTTGAGAACCCGTTTGATACCTAGGTCAGAGGTAGAGGACAGCCGTCTGCCGGGGCTTTATCCACATCGGCAAGGGGTATCAGTTATCTAAGGCAGAAACCATCACAGTATCACTAGAGATTTGGGTTCTGGACAAAACAAAACAATTCAACATTTCCCTTATAGGGATCTGGGTAATTGTAATGGATATTTTTTTACACATTTCTGACAATTAAATGTATTATTTTACTTAATTTTTTACCAAGATAACTATCAATACTGCTTTGAGTCCAGGGTAATTATACAAAAAGCAACAACAGTAACACTCTGATGATGACCAAGTGCAGTAGTGTCCAGATTCAGTGTCTAGTTTGCTCCCATGTAGTCCTGTCCAGCTGATTTCAGACTGGCACCATATAATATATATAATAATATAAGAAGCTCTTCAAAGCATTTTTAGCTACAGGGATCCCACATCTCAAAAGTCATGCTGACCTCATGCGACCATTAGAGGCTCATAACGGAGACAACTTTAACATTTCTGTCATGTATGGAGAGGCAATGGAATTTTATAGACTATGATAACTTGATGAGTCATAAAAATAAGAGACAGATCACTCAATAATAAAAATAATCATTAATTGAAGCCCTAATTTTAACACACGCACATTAACTGTTTAAATTTAATTTTTTACACTATGCAACACAATCTAACTCCTTCCAAAAACTGATGGCAAATTGGTAGCTAAGTATTAGCTCAATAATGTGGTTTTGTTTAGTATTTATTTAGTCCATGACTGATTATGTAAATGTTTGGTCATTGTTAGGTTTTGTTCAATGTCCAGTACTGCTAGCTTTACTAGGTTACAGTAAATTGTATGAAGGTCTTTATTAATTGCTTACAACGTGACAGGAAAGCTACACAGGCTCATTCAAATTATTGAATGTCACCAAACCCACTTGTGTTTATCCAGCTGTGAGGGAAAAAAAACATGGGGTAGATGATTACCTAACAAGCTGTTTATCCAAGAAGCCTTTTCACTGTGAAAAAAAAAGAGTTCACCCCTCTGTTATTAATGTCTGGACTGCACACACATACATGACGTTACCAAAATCTTCAGAATGAAAATGGTCAGAGAGAGGAGATAAAGTAGATGCCAAACAGACACAAACACACCCACTGTATGACCTTTCAGTGCCAGGTTTCTTCCTGCTGCTGCAATTACCAGGCATTTGAAAAAGAGAAGAGGGTTTTCATTATCATCCGAAACCATACAACCCGACTTCGCGTGCATGTGTGTGCTGTTGCCTTCACTGTCACTCAGAGAGCTTCAGCTGTTCAGACAGAAACCCTGCTGCTCGCTTGGCGTCCACCTGGACTGAGCCAAACACAAAGATACAAGAAAGAGACTCAGAGATAATGAGCTGAGGCGACTCTGCACCACTGACCTTAGAGAAAGGTAAAGACAGAAAGACATAAATAAAAAAAGAAAGAAAGAAAGCAGAGCAAAACACGTCCTAACAACACCCGACATTTATGAATTCTTCCACATTATTAATCGCATTGTAATCTGTAATCAACTCTTAATCTGGCTTTTACCACCCTGATAAAAATGCTTCCTGCATCACAATCCAAAGAGAGCTCATTCTTTTCCCTTTCTTCTTCCTAACATAAATAGCCATTTTTGCTTGTCCCAAAATAAAGTTAAACAGCTGGCACTTCACTTTCACATTTTTGAGTGTACTTATAACCCAAAATAAACACACACTGAGAAAATACCTCTCCAAACATCCTGAAGATCTTTTCTAACAGATGAAACGTGGAACATTGTCTGCAACAGTCATTAATATTATGATTTACAATGGAACCAAAGCACCGACAGCCACAATCCCGTGTAAAACTCTCCACATTAAGTCACCAACCCTCTTAGTTGATGGTGGTTTGTACAGTTCTCTCCACACAGGCTTCACCTCATCACTGAGAGCCAAATGAGCTCCACTGAGTATCAGTCCGACCACTCAGTTTACTTTTGTTCAACACTTTGACCATTATTGTTTTTTTTTCTGCCGAGATATTGATCCTTCTTTCAAATGACTTGCTGAACTCTAACAGACACCCAGTACGGTTTTTTAAGTCAGGCACATCCTTCACAATATGCAGTTAATAGGGATTGTTCTGAAAGAAAGAAAGAAAGAAAGAAAGAAAGAAAGAAAGAAAGAAAGAAAGAAAGAAAGAAAGAACGATTGATCAGCTGAATATTCTTGCAAATGCTTTAATGTTGAGCTGAATGCAAATCACTTGTCTCGGTTACACAGAGCAGCAGATGCTCCATATCAAAACCAAACACACCACAGCAACTCCCAAGATGAATTCCAACAAGAAAAACAACATCCATTCATTTATATGTGCTGGATGAATCTCAACAAGCCACATTTGAAAAGCAAGATTCTTCCTCTAATGGGTTGTCCTCTCAAATAATGTAGGAGTGGTGCCAATAGTCAGCAGTATAATAATAGCAGAAGAACCAAAAGCACTCTGTGTATGGAAAAAAATAAAACACAAACACAACCCACACTGACATTTGTTGTGATGTGAAGCAACAACAACAGCTTTCACACACATCAGAAAAACAATCATAAGAAATTAAAAAGGAAAGAATAGAAAGAAAGGAAGAAAGAAACTAACTGACCGTTGCTCATCATGACTGGCCAGTGCTCGGCTGTACAGTACTTCCAGACGGGCCAGTGGTAGGCCGTTAGCTGCTGACGACCGCCGGGCGTCACATGGGCGCTCTTGGCAGGAGTGTCTCCTCCACAGCGGAGGAAGCATCAACGGCCCGGACATACGCCGCCGCACCGCCTGGTTGGCTGCAGGGAGAGACTCCCGACGACCCTGCACCTGGAGAGAGACAGAGAGGGAAGATATGAATGTAATGCTGCAATAGTTACAAAGCTTCAGTGAAAAGCTGGAACAAATACAGAATATACAATCAGTGGCCACAAGTTCAGCTTTTGTTGAAAACTTTTTAAAGAAAAAAAAGTTGAGGCAGTAGTTTGTGATGCTGTTGAACTGTATTGCATTATACTGGGGCTTTCTTTCTATTAACTGATTAGTTGTCTGGTCTGTAAAACGTCAGAAAATGGTGAAACACAACGATCAGTGTTTCTAAAAGCCCTAGATGACGTCCTCAAATGTCTTCTTTTGTCTCGACCAGCGGTCCACAACCCAATGATGTCCAGTTTGCTATCACAGAAGACTTAAGAAACCAGAAAATATTCACATTTAAGAAGCTGGAATCAGAGAATTTAGACTTTTTTTCTTTAAAAATGGACTCAAAACAATGAGTTGGCAATTAATTTAATAGTTAGAAACTATTTGACTAATCAACTAATAGTTGCAGCTCTACATTATACTTAAAGATGTTTGTAACATTTTGTCCACCCAATTTATATCAGTGAGGGTATTTAGACTAAATATTGCAAACAGTGCTGTAACACAATACAATTCAATGTGATGTTGAATGTTAATTTGTATGATATAGATGAGTCTCATTTGACCGCACAATGTACCCACCAAGTACATTGCGCACTAAACACAAATTACTCAAAAGTCCATTAATAAAACATTAGAGATGAGACTTGAATGTCCCACAGAATTATTCAATAGCATATAATCAGTTACAATTACCATACGTATGCAAAACATCAGAACTGACAGGTGAATATATTATGTATATATATCATTTAATAGTCCAAATGAGATTCATGACACTCTTGCCTCAACAAGCCAAATGCTGAAATTATTTTTCTGTATAAATTAGAAATAATTCAACGAATACTTTAGAGAATTGACACAGCAATACTGAATCTAAATGCATAATCTGGTATTCAGGGACCTTGATGGTGTCTGCACGTTCTGCCCTTTGGGGACCGCAGGCATGGCACAAACATTTTTCACATCTGACACTAAGTAGTTTGTTTGTTTTTGTTTCTGTGCATTAAATTGGCCTTTTTTTTTTTTGCATGTTCTCCCTGCAAATCAATTTAGGCTAATATCCGTTGATGCATTGTAATGGATTTCAAAGGTGAAAGACGACAGGAGGAGAGACAGCAGCTTTGTCTGGTTGATAAATGATGGTATGGTAAATCCTGTTTGAGTCTGCCTATTTGTGTCTGTGTTTTTGTATAAACATTACTCAAGACCACACCGAGATGACTTATCCCCATTTAAAAAGTGTCACATGAGACCGAGACAGCCAGGAAAACACAAACACCCCCAAAAAATCTACCCCCACTTTGGCCTCAGCCCCGGCAGCTCAGAGCTTCTATTTCTATGTAATTTGTGCTTCGGTAGAGTTGACAAAGTCGTCACCTGGTGGTTCAGTGAGAGCTGATGGATATTGATCTGCCATCTTCAAAGCTGCAACAGCAAGCCTCGTTTTCCTTCTTGGTGCTGTTAAGCGTCAAAAACCAAACATGACTGAGCGGCCTGCTGTCCACCTCAGGCTATAACACGCACTTGTTGTCTCAGACTTTTATTCGTCTCTGATCCTATTGGATATCGATCCTGCTTTTTCCTGTGGATCTAAAGATTTTCAAAGGTCTCCACCTGTCTCACCTTTGGTTATTTCTCAAAGTTAGTACAAACAAAGGAGTTTTATGCTGGTTATTAGATATTACACTCCACAAGGTTGGAATTGCTGACTTGAATTTAAAGTGACTTGAATTGTTGAAGTGATGCAGCTCAGGTCTTACATCTCAAATTCTCTGAGTCTCAGAAGATTGTGCCCTCCAAGTGTTGAGTGTATAAATTCACTATGTATCTGAACGACTGGATTTATACTTGTCGGAGAATCTTGAGTTGAGATTGTTATGTAAACTGTTGTTTAGGTCAGGTTTGTTAAGGCCAAGAATGAACCGTCAAGCTCAAATTTTAAGCCAAAAAGTCCTAAAAATGCTCAGAGGGAGATTGTGATGTGGCCCAAAGCTCTGGAACAAGCAACTAAGTAGACCTTGAGTTGATGAACTGTAAAGCTCAACATCAAGCAAGTTGAAGAACTGTTCTATAGGTCTGACCAAACACATTAACTGTGTGTGCAACATGATGCTTAAAATGCCAAGATCTTGATTCATTCTGTATGCAACTTTTCAAGGAGCTGCTCACTGAGGTCTAAAGATCCTACAATGACCAGAGAGGCATTTGGAACTGATATTTCTCTTTCAAGTGGCTTCCCATGTTTCCAGCTTCACAAACTATATTTGTTTCTTGTAAGCCAGTGTTTTAGATATGTTTTTAAAGTTACTGAGCTTGATGTTTCAAAGGACAGTATTTACTTTCAAAACCTCATGTACCATAACTAGTGTCTTCAACATGTTATGGTGGTCTATTATCAACTATACTGCATCTTTCTCTGAGAATAAGGAACAGTTTCAAGTGTGGACTCTGCCTACTAACTAGGTCAACTAGCATGAGTGGCAAAAAGAGGAGGAGACAACACATTTGGCTGGCTGTCTGTTTGACAGCATTTTCATTTGTTCTAAGATGGCAGATGGCTTGTTCTTCTCGTTCATGTAGCCATAATCAAAATTCAATATTCTATCATTAAGCTGCTCCAATGTAGACAGTTTGTCCTCATTTATATATTAACTGTCGCAGCAGCAGCTTTATATCCAAAGGGGCAACACCTTCTAATACATCATGCATGAATTTTACACAAATACCCTCTGTTACATGGAAGTATTTAAGTGTGTTCAAACAAGAGTCCTGCTTGATGCCTGTGGAAGTGGAATCGTTCAGCATTACATGTTGTTGATTACCGTCCTTAGTACACTTTTTAAGCTCATCTTCTTCAAAGACATATTGAGCAGCTTTTTTGTCAGCTGAAGTGACAAAACACATTAGTCAAGAAAGTCTCTAAATACCCACAAAGGGAATGACAAGCAAGGTTGTCAGCTGTCAAGAGGCAAATGGAGTTGACCTTTGATGTCAACTGCAATACCACGATTTTCAAGACATTTAATGTCTTCTAACAATGGCTGAACTGGCGCTGGAAGTAGGGGGCCCCCACTTTACCCTCCTCCTACATTCTTTTTAAGACGCCAATCACTGTATCCCCTCAAATGCCCCTACATTGCAACACTTGCAGTAAAAAGATGCAGGAGGTTCTCTGTGATTCACAGTAACACTGATTCCTAACTGGACGTGATGCAAACAGGTGAGCAAGCGAATGAACATCAGATTATTTCAGTGTTTCCCAATGAAGATGTCTTAACCTGCTCCATATGTCAGCGAACAGGCTGAGTGATGAGTCGCTTCTTTGAAAAAACGCTTGCTCTGGCTCTATTTTTGCGAAGTTTCGCACAACTAACCCTATTTTCATGGTCAAAATCAATGCTGACATCCGTGACGTCTCTGTCCCCCCCCCCAGTCAGCAGTCAACATGGATGAAAAGAAATTAAGAGTTAAGATAAATCCACTTTTTAATCCCAAAAGTTTTACAAAAAACAAACTCTGAGCTCTCCTCCCGCCGGTAGACAGCTCAGGATCAGAGAGGAATCTGGTGTGACTGAGTGTTATTCCTCCAGAGGCTCCCCGGCTCTGCCCCCGGCTCTCTCCTCCAGAGCCCCCCTTCACTCTGTTTGCAGTGAGGAAAGCAGTTTTCATTGTTTCATGCTTTCCTCCACATTTCAGCACACAGATTGGTCCATAATGAAAACTGCAAAGAGCACAAAAGCCTCAAATTGCGTGTCTTTAATTAGCAGAGATGCACACACACAAAGAGCTCTCCACAATCACAAACCAACATCCATGTTTTTTGCTTCTTTTCCTTCTGTAATATTTTGCATCTATAACATAATCTATTGAAATGTCACATATCAAAATAATGTGAAATTAAGGTTTTAATGGGTTTCAATGCATTTTTGTCCTTAAGGATCTGAGTATCATTATTTTGATTACAGTTTATTATGAACATATTATAGGAAATGAGGTTGAACTTTCAAAATTGGACAAAAAAATCTACACCCTTGTCAAATTTTATGCCGTATGCATTGACACAGCCAAAATTAACATAAAATCGCAAATTAAAAAGCCAAAAAAGTGGCTTAAAAGGGTTAAAATAGGTTTTCTGTGTGTGAGCTGTACACTGTTGTTTCTGAAGAACTCCCACTGATCTGCTATTTTTCTTCCAAAGTCGACATTTTGGCAGAATGACATTTTCACCTGATAACAACACAATACAACTGCATTCTCAGCAGCACCATATCTGGGTTGCTTCAACATGTTTTTTCAGCTGAATGACACTTTCTCGTCCAGCCAATCAGCAGCCAAGAGGAAGCAGCTGGCTGTGTTATCACCTGGCCGATCTCCCACCATGCCACACACAGAAAGTGAGAATGAGATGGAAGCAGTGGGTCTGGTGTGTGTTCGGATGGGATGGCGAACGCTCAGCAGGCCTCTGCCTCTAAAATCCAGTGGGCTGACAGCACTCGTCTTCGCCACGCGTCTCCCCTTAATCAAGAGTTCAGCGCTGTGTTGATGCTTATGACTCACACGCTCTCCTAAAGTGCTTGTCGTATTTTCAGCACAGTGTGGCAGGACACAGCGCGAATCAAGCCCCAAATGTCACTGAGTAATGGCAGATCGCAGCTCAGTTCAGTATAGATGAATGAGTTGTGTGACAATAACAGTCACATCACTCAAACCTTCAACTATAACCACATTTTATTCTCATGTACCTTTCTGCCAGTAAAAATAGAGTCTGTGCCTCTTTTATAATTGATTTCTCCCTGCATGATTACTGAGTGCAGTGTAAAATCACAATCCTTGAAATAAATCCCTCCTGTATAATACTGAGAGATTAACAGCAACGCCGGATGTTAAGCCCTGATGCTCTAAATAGCTAAAAACCTTTTCTATTCTCAAACTATGAACAAATATTGTAGCTCACTGGTTCCCAACCTGGGAAACAAACCTTTTACTCAGAATAGTAATTTTGCGAAGAAAACACATTTTCTTTTTATGTTTTTATCATTATTTATTTAGAAAAAAATAAATAAGCAAGTGTAAGGGCGCAGTGTAGATGTGAGCACAAGCCGCATTCACAGAGCCTTCACGCTCTGCTAAGCTACTGTAGCAAGTCAGCTAAATAACCTTGTCCTGCATTAGTAAACTACGCAGTTAAAACAACCAAAAAGCTGATAGAACGATGGCCAAGCATCGGACAGAAGAACAGGGAATGTGTGAAAAACAAGCTTATTAAGTATGTATGATTAAAATAATAATAACAATAACAATAATAATAACAATAACAATAACAATAACAATAATAATAATAATAATAATAATAATAATAATACAGACATAGAATTGTATTTGTCTAAATTCTTGTGTATTTTGGGTCATGTATAAATAAACAGTGTGACTAGATGATCTAATGTCTCCACTCTCAACAGCAGGATAATGTGCTGTAGCAGCCAATTCAGTTCAGTTGTAGCTTCTCTAGAAAGCCTCGTTCTCAGTTTTATGCCCATTACGACAGTTTGTTTTTGCATGTTTCATCTTGGATTTATGATCTGATAAATCTTTTTCTCTGCAGATTCTTTCTCTCTCAATTTTGCAAATCAGTTGATTTGCCTGTTGTGTAAATGTTACAGTTGCCCTCAACTGCAGTCACTCTCTACAGTCGCTTGTGTCACTAGACAGATCTCTGTAATTTGGCTCTAAACACCTTCTACCAATCCTCATCGGAAAAACTCATAAAATGCTTTTTATATTTCAGCCTTTTGTGTTCACAGTACACAACAGAGGACTGCTTAACAATTCCAATCTGTGTGTTGTCTGTTACAGACAGAGCTAAAGCCTGCCTGCTCCTGCAGTGCGTTCACACATCCTGGTCAAATAAAAAGGGAAAAAAAACCCCATTGAGTGACAGATAATCTCACTGTGGAGATTTTAACCCATCAGAGGATGCAAAAGTGCTGTTTTTTAGCTGTTTCTTTTTAAGTGTTTGTTTTCTAATTTTTCTCTTTTTCCCCCCTTTTTATGATTTAAATTTTTAAGTTGTGGTGAGGTTTTAGCCCTAGACGGGTTTTTTACCTCACCTGCACATCCACTTTATAAAAAAACTGTACATACTGTATTTGTAATGTTTTATATGTGTGAATAAATCAAATCAAAGCAAAATCAAAGCACCTAGTATTCTGTGTGTGTGTGTGTGTGTGTGTGAGAGAGAGAGAGAGAGAAATGTGCTAACAGCAAGATCAGTGGCAGCTCAGACATCTCGCTGTTCTGACCACGGTCCGACATGCATCCAAAGTTAAACATCGCAGGCATCCCACAATCCACTGAGCTCCATCTGCTCGGCACAGCATGTACACACTCATCTATATACTGTATTAACATGCATAAAACACAGTTACACATATAATATATACAGCGTATATACCCGCGGCACACAGACAAGCTCTGACAGTTAACAGCATGATGATGTAATCAGATGATAAGAGCATTTCATCATGGACACACTGATCTTCTATGAACTCATGAGAGCAAACCCGCTGCTATTTTCCTAATTGGGAAAATTAATATTAATTCATCATAATGTGAAGCACGCTGGACAAACCCCCCCACTGTGTGTGTGATGTGTGACGTGACGTGAGCGGGGCAGACAGCCAGAAGAAGCTTGCTCCTCTGATGCAAAGCTGACAACATTCACCTGTATGTATAATGACACCCAGGGGTGCAAAGAGTATGATTAGCATTGCACCATAAATAGAGCCTGTCTCCAATCAACCGTGTCCGCCACCCCCCTCCCTCTCACCCCCCCTCTACCTCTCTCTGTAGGTGTGTGTGCCATGATTAACTCTGCAGGAGCAGAAACAGAATGTTTTCATGAATTTTTCCAAAGTACGCTCAAAAAGCTAAACTTGTATAGCAGCTGTGGGTTTATGGTGACACTCTGTCAGTTTCTCAATCGTGTCTGCACATGATTAAAAGTACACATATGTAAAGCTGAGATAAGGTAACACTGCTGCACTTTTCATCCAAGTGGCTTTCAGAAATCAACCAACTTTATTTTCAGCCCTCTGTCATACTTAGACAGATGCATTTCTTCGCTTTTTTATGTTATTCAAGCTTTTATTGTACAAATATATAATCATAACTTAGATAAAATATTTTATGGTGAATGTTAATTGAATTTCTGGTTTTATGGACTTTCTGAAGCTTACTCAAAATTGAATAACACATTATTTAACAGGTTTAGAAGGTGTAGTAGTTCTGTTATAAAGTATCTGTTCTGCAAGTAGTTCAATTCCCTGTAGTGCTGCAACTAATGATCATTTTCATAATCGATTAGTCTGTCAATTATTTTTCTTAATTAATCAATAAGTTGTTTGGTCCATAAAATGTCAGAAAATGGTGAAAAACGTTTCCCAAAGCTGGTGACATCTTCAAATGTTTTGTCCTGACCAACCCAAAGATACTCAGTTTATTATCATAGAAGACTAAAAACACCAGAAAATATTCTGAATTCAGAGAATTTGGATTTTTTTTCTTAAAAATTAAAAATGGTTAAAAAAAAAAAAAAAGATTAATCAATTCTCAAAATACTTAGCGATTAATTTATTAGCTGGCAGCTAATCAATTATTCAACTAATCATTACAGCTCTAATTCCCTGTGCAGCTCAGAGGCAATAAGGCAGTGAGGCCACGTCCACTGAGAAGATGTTAAAAAATGCAGCTTTCTATTTTAAAATTCTACATGAAATGCTGAGTAACAGCAAGGGACATTTTTTGGGAAACAGCACTTTCTTTTTTTGTGGGGGCAGTGAAAATTGAATCACTGACTTCAGAGCTTTTTTCTTGTGCTTTGTTGTACAAGTTCAGAGCAAAGGCATGCATATTTATACATTCTGGGAACAGTGAGGATGGTCATTTGTTTAATTAAATGGACAGTGTCTGCATCTGATTGATGTAGGTGATAACATCCACTTTGTCCTCTAAACTCTGGTGTTGCTGATGTTCTTCAGATATTGATATGAAACAGTAGCTTCAGGCAAACATTACGTAACAAACACTGCTTTAATTTTCTAACTCACAGTCTATTCAGCACCAAACTGAGATTTCTAAACATACTGTACTTGTGCAAGAATATCCATGCTATATGTTGACATTTTAAATTAATTTTAAACTCTTTTTCTTAATAGTCACTTTTACAGTGTGTACAAACATTTGTAACAAAAAAACTGTAACCTCCATTTTCAATCTTTAGAGGTATTAATCTCACAATAAACAATTTAAGACCAAGACGTTGAAAACACTATTGTAACTTTTTGGACCTTACTTTGAAAAGAGTTATTTTGCAAAAGTAGAATAAGCTTCAATATATTTCCTTGAAACTGCATTTGCAACCTAATAAGTAACAAATTCACCAGAACAGTCTTTGAAGCCATTTCACCCTACTGTGAAAAAAATAATTAAAAGCCCCTTTAAAATGCCTCTAGCTTTTCGACACGCAACAACGGATGTGTCTAGTTTATGATAACTCACTGTGTGTGTGTGTGTGTGTGTGTGTGTGTGTGTGTGTGCGCATGTGCAATATGTGTGTCTGTGTGAGTGCGTGTCCTCTGTCTCTTTATGAACTGTGAACAAAGCCCTGGAGTCAAGATAAAACTTTCCTAACTGAGTCATCATCAAACAGAGCGACACGACGTGATAGACAGCTGCAGAGTCAGACTTGGGTTTGGATCTTGCATAGGTCTTATCACTAAAGTAAACTGTAGATATGATAAGGCGGGTAGGAGGTGTGTGTGTGTGTGTGTGTGTGTGTGTGTGTAAGAAGGGAAGTCATGACTCTCGTTTACCTCAAGCCAAGACATTGATGCTGGTTAGTTGTTGCAGCAAGACAGCAGCTGAAACAAAGAAAAAAACAACAAAGAGAAGTGGTGTTGAAATGATGTTCATCATTCTTAATAATCCAGTTTTGTCCAAACATATAACAAGTTGATCATTATGCAGTACACCAGTAGAGCCGGTTCAGCTGGTTCAGGTTCACCAGTCTGCCTTAAAACAATAATCAGGAGCCCAAATGAACATTGAAATAGGTTGTAAACACAGTTACACCTTAAAATCCCAAACAAATAAATTAAATATTCCTCAAAACTTCAGCGCATAATGTTTAAAACACACCCAAAACTCTGCCTGCCTCGTCCAAACTGATAAAAGCAAACTTCTTCTCTAAGCTGGCCTCCAAAAACTCATGAGCCGAGACAAAATTCTTCTATTAAGACGTCTCTTTTCTTTGTTTTTGGACAAAGTCTGCATGTATTTTAATCTTTAAGTTTTTTTGTAACATTAAGTCTCATGTTTCTACGAATAGTATTTGCTTTTGAAGTCACGTCGAGTTTATCCACTACTGAATAAATCCTCAACTCAAACTGAAGCGTTGCTCTAAAGAAAGCAACGATGCCTGAACCAGATACCCGGCGGCTTGCTAACAGCAGTACAGCCAAACTGGGAGTTAAGCCGACAGAGAGACTTTCCCAGTGCAGCCTGAAACAAGGCTGAATATCTTCACCAGTGGGCTATTTCTAAACAATTTTCTTTATTATTGTATTTTTTATTATCATTTAAAGGCCTCATTATTCTTTTTCTTTATTATCTTATGCTTTATCATGTATCCTCAAGACGTTTAGCTATTAATAAATGTCTTCATTTATCCTAAGAAGTTGTTGTTGTTTCTTTTGGCTGCAACAGACTGAGATCACTGTTTTGAAAAGAACTGACGGTTATGAGACTGATTAATTGATCAAATTAAGAATTAAAATTAAGCTTTGATGTTTCTCCTGGATATTAAAGGTTTCTTATAGAAGGTGGTGACCAAACAAGGATTTTATATTAATAAAGACTTAGGCTTATTCTCCTACAAGGTTTTTCTTGCTGTAATCATCCCTCCTGTTCATACTGACCTTAGCAGATCCCTTCATAATGCACTTACAATGTAAGTGATGGGGCCAAAATCCACAGTCCTCCTGTGCAAAAATGTATTTAAAAGTTTATCTGAAGCTAATATGAAGCTTCAGTCGTCCAAATGAGTCAAATCAAGTAGATATCTTTCAACATTTATCTTTTTAGTGCCAAAGTCCCTCTTTTTGTTGCTATACTTCCACCGCAGCTCAACAGGGAAACACAAAGAGGCTAAAAAGACTAAAATGACGAGCTCCGACTGCTGAAGCCTCATATAAGCTTCAGATAAACTTTTAAATGCATTTTTGCACAAATTGACAGCAAAGAAAACCTCTTTCAGTGTGTATATGGGCACCTGACTGTTGCTTTAAGACGGACTTGAAAAATTGTGAACCTGTCCTTTAAGGGAAAATAAAGGAGACTGGTATGAACAAAACGTTCTGCACCAGCTGGCATTTCCATGTGCTCAGTGATGGTGGATGAAGGCATCCTCGAGGCTAAAAAGCCTTTTTATCTGGCGAGAAAAATACACAAGCACTTTTGTTGCTTTGATTAACTGATTTGTTTATTTTCAAGTCATGCACATAGCCCGCAGAACTCAGCCCACACGGCCTGATAAGACAGCAACCATACAGATGCAGTGGTAAAGCAAAATTTAATGCAATTAAACAGAAATCACTACACAAACTCGACAGCAGGGAAAAAATGTGTTGTCTCGTCTTTCAAGCCAAATTAAATTAGTGGACATGGACATACTTTAGCACTTCATATGAGGGACAATAAACCATAAAATGGGCAATGGACTGCACTTATTTAGCCTGAGATCAGTACAAATTGCTTCACAATACAATCCATTCATCCACACATACACACACTCTCACACTGGCCGACTGCAGTTACTATCTGGGAAGGTTTGGGGGGGTTTAGTGTCTTGCTCAAGGACACTTCAACATGCACACAGAAGGAGCTGGGGACCGAACTACCAAAGCTACTCTGGTGTTTTTTGCATTTCCGCAAAGTTGGACGACTCACAATTGTATGCAGTAAAGCTTCAAAAACACGGGATCCTACATTTCCCACAATGCAACTCAGTAGCATCTTTAATTAGATGCCCCCCACATCCTCAATACCAACGTCTATCAAATGCAGCGTTAGAGCGTCTTTATCTTCAACAGAGTATGTGGGTGGGGTATAATTACAAGAAAAAACATCCAATTCTTCAGATGTGATTGGATCAATAAAAAGCAGGTATGACTTTGATTTGGACTTGCTGGCGACTGTTGGCCTCCACTCACCTGCGATATTGAGATAAGGAGGAGGAGGACAAGAGAGACATCCACAATACACTCTTTATGAAATGTAAACAAAGATTTTGGCAACCGATAACCAAACACATATGTGATACTGCTCTGCCAGCTACTACGCCCCATTATATGATGGGTGTGGTTAGCTAGTCGCCACAAAAGACTTTTGATTGGATAAATTAATGTATACGGCCAAAGCTCAAGATGAAGTTTTATGTTTTACAGGAAGAAAAAAAGAGGGATTTTGATATAAACATACTCAAATAAAAACATTTTAACATATATTTAGCATATAACAGGATTAGAACTTGGAAAATGTTCTTTCTCTTACTGTGTCTTTGATCCTGCTGCTTCAACTAAATCACATAGCAAACAAATCATCTCCTCTTCCAGTATCCTGCACGGTGACATACAGCATTGCCACTTCACTGGTTATTTCTGTTGTCTCTGCTCTCATTATCATTAGCTTATTACACTCTGCTGTCAAAGTTTGAGTTCATTTCTGTCAGTTACAACCTGTAGGAGCTCAAGGGGACAGGAGCTGAAGAGCTGAGCCAGAGATTCATGTAAGAGGAATCAATCTTATCAGTTGGTTGTAATTTCAGTGTTAGTCAACTGGAGTCAATGGAGTTCATAGATTATTAAACATGCCCTTAAGTCATAATAGTCCATTCAATCTACCATTCAGTTGTATTCTTGTGTAAATTTAACAATGAAGCTCAACAAGGAAATCTTGCCAACACATTTATTATTCAGGCAACTACATCAAGCTACCAGACACTGTTTGATCAAACAAAACTTGATGAAAGCTCAATACCAAATGCTTTTACATGTTTTAGACTGTTAACACAGGGCAGACCTGTGCTTTCTTTTGCCATTTTTTTTTACCTCTGCTGCAAACAATACATTTTATCTCTTTCCTTTCACTGGCCTCCTCTAATGCATCCTCATCTGGCACTGTAAGACCTCAAGGCAGATGTAGAGATTAGTACTATGTACAATAAGGATTCATATAAATTTTTCCAGACATAAACATGCAGAAAAGATCGTGCAGTGAGTACAGCACGCACATACTTCAGACCATGCATTCATGCGTTTTTTCTAGAGCGAGCTGAGTCTAATATGGTGATGTGGAAGTACAAAAATAAGATGGGGGACAGGATTGAATGTGGATGTAATCTGGTACATCAAGCTAAAACTAATGCAGTGTAATCCAACAGCCCTGCGATAAATCCTACCTTCATGAAGGTTATAATGTTCATAATGTTTTTGTTGAAGCAGTTTCATACTTTACAGTCATTTTGGAGGCTGTGGTTTGTGATGCATATGAATTACATTGTGTTATACTGAAAGGGGTTTTTCAGGTGTAATGATGACAGTTTACAGGAACATGTGTGTTTGTATGAGTGCTATAAATATCTTTAGCTGTGTGTAATCGCTTGTCCGAGAAGGAGTTGCAAGTCTTGTATGTATTTCTGTGTCCCATGTTTTAAATAGAACTTGACAATGTAGTATTATGTCCTGTGTATTTTTTACAAACATTAATATCCTCCATTAATATTGCTCTAAATGCTTATAAGTGACCTCAACAACTTTGTAATTTTAAATCTTATATTCTGTTTTTTTGTTGTTGTTGTCCAGAGACGACAGATAAAAAACTGCCTCTTGGCTGCATTCACAGCAATGTTTATTAATGTGTACTGTTCCTGTTAAATAAACTAATAAATCAATAAAATAACCTTGCCAATGTGATGCAGACATTTGCAGTTTCTTTTTGTCATTTCTTTCACTGAAGATCTAAAGATCAGTGGAGCCGACAAAAGGTCTTTATTTGCAAACAGTTGATTTATTACGTCTATTTATGGGGAACTATGGGTGTGAAAATGAGGCTTATGCACATGCGCAAAATGTATTTTGTTTTACTTTATTCTTCTTTTATATGAAACAGATCTGTGCATTTCTGCAGCTTTATATGAATCTGGTGCAAATAGTGCATAAGCCCATTTTTTCTAGTCCCTACATACGTTATCTTACAACTTGCCTGCTCAAAAACAGCTGGGGTTTTGATTTATCGTCCACATAAACAAAATGTTATCATGTTTCCTTTTTGCACCAAGTGAGTTGATTTCTATTGGCTGCTGCTGCTGCTGCTGCTGCTGCTGCTGCTGCTGCGCTTGTCAGTCTTCAAGTATATTGCCAGGTTTATCAGTTATATTCAAGAATGTGTGACATTTTTGTTGTTTTCCTTCACCACAAACAGTTCTGTGGAACAAAGTATGTGTCTATGCTGCTCATCACTTGTCTGCTGCTTCTTTAACCAAACATGCAAATCAGTGGAAATTCAGCCTGCGCTGTTCATCGAGCACAGCAGTAAACAGGACCTGCTGTTCACATTCTGGAGGCAAATCCTAGTCTGCTCATCCAAGGATTTTCATATTTGAAATGTGGAATTTGATGAAATAGTATGTGGTTTTTGCATGCTCATACACTGAAGAGCACTAGCAAAATCTTGAAGTATGGGACAAACAAACTGCATTGAGACCACAACAGCCTATAAATCATAACTCTAAACAGGAAACTATTTTATCAGGTCTGGTATCACAGTCTAGTGTTTACAAAGATAGGAGCATTATAGTCGCTTTAAGTTGTTTCTAAGATTTAATCTGTATTTAACAAACAAAAACACACTGTGCCTCTGGGCTTTATGGGCAAAACCAGCACATTTTTACCTACCACCAAATTGAATTCTGAGTTCACTCATTTTTGTTTCTCTGTTTACGAGTTGGCACAGTATCTCAGAATAAGAATCTCTCAAGGACATTCAGGCTATGGGTAAAGGAAAAAGGAACAGGATCCAGTTAGAGATCCAAGTATTTCTTTACATTCACAGAGTGTGTTTTTTAAAATATTTTACCATTTGCTTTTGAGTTATGACGTTAACTGCATGGAGGACTCAGACACATCAAAATACTGTAAAATTTGTCACAGTAGGTACAAACAACTACCATGGCTTGAGGCTGAAGCTAATGCAGAACTACCTTAAAGTGCAATGACACTGACGGTCACTAGATGTTGGCTCCCTCTAATAAGTGTACTGGAGGTCATTTAGGAAATTACTGCTCTGTTAGTAACATTTCTGAAGAGACAGTGACACTTGCTCGCTGCTCTCCCAGCTCTGGTGTTGTGTTGAAGTTGTTGCCTTAACCTGCACCAACCCTTATCCCCAACCTCAACCAGTTATCTCTGCTATCCCTATACCTAACAACAAATTAAGCCCAAACTCCAACCATGGAGGCGGCGATAAGGGAAACATAATTCTAACAGGAAGGGAAAACTATTCGAGGGAACAGATTTCGAGACTAGACTCACACTGAGTCGCACTATTGTCACAACATTTCTGTATATTTAATGTTACTTGATTATGATACCTGCCGTATTAGTACAATTTAGCTAAAGTAGCTAATGTTAGCCCACTTAAGCTAGCGTTCGCTGCAGTCCGAGGTAGTGCTGCATGTTTCCAGAGCATGGAAGGCAACACCTGGTCCTGGCTCCAAACGAAAAAGATGGTGCTGACAATGACCGACTCTGAGCTTCAAACTGGCTCCAGCGTAAACCAACGTGTGACATCAGACCTCGCTACGCCCATCTTTGTATACAGTTTATGTGTTGTGCATGCCAGCTCACTGTCACACTGTACTGACTTACTGGGACACTTGAATAGAATGGAGCCATTGTTAGTAAGACGTGTTTTTCCTGGTATGGCGAGTCAAAATTAAATGAAAAAGACCAATAAATTATCAAATAAGGAGGCTTGTGTAGCCTTGGCAGAGGTCTGTGCTCTCTGAGAGTCTTCTAGTTTTACCTACAGTATGTGAATCATTTCTTATGTTTTTATCTTTTGAAACTCACTGCATTGCTGTGTTCTGTCTTTCTTTTGCCAAGAAGAAAAAAATAACTTGGCTTTCTAGCTTTCTAGTGAGCCTGGAAACCCTCTGCCCCCTGATACGCTCCACTACAGTCTGCCAGACCTCTTTTGATCAGAGCTCTTCCCTGTTTCATGTGTCAGCCTCTGCAATGCATCAGTACTTTGAAATTCTGGTCAGTTTCTTTGTGTGGCAGTCTTTCATTTCTTATAATAATAACAGCCTGTCTTTTCTCTGTCGTGAGCTGACACTTAACTGCTGTGATGCAGAGTTTCTTGAAGTTAGACATTTGATAATCCCTTTTTGCAGTGAACATTTCTGTCATGAATTTTTTGTCAATCGTTTTTTATTCTTAAAAGAAAAAGAAAAGGTCTTTGGGAGAGTATCAGAAAAGCTCATTTTCCTCTCAGCGCCTGGAGGGGTGTATCCCTGTCTGATTTGAGACAGGTGTCTACATGTCATGGGCAGACAGCGTATTATTAGCAGTGGCAGTGATGAGTAAGGACCAGAGTATTTGCAGCTATGTTTACATGCTGTCTAATGTGCTGCAGCTGAGCACCTAATTACCTATCTAGCCAGCAAACTGACGTTATCAGTGCATTTTTCCCCAGTTGAATGTTTGTTTGTTTAGTGACTCGTTCAACAAGTTGAGGTGCAGGACAAGACGTGTTTTCATGTTTATAAGTTAGATAAGAAGGAAAGTTTAGCAGGAAAGCTAATGTGGGTTGTTGTTCAGAGTCTGTGGCTCTTGTGTTGTGTAGCAGGATGCTAGCAGGCTCAGTGTGACCGTCTGCTCTGCCTGTGACTGAACTCCATGTTATCACTATTATATAGCATCATATAGTGCATATCATCTCATGCGACAGTTATTCAAAAGGTCACACAGTGTGTAGCGTGAGTTGAACCCCCTCGGTCTGTAATGATTAACTATCACAGCAGCGGTGTCCTTGTCTTAAACAGTTCAATCAACCATCATAAAGTAAGGTGTCTTGTGATGCTGTCGACGTAGTGACGCACAGCCGATAGGCTTGTTAAGACCGACGCTGATAAGGCATGCAAAGAATTGGAGCAATGTCCAAGAGCTTCACTGTGAAACAAGAAATCTACTGAGGGGAAATATGAGAGAAAATTGTTGCCCAACTTCTCTCAAACACACACACAAACCTCTGTGAATTATTACATTATTTATATATGTGTTACCGCCAGTCTTTTTGATATGATATTAAAGGAACAATTGGACGGTTTGTAAAACATGCTTATTCACTTTCTTGCCAAGAGTTAGATGAGAAAGAAGTCTTGTCATCACTGTGAGGTCTTCGGGCAACCAGCTGAGTCTCAAAAAAGTTGACCAATTGGTTAGTACATAACCTCCTGTAAAAACCACAACTCTCATTTTTACACTTAAGTTCTTGTATGGATTAAAACAACGAGATATAACTTGTTCATTAGTGAGCTTCAGAGGTGTTGGAAGGTGGATTTGTTACCTTTGGACAGAGTCAAGCTAGCTGTTTCCAACTGCTTCCAGTCTTTGTGTTAGGCTAAGCTAACTGTCTCCTGGCAATAGCGTTATATTTACCGTACAGATATGAGAGTGGCATCAATCTTCTCATCTAACTGTCTGCCAGAAAGCTGATAAGCATCTTTCCCAAAATATCAAACTATTGCGTGAACATTTCAAACAGTTATTTCTGTAACCTTTAGCTACTGCACTCATTTAAATTTCTAAACTACATAAACAGAATTTGAACTGAACTCAAACCTCATACAAATGTAGCTTTATCTTAATGGTGAGGTTGTGTACAGGAAAAGCTCCATGAAAAATAAAACTTTGTGTGTACAAGTTTAAGATTAAATCATTTTAAGACTATACGGAGAATGTCTGACCTTCAGTGAGACCAGATATCTTTGTATTTTATGTCTTCGTTATACAGGAAAGTGCTTTACTAAACCCACACCTTCCAGCTCATACTGAGTGACTGAGTGATACTCGCTACGGTAAGTAGCCAAACTCATGCAAACAGAGGATAAAGTGCCTTCAGTTTAATTGGATGATAATTACTGAGGGACACACACACACACACACTTACTGTACTTGCAACCTGAGTACTGCAAAGAATTTTGTAAATGCAAGAGCTATGACAATATTTTTTGCAACTGGACAGCATTAAAACACAACCAACCCTCAAAACTGGCAATCACACTTCCACAGACATAATGCAGCTACTATCATATATTTCAAAACTGAAATATAGAGTCTGCATTTCAGTCACTTGTCAATAGAAGCCTAGTTTCCTTTTCAAAGTCTCCTCCTCTCACCAGTGATTTCTTAAGAAGTGAATTGCATATTTTCTGACAAATTACAAGTGATTAATGCAGACAGACAAAAGCAGATTTAGGTCTTGACTCTGCAAATGTTTGCAGCTTAAACAGCTTCAGATGATGAAGAACGATAAGAGCAGGAGGAGACGACTCAGTGCAGGAGCAGTACGCCATCTAATGGACCCACACAGTACTTTCATACTTAGTTTATGTGTTTCTTGTGAATTGATGACACTGATAGATTCCCAAAGTTTCTGAGTCAGAGAAACAGGTTTGACAACACAGCTTTTTCTGCTAGAGGCTCTCTGCAGGATTATGTAACTGCGCTGTAGCTGTATGTAGAAGTCAACACAGCAGGTACAAGTTAACACTCTGCCAGTTTTATGTATCTCACCAAATTACATTATGAACTCCAGTTTTGGTGATTTTCCTGTTGCATCTCCAGGTAAAGAGATGACACAATCACAGCTAGTCTGACAAAAACTCTTCAAAACTCAAAACTTCTGATCGTTAAAGCTAAAAGGGTTTTAGGGTAGAAATATGTTATGATATTTATCAAAGAATCAAAAAAAGTCATTCCTATTTTATGAATCCAAACCTTTTCCAAAAAAAAGACTATTTGTTACTCATTTAGACACGAGAACAGGTGACTACAGTAGATCAGTATAAGTAACTTAAAAATGAAACAATTAACGAGAAATGATCAACAATCACAATCATCGTCGTTTTGGAGACCTTCAGTTTTTACTGTCTATAAAGTGACTGGTTTGAATCTGCAGACTAGAAGACTGAAGTTATGCTCTCTCCATTTAACAAATGCGTTTGAGCAAAGCAAAGAGGGACACTTAAACTCAGAGAAAATGAAACATAAAATTTAAAGCAAACTCAAAACAAATCCCGGTCAAGAGTTCAACAGGAAGAAAACAGAGTGGAGTCTGCACACTGGAATATAAATTTACTGACAGATGTGACGCAGTATTCCTCTTCTCATTCTGAAAATGTTGTGCGTGTGTGCGAGAGAAAGGGGGTCAGGCAGAAAACAGAGATAAAAGCAAACAAAAGAAATGATAAACATTGTTGATGACTGTTAAGACAAATCCTCGACTCTTCCCCTGAAAATACACAAAAGAAAAGAAAGAGAAAGAAGGAAGAAACGGGATTAGACCATGTCAAACTGTGCAGAGACCGTCTCTATCTGTGTGGGGGGGTTGTAGGAGACAGAATAAAGGAAGCAGATATGGAGGAAGGAAGGAGATAAAGACAGGAGGAGGGATCGGATAAATATTTTGGGGAAATACATTCCATGTTGGTTTGCTCATGAAGCTGAATTACAAACAGCTTTACAGATACACTGCTGCTTACATTACAAAACAATGCAGACTGGAAACCACTCATTCTCACACTGAGTACACACAGCTTTACTCTTATGCTAAACACTATTGAGGGTATAATACAGATAGGTGAGTCATTGAATACTATGAGGAACTTCCGAGCAAGTCCTTACAGGAGCACTACAGGAAAAATGATTTCGTATTACAGGAAAAAATGCTGTAAAGCAACACTAACAGACTATTAAATCTAATGATTACATTAATTGTGATATAAAGATCCATGTTGAGTGTCAAATACTTGCTTTATGTCCTTAAATTAATACTGTAGGGATAATACAAGACTTACTTAGTGAAATCAGTGATTTTTCTTTTTCTTCACCAACATTTCCAGGAGAAAAAAAAACTTTAACCCGCACACAGAAACTTTCTCAAGGGAAAGCTGTACAGTGTAAAGACATCCACGGTCTCATTAAGCGCATCTGCCGGTGTATCACAATGTTTAAGTCTGCTGAATAAGTCTTTAAAGACTTCACTCACCGGAGGGGCCGTCGATCCTTTCTCGAGGCTTTTCTTTCAAGAAAAATGCCGCTGAACTGGTCAGTCAGGTAACACTGCGGCGGTTATCGCTGTTTTCCATTTTTTATTGCTGCAGGTGAGTTACTTTAGGTTAGACTTCAAACTCTGCAACATGCAGCGCTGCATGGCTCCGCCGTAACTGTGACGTTTGCGAACGGGTCACATGATAGGAAGTGTAGCTCCGGGACGTAAACAACTCCCGCCGGCCACGAGGTCTGCTGCTCCAGCTGCGTCTTTACTGCCAAACACTGACCTGGCTGCTGTCACAGAGAGAAGAAGGACACGACACCTCACAGACACTCAGTCCCGCTGATTGTTTGTTTGTTTATGTGTAATTTATTTACTCATTTAGGTCAAATAGGTTTGTGAATCTGTTGTTTATTTTGTTGTATGTTGACCTTCTCGCTGCTATTTATGGACTTGCTCAATGAGTCTATCTATCTACTTAAGTAAACGTGCCAATACAATAACATGAAATTACTCCATCATAAAGTCCTGCATTTAGCATTTTAAGCAAAAGTTTTCACTAAAGTATTGTATCAGCAAAATGTATTTAAAGTGTCAAAAGTGAAAGTACTTATTATAAAGGGCAGCCCTTTCCAGAATGTTGTATTATTGCAACATATTATAATACTGGATTATTATTAATTACATGTGTTAATGTGTAAGCAGCATTTAATCAGGAAGCCTCTAGAGATACAATATCTCTTTGACCAGAGAGACCTGATCAAGATAGTGTAGAGTAACAAACAAAGAGACATACAAAAAAATTACCATATAGTTGGGGCTGCAGCTAATGATTACTTTCATTATAGACTAATCTGTTGATTATTGATTCTTGATTATTCGTTTGGTCTGTAAAATGTTAGAAAATGGTGTAAAATGTTGATCGCTGCTTCCCAGAGTCCAAGGTGACGTCCTCAAATGTCTTCTTTCGTCCCGACTAACAGTCCACAAGCCAGAGATGTTCAGTTTATTACCATAGAAGAAGACTAAAGAGTTTTCCAGTCTTCCCTGGAACATCAGATTATTTTAAGTGTCTTAGTACTGAGGTTACATTCAGGCCAAAGTCAGTGCAGCCAGACCACACACTCATCCAGTCCATGTCGTACTGGCTCTGACCTTTTTGGGTAATCCTCACCATCAAACCGTGTCTCTGGAGCCTGAGTCATCTAACGTGCTAAACTGTGACAAGACATCAGACAGCAGTTTTGGGTGTGTGCTGGGTGGTTTCCCGATTACTGGCTGGTTTAAAGGTCGGCATAACATTAAGATGAGTAAATGATGACAGCAATGAAGATATGGGAAAAAATAAAATACAATAAATTCAATACAATATTTTGGGGAAATCTTAATTTTATTGTATTTAAAACATTTAAACAATTATGCACTTTACGTCAGTCTGAAGTTGTTTAATTCACACAGAAGAGGTCATATGATGATCATCCAGATTTTTTAAACCATGAATGAACAAAATAAAAAGGGGCAACAAAAGTGACTTTACATTGTCCACTGAGTGTAAACACATTGGACTGTAGCAAAATTACATTGCCAATATAATATCAATGTTATCTAGTCAGAATATCCTTGATTAGCAGTCAGCTGTGTGTCTTTCAGTCATTGGATCAATTGGAGATGTTGGATGACCGGGGTTTGATGGAGTTCATGTTGAAATAAATGGACCAGAGCAGCTTTATCACATCATAGGGAAGACTTGTGTGTCAAAACTGTACAGAGTGAAAACTACGTTGACTCTGCTATGATTAAAATGTGGTGAACTGCAATGATTTCTCAGGTTTCTGCCGACTATAGTGTCAGGTCTGCAAACATTTATAAAAGGCAGAGTTCATTGGCTGAGATTAAATACCTCAGAGGAGCTAAAAAAGCAGAGAAGGAAAACTGGCAAAATATGAGTTGTTTTTTTTTTCAAAAGGTCGAGTCTGACGAGTTTTAACCTGCAAGGCAAATACGACCATTTAAAACTGTACCGTTGGCTTTAATAATAGCAGTATGTCTAAATCCTCCATATATAACCCTTCTCCACTTTTTATCTCTTTCCTTTGTTACATGGCTGTTTAATATTTCTTGGCGAGAACAACTCTATGAACATTTGTTTTTGTCTCTTTCCACTGAAATTAAACTCAAATAATGAGACTGTTTCTGCCTCTGAAAACTGTTTGTAGAACTAAAACTGTTGAAGTCTCGAGCCGGCAACAAGCAGTGGAAGAAGAGCCAGCCTGTCCAACTATCTGCTCATCAAAACTTCAATCATATTGATTATGAACTTAAAATAAAGACAGGTTTTTTTCATTTTCAAGAGTTCAGTCTATAGACTTCCAGTTTTTTTACAGTACATTCCTTCTATTTGCTTCTTGATGTGTTTCTTTAGTTTTTTAATTTAGCAAATCCAGCTTGTGTTGCCAAGGAAGATGTTATTAATACGTCATATTCCACATTTACTTGTACTTTCCAATTAAAGTTGTTTCTTTGTGCAACAGATAACATTAATTTTACATACAGATCTGCAAGTATGCTTACTATACATCCATTACATATATACATACTATACTCTTGTCAGTAATATCACTTGTTTGAGTGCAATCATGAATTTTAAAGTGCTTATGAGGACATTCAGTACATCTGGTCGATTTGGGAAACGTGACATTTATATTTTTACCTTTTAAGCATCAGGCTCAAAAGAAACTTTAGAGGACAAGTTAGTGCAAAAGTTGATTGAGCTTTAGAGCCTTAATCAGCAAAATTACAAGCAGCCAACTAAGCAGGTCAAAGGTCAAAGCAGAGGCAGAAATATCCCACTGTCACTGAAAAGGGACGATAGAGGTGCTAAATGAAGAAGTAAGAATCTGAAAGGGGAAACAAGAACTTTTCTTCTCCTGTGTTTGACGTTGGAGTCACTGCTGGTTTTTTATCCACAAGGGTCAGACTTGTGCCTCCTCCTGGACTCATGAAGTCCCCTCTGTCACTTTGAGTAATGAGCAAATGGAGACTCTTCATTCATTTTGCCCTGGAGAGATAAAAAGAACAACAAAAGTGATAAAAGACAAAAAAGTAATTTATTATACAATGCCTGTCTTTGCAGAGAGTCAGATGCTGCAGTGGCACATTTACAGCAAGAATGTATTTAATGTTTTTATTTGATTTCATCCGTTCTCTATTAAGGGTAACAGGAAGCGTAAGTCTTTGCCATCATACATTAGACAAATTTGATTAAATTTAACATTAAGAACCAACAACAAACAAACTGAGAGAAACTGCTGGAAGAGACAAAAAATGTGTTTATGGCTTTCAAATGTCAACTTGTTGAATGTTAAAATGGTGACCAGAAGACAAATTTGATTCTTGTTGCAGCAGCGACACAAGCAGGGAAAACGAAATATTTCACAAGATACACAAAATAAAACTACCTTAGCTTTTTCTTTGTTTTGGAGGACACAAATCATTTTTATTTGCTTTCATTTTTTAAAATACCCCCCCCCCCCCCCCCCCCCCCCCCCCTCTTCTTTCCGTACTTACTCAGAAAGAAAACTAACTTAACAACTTAACCACAATAACTCACCAACAAACACAAACATCGGCTGTAACATGCACTTTTTCCGGTCTCATCACCCACCAAACAAAACCTTATTATCAGACCTGCTCTAATATTCCAGTCCCTCACCCGTGTTTTTAAATGCAATTGTTCTATCATTTATGAAACCTGCGAGTTATCTGCTCATCATCACCTGCTCAGTTTGCAAAATCTGCTGTTAGTACCCACATATTGTTGGCATGTACTGTGCATGCTGCAGTGTACTGCATGTCCATATGTAGAACGCTCTGTTGTAATATCTTAAAGCTTTTTACAGCAGCTACAGCCGTGCATGCAGCAATAAAGATTTATAGATAGCTGGTGACTGTAGTAATATTCTATATCATCACTTTTTGACACGTTGGAGCCCTGATGGTTGATTATACTGTCACCTGATAGGACACCTGAGGACTCCAGGACACTAATGAACTGCTAATAATGAGCATTCATTTCTGAAGAAAGTGCTTAGTCACAACACTCTCACCACACCACACTCTGTCCTACTTCTGAGACTTTTTCTCACACTGAGAATCCAGTCAGGCTTCCTGTTTACGTAAAAGAATGAGCAGCAAACCACTGCCTTCAGTGCTGAAGGGAAGTGACACATGACGGTTGTGTGTGTGTGTTTTAAATGCCAGCCTTCATCCACTGCCATGCTTGAAAGTTCAATTCCCTGTGAAGCTCATCAGGTAGAGCAAGAGTCACAGTTTGGTCAGATTTGATTATATTCTGCTGTGGATACATCACAGTCCCCAGTCCAGTGTCGGCCTCTGCTGGTGGGAATATCATGGATAAATCACACACAAGACAGGGCTAAAGATCACTAGACTCTTGTTATATCATTGATTATTGTGAATTTCAATTTTTTTGTATCTACAAACTCTGATCCTGGTCCTTAGTCTCGTTGTGTCCTTGGTGTTCATCACTGTAGGAGCTGATATGTGAAGCTAAATGTGGTTGCAATTGCAGGAAATCTTCAAGCGTTCCGGCAGTTTATACAAAATTCTACAAAAATGTGGCAAACAATTATAGAAAAATTGCATGACATACAAAAAAATAACACAAAACAAATCAGTAACTTTTTTCTGTCTCCTCCTATATTTATATAGTGGAATATCTTTTCATGATTTACAGTTGAAAAAACTCCTTATTTATCTTCACTGACCCTTTATGCAGCCCCTCAGTTCAGCCTCTGTTTGTAAAGCTCCTGACTCTTTAAGGCCCCCCTCCCAATGTTCTGATTGGCCAGCTTGGCAGCTTCTGCCGACTGTGGAGGCTACGTCAACAAACCATGAAACAAACTAAAGTAGTAGGATTTGACCACTTTTTCTCATTCTTTAATTGAAATGTCAACTTCTCAAATACATCGTTACATGTTTGAGGCGGAATCTGATCTGAAATATGAGAGTGGACGATGCAAACAACACGTGGAGAAACCTTAGCAACAACCTTAGCAACCAAGGCTACGCAACGGACAGCCATTTATGAGCATGCATGACGAGCCGACGTCAGCTCATTGACAAGGTAGAAAAAAACCTGTTGCACGCGAAGTGTTCAGGGCAGGTTGAAGCCCTGGCTTTTGACTCACAGGGAGCATTTCTACATACGTTAACAACAAGTTTTGGAACTTTGACCACAGATTTAACATTTAACATAACAGCAGATAAATAACAGAAAACCAGAAAGAGCATAATATGTCCCTTGTAAAGTCTAGAAATGGGCATGGTGTGTGAGGCACTCTGGGTAAAAACATCAGCTTCATGTTTTCTAGCTCACCATCGGCACATCTTCAAGCCTCTCGAAGTTGGACCTCCGTGATTGGGTACATTTCACCATGGCCACCACCAGCACAAGGATGAGAACGATGCAGAAGATGCAGATGACGGCAACGAGACCGGGATTTTCCACCAAGTCGCCTTTTTCCCACTCATGTGGAAGAGCTGAGGGTGACACAAACAAAAACTTTACCTTCCTACATAATCAACAAACTGGATGAACTACATTTTGCCTTTCAGAAAAGATCAGTCTTGCAGAAGAAAGAAGGTGCAACTTTTCTTGCTGGAGGAACTCAAAAAAGTGAAAAGTATATTACAACCAAGGGGAAATTTACACAATTGACACAGCAGTTTGTTTCAGCTGAATATTTTGTTGCTATAGCAACCTCCTCTGGCATAATTTCATAGCAGTTGCTGTTTAACTGTTAGCTTACATCTCATCAGATCTGTGACCATCTTTTATACTAACATGCCCTTGTTGGAGTATTGTCTGTTTATTATCTTCTTGTTTTAGCTGTTAAGTGATTGTTTGTGTGTGTATTGTCATGCTGCCCCATCAACACTTCAGCAGTTAAACCCTCTGTATCACAGTGCAGTTCACACTAATGTTGGCAGAACTGGTTTCAGGTACTTTGCACCTTTTCAATACAATGAACTGCAAACTGCCCTCAAACTTGAGTCTTACATTCCTCTTGGAGATTTTCAAGCTTTATTGTCTGATGTTTTTTTATGTTTCTTGTAACTGTTTTTATTGATTCCTTGTTAATTGTGTAGTTGTATTGTTTCTGTCTGCTGATTGTGTTCTTGTCTTATGAATGTGTCTTGTTCTCAGGTCTCTCTTGGAAAAGAGATCTTAATCTCAATGAGACTCCCTCTTTAAATAAAGATTAAATTTAGCCAAGTAGAATGATAATTGAATCCCCTTTCTTTTTTACTCTTCTCATTCATCTTTACAATACCTTTATGATGTTTTATCATTTCCTGATTTGAGATCACTATCATAAAATGTGCTTTCCAATACTGTTTTCAGTTTCATATTTGCTTTCAGAAAAAACTTTTATTGGAAATGTGCATAACTTGCTGCATGCCACACCTACACGAAACACAAAACACGAAACACACTCTCTTCTCATGAGATTATAGACAGAACAGACAGCTTGTTTTGAAGTCTGGTGGCCAATTTGAAGATCTTCTGCCCCCTAGTTGCCAAAAATCAATGATTGCAGCTTTAAAGTAAATATGTAAACTGCAGCCTGTGAGATACACAGAAATGAAACTCAGCTCAAACACAGCTCAAGCACCATTTCACTGTAAATTAAACTTTATCTGCAGTGTTTAGTGTTAAGAAAAGCTTTATGTACAGATTCATTCATTTTATTGTAAGTTATCAACTGTCATGTTTTAGAGATTTTAGATGCTGCACTTTTATTCTTTGATCTGTGATTCAGAATAGAAATAAACCCTCAGCCCCAGCAGTGGTCTGACCTTGGCTGGTTGCGTTTACGGTGGTGGTTGCAGTGACGTTGGGTGATGCAGAGGCTGCTGGGACTGTTGATCTGTGGGAAACTGTCTCGTTGGACGTCTGGTTGGTGGTTGTCGTCTGAGGAAGGGGGCTGGGATGTGTTACCGCAGTCCCGTTTGATGTTTGTAGGGAAGTGGAGGGTGGAGGTGTTGATGACACTTTATCTGAAGTAACTTCAGTGGAAATTTGGTGAGTTGTTGGTGGTTGCGTGTGTGTGATGTCAGAGGTTTTCACTCTTGATGAATTGGTATCATTTTTCCAAACCACACTGGTGAGGTGTTTAGCACTTGTGGTTATCTCTGTCACCTGTGTAGTCGTAGAGGAATTATCTATAAAAGAACAAACAGCATTAAAATCTATAAACAGCACCCACAGCTGATCAAGATAAATCTGCTGGAGAGTCTGTAGGCTTTTTAAAGGTAGAAAACAAAAGTAATATTATTAACTTAAAGTGTAGCTGGGAATCATGGGCTCATCTCCACTTTAGAGTAAATGTATTTGTTCACGACAAACCACACAGTACTGAACTTGGTCAAGACAGCTACAGCTGATAAAATCTGCCACCAACTGATGACATTTCAAAACCGACGGTGCAGCTAGAAATGAGAAGTCTACTTTCATCTACCACTATCTGAGTGAGGCGTCGACTGTTTCAGCTATTACTAAGAATTTCGAGTGGTAAATCTGCCATCGTCATCATTTAGCTACATACATGCGTTGTGCCAGAACGTAAAGCTTGATATGAATAGCAACTGTATCTAAGTAGGGATGATTAGCAAAGTTAAGGATAAAACACAGCCCAAAAGTTAATCTATAATGATGTCTATCGATCAAAAATACATAAATTCATCAGAGGCTATAATTCGAGTTTTTGGATCCTGATAGTATTTAAAGGTCAAAGTTTTAATCCACAGTAGATCACTGAGGTGTACAATTTAGATGCAGTCAGAAACATTTTGGCTTGCTCCAGTTGGTTTCAGATTATACAATTATGTGTTTTTTAGGTACATTTTGTTCGAGATTTTGCAGATTTAATCCAAATCTGTTGTTTGTTTTCTATGGAGCCCAGGAAAGGCCACAGAGAAAAAAAATACCAAATGTGTGTTCTCAATTTAATAATTCATGCTCTCAATTTAACAGATTTCACCCTCATGCCATTCTCTCATCCACCGTACACCCTCACCATGGATCTGCTTGGATTTAATAACGTTTTATTTTGATCTTGCACTAAGATATGTGGATATACTTTAAGCACAACACTGTGTTATCTCTGAGAGCCCTTATAATATTAGGGATAACAGACTTTTTCTCCATAAACACTTAAATGCTCCTGCGGATGTCATTCAGTTCATAAAAACTCAGCTTCAGGGTTGTAGACTTGGATGTATTATCCATCCATCTATTTTCCATCCTGCTGCTTATCCTCTAGAGCATTGGTAGGCAAATAGCAGCCGTGGGCCAAATCCGGCCCTCCAACAAAAACATTTGGCTCTGTAACAAAAGCTGAAGTTTTCCCTCCTATAGCTGACATCAAATCTTCAACATGACTCTTCATAAATCTACAGTAGATGAAGATGTGAACACAAGGCTTGTATAAATCCCAATAAGTATGACCTTGTAACATCTCATTAACTTACCAGATGAATAACACAGGTAAATGATAATTTGGCCAATCTGATCAGAAAAGATTTGTGTCAATAACAATATTTTGAAGTCATGAAGAGGCCCACTGTTTATTATGTATGGATATGGGTTTTTATTCAAGAATATATTTATCAAATTTTTCATATACGACACAGAACAAAACAGCTCAGACAGGGCATGACGAATAAAATGAGTAGGTAAGAATAAGAAATAAAAGTAAAAACAGTGGCTATTATATCCATCCCCAACCCTCTCCATCCCCTACAACAGAGAAAAGCAACATCAAGTAAATAAATATACAAACAAAAGTTACAGGAAAACTGGCTTTGCAGTAAAAGAACGTACAGAAACAGGCTAAGCTAGTTTAGGAAACCCTTTCTGATATGGAAGATGACGGTGTAGGTCCAAAATATTCTAAGTAAAGGTACCAAACTTTATAGAAAGCGTCCACTGAGGAGTGAAGCATACATGAGATGTATTCATTGGGGATACACTCCATTATAAGATTGTGCCTTGAAGTTTTTGTTGGAGCAACATCCTTGATCCAAAAGAACAAAACATTCTTCCTAACAGCAAAAGTCAATAAATTAAATAACCTCTTGTGTTTGATATTTATAATATGACCATCTGGAAGACCAAGTAGGAGGCACATAGGGTCTACCTCCATTGTAACACCAAAAATAACACACAATTCATCCATAATACCAAACCAAGAGCTTTGTGGCTTTACATATGAACAGAAACAGTGAATGTAGCAGAGTGGAGACGCATCAGCATCCTTTTTTTTTTTAGAACAGGTGTGATATGTGTGCAATGTACAATTCCGAACTGAGTAGATTTGGTTTGATTACAGATAGATATTTCCATAGCATGTATCGGTCCTTCCTGCCAGTCTAGGTCGTCAATAGAGATGCCCAAGTCTCTCTCCAAGGCTTGCTTCGTAGCTTGGGAAGTTAGAGACGAGTTGGAAATTAGGGATCTATAAAATACACTAATGCGTTTCTTGGATACTTGTGAAGACAAGGCCCTCTCTACATGTGAGGTGGCACTATTGGTTGTTAAAGTGGTATCTTTAGTGATGAAGTGTCTGATTTATAAGTATCTAAAAAATTCACATTTCTGTGAGCCAGATCACTGCTGTAGCTACTGAAAGTATAGTAAAGTCTAGATCCCCTGGCTCTGTTCTGGTCTTGACAGCCTGGCAGAAAGTCTGGGTCATCCAGAATAGGAGTAAGAGTGGATGTTAACTGAGCATGACTGTTTTGTCAAGTTCACCATTACACTTTGAACCCTCAACCTTTAAGGATGACAAGGCCTTAAAGGGGACATATTATGCTTTTGTGATCTTCTGTTATTTATATACTGTTATGATGTTGGATATCTACTGTATGTTCAACATGATCAAAGTTCCAAAACTTGAGGTGAAGGTATGTAGAAATGTTTCCTGCAAGTCAAAAGTCAGGGCCTCAACCTGCTCTGAATGCTTCGTTTCTGACATTTCTTTCTACACACATGCCCATAAACAGCTGCCCATTGTGTAGCCTTGGTTGCTAAGGTTGTTCCAGTGTGTTTTTTGTCCACTCTCATATTACGGATGTATTTGAGAAGTTGACATTTCGAGTAAAGAATGAGAAGAAGTAGTGAAATCCTACTGCTATAGTGTGTTGCATGGTTTGTTGACAAAGCCTCTGGAGCCAGTGGATGTGTCCTGAGGGGCAGCTTACAAGAACTGGCCAATCAGAACAGAGTGGACTCATCGGGAGGGGGGCCTTAAAGAGACAGGAGCTAAGGCAGCCTGTTTCAGACGGAGGCTGGACTGCATAAAGGGTTAGTAAAGATAAAAAAGGAGTTTTTTGGCTGGAACAGCCACGGACCAGCCCTATATAGGTGGTTGTCCCTGGGTGAGTGAGTGATGAAGTTACACTATTGGTTGGCCAGACGAGTAGAGGAGTTTCCCCATTGGCCGTTGCTCTTTCAAAATGAATGGGCGTGAGATGATGGAAGTGGAAGACAGCAGCAGAATGCAGAGCGACTGTGTTTCTGCTCCGAGCTCTGACACTCTCAGCTCCGGTGTTAAATGCAGTGAAGTCGGCTAAACTCCTGTTTAAACAGACATATACCAGTGTCTCTGCCGTCTCCTCCTCTACCAGCTGGCAGCGCTGTCAGCAGTTGGCAGGAGAGACGCGAGGAGAAGCTTTTTGTTTCTTTTGACGGTTTAACATCACAAATGATGAACAACAGCAGTAAAACACGAGTCTTGCAGGTAAAACATGTGACTCATGTAGCTGTTATATCAGTTTAGTGCAGGTTGCTGCTCTGCAGTCGCGTTTGTTTTGACTGTAACTGCGGTAATTGGGCGAAAAGATAAGCTTCCTGAATTGGCAACCAATGCTGTCAAAACTTTCAGTTACAATTTCCACTGCAGCCCCTCATGCAAGGTGCATAGAGGCATGAGGGACATCCACAGATAGAAACTGATGAAAGAGCTAATTAGAATAGTTAGAATAAGAAATAAAATAAATTCTCTTTCAAATCAAACATCCCAAGATATGAGTGCATTTATAACCGTTTCTCTTTTTACTCAAACGAAGCTTCACCGTGGCATGTGATGCTACTTCAGTACATTTTAACAACAAATATTACTGGAACCACTACAGAAAATTGCAGATGAACATTGAATATCCAGGAATTCACATTATAGACACTGACTATCCCTGTAACAAACTGGCCACAATTTGACACATTGATTATACACAGTGCAGCCATAATCATGCAAAGATACACCAATAGATATACCATTAAAATATAGACCCGTAAATGTGCATAATATCTCCCCTTTAAAGTGTTCCAAATAAAATCTAATCTATCAAAACAACATATAAATCTGAACATTTACAGTTCCATTAAAACTGTCAAACTCAGATCATTTAATATGATCAGAAGCTCCAGAACAGTTAATGGAGCTCGGAGTGAGATCGTTTTGTCATGTTTCGTCTCTCCTTTTTGTGTCATTAAGACAGTTGAACTTGAGGATCAGATGAGGCTGTTGACTCTGCGGCGTGTTTAATGAAGCAAAAATAACAGTCTGCAGATAGACAGCAGATGGTCAGCTGGCATTGTGAACATGCACTGAGCATAAAAATGTTTGTAGAAGTAGTAGACGCCACCGTAGGTTCAACTCAGGATCAGTTCCGCAGATCAAATATTTGTTAACACCCAGGTGTGACCTTCCCATTTACTTTAACTTCATCTCCAGTTTACTAGAAGCATATTTCACTTTGACACGACACGACAAACTTATTTTACAGTAACACATACATTTATTGCCTGAATATAAAGGCTTCTGTGTTACTACGAGGCTGCATGTTTTCTAACTTTTAATGTCTCTGATGCCAATATTGCTGTTTTACATGTAAAAAATTGGAGTAAATACAATATTTTCCTGTGTAGTGAGAGAAAACAGCTGCACCAAACGACTTCAGTGAAACCTGCTGAATCTCCCTCTCATAGCAGGAAGTTTCCTGTTTGCATAACTTTGCATCTTTAAAGATCTTTTAGGCAAATTCTCAAACAAACGTTTAACAGTTTAACAGGTAAAAATGTGAAAAGATGACTTACTCGTACAGACTGTCACTGCAAACAGGGACATCAGCACAGTGAGATGCATCGCTGCAGGCATGTTGAGAAAGGAAAGGGCTGGCGGTCATATCATCAAACTTAACACACACACACACACACACACACACACCACACACACACAAACTACATCCTTAACAGCAGGATGTGTTGAATGGCTGAGGAGGAGTGCTCTAAAGGTCTGGTCATTGCATATCAAATCCCTGAAGCTGTTTGGTCAATGTTTGAACACTCTATTTGCCTATAGCTCCGTCCCTGCAACTGTTAATAAGCAGCTTCAGGCAGAGATGGTTTTATTTCTAAACCGACTACAATAAATTAAAGTGATATTAATGTTCTGCTCTAAACTGTACGAATTCCAAACTGTGCACTGCTTTAATATCTTATTTATTTGCAGTCATTTTTATCCTCTTGTTCAATCTGTATTTTTATCTCCTATTTTTACATTTGTAATACGATTTGTCTTCTTTTATCATCTTGTGTTTGTCTCATCTTAATGCCTTTTTTATGTCTTCTGTAAAACCACTTTGAACTGCCTTGTTGTTGAAAGATGTTGCACAAATAAACTTGCCTTTAAAAGTTAAGATTATCATTATATATGTATCATTATAATTTGTATAATCATACGGAGTAATTATCTCAAACTATAACGTTTCTCTTGCAACATTGGACGGGCATAAATACTTGCAATGATAACACAAATTCTAAGCTAAGATGAGTTTCTTGGGTCTCAAACTTTCCTGTTATTTCCGTGTCACACTGTGAGCCATTAAGTGCAAAGAACTGAACGTCCTCCCTGTGTAAAGAGAATCAAGCTTGTACAAATAAGCATATCAGAAAATGATTTTAGAGTAGAAGAAAAAAAGACTTCCTGGATGGTTTCTCACTTTCCTGATGCAATCTTTATCGCAGACATGAAGTGTTTCGCAGTTTGTAACATCTGTATTTAAAGATTCTACAATGTGCGTAACAAATGTGATTTTCATAAAGATGAAGAGTCATAAATATGTATTTATTCTCCACTTGTCCAAACTTCTGGGGAAAAATTGCAGACTTGTGAAGAAAATGTGTAATTAGGATACAAGGTACTGAAAGAACGTCATCACATACTTTGAAAACAGAATTTCTGTTAAATTTGATTATATTATTTGACAATTTTCAAGTCATTTAATTTTCTCATTTCCAAATTGATAAAACAATAAAACAAATACAGCATTCAGAATTATTTGAAGATCTCTAGATGTATGCTTATTTTTCAATACTTTACACACATTGCAATGCTGATGATATATTTTATGGAGACAACTGGCAGATCATATTTATTGTAAATCTATTATGATATGAACACAGTAGCAGCGCCACAGATGTCAATAAAATAACAAAGATATCTAGTGTGTCACAGATTTCTACTTTCAGGTTGACACCGTTTAGTGCAGTTATTTTTTCCAAACATCACATAAACTAATTGATCCTCAAACCTGTCATAACTAAATATACTTTCACATTTATAAATAATCTGCTGGAAATATACATTAGGTTACATTTACAGTCACTAGTGTAAAACTACTGCGCAGAAATAAACTTAATTCACATCTGCAGTCAGGAATCAAATTCATACCTGCAGTTAAGGACTCTTGGATATGATAAAAATATAAAAAATCTTATATTTTACAACAATCACTTAGCAGATTTTCATTGAGCAGATAATCACAATCATGCGATAATTTTTATAGGTATCTTAAAAGGGATAAGAAGCTAAACAACAGAAGTTATTTGGCATGAAAAGAGAGCGCAGCACTGGGCTCCATGTTAAGGCAAAGTTTTCACAGGTTAACACATAAAACACATCAGCTGATTAGTGAAGCTGTTTTCAGCAGAGATAAACTGAATGAGAAATCCCACAATAATGAAATTTAAGGAAACTTTTATCAGAGTTTTGGATGATAAATTGTCCGTTGCCATTATGGGATGGAGCTCGGAGTGGAGCTGCTGCTCCTCATCGAAAGAGGCCAGCTGAGGTGGTTTGGGCATCTGGTCAGGATGCCTCCTGGACGCCTCCCTCTGGAGGCGTAGGAGACCCCGGAGCAGACCCAGAACTCGCTGGAGGGACTACATATCTCTCCTGGCCTGGGAACGCCTTGGGATCCGCCTGGAAGAGCGTGAAGGCGTTGCGGGGAGAAAGATGTCTGGGTATCTTACTCAGTCTAATGCCACCGTGACCTGGTCCTGGATAAGCAGTGGAAAATGGATGGATGGATGGATGGATGGATGGCATTATGAGCATCCCTTTACAACCACTGTCAACTACTAAAATTTGGATTTGCCTTGCTGAATGTCTGGTTGCAGAGAGAGTTACACTCATAACTAGGTTGGGATTCAAACAACGTTCACAGTCATCAGCATGACAGGCAGTGAAACAGCTTTTAATCCCTGAATGCGTCTCCTACAGGAATGGACATCCTTCAGGCATAAATAAACAGACAAACTGGACAGGGACACGTTAAAACTTTACAAACATGAAGGGAAAAGTGTTCCAGCACTTCAACTTAAACATCCACAACTCCTCTGAGTTTGAACAGAAACATGCAGCAGTTTTAAACTTGAGCGAGGAGCAGTTTGTCGATACTCTGTTTCTAAGGTTTCTCCTCCAGAGGTTTGGACTGTGGCAGCGTTTCCTGCTGTACATCCACAGTACTGCTGTCTGATACCAGCTCAGAGGGCTGGCTGTCATCCTGTCAACACAACAGACACCAATACACACATCAATACAATCAATATCACTTCACTTTCTGTACTACAGAACAAGCAGACAACTGGTTTAAAAAATTATATGTATGTATGTATGTATTTTTCAGCATGTAAAGCTTACAGGATGTTGAAAAATTATCTGAGAAACATTGAGCAGAATGTCCCCATAATCTCCTGTGTAGCCAACTTACTCTGTGTTTGAGGTAGGAGAGGTAGGTGTCCCACCCTAAGGTGATAGTGTTGACGTACACAACGCGGTATTGGGGTGCGAGAAAGTAGAAGTTGATCATCTGAGCCGCAGGCCAAACGCACCAGTCCGCCTGCCAGCAAGAAACAACACAGATTAGCATAAACAAACCAGGAGAGATTACCCAGTGCAAATATTGTTGAAACTGTGGCAAGAGGAGAGAAGTCTGCTGTGTCTGCAGAGCAGGCTGGGAAATCAACACAGGCCACAAGCCAACCACTGGTCAACACTGGCTGTAACTGAGAGCTTGTATTTGCTCTAACACTCACTTTCAACTGGCCAGCACCTGAGCTTTCTGTTTTTCTAAATCTGACTGACAGAAGAAACAGCTGATTCAGAGGAAACCACCACTTTGAAGAAACTATTTTCCTTAACATAAACAAAGACACAGTAAGAGGACACAGTCTCCAAGGTCATTAATAAATACAGTTAACATTAATTAATGAAAAAGGAATTTTGCAGGTATTTAGTCACAAACCAACTGAACAAAACAAAATTTCGACCTGATGATGGTGCTAGAAGAAGCATTAAGCATTAACTGAGGGGGACATGAATATCTGTACTACATTTCATGGCAATTCACCAAATAGCTGTTGAGACATTTCACTCATTTCATGAGGCTGACCACAAGCCTCATGGTGGCGCTACAGAAAAAGTCAGGGGAAGCCATTACAATTCATCCTCTGGGGACCATGGATGTCTGTACAAAAGTTCATAGCAATCCATGAGATAATAGTTGAGATACTTCAGTCTGGACTAAAGTGGTGCATCGACTGACTGACACTGTCGTCCCTACAGCCACATTGCTAGTGTGGCTATAAAGGCTGGAAGTAGTAGCTACTCTGGACTGCAAAGTGTTTCAAGCTTGGTGCTCTTCCACAGACAGCATCAACAGTTTTATGCTGATGTGTCTCTAGAAAGAAGGAACAAGGAGGAGTGGACATAATGATTACATCATACCAAAGGCGTCAAATGTTTTATATTGACGGCTTTGTTGATTTATGTTTCAAAGGGAAAATTTGTTGACAGCGTGTCACAGCAAAGATAATAAGTGTTATAACTGCGGTTGAGCTGTCCTGGATTATTTTTTAGATAGCTGTTACTATAACCTGCTGATTTCTGACTTTGCATTAATGTATTTTATTTAGTTTAATGCCTTAGAGGACACATTAAAATTGCATCGGCAAAATCTGAGTTAAATTCATGTTACCAAGACAAATAAGCAGTGAAACCTACTGAGAGGGAGACAGTTAGTAGATCATTATTTGGGCATTTTACAGTTGCAGGAGAGGAGGGGGTGATGATTACTGCACCAAAAAGAGTGCAGTAAGAGGGTGCGTGTATGTGTTATGTGTTGTCCCTGCCGTTTGGACTCTCAGGGCACAGAATAACTGCACTGATGTGACCCTAAAATACAAAAGATAATGGGTGAGAGGGGAATGTAGTTCATCACATTTGGAAAGCTGAGCAAAACTGAATAAAGTCTGGACGTTCAGCTTTTTCTTTTTTTCAGGACCCGAGCACAGACAAGATAGTCAGGTTTGGTTTACAGTAACAAATGTAAAAACGCCCCAGAAGAACTTGTGATGTGATCATTTTATCACATGTGCATTTATCTGCTGCTCCAGATGTGCAGGTCAGACTCTGACATGTGCACTTACCACCAGAAATTCCCAGAACTTGCTTTTTAAGTCCAACCATCCATCGTATAAAGTGTTTCCCTCCATGACACTCATACCTGCAATAAACAGAGATGACAGTCAGTTGTGCGTCAGCGCCACGCTTCATCTAAACCAACCTCAGATAAGGTCAGAGGCTGGACAAGTGTCCAACTCTTATAAAACACGAATGACGGTCACAAACAAAACGACAGTCAAATCCAAACTGTTTATCACAGTTGACCTTTGAACAGTATCCACCTCTTATATTGACATAGACCGTCTTTTGTTTTACCCCACCCACGTCCTTAAGTCCAACCTTTGACTCTGTACACTCTGACTTATGTGTGAGTGTGTCATAGAGACACTGCTTATGTGCTTACACCCTGACAAATGTTGAGGTGTGTTTGTGTGCACTCAAGGAGGAAGTGGATTGGCTGCTTAGCACCAATAACTGTGAAATCCTTCTTACCTAAAAAATACCACAGCCCGAGTGCCGGCGAGGCGATCGCCTGGTCCGTCAGAACCTTCTTGATCACAGTGCTCATCGATTTTCCCACGAATGCTTTGTCCAGCCACTTGTACCAGACGTGCATCAATGGACCCAGAGAGCAGCCCACCACAAACATGTGGCCTTCAGGAGGAAATGAAAATGAGAAAAATTACGTTTTCTTGTTTGTGAGTTGGTCATAGAAAATTAAATGCTTTACACGATTCATCTTCAATATGCCATTATTCTTTCTTAAGAGATATAGAGGAGATTTTAGTATGCGATGTCTTGAAAGTTTTGGTTTAAACAGTATAAAACTTCCTATTGATTCATTGCTGCAGCCCATATTGAATTTATGGACATTTGTATTTTTGTGAACCTTCTTTATCATTTAAGAGGAGATACTGTACTTCATAAAACTATTCTGAAGATCTTATTGTAGTGTTTTTTGGATACTTTGACTTATAAGGTCACTTGATGGACTGCATATATACATATAAAGAAACTGAAAGAAACCCGCAACATCAACCTGAAGAAGAGAAGATGGCTGAAAAGATTTGGAAAATAAAGCATTGTATTTTGGAGAGGAGCAGTGCGATGTGTTTCTTTTAAAGAACTACTGAAAACTCACACCGTTCTGCTCCTCACTGTGTGAGTCGACTAAGTTAGAAAGGGAGTTGGTCACAGAACAAACGGTGACGGGATGAATCAGGACACTGACACAAAGCAGATCCTGTTTACTGCACAGCTCCTTCCCTAAATATAAGGGTTTGATAAAACACTAGATGATACTGTGAAGTATTGTTCACTAAAAAACTGAATTCTTGACTAAATCTATTTGCACCATTTGTTCAAATTCTGCTGAACATGAATCCAGGAAATTTCCCAGATGAAATTGTTTTACAGAGGTGGTAAAACACCCAGATCCTGATGCAGCTATTATATATATTATATTCTTCTTCACTATTAGGAATCTGATATCGTTCATATGACTAAATACTAAATAGGAAGGAACTACACAAGCCATCTTTTGAAGGGGGTGAAGATGAAGAGGAAATATCTTGTTTTACACAAAACAGTCTTTGTGAATCACGAACATGGGCTAAGTGTAGTAAATGCTCATACTGCTAATTTTATTTATAAACTTTTGCCTTATTTGAATTGTTAACATGGATTTTGATATATGTTTGCTGATGATTTTGTTTGTCTTGTTTTCTTGCCTATATATTTCTTTTTCTTTTAACATGTTTGAAATAAAAATTGAATAATTGAAATGAACCTTTACTTATTTTTATTTTTTAACAGAAACAATCAATTATTCATGTGACTTGAATGTTATCAATGCAAAATCTTAAAAGGAAAAGCAATGGTTGCATGAGAGAGGCACATACTACTGTAAGTTTTAGGCACTTTAGATGTTTAGATTCTTATCCATCATGCATTACCATCGGCGAGGCATCTGATCGGTCCTAAATTTATTCTGCAGCATGACAACAACCCCAAACATGCAGCCAGAGTCATAAAGAACTATCTCCACCTAAAAGAAGAACAAGGAGTCCTGCATCAAATGGTTTGGCCCCCACAGAGCCCTGATCTCAGCATTATCGGGTCAGTCTGGGATTACATGAAGAGACAGAAGCAGCTGAGACACCTAAATACATAGAAGAACTGTGGAAAGTCTCCAAGATGCAGGAACAACCGGCCTGCCAAGTACCTGAAAAACTGTATGCAGGTGTACTGAGGAGAACTGCTGCTGTTTTAAAGGCAAAGCGTTTGTCTGTTTACTTAACTTTGCATGAAATTAATTGATAAGTGGTGTCTTGTAATCTCATGTGGGTTTGGCATGACACAGAAATAAAAAAATAAACTATAACAGCATCAGATACTGATTCCTCTCCGGTCATGAGTGGGACAAGGCACCAACACCTCCAGGGTTGCAGGTACCATTCCCACACTGTGATAAAGACGTCACCCCGTCTCCACCTACAGTAGCTCTGTCTCTGGCTCACCTGTTCTGCTCCAGTCCCGGACTCGGACCGGGTCCTTATAAGTCTCTCGGGTCTGCTGCAGGATGTCTCCCAACGCCAGCATACCTCCGCCGCTCAGAGTGTTGGTGAGCAGCAGGTATCGGCCTTGGAACAGCGGCCGCCAGCAGAACCGTATGCGGACCAGAAACTCTTTGCCCGCCCGGTGAAACATGATGTTTGGACCGTGAAGAGAGCGCTGTCATCTGCGGGAGACACAACCTCTAGGGCTCTCTCTGGAGGGGGTATTTAACAGACAAAAAAGTGTTTTAAGGTTCAAAGTTTCGATTCATTCAGCAACTGCTTGACCTGGTGTCACATAAGTGTCACCGGAGCTAAATTAAACCAGAAATAGCCGCCGGGCTGCACCGACTTTGTAGCCGGTAACAACAGCCTAAAGTGCCGTTTTCTCTGTGACACAACACAGGCGCTGGGATAAGTATCGACACACAAAAAAACATTAAATTTCACAATGATCTCTTTTCTTTCTGTCAGACAACACATGCAACAAACCAATGATAACAGGAAGGACAATCTGAGGCGGATTTAAGGAGGAAACAAATGCTTGAGCGCTGCCTGCTGGTCTGGAGGAACAAGCGCTTTAAAGACAGTTTCCATACAATCTACACAGAAGTACTTAGGGTTTACTGAAACCTGCAGTGCGGAACTTTTCCATATAAATGAATGCCCGTCACATTCAAGCCCTTGCCAAACGAGTTCACACAAATTAAGCTTATCACCGCCAGATAAATCTCTCTGTATTTCACAGTATACAGAGTTTTTAAATCTTATGTCAGGTGCGACATTCCCGCGCTGGCCGTTAATCGTGCGGCTCTTCTAGACTTTCCAAATGTTATCATTCCGTGGGGGTTGTGTGACGCTCAAAACAATTTATCCAGCTTTTTACAGCTGCAGTACGACCAGTGGTGTATTGGTCATCGGGAATACAGGGACGAATCTCGGTGGGCGGTGGACTGCGAAAAAAAAAAAAAATACGTGGACCGGACCCCTCTCTCGGTGTGAGCATGAGAGCGTGCTGCATACCTGTGTTAATAGCCCAGCCCAGCGCCCCCCTTTACTCTCACTGCCAGAGGGGGGAAACAAAAGTCCTGCACTCCAGCTTTAAAGCGGCTGTAAATTATATTTTTTATCACAATGTATAAAATGACAATATGTAATGTAAAACCCATTGTACACTACCTGCTCAGCAGCAAACAGCAGACAGACACAGGTAGCGACTAGCTGGTGAACACAGTGGAGCGTTTTAGCAGCGAAAGAGCCCGGTATTTCCCTCAGGAGTTGGTAGATAGAGGCCAAAAACAGCAAAAAGAGAGTGGATATTGGACTTATCCACCAGCTGGCCAGAAACACAACTCTCAATGAATGATAATGTTGCTCTTTAACTGCACAGTAGGATGTGTAAATAAGCAACTGTGCAAATAAGAAAACAGAAGCTTAGGGCGCCAAATGAGTGGGACGTCTACTTTTTTCTTCATTTTACCAACAGCTTCTGACAATATGCACTTCTTTTCCCCACTTAATGTTTTTCTTCTCTTTTTTTCTAGGGATGACCAACAATTAATCCAAAAACATTTTTTATTTTTCAACAGAATTTTATAGAAAACCTCTTCAGAACAATATAAAAAAACTTGTTTTTTCACTTGTTTCTGCTGATTGATGATATTTTACTGCATGTAGCTGTTTCCTGTCCACCAGTGTGTGTTTGTCTAGGTGGGGCTCCTCTTTGTGTTTATTCTCAGTTATTGCTGCAAATTATTAATGAATAAAACCTTTAACCATCCTATTTCCCATAGTCCAGTGGTTGAAAGAAACTAAGTACATTTATCAAGTACTGTACTTAAGTACAGTTTTGTGGTACTTGTACTTTACTTGAGTATTTCCGTTTTATGCTACTTTATACTTCCACTCCAATACATTTCAGAGGGAAAGATATTACTTCCTATTCCACTACATTTATTTGACAGCTTTAGTTACTTTTCAGATGAAGATTTTAAGATTTGACACAATGGATAATATAACAAGCTTTTAAAATACAACACTTTGTTAAAGATTAAACAAGTGGTTTCCAACCTTGTTGGCTTTTAACGTCTTACAAAAAGCAGTGTGTAGTCGGGATCACATTTCAGATGTCTATTAGTTGTTAACAGCTCCACCAAATAGTGATTTTTCCCTCTAAGCTTCCTACATGGTTTCATTTCAATAAATGTTCAAATGATCCAATATTTCACCAAAAATCAAAGATTAGAGAAAAAGTCCAAAAACTGAAAACAGATTTGTTAATCAGAACTTTGTTTTTTCTTCTTTCCTCTCCCATTAATCATCTCACGACCCTGCAGATTTATCTGGTGACCCTTTGGAGGGGCCCAACCCCTAGGTTGGGAACCACTGGACTAAACTAGCTAGATGTATTAAGTAGTTCAAACTAGCTCCACCTCCAGCAGCTACAACAGTAACATGCTGCTTACACACTGATGCTTCAGTATTAATAATCTATTTATGTCATATGTAATAATATATCAGTCAGAGGGACCAAACCACTACTTTTACTACAATACTTTAAGTACAATTTGCTGCTAATACTTATTTACTTTTTATTAAGTAGGATTTTTGATGCAGGACTTTTACTTGTAATGGAGTATTTTTTACTTTGCTGTATTGGTACTTTTACTTAAGTAAAGTATCTGAATACTTCTTCCACCACTGCTAATAATACTATAATAGCCTTTATACTGTAGGTCTTTTAATGCTTAATTAATTGCATTTAATTTCCAGATCTTTGTTTTTGTACTTACTTACTGTAATTAATGATCTTGCATTGCAAATAAATGGTTGCTAACTTATTCTCAGTGAACCAGTAACAGATAGAAACTGTGCATATTCTTATAATGTTGCTTCACAGATTATAACTCAAAGTAGTTAACAATATTATCTGATATATCACCACAATATTTCTGAGCTCACTTCAACATGTGTTACTCAACATGAAGTATGTAGTGACTTTGTGATTTCCTTTGTTTTCTACTAAATTACACAGACATTCTTTTGTGGTGATATTTTACAATAACCATCATAAGACCAGTGTCTGTTATTGGGTGGAAATGGCAGCAGTGGTTACTGCTGACCTCCTAATCAATTATTCAGTCTCCCCGGCAGCGCTCATCAATAATAAATGACAGGTTGAGTATTTGAGGAGGAATATTTCAGGACAGTTTGCAGCGCGTCTTCTGATTGGTCAGACGGGCTGTCAATCTTCCACACGACCGTTGAGACCCCGCCCACCTGCTGGCTGCGTAAAGATGGCGGAGTTTAAGGTAGACCGGAACTGAGTCTTTCCTTCATAATACAACCATTTAGCGCTCGGGTTCAGGTCTGGTAGTGAACATAAGATCGATACTAAAAACAGATTTGTTTATCCCTCATCCATCCTGCCAACATATTTAACATATAAGGACTACCGACTGCCTCCCCCTGCCCCTTTTTGACTGTGACAGTGGTGGAAGAAGTATTCAGATACTTTACCAATACAGCAATGTAAAAATACTCCATTACAAGTAAAAGTCCTGCATGAAAAATCCTACTCAAGTAAAAGTACAAGTATTAGCAGCAAAGTGTACTTAAGTATTATAGTAAAAGTACTTGTTTAATCCCTCTGATTGATATATTATTATATATGACATCATTAGATTATTAATACTGAAGCATCAGTGTGTAAGCAGCATGTTACTGTTGTAGCTGCTGGAGGTGGAGCTAGTTTAGTTCAATGGTTCCCAACCTAAAGCCAAAAAGGTTAACAACGTGTTGTATTTTAAAAACTTGTTATATTATTCATTGTGTCAAATCTTCATCTGAAAAGTCACTAAAGCTGTCAAGTAAATGTTGTGGAGTGGAAGTATAAAGTAGCATCAAATGGAAATACTCAAGTAAAGTACAAGTACCTTAAAATTGTACTTAAGTACAGTACTTGAGTAAATGTACTTAGTTTCTTTCAACCACTGGACTGGGGGCCCCAGGACCCCAATACATTGGTATTTTTTGAAAAAGCACTAATTAAAACAAAGAAACAACATTAAAAACAAATTGATTTTGAGTCATGAAAACCCGCTGAGGTCTGCAGGTACCTCAGCTGGTAGGATTATGGTTAAATTTACACAAAGTTTTGTGAATGTTTTATTCAAAACAATCACAACATTTAAAACACATAATGTACAGAAAGTAACTTTAAAAACAAGCAATAAACCCAATAAAAATATGAATTTAAAAGATGCAGGGTGATTTTCTCCTTTAAAAAAGAGTTTTACCAAATTTTTCATTATAAACGTGACGTCACATTTATTTTTTATTTATTTGTGTTTTGTAATTCCTGGCCGGATGTTGTATGGTACAATCTCTGTGACTTGACAGTGGTGTGTTTCTGCGGTGCTGGACGCGGTGGATAGATATCTATAAAGGTGAGATTTCAGTCTTTATTCATCTATTGCTTTGCCTTAAAAATCCCCTTTCCTTTATCTAAATGTGCTGTAGATTGTATTTATGGTTTAATGACGCTTTTATTTAAAATGTCCAGTAAAGGATTTCGGATTTAAAAAGATGCTTGCTTTAGAGCAGCTGTTCATTGTGAAAACCACAAAACCGTCATTACTGTAAGCTATGAATTGTGTATTTATTCGGTTGAGCTTTGGATGGATGCTGCTGGTTTAGAGGATCTCTGCTGTGACTGACTGAGGGCCCGTCCTGCAGGAAAAGGCGTTTCACACCGTCCGATGGTTTAAAACGAGAAAATGGGTCCAAATGGATCTGAGGCACGAACAATAGAGTAAAATACAACATCTGAATTCCCTTCATAGAGCAAACTGGACGAGTGAAACCATATTATACATATATATATCTTTACAAGCGTATTATATATAATATATATAGTAATTATCAGGATATTTTAATGATTATTATGGTAAAATAAGATAAGGTCACTGCTGAATCCCACAGATACACACTGTAAATCAGAGTCTTGGGATGATTATTATAATATTATGGGAATTGAATACATTAAATGCGGTTTGGGCAGAAACCATATGGAGCACTATTGTTTTCCTGTGGTAGGCTGAAACATTTGGCCCTAAACCAATCAAATCGCGGATAGTGCCTTCATATGTATTAGTGTGTCTATGTGTGTGCTTCCTACACTGCAATAGCACATCAGGAAAGAAATCTTTGGAAATATGTAAGAAAAAAACAAAGAATTAGGCTATAAATGTACCCTAATTTAAAAAAATATATATGTATATGGGAGTGTCCCTCATGCTGCATATATAGTGAATGTTGTTAAGAGAACATAAGAGGAGAAGAAGCAACATAAAAATGCTGCAGTTTCATAAATTTAGGATATATGAATGGATTCTGGCTGAATTTAGAGAAAAGATGTTTGTGGTTTTTGAAAAACAGTTCAGCCTATAGGTGAAAGCACTTCCTATGTATTAGGGCTGCAACTAACAATTATTTCCATTATTGATTAATCTGTCTATTATTTTCTCGATTACCATAATCAATTAGTTGTTTGGTCTATAAAATGTCAGAAAATGGTGAAAAAAGGACTAAAGAAACCAGAACATATTCACATTGGAGAAGCTGGAATCAGTGAATTTGGAGACTCTTTTCTTAAAACGATTAATTGATTACCAAAAAAGTTGGTGATTGATTAAATAGTTGGCAACTAATCGTTTAGTTGACTAATCGTTGCAGTTCTACTATGTACTTGTGTGTATGTGTGTGTGTGTGTGTGTGTGTGTGTGTGTGTGTGTGTGTGTAATGGTAATGAAATTGTTGATTCAGCTGAGCCAGTCAGCAGTTTGGTTAATAAACGATTTGGCCAAAGATTAACGTAAACTGTAACATTTTACTTGTTCCGGTAGTGATTCTGGAGACTCAGTTTTTCATTTCACCTGTTAATATGCTTCATTGCGTTTTTAAAAAAGTCTGAAAATGAGCCGGCAGTCTGCAGGCCGCATCTGCACTTCCTCTGCTGACGGTAAAGTTACTGGCAGTCAGACCCGCAGGCACGAGTGACGCATCTGCTGCTTCTCGTCCATGTTGCTGTGACAAACACCACTATCAACCAGGATCAGACTGAAACTCTTCAGACGATCTTTTATTATGTTTCAGATATTAGTCATCTCATCTGCAACAGACTCAAAGATCAGATTTCTTTTTCTAAATTAGGACATGTCAGACCTTAAAGACCTGCTCTCACTGAAATATTTTAATCAGTCTGGATTCACTGGAGACTTTTATCATCCCATGATAGTTTAAAGCTGCTTCAAGGATGGTCCTTGTACATTTTGAGGCACAGAAATGCTCAAATATCAATGTTAAAAGTCAGTATATGAGTATCAGTATAACATATTAGCTCTCAGTGGTTTCAAGTAAAAATATGAATAATTTAAAAAGCCATATCGAATCCTAGCAGGACATAAAGTGTGAATGAGTTTAAATACTGTTGCATAATAACAAAACACAGCTTAACTGCATAGAGGAACTGTAGAGAGAAAAGTTTCTAAACATTTTTTGAATAATAGACTCATATGCATGTAAAAACAGTGAAAAAACAGTCAGAATAGAAGGCAAATATTGAAGAGTAGTAATATCAGGTTTATATTGAGACTTTTAATCCAAAACGTCCTGAATTCACTTGCAGACTCAAGCAACCAAAAAACCCAACTCCTACATCCTGGCTGCTCCCCTCTCTCTGCTTTTCTGTTTGCTGTGGAGAAAAAAAAAATAAAAAAAGATGAAGAGGTGCTATTTTTAGCTTCCCCTCCTCTCATCTGCATCCCCCCGCTTCCTAGAAAAGGAGGCACGTGATTGGAGGAAAAGGGGAAAAATGCCATCTCAGGCAACCTGGGTGCAGGACAGCAGCTGCAGAGCACCACTGCTGCGTTAGTGAGGAGACATGTTCTCTGTTCGGTTTCACACACAGTAAATAATATGTTAGGTTTGATTTTATGTGTGCGATGCTGGATTTTATTAAATATTGCTCATCTGTGATATGATGGAGGTATTAAACGGGACATTTATTTTTAGTTTAATGATTTTTTGAAAAGGCATTCATCATTTCTACGTGAAGAGCTGCTTCAGTGTCCCGTTTTTCCACCCTGGTGAGAAGAAAAGTCTTTAACACTTAATATTGAGCCATTTTATTTGGTGGAGAAACAGCAGACAATGAGAAAAAATGCTGTCACAAGCATTTTGCCAGAAGGGTCAGAGGTCAAATGACTGCTGACCTCACAAGAAGAAGAACAACAGCAATAACCCCCCAAACTAAATTGATTTGAATCATCCTGCAGGTGCAAGATGAAGATGGATGGACAGAGCTTTAAAACAACATCCTCTCAGATTAAGTCAGAGTCTGAATTATTCTTGAGTTAGTCGGCTTGTAGATAAATATTTTATTCCTCGGTGTCCTGCTGGTTTCTTTAATATAGTTTCCATTTAGCATTCTAGTTCAGGCCCTGACTGTGGTTCTGGGTGTGAAAATAATTAAGATTTTGTTTGTGAAGACTTTTATTAATATCTCAGTCCATTCACAGATTTGAGTTTTACATTAACAAACATCTGTTGGAGGCAGAAATAATCTGAATAGTTGGCAGAAGATGAAAATAAGTTTTTCTTCGTAACTGTGAATTCACATCAGAATTTTGCTGCCCAAAATACATTTTCCCACTTTAATCCTGTGTTATGCATGTTCCTGTGTTAATTGTTCATTTATCTCTTGTTATATGCCAAATATATGTAAAAAGAATCAGTATCAGAGTATTTTTACATCAAAATCTCTGTCTTTTCTCTTCCTGTAAAACAATTTCAAATGTTTGATGACTCTTCCTGCACTCAGGGCGTTTACAAAAGTTCATCCAATCAAACATTCTTCATTGTTTTTGGGTCGTAGTAACTCAGAGCAATATGGAGAGAGATAGGAAGAGTATGTATGTATGTGGCTGAGGTCTAATTCGTTCATCTCTCCCTTGTCCTCCTCCAGGTGATCTAGCTGATCAGGGGAGGGAGGTGTCTCCTCTGTAGCTCCGTTTCTCTCTGCAGCTCCACATCAGCCTAAACTCTAACCCCGCCCACTTTTAAGTCGTCCAATCAAATGCGGAGTATCAGAATTAAATCCCTCTTGCAACTGTACACCGCTCAAATATTCTGTTTCACTGGGAAATACGTCACAGTACAGAAGCTAAAGACGCTCTAACTTATGTTTCATGAAGCCTTTAAGAGCGAGGTGCGTCTGCTTACTGCTGCAAATAAAGCCCCATTTGTCTTGTACAGAGTTCAGTCTGGCTGACCTTTGACCTGTGAAATAGCAAGACTCACTAATGTCCATCCAATTTGAGACAGAGGGTGGCATTGACCCATCGTTAAGGAAGTAGTGATGTTAAACTTTCATAGTACCTGTTTGTGCTAAAATAATACAAATTGTAAGAGATATGCAACGTGGCTTTGACGGAGGGTGAAGTGTTTGAAAAGGAGATTTATAATTTTTTTGTTAAATGCTAATATCAGCTACTTTGTGATGTCAGATCATATGTGCTTGATGCCTCTGTGGTCAGGTAGAGCTGAAGACGTCGCTGTCAGTCATCTCAGCAGGTTTCTCAGTTACTGTCTTTAAGCTGGAAGGTGTTTGGGTGATCTGGGATCAGCTGAGGATTAGCTGTCAGTCTGCAGGAAGCCAGCCAATACTGATTAAATGAGCCTGAGTAGCTGGCCGCAGCAGCACTTAGCTCTGGATCAATCCTGCTCCTGTCGGACGTCAATCTTCTTTAGGTGACAGGTTTAGAGGAGAGCTTGATGATGTCATTGTCCAGTGTAGAAACTTTCAACTCTTAGTCATAATTGAATTGGGATGAAAAGAAATCCCGCCTCCTCTGGTTAGAGAGGTTGGTTTGAAAATCCAGGCAGAAAAATGAAGGTGTGACTAATGTCAATGTGCTTGTCAGCAAAGCAGAAAATGATGGATGTGTAGCTGCAGCTGCTGATAAAGTGCATTGTTAATTAGCAGAACTCCCTTTGTTTTCTCTCCGTAGTGTTTTTATGACATCAGGGCATTTCATCATCATATGTCAAAACTTTTTTAAAAATGCATTTGTGCATGTGTTAAATACTGTAAAAACCCAACCTAATTATGCAGCCTGAGCACAAGGGAAAAAAGCCAAAACATCCCATCGTATAAATCTAGAAATACATAGATCAGAGATGTGGATTGCAGTGTCATTCAGGCATTGTTATTCATCATAATATGAGGTCTCCCCCTTTAAATATTTATGCCCTTATATAAAAACATGTCCCTCCTCTTCCATCTGTCAAACCTCCTCTATGATTGAGGAGCTGAGTGTCCATTTTACAGTCTTTGTCCCTCCTAATTAAACCTCTAAAACGACGTCCCTCCCGACATTCAGTCTCATCTCAGCGTCCTCTTTCTGTCAAACAATGGGAGAAAATTTTAACGTCAAAGCTATAATTACATAGTTATATATTACAGTGATCTGTAATGTTGGTGACATACTGTAGTCAGTGAAATGTGTAAATATTCAGAATATATCAGAATCACTTCAACTCAGAAGAAATACATATGACAAAGAACAGAAGTAGAGCTGCATTGATCAGTTGATTAATCAATTAGTCAATTGACAGAAAATTAATTGGAAACTATTTTATTAAATTACTGGTTCCAGCTTCTTAAATAAGATTTGTTGCTTTTCTTTGTCATATATGACTGTTTATATTTGGGTTTTGGACTGTTGGACAGACAAAAGACATTTTAATACGTATACTTTCATAATTTTCTTGCAATTCATAGACTAAGTGATTAATCGCTCTATATCGAAAAAAGTAATCAGCAGATTAATCAATAATGAAAATAATTGTTCATTGCGGCCCTTAAAAATAGCCATTATTAGTCAATATTACTGCACTGCTGTCACTATTTTTGTCAGTTTATTTGAACTTACACGTGATGTCACACTTGAGGCAAATTGCGTCGTATTTAGAATCACATTGTGAGTTAAAATTAGATGATGGTGATGACGGTAACAATGATGATGAGACTTTATTGATCCCTGTGGGAAGGTTGAGTCGTGACTCAGCAGATTCAGCAACAGAAAGGTCAAACAGACAATTCAAACTCAATTCAACGTGAAATAACAAACAAAACAAGGAAGATAACGAAACTTTAGAGTATGAAAAGACTGATGCATTTTCAGTAAATGAATACAGATTTATAATAAGTGTGTTCAGATCTCACTGGGGCTTAATGATGTTGTATTCTTGAGCAACTAGCCAACATTTCTCTTAGTGTTTGTGTACATCATGAAAAACACACGAAATATGGAAAAATGGAAGTTGCTTTGAATAAAATGTAGTCTTTTATACTCTTAATGATTTCTCTCAGATCATAAATTATAACAATCCCACGTGTTATGGTAGCTGTCCCAGTTCGGCACACCTGACTTGTGGCTTTGTTAAAAGGCAGTTTACCATCCAGCGGGCCAAATGAAAGCAGCAGCAGCAGCAGCAGCAGCAGCAGCAGCCGCAGCATCCTGCGGGCTGAAAGACATTTGCATAATGAGAATTTGTTAATTACTTTGAGATTAAGCACAGAGGCCTCCGTCTGTAAGCTCCTGTATCAAATTAGTGTTTAGTGAAGGTTAAACCAACTCTCTTCTCCTCAGCTAATCTCTGAGACGCAGAGGAAAGGCTGCAGTAATCTCACCTCGCCGTCACATACAGCAGACACTGAACAGCCCCTTCTGAAAGCCAACAAAAGCCTGTGATAGTGTTTGACGAGAGCCAGACCTTAAACAGACGCTGTTTGTTTTTAACCTCCTCTAATCGCCGCTATTAATAACTGTTGCATTCTTACACTTCTTTTTTTAGGTATTAAACCAACACTTTGGTCCAGAGCAACTTACAACAAGCTCAATAATCATATCCATCAATTTACGAAAACACTGGGAAAGAGGTCAGAGGTGAATAAGTTTTAGAGATAAATGTGTTGTAGAAAGAAATGTGAGTAAAGAAAATAGAAATAATACTTAAAAGGGCATAAGTGTAAAGTTTGGGGGACACAGGAAGTAGAAGAGGAGAACACGGGAATGCAGAGAAAGAGGTGAAGTATTTAGATTAGAGGCAAATATAATGGAAAGGTTTAGTGGAAGAGAACCTTAAGAGCCTTGAATGTCTGTTTCTTGGTCTTTAGCCTGATGTGCTATCACTGTAACATCGCTGACTCGGCTCAAAGAAACTTGTCGATAAAAAAGCACGTGGGCTGAAATATCCGCTGAGCTGAATAGACACTTTGGTGAAACAGTAACATGAGTAGATACATTTTTAATAAGGCTGGCCTTTACAGGGAATCGAACACCGAACCCTAGCTGTGATCAAGTGCGATCTCACTTCAATGAAAGTCTGCGTCAGTCAGAGACATTTTTAGACTTTTTAGGTTCACGGTGACAAAAAAACAAGTCCAGTATTTACATACAGACGCATGACAAAGAAAAAGAAAAACCTGAGTATGAAAGTAAGGAAACATAACGAATGCAGATGTTTAATGTTTTATCAGTATGGAAATGATGACTTTCACAGTCATCAGATTTCAACTGAGCTGAACACCTGTTTGGCTTCACCACTTTTGAAAGAATGGCGCCTCAGTATAGTTCAAGAGTCTTGGTGATTAAATACCCAGGAGCACTGAAGACACTTAATGCTAGTTTTTCCTTTCATTTGTCACCCATATATATATATTTCTGTTGACCAAACTGAAGGTAAATCCTGCTCAAAGTTCCCACAGCAGATGTTTAATGGAACTTTTGCACTGTCTTTTGAAAATAAATGATTATTACATAACTTTATTTAACCATCACTTAAAGAAGTGCCTTATTGAATCTCTCTTATAGCACATAAAACATAGAGGTTACAAAAAAATCAAAAAACATAGACCACAAACTAATACTAAAATAGATAAAACATTGATGAAACTTATGATAACTGATGATCAGAAGGATAATGTAAAATTGATGAAACAGCAGTCAGACACCAAGATTAAAGCTCTTAAAATATGAAATAAATTAGATAATTTGATAGTAAAATTACAAAAATTTTAAGAAAGTAAGCTTTGTAGTGAACAAAGGTTTGTGATTTTCACACATTTTGGCTCAAATACTTTGCACCAAAGACAAAGAAGGCATGTAAACTGGTGTTCAGACCAGTTAGACATACATGAATAAATAGTTTAATATAAGCATTAGATCACATGACTAACAAATCAAAAAGAACTGAACTGAGATTAAACTGTGTAATCATGTGACATCAGTTGGTGGGTGTGTGAGACTGGAGACAGAAATTCTTGTAAATGAAGTGATATGTCTTCTAAAGGTGCCAGAAAAGGTGGCACACAAGCACTTTTCATGTTGTTTGATAATTATTTTGCAGTTAATTCAGTTAGAACTTTCATTTTCAGCCACACAGCAGTTTTTAACACCCTGAATATCTTCCTCAGTCCCTGCGTTAGCTGGTGTGGATTACACTCTCGCCCTCAGTGAGTCACACTGCAGCTCTCTTGTTAGAGGATTGGCACTCACATTTTCAGCCATAATTTAACTGAGGAGAACGATGCAGAGTTCAAATAAAAAGCTCTCAGTGTTAATAAAACCTTTACTACCACAGTGCAGTCAGAAAGTAGTAAGATATTTTTTGGTGTGTTGGTTCTGTTATCTAGTACGTTTAAATTGAAATGAAAAAAATGACTGAAAGGTTAAACTGCTGATGTAAAAACTAAGAATATTAGTTTTTTACACCCTTATTAGATTAAAATCTTGGCTTATTCATTTATTTAGTGCATTTGAGCCTTTATTTTACCAGGAAAACCTCACTGAGATTAAAAAAAACCAGGAGTGACCAGGAGTATCCTGGTCATGACAAGCAGCAACATAAAGTTTCAGACAAACAACATAAAACAAGTAATACAGACACTTTTTAAACATAGTCCCCCAGTTTTAGGAGACAGACAGTAGTTAGACAAGTTAAAAAACAGTAAACTTAGAGTCATCATATTAAATTTATGATTCCAAATCCTTTGCATTAAACATCAGCAGATGCTCTACCAGGCCTCAACTGCAGCCATTTTTGTGCTTGTTTTTGGAGATTTTTAGGTAACACTCAGCTAAGTCCCCCTACATAGCATTTATAAGCAGCATATAAACAGTTAATGAATGGTTTATAACACACTATGATGTAGTTGTAATCAAATATAAGCATTTATTAATGTAGTTGTCTCATAAGTAGATGCTGGTGTATAAACAGATAATGAATGACAATATAGTAAGACAGTTGTAATAATGTTAAGTATGTCTTCATAGGAGAAGTTATAATTGCTGACAAATAAAAATATCTATATCTTCTTATAACTACTCTATAATATGTTATAAACCATTTATTTAATGTTTATACACTGCTTATGCTAAATATGGGGACTTAAAGTGTTACTGCTTTTTGCTATTAGTCTGGTCTTCAGCTGATTGTAGTCAAATGACTGAACTCCTTGTTTTCCTCGTCTGTATGTTTAGGATCATTGTTCTGCAGAATTATCCTAAAACTGGGCTGCTATGCATAAAAGGGGTTGAACACCCTCAAACATCCATAAAGCTGGGAGTCAGCACCTTAATATCTTATGTGCCAAGCTGAAGCCAAAGCAATGAAAAATATATCACTGTATGTTATGCAAAGCCACCCTGGCAGCCATTTCAAGCATTGTTGAAATTAATCACAGGTTTTTATTTACTTTGGACATAATTTCATACAGTTATACATCACAGCAGGAGGGTTAGGCTTTTTAAAAAAAAATTAAACTGAGGTACAAAGACATGAGTCTGATGTCAGGATAAAACTCTATCTACAGTCACACTCCTCTAGGTAACTTGGCAATCGATGTGTTGTTAAAAAGATCAAGCCCTGCCAAAGTCAGCGTCTATTGATTTGTGTTCAGACATCAGATCTGAAGGCTCTGTGTGCTTTGTGTATTTTCATCAGTAAAGTGATTGATTAAATTCAAGCACAAACAGCACTGCTGGCAACATCCCTTTAGTTTAGACGCACCCAAGACTGAGAGGAAATTAACGTTGTAATGAGAAAATGTGCATTATATAAAGATCAAATTTTGACTTACTTTTATTGGAGTAAAATGCTCAATACACCTAATCTAACATTCAAAAATTAGTTAATTTTATTCCCCTGATCATGTTGTTATGTTAGGTTTTTAGATTCATTCTTATTTTGGATAAAACTGTCTAATATTGTGAAATATTTAATGTAAATCACGTATTCCTCTGAAGTAAACACAGGAGCTGCAGGCTGCAGATTTGACAGGAAGTATTTGCGTCACAGGCAGAGCTGAAGTTTTCATCAACCAAACAGAAATCGACATCCATGCTGCTGCTGCTGCTGCTGCTGCTTTTTCAAATGTTCTCAAATTAGAAAAAATCTTCTTCACAAAAACTCCAGCCTCTTGTTTGAAACATATTTGCAGTCAGCAGGTTTGCATTATCCTTAGCTCACATCTCTTACCGCCTGCTCAGCCTCCTTGCATAACAAACCATCAGTGTGTTGAGGAAGGGTCGGTGCTTCTCCATTATTTAGCAAGCATCTCTCTGTTCCTTTGTGTAAACCGATAGGCCGGAGCTCTGAGGAGGGTGCAGTTGTTTTGTTTGTGCTTTTTTCCCTGAGAGTTCTAGTGTTCCACTGCAGCCGAGTTAAGATAACAGTCTAAATAGAGCTGAGTGCAGGGACTGAGTCCTGTGGGCTGAAGTCATTGTGCTCTCAAGATTCGACAAGGTTTGCTGAATCCTTTTAGTCCTTGAATGCTTGAATCCTTGTAGCCCAGTACTGGCTACTGTTATGTGTTTTATAGTTATGAAACTGATGAGTTGTCAGCTGAGGCACTGCAGGGTTTGGAAAGCTATTTATCTGTTCAAGGAAATGTAATTTCGGTATGATGATTTGTCTTATTCTCATATTTTTGTCAATTATGACAAATGGTCATGATGCCTGAGTCTTTTCCGATCTCCCACGTATTTCCCATCAACTGTAAAAAAAAAAAAAAAGGACGTACCCACCATGACGTCACCTATTGGTTTTTGGACTCCCATTTTGAAGACTTGAGTTTGCCATTCTGACCATTACCATCTTGGATTTTTGGAGCCAGAAGGGACCATATTTAAACGAGAGGGTGGAGCTAAGCCTAACGCCAGCTGCTAGCTTGTTTAGCACAGTGCATTTACAGTCTATGGTTAACTGTGATAATGCTAATGCTAATTTTCGCTAGTTAGGCTTAATCCCACCGGAAAAACTGAACATCTGACCATTTAGAGGGTCTTTTAGTACAACCAGACGCTGAACAAGACTATTTTAGGCGACCAAAATGTTACAGTTAGCTTTCATGAACTGAAAACACACTGAAATAGCGACAGCTATATGGCTACATCTATAGTCTGTGAATCTGGGGTTATGCCATGGTTATGTTACCTAACCAATGTTGTAGCTGTAGTAGTGACTTGTCAATCACAACGTAGCCACGCCCTGAAGCATACCCTGCTTTGTCGTCACATTTAAATTAAATGGGACCATAATTTACAAAATGAACATCATGCTGTATTGAAGAAGACTTGAAACTAGTGATTGAGACCATAAACTCATTATGAAACTGTTTACTGAGGTAATAAATCAAGTGAGAAGTAGGATGATATTCTCATAGACTTCTATACAATCAGACTTGGCTTCGCTTTTCAGACCTGGAGCTAACTGCTTGTTATTTCTGCAAATGTTTTAGGCTATTCTTGCCTTCATGATGTTCAGCCCCTGATGAAGGCAGGATAGTATCGGAGAAGGGTCGTGCCAAGAGTGCTAAGTGTTTGTTAATTTTTGATGGACTTGTACTGGAACTCACACCGTTCTGCATCTGGTTGTGTGTCTAGCAATCATGCTAACATTTTACTCTCCACCACTGCTGTAGAGATTTGAAAAACAGCTTTCCAAAAAGCTTAGTGTGACACAAAATCTCCAATAGTTGTCTTTGAGTCCAACCCAAAGTAAATACAGAAAGTAACGAACTACACAGCACAGCAAATCTACTTCCAGCTTATCTAACTACCTGCTACCTACCCACAGTTGTTTGTGAGCAGAGGCTACAAATCTAAAGTTACCATGGTCATACTTACTTCTTAGTGGTGTCATTGTTGGTGTAGATGTCAGGATTTGTTTTCCCACTTACTGTGAGACCCATTCGCTGACAGTTATTTTAGTCAGATGTGGTAGACTGTAACTTTAGATGTTAGCATGAGACACTTGTCATGCACTTTTCATCACTTCAAGAGTAGTCTGCACCCATCAGATTGTAGCACCACCATTGTGACTGTGGTCATTTACCCAAACTAACCATTGCCAAAGAAACAGTCCAGAACTTTTGTTCGGGAAAAGTTCTCGAGACTGGAACATGGTAGGTAAAAAAAACATTTTAGAGTAATTTATGGTATTGACACAGAGCTATTGGTGCTAAAATACAAGTCCAGCTGGTGAATATCAAACTTGATGTTTGACCTGCAGCTGCTTCGGCTTCACTGCATGCATGATAAATTATTCTTCACACATCCTCAGCTGATTGTGACTAATTCAGCCATTTGCCTCCAATATTTTGACAAAGGAGACAATTCAGATGGGTTTTCTGTTTTCCCCCCAAAAGTCTGCTTTGATTAATTACTGTGAAGCAATTGTTCAATGTCATCTGTCATCTGTTATGCTGAGGCTAATAGATCTTGATACCATCTCATCTTTTGTCTAAACACTCATAAAAAAGAATGAACTTTTCTGTGTGAAACAGCACGTCTAGAATGAAGAGTTGATGGCACTAGTGAGACAAGCAGCAGACAAACATAACACAGACACACAAGGATGGATGGGGGGGGGACTCTGAGAACTCTGAAAACAGCAAGGGACTCTGAGTCTCTGAAGTCTTGGGGGAGGGAGTTCCAGAGCCTGGGAGCTGCCCTAGAGAAGGCTTGTGGCGCTTTGCTTCCATATCTCAAGACTACATGTCTCATTACGTCCCCCAACCTGTCTCTCAAGGTCAAGTTCTGTAAGCTTGCAACTCGGTTTGTGGATCCCTTCACCATTGTAGAAAGGTTCAATTGATGTCATCTGCGTTGTATCTGCATTTGCTCCAATTTGCACACAACACATCAAACTGTCAAAAAGAGTCCTCAGTCTCCTGCTTCCAAACTTTAGCTGTGTCCCAAATCCATATTACACACTAATTATAGCCAGGTTTCCTTATATTGTATTCACACTGGAGAAGTGACAAAGTTAAAGATCCTTTCCTGACGTGTTTTAAGGTTTATTAAAAAAAATTCTCTCTCTTGGAACAATGATTTATGTCTGATACGGTTTTTCAACAACAACAACAAAAATTCAGTTAACTTTCTTAATTCTTTGAATGACATCTACTCCTTCTTTCTCATTACAAAATCATTAATTTATGAATATGCAAATATTTTCTGTTTCAAAAGTTTAACTGCTGGACACAAGATGGCTCCTACTTCATTGTAAAGTCAATTCTCAGTGTTTGTGCACTGTAGGCTTCAAATTTCCACATCACACTTGTGTAGGTTGCATATTAGACCATGACTGGCCCCAAATTAGTTGTGATGTCACAAATCCTGCTCGTAGGTGCAGGCATCAAACTCAGATTTTCAGAGAGCTCAGAGAAACTTTCCTCCTTTGGCAGATTAATTTGAAAACAGCCTTCTACTGTCAAACTACACAGTCAAACAGCCAACTGTGGGAACAATAAGAAAAACATATTATTGAGTGGAAGGGGACTTCAAGTATATTATGTGCACTAAAATGGCTGTTTTTTTGTTAAGTTGAACTGGCAGTGGAGTCACATTGTAGTTACCTTTGCACAACGCACATATTGGATAATTTCTTGTTAGTATAAAACAATCTAGTATGTTAATATCTTGTTATCTTGTTAATATCATTGAAAAAACAGTATGCAGTACAGTACAGTAAGATAAGGATAGTATATAATGTGTGTGTATATATATATATATGTATATATATGTATATGTAGTATGGAATTGGGACACAGCATCAGTTTTCACTGAATCATAACTGCCTCTGACAATCACATGACTCAGTCACCTGCCTGCACTGCTGCTCTGCTTTTTCTCACTACGTTCATTCACTACTTCCTGTATAATAGATACAGTAGTTTACTGTATATTGAGCAGTAAAATAAGAATTTGGATGCTTATCAACCACTGCATCTTGAATCATCGATGACACTGACAGCAATAGAGTCACACATTGGCAATCATTGCATCTATAAAATGTGATGTGTTGCATTGCAAGATTGCTGGCAGAAAGTGGTGCACATGCCATGGACACTACTTTTCGTTCCACTGTGGAAATTATTTAGGGTACTATAAAGTGCATATATTTCACACACTGATTTGTACACTCAAACAAAATGTCGGCGGGTGAGTGCACCATAAAATAAATACGGTGTGATTTCGGACACAGTCATAGTTTTTACTTTTTGTTTAATTGTACTATTTCCACCCTGATGATGACCGTGTGAGGTTTAATCCAATCTGTGTTTCAACCAATATGCCCGACTAAAGGCTTTTAATATAACTCTCTCTTCCCTTCTCTTTCCTCCATCGTTATCAGAATATCTGAGTATTTTAGTCTTTCTACCTACCTACATAATAACCTGATAACATGCACCTCAGTGGCTTATTGTTGCTGATGTTTTGCCTTCATGATATAGTTATATCTGCAGCATATCTTCAGATTGAAATGGATCTCAATTGCTCTATCTCGTCATGATTTATGCTAATAAGATGATTGTATATTCCCATGTTACAATATCAGTTCTGTAAGATGCCCTACAATAATATAAATGTAAAGATTTTTCAGCGTGGGATCTCTTCTCCTGAAATCTAAAGAAAGTTTTAGCATATGGATCAAACAGGAAATGTAATTTTTTACTTTCAGAAAAGGTCATTATCATTTGTTATGAAGCACTGCCCACATGTAGTCACAGCAGTCATTTGACTAAAGTTTTCTTTCTCTCTGTCATCTCTGTCCACAGATGGCCTCTGCAACAGCAACCTATGGACAGAAGGAGTCTTCGGACCAGAACTTTGACTATATGTTTAAGATCCTCATCATCGGCAACAGCAGTGTGGGCAAAACCTCCTTCTTGTTCCGTTATGCCGACGACTCCTTCACACCGGCCTTTGTCAGTACAGTGGGTATTGACTTCAAGGTGAAGACCATCTACAGGAATGACAAGAGGATCAAACTACAGATCTGGGTAAGACATTCAAAGACGTGTTGACTTTTCTCAAAGGAAGTAAATGAAATGAAGATGTAAAATTGCAAGAGTTGCTGAAGATGGAGGTGGATGACTCAGTAAATTAGTGAGGTTGACAGTTTAACAGATGTAATAAAAGTATCATAAAAATGTCAGCCTTGAGAACACATTGAGAGAGTCCAAGGTTGTTCTGGGACGCACATCCTGATTTTGCCAAGTGGTTGTTGTCCCGAGGCCAACATTTTATATGATAGCCCAGGGACAACAACTGCCTCAGCCAATTAACGTTTGTGATGTCATCACAGAGAGCCCTGCTGCCAATACCTGCAAAATAAATTTTTAAAAAAGGCAGTAAAAACAGCTGTGCAAAGATACGAAAATTACAAGGTGAGACTAGGGTGAAAGTTTTCAAATTTATTTATTAGTTTACCCCTGCTACTACAATGTTATTATTATGAGGATATTAAAATGCATATTTGCTTTTTAGATTGGAAGTAAGCTAACATTAGCTTACAACGGTGAGCTAACAGTTAGCCAAGTCGCTACCAGCCAAAACTGATTTGCATCGCTATCTTTCTGGCTCAAATTGAAACAATCAGAAAGTAATATTTAGATGTTGATATTTTTATAGTGTGCCTAGCTAAAAAAGTGAAAACTTAGCTAGCTAGCAAACATGAGCAAGCTAGCAAGCCACAAAGCCAATACTAACCAAACTTTTAATGTGTACTGTAAATATAAATAATATTTGACTCAAAAAGACATTTGATTTATTTTCATATTTAAAGGGCACTAGCAAGATATCTAGCTTTAGCTAACAAAGCATAAACTTCTCTCCATTGTTGATTTTGGTTGAGCTCAGGGTAGTGATACATTCGGCAATTTTATGGGCAATGATGCAGACAACAAGCAACAGTGAGAGCTTGGGTCAAAAATCTATCCAATATGCTGAGTCAACTCCTAGGGTACTGTTCAACATCAGAAGTTGCCCATAATATTGCTTAGTCTATCACTATCCTCGGGTTAGGGCAACTCTGGGCAATTTTTTGGGCAATATTAAATCTGAAATCCTCATGCTACTGAATTAGATATTGATACATTTGACCTGTGTGGAATCAATTGATAATTTATACTGTATATATATCACACTCACTAGTATGCAAGACTGGCTTATTAAAGGGAAGGAAGGAAGGATTAGTGCAACAAAATCTCCATCACATGCAGCACAAAATAGTATCAAAGATCAAAATCACTGGTCTCCATAAAGAATCTGTGCATCTTGCTGTTCTGACCAACTAAACAGTGTCACTTGTGAAGATTGTTATCAACCATGGAGCAGAACTGAAGCATTTCAAAACTGTTTCTGATGTCATAACCACAGTTAATTTCAGACATCCAGCTGTTTACTGCCTGGTATTTGTCCAGAATAGCTTTGAAAACAAATTTGAATCAACACACTTAAAATTTTAATTAACTTAACCGTCAAATTGTGGGAAAATAGTGCTTAATGAGACATGAAATACTGAACATAAACAGTGTGTAGTTCATTTCCTTGCTCACGGGAATGTATTGGTAGTTGTGTGAGAGTGAAATGCTGAAAGATACTGGAGGAAACTTGTCCCTTCGGCTTTTATGCAGCTTTCTTCACTTTCCTACAAGACACCTGCAAATGATCCATGGTGTCCAATGATCAGCTGCATTTTCACGTATGACATTTGGGCCACACTTCAGCTTATTTCTCCTGGTTGTTCTGTTTACATCTGACTCTCCTTTCCTCATTTCTAAGATGGATCAGATGAGAAACTGTGCACTTTTTAAGCTGCAGAGGCAGAGACACACAGTGACTCTTCGCATCACTTCAGTCAACCAGCTCTCCATCTGAATGACGTTACTAAAAGCAGGATTACAGTGATTGTCGGGCACCTGTGAAAAGGATGAAGCTATAAACTCTTGACTCTAAGAAACAAAACCTGAATTATAGCTTTAGGAGTATAGTTATGTCATGTATTTTAATGAGACTTAATAACGCAGCAAAAAATATTTCATAAGATATTTCATAACAGAAATATCTTCCGCTCTGTGAAACACTGCCCTGTGGTGCAGCTGCATGAGGTGAACAAACCTCACACATACATTTGCACGCGGCACCACCTTCTCTGCAGCATAGAATAGAATAGAAAAGAAGATTTAGCCACTAATCTAGAAGCAGATTCTTGACTCATCATCCTTGCCTCAACAATGAATCTGACTCAAGCTGTACAATTAGAAAATATTTGATTTGCTTTAAAAAAACAAACTCTCTCAATTAGACAGAATTTGGCAATGCATCATTAAGTACCTTGTGAGGATTAGAAGATACACTACACTACATTTTCCACCCATAACATAACATATATCCATAACTGTTTATTTTGGTGTCATTACTGTTCCAATTTCACTTTTTTAAGTCTTTTTTTCCCCATGTACTGATTGAATTTCAAGTGGATATCTATGTAACACATCCTTTGGCTTCATAACTGCTATACTGAGCAAAAAACTGACTCACTGTCGTCTGTATATAAAACAAAATGCTCAATAAAAATAGAACAGGAGTAATGCCAAGAGACTAAAACACAGCTAGTTACATCGCTGTGCCCTCAGGAACAGGTTGGTGCTTTTTTATGATGTTTTGTTGCATCAAACATGTTTTGGCTCCTGAGGGCTCAACAGTAAACACAATCGCAGCAGCTAAGAATAAAGTAAAGTAAAGACGAGCATGTTGACAGAACAAGAGTCCCTGAGGTGAGCAGAGCAGCAGGAAACTGGTGTTTCAGTATCACGCTGTAGATCATAACATCATTTCCACCTTTACTGCATGTTCTGTAGCGTACTATGATGGCAGAGCAGAGTTTGTGTGTGTGTGTGTGTGTGTGTGTGTGTGTGTGTGTGTGTGTGTGTGTGGCTGCCTCTGTTGTCAGCCTTTACCAGGTCTTGCCTCTGGTAAGAAAGACACGATCGGCCAATCAGAGCACGAGAACCAGATGACTGGGTGCTGCTCTCCCCTCCCCCATTACTACACATCTTCCCCTCCCCTCCCTGCACACACACGCGCGCACACACACACACACACACACACACACACATATCAAATCCCCATCCCCCCCCTTCTCTCAGTAATTCTCTCAGCTGAGAATCAAGTCGAGTAAAAATGAAAATGGTTTGAGTCATGAGCTCAGAAGTCAACGAGCAGTATTTGTTTCACAGTGTGCGGTTAATCCCATTTTGTAGATTGATGCAGACATGTGAAGTGTTCTCATTCAGTGCATCACATATATTAGCTCACTTGAAACAGCAGCATTTGTGTTTTTTTTACTGACTCTCTGTAATATGTTGAATAGTAAATGCCACTGTAGTTATAAAGGAAGATCAGAAACCTTTTCTTGTGTCATTATATACTATAATATATACACTATAATATATAATTATAGTAGTATTAGTATTCGAAAATATTCTAATTATGATTTTAAGATGGACTCTTGGGAGATGAGCCTTGAAATAAAAGAGGTCCAAATAAACACATAAACATAAACAAGTTAAATCGGGATGGTGACTTCATAAATTAATATTGACATTCAGACATAGGAGTGCAACTATTAATTATATTTATATATTCAAATCCTTTGATGATTATCCTCTTGATTCATTGATTAATCATATAGTTTTTGCTCACTATTTCCCTGAGCACAAGGATGACATCTCCAAAATACTTGTTTGTCCTGTTAACCAAACCCAAACAGATTAAATTTAAAATGATTACAACTAACAATTCTCACATTTAAGAAGTTGGAAACATCGGATGTTAATCAGTTAATTTATTATCAAAATTGTTGACGAGTAATTGATTAATTTGACTTTTAATAATGCCATTAAAACATTTATACAAACCAAAGATGACCTTTTATCTACTTTGTCTTTTGCATTTTAATTATAATTACAACAATCATAATATTTAACATCAATCTTCAACGTGTCTCTCAGGTAACTCAGTACATTGTTTTTCAGCCATTATTTCAAAAATCATCTGATTTCTTTTGGCTTTCTTTTGTGTTTCCTCTTCTGCCCAAAAGCTGTTTATTTTGTCTTTTGCCTTTTTAACCCTTTTAGATCACATCCCCTTTCATATCGTGCACCTATTTAACAATATATGCCAAAAAATGTATTTGTATTCTTATCATGTTTTCTTCCTGTAAAACAAAATATGACATGTGCTTACCAAGGCTTGAACCAACCAATTTCAACCAATAACATCATGACATCCACCCATCAATCAATCTTCATCTTTTAGCAGCACAGAGTTAAGATTCATTATGACCCTTTCCAACATTCAAATTAAATTCCTCCCAACGTTACATCCCGCCTGTCTATCCTGTTTCACTCAGAAATACGTCACAATACAGCAGTTAGATACTCCCAAAATGCCATTTCATATGGACTTTAAAGACGATATAGTAAGTTCAATGACTCATTTGTTTCTCTACTTTTCTCATGTATTTCAGCTTCTGTTTCAGTGCTCACACTTGCATGTTGGGGAATTAACACTTCAATGTAATTCTGCATACAAGAAGCATAGGTTCACATATTTCCAGAGCTCTCTGTGATCAAAAGAGATGAGAAGTTAAGTATTTGTTATGTAACACCACTAGTGCTACCTACTCTGACATTTTAGGTATAGCGATGATGCTCTCATCCTGAGCAGCCTGCAGCACAATGAGTGGATGAACACAACAGGATTTAAACTGCAATAGCAGAACATTATAACCAGCAGCAGCATGGAGAAGAAAGGTCAAAGCTACAGCGATTTAAAAATACATGTCATACGATGTTTTTGTGACCTGAGAATGATCATGTGTGTAGATACATCAAAGAGTCGAGGAAAAGGAAACAAAGACTGAGAATGTTGCCTTTGTTTTCCTTTTGTTCAACACTAAACATCACAGTTCATGTTATGTGTGTGTTGTTTCAGTGGTTTGATGTAGGTGTAAATACCTGGAAAGTTCAACGACAGGAACAGTAGGTATTGGGTTTATTTGGGATCTATAATAGTAATAATAGTAAATATATATATATATATGTTTATACATATCTACACAGTTGTATGTAGTTCTTGCTATTATTAGGATTCTCTGAATTATTTTTTTGATATTGTTGTTCATACATTTTTATTATTGCAATATAAAGTTATTATATAGAGTATTTAAACACTAATCTCAACTCAATTCAATTTATATTGCACTTAAAACACAACAATCGATCCTAAGTAGTTTACAGAGTTTAAAAACAAACTATTATTATTAATATTAGAGGACTAAAATGTAAGTAAAAGGACACAATGACATAAAAGTTAAATTAGTGCAGTGAAATTATGTGATGTTGATGGATAATCAAGTAACTATTAAAGATTTATCATTTTAGTAAGATTTAGAGATATTTTCACTTCACTCTTACGTCAAATACAGGATGTTATAAAACATAGTCATAAATGTCAAGGTATTCCCAAAAAAAAACCTCCTCTGTTGCCGTGGATACAGATGTTATAATTGGTTACTTCCATCCAGACTGAGCAGTAGATGTCAGTCTCTTTTTTTTTTTTTCTTTTGCTCTGCTGACGGCCGAGTGATGCTGTTGGACCAGAAGCTACGTGGCTCAGAGAGTCACAGGGTGTTGGGTATCAGAAACAGAGGTCCTTCATTCCCTGAGCGTTCATTAGGGCTTAGCACTGAAATCCAACCTCAACGAGATCTGTGGCCAGAGAGAGATCACAAGGGAGGAAGAAGCAGGATCGCCACTTTGGCTGAGACCATGTCAGATACATGACGAGAGCTGCTGGAGGAGCTGATGAAGTGTCACCTGCTGGCCTTTTAATACACTGGCTTTACTGTAACACATAAGAGCAATGTGCCAGTCTGTTGAATGTGATCTGTGTGTGTATGTGTGTGTGTGTGTCTGTGTGTGTGTGTGTGTGTGTGTGTGTGTGTGTGTGTGTGTGTGTGTGTGTGACATCTTCAGGCTGTATTCTGTAATCAGTGCAGGAAAAATAGTTGTCACAATAACTGCTGATTCCCAAACTGTCACAGTCGTGTTTTGGAGCATTTTGCAGGTCTTAAGTTATTGAGAGTTTTACAGTGTGTGTTCACAACCAGCTAACTATCTGCTCTGATAAAAACACTTCCCATCATGTTCTTAATTAATTTCCTATTGTCACATTTTTGTTTTGTTTTTTGTCCACTTTAAATTTTATGTGAATAGTCATCTTTGATGCCGCATACAAGATTGGTGTACTCAACTCCGACTACAAAGGAGGAAATTGTGCTGTACAAAACAATTAAGAATCATGTTTTCAAACACCTGATGCTGTTAAACAGGATTTGACAACTCTTGAATTTGGATTTCTTAACCCTGCAATTACTGTTTTATCATTTTATCAGCCAAATGCATCAAGTTAAAGTCCCCCTCCAGACAAAAATATGTTTTTCTTATTGTTACATCAGTGTTTAAGCTTCATTGTGCAGACTGATGTATGTGCAGAGTTTGACACTAGAAGGACTGTTTACACAAAGGGGGAAAGTTTCTCTGTGCTCACCTTAAATCTGAGTTTGATGCATGTACCTGCGAGCTGGATTTGTGACATCACAACCAGTTTGAACCTAGTCTGCTCCAGTATGCAACTTACACCAGTGTTATGTGGAAACTTCCAGTACACATACACTGAGAATGGACTAATTAGTAAAAAAGGATCTTACATCAAGCAGTTAAAGTTTTTAAATGTTTGAATATTTGCACATTCATATATTATGTATTTTTCAATCAGGGAGAGCAGTAAATATCATTTTAAGAATTTGCAATCAGGTAATTGACCTTTTTATGGAAAAACAAACACAAAGTATTATTCACAGCATTTTAGTAGTTTTTATTTGTCTTGTGTGAGAGGCTGTTTAAAACTCTGTGATGGTGCATTGCCTGCCTAAGTGGCTGGTAAAAATGATGATTGATGATACTTTCAGAACAGAAAAACTCATTCCAAACTCATTCACGATAAACTTCAATTTAAAATTGTTCATTGCTATAAAATGTGCTGATGCATCAAAGCTTTTGAGTGCACCAAAAAGTTTTCTAATACTGTAGTTTTTACTCTGCAGAGGTCAGCAGCTCTCCAACAGCAGTGTGTGCTGATTTTTTTTTTCATAGCACAGATGAACTTCCAATAACTGGATTTAGCCGCCAGCTGTTCACTTTCCACCCTCACTGTCATATAGAAAAGTATTTTATTAACCAACACACACTTTTTTATGAAAATGTTAGGCAGTATGAAGCACATTTCTGGGTTAAAACCACCTCCTGCAGAAAGTGTACTGCTGCACTAGATGCACTGTGTATCCTCAACTTTTTTTGTCTTAAGTAAGAGAAGTTATGACAACCAGAAGTAAAGAGTTGCTCTCATGTCTTTTCCAGGATACGGCAGGTCAGGAGCGTTACCGCACCATCACCACGGCTTACTACCGAGGAGCCATGGGCTTCATCCTCATGTATGACATCACCAACGAGGAATCCTTCAACGCCGTCCAGGACTGGTATGTGATAAGAGACCGCTGTGTAGGAAACGGTGGTATTGAGATAATTAGCACCAGTCTGGAAATTAATTGATAGATGTTGTAGATGAAGTAGATGATCCGGTTCAAGTTTCTGTATGTATCATGTTTCCTCTCCCTGCAGAGGCACCGGATGCTGCAGGGATCATTTATCATGTCTGTTATTCTTTTTGGCCTCCTGACCTCCCATTTCTCATGATGGCACTGATCACTTTGGATGAAACCTGAGAGAATGATGTTTGTCATTTTTACGTTTCAAAATTACTGTACTCGACCTTAAAGGAACAGTTCAGATTTTTTTTTTTTTAGTTTATCCTGATTCTAGTTTCACCTAACTGTCTGCACTTATGCAGTACTTTAGGCATTTTTAGGTATTTAATTGATCAAGAAAGCAAATTTGAAAATGACTCAGTAAAGAAAGATAATTAATCACTAATGAGATCTAGTTTTGTACGTTTGTTAAGATCCAACACTGAGGAAGCGCTTCTTGGATCTAACAAGAACAAGCCGACTGATCAGCTTGTTGATTGTGAATGAATTAATCTAAAAGACCAAGACATAAGGTGATTCCTTTTTCTTTTTTCTTTTTTTTAACTATGGTCTGCCACCTTTTTTCATCACTTTGTTTTGGAGATTACAGACAAAGATTTTTTTGACATTTGTACCTTGGTGAAGCAGTGTGTTTTGACTTTTTGCTGAAGTCATTCCCCTTTTTTGTGGTTTGGAAGACAAAAAACTAGAACACTTGCACCGCATGAAACAGTAAGGCCTAGTTTCTGTCGAAAGCTCTAAATGACCTGTCATATCTGAGCTTTGTCTGTCCAAACGTATTCTGTCGCCTTGATGATACATTACGGGTGTCTGATACTTCCAGTTGTCTGTTTCTCTGACTCCCTATTGTTGTCTTATATTTCATGTTAAGAACTAACACAGTGCCAAAACTTTGACAACATTTTAACATTGATGTGACATTTACTTGCTATCATGGCGACACTTTAAATTCGCTTTTTAGCTTTCAAATTTAAGGTCCCATGTAGATTTTATGCCTCAGTGTCAAGATTTGTAGTTCTAATCAATGCAGTAGAGATCTGGTTTTAAAAGTTGTCTCTCTGCAGCTTTTTTGCCGCACACACTGGAAAACATGAGGGCAAGAATCAGATTTGGGATACATTCAGTGGCAGGATGAGTGCAGCGTTTTAGCTTCCTCTCTCTGACTGCTGGGTGTGTTGGTTCCCAGGTCGACCCAGATTAAGACGTACTCGTGGGACAACGCCCAGGTGCTGCTGGTAGGAAACAAGTGCGACATGGAGGATGAGCGAGTGGTGAGTGGAGAGAGAGGCCGGCAGCTGTCTGAACACCTCGGTGAGTTCATGGTTCACACACACACACACACACACACACACACACTCCATATCTATGACTCATTGACTTGCGTACACTGACCAAAGTTTGCCAGAGGACTTATCTGAAATAGTATTCTTATTATTCTGAATGTTAGTGGTGCAATAAAATTTGACATTGTATTGATTTACTCTCTTAAAGTAAGCCACAACATGCTTATTATAACTTTTTTCACATATGCTGTTCTCAAGACCTGTACACACACTTTGATGTGTATATTCAGCGGAATTCCCCTTTAACCACAGGAATCTGTTACATTCACATTACATGCTGAAGAAAGAAGTAAGAAAAACGTTTTTTTTTGCCTTCGAGTGACTCAGATCTGATTTTTTTTTGGAAATGTGAACAAACCAAATCAGATTTTTTCATATCAGATCTGGGCCTCTTGCATGTGTGGTCCTGATCTGGCTATGCAACCGTTGTCAGAATGGTGAGATCAGAATTCACGTGTTTTTTTTTAAATGTTTCACTTCTCTATGCATATTTCCTGTAAAATAAACATGGAGGAGAACAGCGATGGGGGTCAATGGAGAGACGAAAAAGTTTCAAATTTGTTGGACATTTATGGAGAAGCTGCTATTCAAGCCAAACTGGCAGAAACTTATTGTAACCGAATGCTAGAACAGCCATGTCATCCACATTTATGATTTGACTGTTGCACAAATTAAGTTAATGTTATTATTCTTGTACACATGCGGCTCACATTTATGTTAAATTTGCATGTGTATGGCAGTTTAGGATGTCAGTTTAGGATCTCATCTGTCACTTACCAACATCAATGTGAACCATCAACAAAAAAAGATCAGATAACTAAAAAGGCCTTACAGCCTTACACACAGTTTGACTGCAGGAACTTGCAGCCAAACTGTGGCTCCTAAGCCATAGATCTTATTCCCCAAAAAGTTCCTACTCCAGAAAGGAGTTTGCAGTACTAAACTGATGACTGGTCACATACAAGCCTCATGACATCTTTAAAGTGCTGTGTTGGCTTTATGCTGCACTCACAAGACAGGCACGACAGGAAGAATAGGAAAACCTCCTAATATTCTCACTTGAGAGCATTCATGCATCAGCCGCTACCCCCACTGTTGGCCTTGTAGTCACTCCAGTACTGTTTTCCCACTCACTTTACAGTCTGTGTAGTCCTGTGATACCAGACAATCAGAGATCTCCGCCTACCGAAGCGTTTAGAGACTGACCTGTGAATCTACAGTCTGTGCAATAATCTCCAAGTTCAGATGAGGCTAGCAGGAAGTAAGTCATAGGTTTTAGAAGTATTGTGTGTGGGTCAGAGGGGATCACAGTCATTAGGATTTATATTTTGGGAACCATGATTTTACAAAATTTTGTGGCAATCTATCCAATAGTTGTTGAGATATTTCACTTCGGACTCCAGTGTTAAACCAACCGACCAACTGCAGAGCCAAGCTGCTACTGTGCAGTTAAAATTGTGTTTCATTAGATTTACTCTCTACTACATCTCCAAAACTAAACTATGAGGCTACATAGGGGACGACCTCCTCATTAAACCTTTCTGAACCTGTCCCACACCCCATTCTCCTCCAGGTTTTGAGTTCTTCGAGGCTAGCGCCAAAGACAACATCAATGTGAAGCAGACCTTCGAGCGCCTGGTCGACATCATCTGCGAAAAGATGTCAGAGAGCCTGGATGCTGGAGATCCCGCCGTCACGGGGGCCAAACAGGGGCCCCAGCTGACAGAGCAGCCTGCTCCACCTCACCAGGACTGTGCATGTTAAAGCTGACTACTCCCTCCAAAACCCCTCTCCTTCCTTCCCCTCCCTCCTACCTCCTCCTCCTCCAGTGGGACCCCAGGGCCTCAGGTCCGTAGTCCATCACCCTTTTCACTCACTTTCCTGCTTCTTTCTGTAACCTAGTAAGGATCATTGGCTTAAGGTCACAAGGACCAGGTTGAAAAGTGTCTGAAATGCTCTGAGATGTTAGTGGACCAATGCTTGAGGTGTGCTTGTTTGTGGTTACTCCCCATAAAGGAGCTATATAAGGTGTCAGCTTTTTGATCAGTGCTGGTGTTGGTCTGATGCCAAAGCAAGTTCAGTCAAACCAGAGTGTTTCAGACCCTTTGCAGCGCAGGTTCTTGAATGTTCCCGACCCCATGTTTTCCATTGTTTCCCCCGTTCCTCAGTGTGGTTTTACAAGAAGGATTTGACGGCGTCCGTCCTCAGAGTGCCATTTAAATCCTTCCGATGTTTACAGTACTTTGTTTCATGTCAGTCTTGAAAAGATGTCAGCCTTGGATTTGGTGACCAAGAAGTCAACAGTGGCGTTACATTATGTGTTGTCCTGCAAACAGGGAGGGATGATCCAGCTGAAATCTGTTCCTTATCGATGTGTTAAGTTTCTTATATGGTCCAGGACACATACAGATTCCATAAATCCATGAATCTGTGTTTCATTTGTTGTCTCACCTGGTATCTAAATATTGATATTGCAGGCATTAGCAAGTGTTTTGTTTCTCGTTATTCATCAGCCTTTTTGTTTTGCCTTTTTTTTTTTTACATTTCTTTAGCAGCATTTCTTCTTTTTTTATATTCTGATACCCCTTTTATTCTTTTCATACATTAAACACTGGGTGGGGACAATATGAACAATATATAGCTAGGTTAAAAAAAATAGCAAAAAATGAAGAGACATGTTTTATTTAATTATATTTATTTCAGATGTATATATAAATGTTGTGCAATATATATATATATATATATAATATCTACAGGTATGCATTTCTGGAAATGAACTTTAAAAGGTATGAAATTCTATGAGGATAGTATCAAATATATGAGGTCTGTGTTGTAGGGTTTGTTTGGATGATGTGTGGAATTGTTTGAGCCTGTGGCAACTCCTCACCTCATTTCCCCGTTGGTTTGGTCTCATGCTGCTTTACAGAGAGGTTGCAAAGTCAGAAATTCATATGTCCTGCTAAGAAAAATGCAGCGGAATGGCCCTTTGAGTCTGAATCACAAGTTTATCATCCTCCAAATCCACGCAGCTAATAAAGTTTAACATTATAAATGATTAGAAGAAGGCACTTGATGGAAAAAAAATGTTGTGCTGCATCATAACTGCTTTTTAAATCCAGACAGTGTGTTATGAATTTTGGTGGCAAATGTTTGGATGCAACAGCCTCAAGATGTCTTTATTCTAGTTGTCACTGTAGACAATTTAAAAAAAAAAAGTCAAAGAATATCTGAAAAGCATTTTGTGTTGGTCGAAAATTTGAGGCTTGAGGCTGTAGATGAGCTTGCTAACAATGCCACATATTGACAGTACAGTATTTTACATCCAATTTTTTGCTTCACCACTGAAAAGCATTGAGGTTGTAATTACAACAGCTGGCAATTTCTGACTGGAGACTTGAATGCAGCACATCTTTTTTTTGGTTTTCATCCTCCTGATAGCTGTTAGTTTATCCAAATGTCCTATAATAATAACCATCATCACAATAATCATGTGAGTATTCTCTAGAACATGATGGAGTTGGTTTGGAGGATATTAAAAAAAATGTTTTGCTAGGTAATTCTAATGGTATTTTGCATTTATCAGATATTTTGACACTAGAGAGTGATGGGAGGACCTGTGACAAAGATCCCCAGCTAGGCCAGAACAGGCTACATTACTGTTAACATGGTACGAATCTTAGACTGCTGGGCTGCTGGTATCTATTGGTTTAGTTGTGAAACTACTGCAACAATGGCAGTTTCATGCTGAAAAAATCAAAAGCAGAATCACTGATTGACAACTACAGTAATTGTGCATGAAACTGTCTTGCTGCTGTCAAGACTTGAAGACTTAAAGCTCATCCTGGCATAAAGTACAGGACGGCAGGATTAAAGACAGTGTAAAACACTTGACATACTGTAGCGTGCACTGCACATTTCAGTCTAATGTGACAAAGTAATCTGAAGTGAGAGTCAGGCAACCATCGCTTTTGATCACACACACATCAGCTTTTAAGATTTCAATCTAGTTTGTACTGATTGGATTAAAAATTGTGGTACTGTACTGTATGTTTGCAGTTTTCATGTGTGCAGCTACAATAATTGCATTACTTTGAGAGGCTGGGTTGCAGTGTGCATGTCATTTATGTGCTGCTCCTTATCTGTGAACATAGCAGAAAATGTGTCAAACTACATGTTTCCTTGCTTAATGACAAACACTGCTCATAGTAAGACCTCTCCAGAATCAGTATTACAGAGCAGCTTTCTTAGATGCTGGTGAGCTCTTGTGTGGACGTCAGTTTATATGTTTGTTTCTGTGTAATGTTATCTCTCAGATGTTCAGTCTTCAGGTGAATTATTGACACCACTGTTTAAAGTCAAATAAGCATTAAATGGCTGGAGGCTGATTGTTCACAGAGCAGGTACCTGCTGAGTTTTTTTTAACACTAATTTTGAGTCGATGCAGGAATTAAATACTATGTTCTCTTGGTTCCAATATTAATTTGCTGCCACATCACATTGCATTACTGGTTGTTTTTGAAGTCAACATAGCGTCACTCATTCAGGACATGCATTACCCCTCTACACCCATTTGTTTTTTAATACCGTTTCCACCGTTTAAACTGGTTTGCCAGGTATTCCCTTTTTTCATTTCACCAAAGATTGCTGTAAAAGCAGCTAATTGTGTCTGCTAAAGGATGCCAGAATGAGCCGTGTGTGACCAGTTGTAAACGTTTAAAGTTGTAATAAAACAAGTGCTGGAGTGAATCCTGGTTATTCAAAGAATGATTTTTATGTCATTCAAGGTTTGCTTGTGAGCCGTGCAAATCTGATGCTGTTGTATCCCATAAAAACACAGATTTTAAAAAAAGGATGTTATCTATGGATGTAGAGGGCAAAGCACTATAAAAATTAATATGGATGTTAAAGTAATTGACTTTTGCTTCATGATTTTAGCCGAAATCAAATCAGCAAAATGTTTATTTCTGGAGTAACTGTTGCAGTAGTTAACTGTCAGGTGCAAATAAACCTGAAGTCACAAATATCCAGAACCATTTATTACTGAGAAAAACAAGCTCTCTAGATTTTTTAAGTGTCCCACCAAAGTAGTGATGTTCTTCTCAGAAAGGGAATGAAGATTTGGACAGTAATGATCATGACAAACCTGGGAGAAGATTTTGATCCTGCGTATACTTTACTTCTTACTGGTTGTGACTGTTTCTTTTCCAAACTTTTAAACTGTTCTCCTTTCTAATATGTCTTCCTCTCTATATAAACCAGATCTGTAAATACTGTTACCTTTGAGTCATATGTGTGGATTGTGTTGTATCGACTCAGGCTTGCAAACAAAAAGAAACAAGATTAAAAAAAATTTAAAAAAAAAAAAAAAAAAAGAAAAGAAAAAGAGGAGAAAAAAAAGCTGGTAATCTGAAAAACCCCAAAAGAGCCATGTTGTACTGTATCTGCATTCATCTCTAGGCCTGCTTGTGAATGAATGTGTCACTCAGTTACAAAGCAATACACACTACAGTATCTACACAAAAAGAAATGCCATCAAGCTTGGTAGAGGTTGCCGACTTTAGATCTTCTACTAGCACGTATCAACATGTACTTTATTATTTGGTCTTGTATCACTGCCTCTTCAAAACCCTCCTCAGTTTGGGCCATTAAAGGTGAGAGAATATGCTGTGGATGTTTTTATCTGTACTTTGTGGTAAAACAATAAAAACGTTGCTAACAATAAGTTGACTGTTTTTATTTAAGATGTTGTCTTTTTTGAGTGAGATGGCTGTTGCCTGCTACTTGTAATGAAGTTAATGTTCATCATGAAGGTTTTAACATAAGTTGAGATCCAGATTCATTCAAAACAATCAAATGTTCTGATGTTATGAAAGCTCAGAGTCGTCTTTAGCAGTATTTAGCTGTAAAATTGTCATGTTGGTGGCAAATGTTTGGTTCAGGTTTGGATGCTGCTGATCCCGACGGCCACAAGGTGGCACTGTTTTCAGTTTTTGTTGTCAGAAACACATCGTAACAAACTGCAGAAAGAAGTAACTGATCGAAACTTTAACCTTTGTGATACAACCCTCCTTGAGAATGTAAAAAAACTACAAGAAAGTTGTCTAAACTCAATTTTATTCCCAGAATAAGGTCATTAGGTCTCTGATGGGCCAGTGACAGACTTGCTCATCTTTCTGTCAAAGTCCATTTTAATTATTAGTCTTTGATGGAAGTCTTGTTTCCACACATTTATGTGTAACATCCTCAAAAACAAACACTTATTTGTAACATTTGAGTTCAAGTCATTGGCAAAAGTTTAACTTTAAATGCATGTAAACTCCAACGAGCAACATCGTGTTCGGCACTATTAAGGTTTGAGTGAAAACAAACCTTCCCTCAGCCCAAAAAGTGTGACATTTTTTCATCTCATCGTCTCAGTTGGAAGTACAAAGGAAACGTTTGTCTCGACACTGTCATCAGTTTATTTGTTTTATTCATCTGGTTCTTTTTCTCTTTGTACTGAATACCCACTGCATATTTAACTTAAAACAAAGGAACGTGTCTAACTGTCAAAACATGAACATGACAATAATCTGCTGTACATGTTGTGAAAGAAAGTTAAACAGCAAAAATAAAGTCAGTGATACTACATTAATTCTTCTTTGTAGTTGTTGCCTAAAGGGAAACACAGGGAGTTACAACACACAGTAAGTGTATAAAATATCAGAGTGCACTTCTAAGACCATTTAATAGACTGAAAAGGTGGATGCAGGTGGAAGCTAAGATCTAAAGTGTCTTGTTTGTTATATTTAATTTTGATCAACAAATGCTCATCATAGCAGCAGCAGACATGTTATCAAGTGGTAGCAGACTATCAGCTTCTGGTATTCCTGTTGAAGCTGCTAAATTTTGTCTATTTTATCTATTCCTTCCTCACAGTGACTGAAGGGACGCTACCTTCATGTCTTATTCCGGTCCTCTGGTGCAGCAACCAGAATCATTAGATGTTTTTCGTCTGCCCTTCATCTAGATTTTAGTGGGGATAACTAAGAGATAAAAATATTGCAAAATTTTCACGAAATGATACTCAGTTATTTTCTATTGTCCCTCTATGATTCTTTAAAACCGTCAATTAAGTGTTTTTAAAAAAAAATCACTGGAAGATTAGACTACATTAGACACTAAATTTTGAGTATTCATTGATTTTTAGTATTTATCCAAAGTAATTTATTGTACAACTACTTTTTATCCAGTTATTTATGAGATGTATGATGTGTATTACTGTTGAATTAATTGGTACTGTACAGCAGCAGCATTGTGTATCTGGGACAATAAAGTATAATCTTAAAACCAACATGATTTGTACTAAATACATAATACAGTAATAAACATTCTTTAAGGCAGGTGAACTATCACAGTGGGTTGGAAATCTGTGGGATGCATTAAATTATCATCTGACTCACCAAAACCATACCCCATCAGTTAAATTAATTTAAAATGGCATTTGGAAAATTGCATTTTGCAGATTTTACAGCCTTCATTTTCCTGAGCTGCTCATCATAGGTGGATGACACTGACCGGATAATATTAGTATGCTATACAGTATTCAATAAAAGGCCAATAACCAATATTTTTATTTAGAATATAACCAATACTAATCGTGATCTTTAAGGATCCCTACATAGAGATACACAGGATAGTAAACTCTCATTTAATTACATTATTTATGTTCCAGGGAATCCTGTCTAATCAGATTTTATTCTGCTGGGGCCAGAAAACAATAAAACTCACACAAATCAGGCACCTATCCTCAAACTTTAAGTTCTAGATAATGACAAGTGAAATCAGACAATTCCTCATTTTTGCTGTGGATGCCACTGAATCTCTTTAAGGACCCTGAGGGGGTCCCTGCACCACATTCTGGCAATTAGAAACTGTCCAAACATATTCACCAAAATGTCCTTTCAACCATTAATGCAACATTTTTGCAATTTCACATCCAACCAGCAGAGGGAGGAAGACACCAGAGTGATGCTGAGATGCAGCCACACGTCAGAGAGCAGAAATCCTGTTATTACACAACACTGATTTCACCAATAAGTGTCATCCTCCATCAGAGGAGCTGCTACAAACTTAATCTTAATAAAATTATATAATTTAACTTATTAAATAAAAATGCTCCTCATATTCCTTTAATGATACTACAGTAGTAGTCAGTGTCTGTAAAGAGTAGGCTGAGGTTTTCTGCAATATTTCCATACTTATTAATTGTAAGTGAAATTGATTTCTGATTTATTTTTGTTTATATTATTTTGTACAACTTGATAAAAAAAAGCCTCCTTACATGATCTTCCATGTGATTCTTGAGACTAGTGTGTGATAAAAGACAAAAAATGTCTTGTAAATGGTAGATCTTGACCTTTTCTATTGAACAACACCTGCAACTGGCTTCCACCAGGTTTACTGTTGTACATACTGACTTGTTTCTATCAACATACATATAAATATACACCAAAATAGAGGAAACAGTGTTTATTGCCGAGCAGCATTTAATCCAAAACACAGCGGCATATCTTTTAGTCAAATAACTGTAGGCTTGAGGTGACAGCAACAGTCAGTGCAACAAAAACGACTCTTCACATTAAAAACAAGAACACATTGAAATAGGGACACAGTAGAGTAAAACAAGAAAAAATTAAAAAATCAATGAATACATGTGTTTGTAAAGGGTAAACATAATGAACACTGATTAACTGCACCCTGACACCCAGCTGTGGGCAACATTCGAGTTTGTCAACAACATGCAAATTGTTCCCAACATAAATATATGTTAAATAGGCTGTATGGCCCATATGTAGATTATCTCTTACATATCAAATGTGGATGTATGTGTATATATGCATTCCCCTTATAGCCAATCCCTCATATATTATGGATATCTGTGTCATATGTGCATATTACTGTAGAAATATTAAAAATCTGTTTGGTCCAGGTTTGAGACACAGTCAGTCTGTAAACATTTTTACAGGAAAATAAAACATCAGATATGTGCTGCTTGTTGAGCATATAGTCCCAGTAAGTGCCTCTTTCTCTCGTGAGGAAAACCCATTTACCAAAGCCCATTGAGAAATCTGGCAGTTTAATGCTGCCTTGTTCACCGGTAAACATATAAACGTGGTAAAACATGATTTGATGCATATAAATAATTAAAGGGAAACGCTCTTCATTTCGGGATAACTATAATAAACCAATAAGCTTTTATTTATTTAATAATCAAGAGATTATTACTGATTTGACACTTGGTTGTCTCCACCGGGTGGAGGCGCCTGGTGGACATCTATTCTGGGCATTTTCTACGAAAGAAAATTCAATTTATAGCGAATTTATAGCTTAGAGAGAGTGTCATCACCAAAAAAAAAAAGCCTTAAATCATGTTGTACACGTTATGTTAACAGCCATTTAAACAGTCCATTATTAATATACAGTTTGGCCTGCGTGGCCTGGCGTTCATCCCACTAAAACGGCACACATCTGGGCTTCATTCATACAGAGAAACAACATTAGAGTCCGTCAAGCTTATATGCTGATCAGTAGCCTCTCTGTCTGTCTGACTAGTGCACTTGAACTTCGTGTGGCAGCAGCTGGCAGCCGCTGCTGACATGAGTGAGGACTTTCTGTTTCAGCTGGGCCACTTGTTCCCTCAGCAGGTTCGCCGTCGAGGCCAGATCGGTGTTTTGGTTTTTCAGCGTTTTGACCTTGTCCTCCAGTCTAGAGATCCGCTCCAGTTTGCGCATCCGACACTTGGAAGCCGCTATCCGGTTCCTGAGCCTCTTCCTCTCGGCTTTGATGCGCTCCTGTGACTCCATGTCGATGGGAGACAGCGGCGGGCTGTCACCGAAGCTCTGCACGTCAGGGACCGTCTGAGGCTCCTCCTTCGGTGGCTGGACCCGGGAGAGCTCCGGCTGCGGCGGGGCTCCCCCGAAATGAAGTGACGGAGGAGGCGGGAAAGGGACTGTGTCCGTGGCGTAGTTGACAGTGGTTCCCAGTGGCCCAGTGCCGTAACTGTTCAGGTTTGTATATACTGGTGGATCCGGCTGCACGGTCACCGGAGGGATGTTGGCGCTCAGATCCAGGCTGCTGCTGGTCTGCTCGACTCCGGCCAGCTGGTTCTGCTTGTGTAAATCCTCCAGCGCCTTCACGAAGCCCTCCGCGAACTCCTGCTCGTCCGTCACCGTCTTCGGGTACAGGAACTGGGCGCTGGTCGGTGTCGTGGTGACCATGCCGTTGGACTGGATGATCAGTCTCTCCAGCTCGGGGGAGGCCAGTTTGAGCAGCCCCAGGTCCGGGGAGCTGAGGATGCTCTCGGCGTCGCGGAGGTGAGGTTTTAGGTCTGAGTCGAAGTTAATATCCTTCTTCATCATTATTATTTCCGCGGATAAAACGACACGTCGTGCTGCTCTACAGCGTCCTGCCCATAACCTCACAGACACAAACCGTCGTGTGAAAATATTTTTGTGTTTAATTAATATTTTCGCTCTTCAGTGAAACCGTTGGCTGCCAGTCCTCTGCTCTCGCGCAAGATCTGAGTGTAAAAGCACGCCCGCGCTCGCTGCCTCGAGCTTTTCTACGTCACACCAGAGCGCGCGCACCAGGCAGAAATTACGTTTCCCAGATTTTTTATTTGAATAAAGGGACGAACCGACCACAGAGGTGGAGAGAGGAGGGAAGTCTCACTCTGTGCCACTTTCCGTCATACAGCCCCGATACACAGGTGGTTCTGTTAAGTATGTGAGTGTATTATAATAAATATATTTTAATAAATTGTTTTTGATCAATCTTTCTGTGGATTGGGGATTAAAATGAATACATGATCTGTACATTGTTTTGTCTACACAGTTGCAACCATGCGACGGATTAAAGTTCATTTCAAGAGCACTCATGTAAGGGATATCCATCTTTATCAACTTGAGTGTACATTGATATTTGTGATGACCATCAACCTGTTTTTACTTAAGTAAAGATAGTAGTATTAATAGTTGAAGTATCTGGACAACTCTTGAATGGATTACCAAACTTTGTATTGAACAGACATTCATGGTCTCCTGATGTCTTTGGCCACCTAATTTACTACACATACTAATATTTAACATATAACCTTCAGTATGTTACATATATGTTAACAACTGTTGGTCAAAACACATCTAACTGAACTACTTACATTATAGTCTGTAAAATAAAACAGAAACAACAGAAATACAAGAAAACATTTTCAATGGTTACTTTAAAATGTGTCTCTCTTCTGCACTGTGAGGATATATATGTATGTACTTAAGACAAGATATATATGTATGTTGGTCACCAAACTTTTGTGAACTAATAAGAATGATAAAAGTGTTTGTTATCCTGCTCTGAGAGCTCCAACAAAGTTAACAGGGAATTGAGGAAGATGTCAGTCAATTACAGTTTGCACACATCCGGTAAGGCAAATGAGGATGTCCCACGGGTGTGTTGGGGCTTATTTCTCAGGAAGTCTATGAATCAACATCACATCTTTTTAAAGTCCTTGGATTTTCCCTCATTTCAAATGCAAATTTTTCCATTAAAAAGAGAACATGATTGCTTTTATACCACTGGCTGAGAGATGATTTTTGTAAGTTTTTCCAAAATTGTATACTATATGGCATAGAAATAAGAAAAATATACATTTTTTTCTCACTACTTGAGTTACATACAGTAACGCACCTAAAAAAAATGTAATTTTCCTAATATTTACCTTGTAAAACAACTAATATGGATGTTATAACACCCTTCAATGTGTTAAAGTCGCTGAAAGATGATACACTGTTATGTACAATACAGGATATGAACTTCAATCAACCTTTGAATATCGAGTTATTCATTATCTCAAGAGATGGTCTTTGGTACCAGATCTATTGTCATGGAGAACCAGTGTAAATCACACATAGTGGTACATTGTGGTTTGATGTCATGGTGAATAATGATTGGGACACGTATTGTCTCCTTTCTCATACTAAAAAATGAAAGTTGTATAATCTCCAGCACTGTTTTCTGTCAAAAACTGCAGTATCTGCACACTTAAGATGCTGAAGTCTGTGTATTAGTAGTTTTTAGAGTTCATGTAAGAATATTAATTAACAAACTGTGTGATATAACGGCAATGTCCGCTTGCATAATTCTGAACATCAACAGTCGTTATTTTCATTATACATCTTTGTGGTGTGTGCAGTCTAGAAAAAAACTTGTTTCTTCTCAGAAAACGTTGCTCACTTCTGTTTTATGCCCTCAGCCAAGACACCAGCTGTATTCCTGCACATCAGAGTTTGGAGAAGTTGAACCTGAAACTGATTTGATTTCAACACTTCCTCTGGTCAGTTAACAGTCTCAAGATGTTTTTGAGTTGGATCTGGACTTAAACTCAACACACCCATCCAATTACAAATGAATATGATCGTTGCAATATCTGCATTTCCACTGTAATAGTTTTAATTTCAGGTTTCTGTCAAATTGGCATCAATTTTAAATCTTTGGTGTCATATTGTCATTTCTCAAGTGTCTTTTTTACATTCATTGGCATATAGAAGATTACATTAAATTATTACCATTGTCTCATCTGATATTAATTATATTTTTCTATATCAGTAACTTTCTCCTCTATGTTTTTAGGGACAAAGGAGTCGGAAATGTACAGTACAAGTTTGGAAAGAACTTCTGGTTTATGGTTGGAAATGTTGTCAGGATTTTCCAGACTACACCTCCAGCCACATTCATTTTCTACTTTCCCATGCAATAATTATTTGTTTTAAGCTTATTTAGCTGTACTGGACATTGCAGGTGATTTGTTCTTTTAATTCAATTTAACAATCAAAATATTAATAATAAGTCATTAGCCAAAAGTGTTTGAAACCATGGCTCTTGCTTCCTTAATTAAGAGTCCTCTGGCTTGTAAAGGGTTACACAGATAGATGTGTGCGTCACAGGTAGGCCACATCCATCACAGCAAAGCATTGTGCGGGTGGATCACATGATTGATGCTGTGATGTCAGATCTCTTATAGCTGTGGCGGAAATGGAGGTGGGTGGGGTTGGGGTGGGGGTTGTTGGGGGGGTTAACCAACAGAGGAAAGATATTTTTGTCTAAAAGCTGAGCATCAGTGTAGAGAGAGTGGGGGTGCAGTAGAGAAAAAAAAGACAGTGGCTGGAAAAGGATGTACAGTAACACGCACACACATTCTTGCATTTCATTTTCCTTTGAATTTATAACAAATCTGTACAAAATGTGAGCAAATTACATCTATAAAGAGTTGAAGATGACAAATTCTTAGTTTTTGGACTCTGAAGTGTGGCTCCCTCTCAATATGTCTCTACATAATTTCAAATGTATTTGCTCTTAACATGTTGTAATTGTCACAATTGTGGAAATAATCATTGAAATGCTCAACATTGTTTTGTAATTGATGTTTAAAATCAAGACACAAGCAGTGTATTTATCCTTACTACGGTGAAACAATCACTGTTGGAACACACTGCAGGAGTGGTTTGATAAGCATCAGCGTCATTTTGATATTGATTTTTTTTTAAAAACAACAAAAAACAATAGTTTGTCAATCAGTATTTTGATTTTTACGAACATAACACGACTGCTGTTTTTCATGAAGGATAAAACTATGTACATTTAAAGACACTTTTCAAACCTAAAAAATTTTTTTTTTTTTAATGATTTGAGTTGGGGTATCATTTTGGACATATATTATCATGGAGTTACATTATTGGTAATGCAGTTGTGAATGCACCAAGAGAAAAAAATGAATTCCTGCATTCTGTCAGTGCTGAGTTTAACAGTGTTTCTGTCACAGACTTTTGTTTGGCATCAAATTCACACTCTGAACCAAGAACATCTTTATACCCAAATAACTTTTTCTTTTGCATAATTTAATTTTCCCATGCGCGTGTCTACCAGGGCCCTGTTCTTTAAATGTGGTTTGATTAATTCAGGCTAACATGCTGTTATCAGGCTAAAATAATCCTGTCAGTTCTCATCCAGCTGATTTGGTTATTTGAAGGCAGTTGGAGAATTGATTTGTTAATCCTGGATGAAGTTATCTTGAATAATGAAGGCTGACTGAGTAGGTTGAAAGAATGATCAGTGCTCATATGATTGCCTATGTGCTGATCATGTGATTACTGTTAATTGAGGCAGGTGTGTTGGGAACCCTCCCAGCATGCACTGGGGCAATAGATTAATGGACATGAATCTGATTTTATGTGTGTTCCTGCATAGTTACTGCTGTTATTTTGTCCTACATTGTGCTCCACGTTTCTACTCTTTCCACACTTTCCTTACACACAATGAAACCTTTTAAAAAACTTAAGAAAATATGTTTAACTGCATAAACAACTTTCAGTGAGTTCTGCAGTTAATTATTTAATAAGTTTTAGTGTTCAAATGTCAAATTAAATGCCGTATGATGTGTCTCCATTTGCTCTTTAACATCTGTTAGGTGAGTTTATGTCTTTTTTCTCAGAGTATCCCAAACTAGTCTGCAAACTTTTATTTAGTTGTATATTTTATGACAGCTTCAAAGAACCAAAAAAATTCAGACTCATGTTAAATTGTCAGCGTTTTAATCTGAATAAATCAGTTATTCAGATATGAAAAATGGGGCCCAGGTGTTCATTAGACTACACTTTGAGTGCACCGAGTGAGATATTTTTCATTTAACATTTAATTTATTTTATTTATTAGGACATCACACATATATCAACATTTCTGTGAATGTGCCAGTGTTAGCCAGCAGGCTAATTTTCAACTGCAGTCCTTTGGCGAGTTGTTTTAAAAACCTCACCTTTCTCTGCTTGTATATGGAAGTCCAGGACTGAAAACATTACAGTGAAATAGAATCTAATCAAACTGGAAAATTAAATATTTCCATTTGTATGTTTATTATGTGTGAGAGTAAAAATCCAATTTGATTTCAGGTTTGAACAGTTACTCAACAAAATATTGCCAAATGAAAATGAAACTGAATGTAAAATTGACTTTATTTACAGTACCAGTCAAATGTTTGGACACACCTTCACGTTCACTTGAATGAGAAAATATGTCCAAACTTTTGAAAGGTACTGTATGTTTTCAAATTGGTAGACAACATGTAACCTAAACTTGAAAATAAAATTGCAAACTGGACTTTTAAATTGAGAGGATGAAGTAACCCAGCGTTCAAACAAAGCCCAAACAAATGATTGACCTTTCTGATTTAGATCTTGAGATGTTTTACTGGAAAAATGAAAAAAAAAGGCACTAGATAAAAAGTCAGGGGATCAATAACCTAATTAGGATTCATCCTGTGGGGATCTGAATATTTCTGTAAAATTTAATGGCAATTGAGTTGTTGAAATATTTCAGGGTAGACCAAAGTGTTGGACCGACTGACATTGGTAAACCTGAAGCCACGCCTTGAGCGTAGCTAAAACAGTGTGGCATTGTGTTGGAGATGATGGATTACCTACTTCAAATGACTTTCACATCTAGTTGATTTATCCAGGTAACGGAAGTGAAATCAGTTACTGTTTGGCAGGAAATCGAGCCATAAACATGTTTGTATCACGCTTGTAAAGTGTCATATGACAGCTTAATGTTCTAAATTCTTCTAACATGAATCAACAACTAAATACTTCAACAGCAATCATTTTCATCTGTGACTGTGGGTTAATGCTACAAGTCATGGCAAAGAGTGTTGAGCTGTCAGGAATGCTTGGTGTTACTGGAACGTTTCAACTTCCACTGTGCCAGACCCCAACGTGTTTGTATTGAGCAACATGTGATTTGTGTGTGGTTTGTACTTGAAACATTCTTTGTGATTCATGGAGATGACTAAAGCGGTTGAGGGCCCATTTAAGGAATTCGTAGAAATAAGCGTCAGACAGAAACTTTTTAAGGTGACTTACTTTCAACTTCATTTCTATGAATGTTTGAGATTCCACTGTGAGCTTCGAGAGCTAATGAAGCCTGGCACACAAGTTAAGTTTTTAAATGCTGTTTCACTTTCACATTGATAGAGTGCCTGAGTGCTGGGAATGTGACTTTGTGTGGGCACTATTGCTTAAAAATAGAACAGATATCAAAGAAAACCTTATCGTAGATCTTACAACATTATGCAGAACTTACGTATTATCACTCTGGGTTTACAGGAATATGTTTAATCTGTAGCTAGAACACTGTAATGTTGTTTGATTGTGCTACTGTTATATATCATTTTAAATCATTGTATATATATTTTAGAACATCAAGCCTTAAAAGGAATAGTTTGACATTTTGGGAATAGCTAGGTAGATAGATAGATAGATAGAGGGGGGGGGGGGGGGGGGGGGGGGGTTATGTGTGAGACCATTTCTTAAATGGGAGCAGTAACTTCCTGGAGTCCTGGTTACCTAGTAACCTCATGGTGACGACAAGAAAACCAGAAGGTCACTTCTCCTGGCCAATAAATAGTCCTGTACATAAACTCCATAAAACCACAGTTTATTTTTACACTTTTGTTTGTGCAAATGAGATATAACATGTTAATCAGTGAGCTTTAGAGGTGTTGGTAAGTGGATTTGGTTACCTTTGGACACCTTCATTCACTATGATTATGTGAAGAGGAAAGTTATTATTTAAATAAAATTAAGAAAATCAAACACCCCAAATCTTAAATGTACTGTAAAATGATCAAGTGGTTCAATGGATACAATAGAGGGAGGGGTATGTTTGTGTGGGTGTTTTTTCAAATGTCCTCACAGGGATGTAAAGATGGATTTTGTAACCTTTGGACAGCAGCAGTCACCATAAATATGTGAAAAGGAAAGATCTCTTAAAGATACCCCTCCAAAGGGACAACATGGTGCCACTCTTCATTTCATTAGTGACTGGGTTAAAATAATTTCTAGAATTTAAAAAGTCAATACAGGGTTTAGTTTGAGTTTAAGATTTGGGTTTTGGGAGTAGTATCACTCAGGTGTAAATGAAGAGAATAGAAATCCTCATAAGTATTGGTAGATGTGCTTGAGTCCCACTGACCTGCTCCACTGGGCCTGGTGACGTAGTTTCAAAGTGTAGGTGGGTTCCATACAGCGCTCATGGAGGATGTAGGGCAAAATGAGAGTACAAAAAGTGAGAGAGAGAGTGTGTGTCTACGGTTGCTTTGTAAAAAAAAAAAACCAACAAAAAAAAAACACCCACACAAACACACTGACAATTTCACACATGCAACCACAAAACCTCACCGGGCCTACAGCTTTTCATGGTTATACATTAACTGTTGAATGAAAACAGACAAAAGCATTTCGGTTAATATTTTTTTGCAAAGCAGGTTTGTTACGGTTGTGCATGTATGTCTGGTATGGGGAAACATTACACTCTAATGTTACCCCATATTTACTTAATAACGTGAACATCAAATTCACACCAACATAGTTCAATTGAACAAATCATTTTTGTTTATTACTCTCTATTTTATGCTTTAGCTATGTATTAGTTCTGTTTCCTTGCCTATTTAAGATTGTGTCTTTTTTCTTGACTTAAGTCTGTTACTAACAATATAGTATGTTGCTTTTCAAACTACAAGCCTGTTTCCTTCTTAATATTTTGGTGCTACAACAACCATATAGTCCCAAAGGGTTAATAATATTTCTTTTTTGGCAAGGGTAGAACATTTGCTCTGTGATTCTATAATAAACAAGGAAAGTACAATGAAATTTCAACTAATGTGTCTTGTTAAAAAAGCACAACCCTCAAATCAAGGTTTCCAACCATTTTCCAGCTTGAGTATGAAAAAAGTAAATTGTTTGGCAGATTTTTTTCTTACTCTCTAAATGCAATATTAATTTCACTCTTGAGTGTTTGGTTGTATTGTAAATGTTATCACAAAGACAAACTTAATTTTAGGAAAGGACATGATTTGAGAGCCACAGGTTCAGCCATTTATGTGTCTTGAATGTGTTAAAAGGTGATTGAAACTTCTGCATTTGAATGTGGGAGTGCAACAGGTTGATCTTCCACATCCGTACAGAAACTCTGCAGCTGCTCAGCAGTACAGTGGCTCTCAGTGGTTGACATTGCCACCTCACAAGCAGGCTCTGGGTCCTGATCCTTTCTAAGTAGGACTTTTTCTGTTCTTCCCATGTCTGTGCGGGTTTTCTCTGGGCACCCAGGTGTCCTCCCACAGTACAAAGACATGCAAGTCAGGTGATTTGAATATTTAAAATTGTCCATATACCTGTTATAAATGTTCCCTAGATAGTGTTTTTACTGCTTATTCAGGCAGTCTCCTAGATTCAACTTGCCTTTATCATTGTCAACAATTCTTTATGACTTGTAACTTGTCCTGAATGACTATGACTATGACTAAACTTGAAAAATTACAAATGCTCTAGCAATGGACAAATATATTGTGTTTTATGGTATGTTCATGAATTATTATCTCCTCATAAATGTCTTGCAGTTATAATTGATAACTCTCATTTATGCCTCATTTTGTGAAAAAAAAAAAAACACACACAAACTAAAGCTGAAATATTTTCTAAAAAGAGGCTTGGCTCTGCTTTTGACCTTGACTACACGGATGTACTACAATTATGCATCTTCATGCTCTTCTCCCATCTACCTGGCACCTTGTGACAATGTGAGGGACTGATATTCATTTACTCTAATTCTATTTGGACTCATTTTATTGGAATTGTAAATATTTGATTGACAACCATTGCACGTATTGCATACTCAGCCATAGGATGGGGAATCTCTGTCCATTTGCCCCTTATGTGCAAAGCATTTGTTTTGTTATGTGTTGTTTATTATAGTTTTAAGGAACTTTTCTTCTTAGAAAGGTTGAGTAAGGAAGCATTACTGTTTAAGTTTGGGCACTGTAGCCTATATCATGAAGCACTAACAGTAAAGCCCAAGGTGACATCTTTAAACTGCTTGTTTTGTCCTACCAAAACTCCAAAAACCCATGATGATATGACAAATAATCAAATCCACACATTTAAGAAGCTGGAACCAGCAAATGTTGACTGATTATTTATTCTTTTGACTGACCAATCAATTAATGTATTAATTGTTTCATTTCTAGACGTGTTACATTATTGAACACAACTACATTAAAAATGTACAATGGGAAACATTCTCAACAAGTAATGAACAATATCAAAAATAAATAAAAAATCTAATTGAGCACTAGTTCTCCAAGTGTATAATTTCAAGCCCTGTATAATAGTCTTATAATATTCATGTAGGGATTTATAGGCAACTTGTGGTGTTTAGCGATTTTACAATAAGCTTGACATGTTTCATATTCTTAAATCTAATTTCTATAGTAAACAAAGTATTTTAAAACATTTCTTCACAGTGACTTCAGTGTTGAATTGATACAAAATGAATTTGCCAAACAGGTAACTCCCAATCTGAAAAATGAAGCCAATGCGGAAGTGACTTAAACTTGCATTCTCTCTAGCGGCCACTAGGGGCGACTCCACTGGCTCCAAAAAGAAGTCTGATTGTATGGAAGTCTATGAGAAAATGACCTTACTTCTCAGTTGATTTATTACCTCAGTAAACAGTTTCCTGATGGGTTTATGGTCTCATTTGCTAGTTTCAAGTCTTCTTTAATACAACATGATTTTCATTTAGTAAATTATGGTCCCATTTAATTTAAATTTGACGATAAAGCAGGGTATACTTTAGGGCGTGTCTACATTATGATTGTCAAGTCGCTACCATGGCGACAACGTTGGTGAGGTAACGTAACCATTGCACAACCCCAGACTTCAGAGTACAGGTGTAGCCGTATAGCAGATGCTTTATCAGTGTGTTTTCAGTTTATGAAAGTTAATTGTAACGTTTTGGTGGCCTAAGAAGTCGGATGTTCAGTTTTTCCAATGGTTTTAAGGCTGTTTTTCGCTAACGAAAATTAGCATTAGCACAGTTAACCATAGACTGTAAATGCACCATGTTAACCAAGCTAGCAGCTAGCGTTAGGCGCAATTCCACCCTCTCGTCAAAATATGGTCCCTTCTCGTCACTTCTGGCTCCAAAACTCGAGGTTTCTAAATAGGAGTCCACGAACCAATGGGTGATGTCACGGTGGATACGTCCATCTTTTTTTTTTTTTTTTTTTTTACGGTCTATGGAATTTACCCACATTTATTTTGGTTTTACATTATAATTTCATAGCATGCGTTCTGTTGTAGGTCAACAGTGACATCAGTAGGCCGATGATAACAGGGACTTTCAGGCTGTATTGTTCAGTGGATGTTAGACATTAACTTGCCAGGAGCCCAACGGCATGAACCGGCGCAAGCGCAAACGGAGCAACATTCAGACCACTGTTATCAACCGTTACTGACAGTTTACCTCCTTGAGACTACAAGCAATACTCACTTGCAGGTATTTATCGATTTTACTCAGCACTTTTAACTGTTGTTATTTAGCTGCCTTAATGCTAACCACCGACTGGGTTACATTAATATTACAGGTTATAGCCAGACCCTAGAATGAGTGCTAACTGAACACATTTAAAGGTATAATATGTAATTATTCCACATTAAAATGTCTAAAAACAACTAGATCTATGTTATATATTTTGTTGAGTTGTGTACTTACATTATCCCAAATGTTTCCAACAATTCTCAAACCTAGAGAAATCTGTAATTTAATCAAAGTGACGGACCGTTTCATTTGGTCGCATGTCAATGGCGTCATACCTCCTCTACCAAAGAGTAAACACGCACATGATACATACGGCAGTGCTGTGTTTGTCCGCTACAATGGCGTCTACCAAAGAGTAATTTACACACATACAAGATAGTACATCTGCGTTGTGGTTGTTCCACAGAAACTTATAAATTGACTTTTATTCAGTTTTAAGCCACATTTTCATGATAAATTTAAGTTGCTTTTAACTATATCTTTTAGCCAGAAGAAGGATTTTAGTCATTGGACGTCTGGATCTTAAGTTATCAGAGAAATAAACTGGGCAAACGTTAACAGCAGCTCGGCTAACAGCCCCTCCAGGGAGTCCGGTGGTCACCAAACACCTCTGCGGGTAATTCGGCTCCCGGTAAAAACATCCTGAATGATTAACACTGGAGTAATCCTATCCCGGTGAAGCTGGTTATTTAACAACAAAGACAACAACTCCCATGATCCCTTGCTACTTCACACCGTCATCACACTCCATCTTTTGTAATTGTTTTGATTGAGAGACCCCTAGTGGCTGAAATTACATATTGTGCATTTAACTTAAGTACACTGACAGTGAAAGCAGAGATGTCAGCACAGTCAGCAGCAGTCGCTCCCTCAAACGGATGAAGGTAGTTTGTGTGAACGTGGAAGTTAATTAGTCTCTAAACACTTGTTTGAAATTAATTAGGACACAGGCTTCGCGAAAATTTAACATGAACATGAAGGCTTCTGTCCGACCTCCACAGTCTGTGTGTGAAAGTGCTGTGTGGAGAAGCTAATTTAACCTAGCGGGAATGACTTGCTATGTTATGATTTAAGTCATCAAACTCCATTATTTCCTGCATTTTAACTAGAATAAAAGAATAATATAAGCTAATAAAAAAAATCAGAAACACATGATACATTAAACGTAGTACCAAGCTAGCAAGAGATCAGAGAGGTGGCAGCTCACCAGGCGGGAAGGTGCATTTAAGGACCAGTGTGTAGAACTTAGTGGCATCTAGCAGAACAGACTTAGCAGAAATGGAATATAATATTCATAAGTATGTCTTAATTAGTGTATAATCACCTGAAAATAAGAATCAATGTGTTTTCATTACCTTAGAATGAGCCCTTTATATCTATATAGGGAGCGGGTCCTCTTCCACGGAGGCTGCCGTGTTGCGCCACCATGTTTCTACATAAGCCCAGAACGGACAAACCAAACACTGGCTCTAGAGAGGGCCTTTCCTATTTTTCGCGAGTTTCGCAGCCACTGTAGATTCTCCCACATGCTTGGAAGGGGAGGGCGAGGGGAGGTGTATTCATTTGCTTGCAATCTGCAACTTTACTACTAGATGCCACTAAATCTTACACACTGGCCCTTTAAGTATTCAATTCCAATTGAATGTAAAATGAGTGATGTCATTGTATTATTGTTTAACTGTATAGCACATTGCACATCACAGCCACTCTCTAGACTGGCCGCCATAAGCTACACACATAGCATGAAGCACCTCTAATGAATGCAAACTTAAGCACAATTTTTTTCATAAACTAATTCACATGACAAGAGGTTTTCGTGGTTCACATTTGGATCTAGAAGCATAACCATTACCAGCCTGTTAATGCCTGTAAACAGTGGTTAAATCAAAACTAGTTTGAGCACTGTCCTTGGTGCTGAAGATGTCTCCCTTCGTCATTCAAATTAAAGTCCAAACGCAACCCATTTGCTCCAGAACTCTTGGGTTTGCCATTATTCTTGAAATCCATTGTTGGAATAGCAAACGGAGACCACCACAGGCAAATAATTTCGCATATCTGAAATATGCCCCTCCAAAGGTGTCGTGAGATGATTAATGGGAGAGCAAAGAAGAAAAAAACACATCTGTTTTCATTTTTTGGACTTTTCCTCTTATCTTTGATATTTGGTCAAATATTGGATGATTTGAACATTTATTGAAATGAAGCCACATGAGAAGTTAAGAGAGAAAAATCACTATTTGGTGGAGCTGTTAACAACTCATAGACATCTGAAATGTGACCCTGACTACACAGTGCTTTTTCTAAGATGTCAAAAAGGTTGGAAACCACTGGTTTAATCTTTAACAATGTGTTGTATTTTAAAAGCTTGTTAGGGACCGCCTGATGCTGCCCACCACTTTGGCTTCAGCACTGGCTGTGCGGCTGGGAGGTCCCTGACCAGAGGGAGAGCATTTACCGGGCAGCACCTCACCAAAAAGCACAGCATGAGAGGCAATTGCTCCAGGGGTGATGGCCACAATAAAGCTGCTTTTCAGCAAAGAAGTAAGTAACGTTAAGAGCACCGAACTCCATTGGAAAAAAAAATGACAATTTAACGTACCAATGATTGGTAAGGGTTAGCTTGTTAACTACTCATTTAAGTTAAATTTTTACTGAAACAAGTCCACATTTACCTACAAAATAAGTGCTGAATTAAATAGTGGCTCCTAACGTTACTTTATTTGTAAATTATCATCCACGTTGCTTGCCTTACACCTTCAAACAAGGCCTATTTTAAATTGTGTACTTTTATATGGGAGTTTGGTATGAGCGTTGTTAACTCAGAGACTGTTCATTTGGGCCGTGGTTTCAGCACTTTCAGCAGACCTGTCCCCAGCGTTTCAGAGCAGGGAATACTGCTTATTCTTCCACAATTTTGAAACCTGACTTTATATACTTGGTGATTTTTTTAATTATTCAAATTTGGCTGGGTGGTTAATAACACATTTTTCTGTGGTGTGACAAACTCAGAACATGTATTTATTATTGCTTTGCATGGACTTTAAAGAGTGGTATCTCCCTCCTTAAATGTCGATTCCCTTGGTTTGTAGGACCTATAGCAGACCAGCACTTGACCAGTACAGTCCAAGTCCAACAGCACAGGTAGGTACAGAACCAGCATAACTCAGGTTAGTCCCACCCATGACCTCTGAACTCTGTATTTTAGTCTGTGACATGGTCACATGACGTTCTTTACACAAACCTTAGGAGGAAAATTAAAATGTTATCACAAAAACACCTTTGATGATACCACATGGTGCTGGATAAGAAGTAAAAAATATAACAGTTTATCTTTTTCCTTAATGTTTGTGTAGCCAAATGCTACGCTAGGTGACAAATGGTGCTAAACTCAGGTAAGCAGCAGCACATGGACACCGTAAATTACTTTTTATGAGTATATGCACCAAGATCAGCTGCCACATCAAGACTATACCAACACAGTGAATTTTAGTCCACCTTGAAAATAAGTCAAAGCATCTGCACACTTATCTTCATTGAATTTCGGCACAAGATAATTGTGCAGATGCTTTCTCATTTACTATGTATTTTGTTTTTTCATCATTCTTTATAGTTGCTAATAATTGCGTCTTTTTTTAAGCAAAAATCCCAAACAAACAAGATTTGCTGCTTTTTTGTCTTGTATGATAGCAAAGTGAATATCTTAACAACATGTTTAAAGCATAGTGTGAGCAGCATGTTTAGCAGAGCAGCAGTAGCAGCAAGTGCTTTGTCTGTGTGTCTACACTGAAGGCGTTCAGGTGCAGTGTTGAGCATCGGTCACCCATGTTTTGGAAGTGCTCAGAGCCCAATACACAATTACTGTAGTTATGATATTATAGACTTGAAGCCCAACACTGTGTCTACACTAAAAGCCTCTCAGCCGCGTTTTTCAGTAGTCTGTGATTGGTTAACATAGAATTGTAACACAGATGACTGAAAAATGTGGCTGAGACGCTTTCAGTGTAGACATGGTGTAGGGTTTGCACTGCTGGTTGGACCAAACAAGCAATTTTAGACATCACCTTGCATTCTCCAAAAAAAAATTCTCAAAGAAATTGAGAAAATAATCATCAGATTAATTATAATACAAATGATCATTAGTTGCACCCCTAGTTCCAGCACCTTCTTAATTTGTAGCTGATAAAATTAGTCCACCTTGGCACTGCTCTTTTTTTGTCACCTCACTCTGGCAGTCCTGCCTCCAAAAATTACAACATAACTCCAGCAGTAAACACTTTCTCCTGGTTGTCCAGGAGAAAGTCAGAAAACACTGGGTGACTGACTTCCTTCACTGTTATCTGTCCCTGGAACAGTAGGCATCTGCCCAGCTGAAGAGCTTTCAAGCAAAAAAAAAAAAAAAAAAACACTGAATCTCTACCAGCTTCAGGGTCTGTGACCACTGACCTCTGACCTCCATGTGGACTGGTGAGTGTGTGGAATCTCCCTTTGGTGGTAAATACAGTATCACAGATAAAACACCACAGATACTAAAGCAAGATTATTCAAACCTTCACCTGGTTCTGTCATTTCAATTCAAGTGATAAAAATATGCCTTGGAAGGAATAGCATTTCTGTGAACTGAATGGAGACAGAGAGAAAGATGCAGAGTGTGGGGAGAAATGTTTTCCTGGCAGGCTGGGATTAGATGCAGTTCCATAAATATGTTGGGCAGCTTGGTATACTTTGTGCCCAGTGGTAAAAATAGGCCTTCTTCCCGAGGGAAGTGATGACGTCTGCAGGCTGCCTGCATCAGCAGCCACAAGTCGGCTTCATCCTCATGCTGGAAGAGGCAGAGAAACAAAGTGTGGGGGGAGCATCAATGATCACCATGGCAACACATGCAGAGTGACGCAGGTAAAAGCAATAGAAAGGAAGAGAGGTAGTGATTGGCTGGCAACTGCGGCGATGTGTGTATGTGTGTGTGGCAGAGATGTGTGGGTGGTAAAGAAGAGGAGGAGGGACTCAGTAGCCCAGCACTGAGATTAGCCCCCACATCTCCAACACACACACACACACACACACACACACACACACACACACACACACACACACACACACACACACACACAGAGTCCAAGCCTGTTAGCACGGTCAACAATTCAGCCTAGCAATGAGATGATATGATTTAGCATGCTCCTTGAGCACTGACTTCAGAGGCAGTGGAAAATAAATTATTTTCCTCCCTCACAAATGCCATCTTGGATATTATGCATGCATGCATTTTGAGAGGAAAATATTCATCACATTCCCCCCACATGAACTCAACCTATCCCGGCGTTTCATTTTATTGCCATTAAAAAAGACCTTTTGGCAATTCAGCTGCTTTGGCAAAGCCTTGATGCTGAATTTAATTACATTTCAAAGGTTATTCTTCTTCTTTGCTGCAATCTTTCTTCTAGTAGTCTCTCCCAGTCTTCTTTTACAACTCATCCAATTTTATTTCATTTTATTTTATTTTATTTTATACAGTATTTTTACAGTAGTTATTCAGTAGGAAGATGAATGTTACATTCTCCTTCCAAATCAACTATATCTATCTAGAATGTTTGGTTTTTTTGAAGCTGTAATACAGTACAAAATTGTTTTATCTTGTAATTGATCCATTAATATCCACACTGGAGTCATAGTCCAATGCCCAATTTATGTAGTTATGTGCATAAATCAGAGGAAAGACAATGTATTAGGCGTACTGTTGGGAATAAAAATACATTTGTAATGTTCAAAGAAAAAACAAGTAGTCAAAAAGCAAGCTTACAAGGAGTTTCACTTGAAAATACTGTGCCTTCAAAAAGTCAGCAGGAATGTGTATCACGACACCTGCGTGTGGGTACTGTATGTGTGTGTGCTTGTCTGTCCTGGTAGTAGAGCAAGAGATACAAACAAAAACAGGGACCCGCTCATCAAAACATTGAGCCATAGAGGTAATAATGGTCAAAAACGCTGTAGTATACCTTCAAGTATGCAGGCCATTTTATGGTGTCCTGGAAGCTGGTTTCTCACACAGATCAGCTGAAAATACAGCTGAAAGGTGTCTGGTGTTGACAGGGCATCCTCATAGACAGTGTCTCCAGCAATGATTAAGTTGCTGCCTTATTTCATAACACTCCATCATACAGATTCAGCATATGTTATAACATCATGGATTTCAGCTTTAAAAATTCATAGAGGTTTCGTGTGATCATCCTTGGGTAAACTTAACTGTTAACTTTGACCACATAAACACCAAAACATCCTGACTTGGTCAAGTGGCAACCAGAAGGTCAGCAGCAACAGATCAGTTCAAACTACCAACATCATCAAGACAACTAAGGCAGAGTAATGTTTGGCACACTACGGCAGTACTGACTGAGGGCTAATACTGGGCTACGCCAGGGGAAAAGCAGAAAAGCTGTTCAGATCAGGTAGATGTTTAGGTCATGGCTGAGGCAGGAAAGCTCTCTAGTGACAGCTGCTGGTCAGGTGGGGAATGGCAGGGTCTGAAAAGACCGGACAGTTTGAAAGCATAGAGGTGGCATTGATTGTTGGAGTTGGAAACAAAGGATGAAGGAGAAGAAGGAAGATTAGCAGCAACCATCACACAATGTCACATGTGTGTCCCAGGAAAATTTTGGGTTTAATTGAACTTAAAATTGTTTGGCACACATTATGTCTGTCACTCAATATTAATTTGTTATTTTTGGAATTCAATATTTCCTAATATGCAGAACTCTAAATGCACTCTAAATTCAATGCATGTATGAAATCTTACTTGTAAATTCCAACTGCAAGTGAATCCCTATTGTAGTGTGCAATTATCCACTCTTTACCAGGACTTTGATTTCTTCACAAATATTTCCATTCTTCTTATGTAATTTATTTTAATGATCCAGTCTTCCTATTTCCCACAATCAATCAAATTGAATTGATTGCATTTTACTCCTTCAGGCCCTAAGTTTGAAGTTTACTTGAAACATAGAGTTATATTAGAACTACCATCAGTACAACTACTTAGTAGTGTCTATCAGATAAATTCCACTGAGGTGAATACCACACCACACAGAATTTGTTGTTACACAAAAATCCATCCTCACTGTTTCAAACCTATAGTGTTATTTGAAATGAAATTAATTTACTTGTTTGAGGTGACTGATTTATTTTGGTATTTTAGAATGATGCCGCACCTAGACCTAAGGGAGTGTGTTACAAAACAACAGCAATTAAATTCCAGTTTGACAACATGAGATGAGAATTTGACAATCCCAGCAGTGGATGTGTGTCAATTTCAGGTAGTATTTCAAGTAGTATAAGTACCGTTACTACTGCTATCACTACTACAACTACTGGTGCTTCTATTATTTTAATTAATGTCAACCCTTAGTACTACACCTTCTCTCACTGTGCAGCTGCTTTTAATTGCACAGTGTTGTTTTATTAAGATTTATGTCCAATTTAAGGTCTGATCATAACATCTTGACTCTGAGGTGTCAAGATAGGGAATGAGGTTTGGGGAGAGAAAGTGTTTTAGATAAATCAATATTGCCCCCTAATGGCTACCAATGAGGATGTCTGTGTGTACTAGTGCTGTATTGAACATGTCACTGAACATTGTTGACATGGTAATGTTATTCAGATCCAAGACATCTGAGGCACTGACAAGGGGAGAAAGAGAAAATATATAAAACCATGATATAGTGTTTTTTAAAATACTTCCTTTGGTTAAAGATTCACAGCGTCGACTAAAAAAAAGAAAAAAAACAGATGTTGCATCAGTATGGTCTATATTAGTATTTTCATGTTTTATATTTTAGAGGTGACAATGACATTTTGCTTATAAAATGCCTTCAAAACTAGTTCCTCTAAACACAAAACCAAAGCCACTCCTTTCACCGTAAATGAAAATGAAAGTAAAACTCTCAGTGTGTTATATAACGCGAGTCATCAGCTCAGAATCTTAGTTTCAACCATGTTAGGAAGCGGAGCAAACAAGGTAAGTGATTTGAACAAGTCAGTCAGTGTTACTAATGAGCTGATAAACTGAGTTTGAGAATAATTAATTAATTTGCTGGCTACAATATTCCAGTACTCTATCTATTAGATAGATAGATAGAGTACTTTATTGACTCCAAAGGGAAATTAAAGAAAGGTAGGCCTATAATGTGCCTGTAAATGTTAGGTTAATCATACTGAGTGTTCTTTTTCTAATTTCTCTTTGTATTACAATATAATTGGCTATAATAACACGTTTACCCACTTGAGACAAAATTAGTCCATGTCAGTGTTTTTTAATATTACAAGTTTATTATAAACATGAAACAGAAAGATCTAAAACCTTTTGTAGGTAGTTTTATAAAGGGTCAAATTACTATTAAGTACAGCAGCCTGTTAAATTAGTCTTCATACAGATAAGTTCTTATAGGAAAATTCTTAACTACTTTTATTTTGAGAAATTGTTAAATGGGTAAAATAACTTTCTGAAAGTATCATGAATCTACTTAAAATGCTCAACAAGTACACCAAAATGTTTTCCCACATTCATAATATTATTTTTTTTAGGTACATCATGTTCTGCCCTGAATGTGGGATTCAAGTGGAAAAGTCCTATAAATTCTGTCCTGAGTGTGGCTTCAAGTTATTTGCGTTGACTCAAAATAGGACCCAAGGTAAGCTTCCCTGCAAATTTTTTTTCTAATTATTTTTTTCTTCCTCAAAGAAAGAAAGAAAAAGCAATGAGAGCTTTCTCAAGTGTAACCATAAAACAATGCTCCAGGTCTACTTTTGACCAGACAGATGAGAAATCATAAGACTATATACATAATAGGCTGTTACAACACAAGTATAGCTTACTAATGACATTGCTTTTTTGTTCTGTACATAGACTTTAATGAAGTATGATTTATTCGCTATATAGTAGTAGCTGAAAGTCCAGTTTGGTTTCTAGTTGTTGGTAAGTTGTTGTTTTTTTTAAATATTTTGCAATTTACTGTTCTGTTATCCCATCTGCAGGTGGGAGTATGAAACAACTGAAACCTTTACTGTGGTTAGATATGTCTATCTAATGTCATGTCATATAACTTTAAATTGTTACCCAGATGTGGCCACGCCAACACATCAACAGTCAGTCACCACAGAGGAGAGGAACCAAAAGGAGAAGCCAGTCCAGGTTCCAAAAGACGTTAAAGAGGAACAAGAAAACACTGCCCAGTTTAAGGTGAAATTGCTAAAACGTTTCATTATTTTTGCATAATTTTTTATGCTCATCACATTTTTTAAATAAAGTTTGAAGTTGGGCAATAATTGTTAAAGAACTAAAACAGGAAGAGAGCTCATTCTGTTTTGTCATTCTGTCACAATCATAAGCAATCTTTGTTTGTTTTTGCTGGCACTGAATCATGTTTCTTCCTTCCAGTTTAAACCGACGTCATTTAGTGCAGTAGAGGCAATAAGGACAAAGGTCAAGGAAAGTAGAACAGATTTCTGCAATGGCAGCAATGTGGTTATAATTGAGTTTCAGCATTATAAACCTTTGAGAGCTTTGGAGTTTTACTTCACTAAGACTGAATTATTAGAATTAGTAGAAGCCAAATAAAACAACAAGAGTTTAAAGAAAAGGCACTGTTTTAAGTCTATGTAATTATCCTATGAGATCTTCCAAGTTTCTCAGTTTCTCAGTTTCATGAACACTATATTTGTGAATGAATGAAAGAAGATTTCATGGCCTTTTTTGCTCACAATAGACTTTTTCCGTTTTATTAACTTGCTGCTGAAAATGATGGTTCTCTGGCTTTTAATGCATTAACCACTTAACTAATGAGATCATTTTTGCCTCTAGAGTAACTTAACCTCTGGGCAAACTTTAACAAAGTGAAACTTCCATCTGCTAAGCTAACTATTTAGACTTTTTTTCAGGGGCAGCCGGCCAGTGATGACTCAGAGCCAGCCAGAGCTGGTAGTACAAGACAGGACCTGTCAGATAACACTTCCAGCTCAGCCACACCAGAAATTAAAACCACGCCCTCATCCCCCTACCAGACACCCTCAGATGGCAAATCAGTCACTACCAGGAGGTTAGTCACAGAGAGTTGCAAGGAGGAAGAGAGGCTATCTGGTACAGCACATGCTCTTGACAGTAATGCTCAACCATGCAGAGAGACAGCCTGTCTCAACAACCTGTCTGTTCCCACGTCACCACCCTCTCCTACACCTGCTTGTGATGAAGTGACAGAGCAACAAACAGAGATACCATCAGATATTAGTACAGAAAACAGTCCCAATGCAGTGCGAATTCATGATGACAAGCCAAGTGACAATCATCCCGGGCCACTGTCTAATTCTGCGTCATCACTAACATCAATTCAAGAAACCAACACCTCTGCACCTGCATTGTCTGAGCAAACACCTCAAGAATCTGATCTGGTGGCAAAACAGTCTGCTTCTGAACAGGATAAAGAAAAGAGACTCTCACATGAGATACAAAATCTCTCAGAGAGTACAGAAGATCACATTAACCCTGAAGAACATACATTCACTGAACAAACTCAGAGGAAGGAAGGCCAAGCTGATGAGCCAAATACCAAACAAATTAAGTCTTCAGTTGATCCATGTTCAGTCACACAGGAGACAGCCAAAAACATAGAGGTAAGTATTTGACTAACTCTTTTTCTGAATAGTATTCATTTCAGAAAATCTTGATATAAATAGTTTTAATTATCAAACTCACTCACACAATATAAATCAGCTGCTTATAATAAATATGAATTTATTATTATTATTATTTTCCTGATTTTCCAACAGCCATAAACCCTCTCATTCTGTCTGCATACCTGCTAATTCCTATCTGCTAAGATAACCATTTGGACTCGTTTCAGGGGCAGTTGGCCAGTGACAACTTGGGGTCAGCCATGGGTCATGTTTCACCACAGGACACAACAGCCATTATGGAAACCAGAACTTCACCCTCATTCCTCCACCAGAAACTCTCAGATCGCGAATTAGACAGTAACAGTCAACCAGAGCAACAAACAGAGACACCATCAGATATTATTACAGAAAACAGTCCCAATGCAGTGCCAATTCATGATGACAAGCCAAGTGACAATCATCCCGGGCCACTGTCTAATTCTGCGTCATCACTAACATCAACTCAAGAAACCAACTCTACTGCACCTGCATTGTCTGAGCAAACACCTCAGGAATCTGATCTGGTGGCAAAACAGTCTGCTTCTGAACAGGATAAAGAAAAGAGACTCTCACATGAGATACAAAATCTCTCAGAGAGTCCAGAAGATCACATTAACCCTGAAGAACATACATTCACTGAACAAACTCAGAGGAAGGAAGGCCAAGCTGATGAGCCAAATACCAAACAAATTAAGTCTTCAGTTGATCCATGTTCAGTTACACAGGAGACAGCCAAAAACATAGAGGTAAGTATTTGACTAACTCTTTTTCTGAATAGTATTAATTTCAGAAAATCTTGATATAAATAGTTTTAATTATCAAACTCACTCACACAATATAAATCAGCTGCTTATAATAAATATGAATTTATTATTATTATTTTCTTGATTTTCCAACAGCCATAAACCCTCTCATCATGTTTGCATACCTGCTAATTCCTATCTGCTAAGATAACCATTTGGACTTGTTTCAGGGGCAGTTGGCCAGTGACAACTTGGAGTCAGCCATGGGTCATGTTTCACCACAGGACACAACAGCCACTATGGAAACCAGAACTTCACCCTCATTCCTCCACCAGAAACTCTCAAATCGCGAATTAGACAGTCAACCAGAGCAACAAATAGAGGCACCATCAGATATTAATCCAGGAAACAGCCCTGATGTTGTGACAGTTCCTGCTGATAAGCAAAGTGACATTCATTCCAGGAAATTGTCTAACTCTGTGTCATCACAAAGATCAACAAAAGAAACCATCTCTACTGCACCTGAAGTGCCTGAGCAAACACCTGAGAAGCAAACTTCCCCTGAAATAAAGACAATCTCTCATGAGACACAGAATTTGTCTGAGAGGCCAGATGAGTCTAGTAATGAGAGTCACACCAACATGGAAATACAGTCAATCACTAAACAAACAGACAGGAAAGAAGACCAAGCTGCTGGAAAGAAGGTAATTTATCACTCAGATGAGCCAAATACCAAACACTGACATATAGTAGTACAGTATGTTGTGGAGGCACGTACAACACATAACGCACTGTGGAAACAAGTTTCCCCTTGGAGACAATATCTATCTATCTGTCTATCTGTCTGTCTGTCTGTCTGTCTGTCTGTCTGTCTGTCACTGGCATAGTAATCAGTCAAATATTCAACTGGCTCTGGTTGCTGAAGTAATTCATTTAGTTTAACTCTGAAACTGACAAAACACTTGAATAATCAGCTGCTAAATAAACATTTATTACTCCCTTTCTGATTTTCTAAATGAAGACTCAAATAAGATGATAATTACTGAAGTCATAATATTTACAGTGACAATTTACATCAGTGCATGCTCATGGATACAGGCTATTAACTGTGCAATGTTAATTAATTCATTTTAACAAACCACATTTGGCTTTAAAGTGAGTATTTCCATGTCCAATGTCTCAATTTAGAAATAAAGACACTAAAATGTGTGTCACAGGAAACCACAATGCTTAACAAAAACGGTTATTCTAAATTACACCAGTGATTCAACAAAGCTGGATATCTAATTCCTATGGAAAAATTTTTTGGAAGCTGTTACTGTGTTTATTCTACATTAGATAAGTTAATATCCTGATCATCTGATCAGGGCTTTGTTTACTTTTCAACTATTTCCTTTTTTACAGGCTGCGGACACCAAATCAGATGGGAAAACAAACACACACCTGACAAAGAAACAGGAGCAGCAACCAGGCAACAGTAATGTAGATGTCTCCAGGTCACTGACACCTTCCAGTCCTCCCAGCCAGAGTGATGCTGAAGGTGGTCAGCTAGTGGCAGCAGACATCTTGAAAAAAGCCATTCAACCTCAGACACCACAAATGTAAGTTACACTATAGGCTATAAGAAATTTGATTTAGAATCAAAATGTTTTCCTAATGAGGAATATACTGCACACTTTCATGTGATGTATAATACAAAGTGTTTTTACCCATTACAAACTATTTTGATTTATTAAAATTTTGTATGGAAAATATGAAGTTCACATGTTGATTTTTTCTCCTTTTTCTTCAGTTCATCAATCAGTGAATGTATACCTGTGTACTTCCATGTTGTCACTTCCAAAGACTTCCATTTGGATCCAGAGAAGGACTTGGTTATTCTAAAATCTGAAAAATTATTTGGAAACTGGGATGCTGGCAAGGAAATGACCTTCTCTAAGTATGACTTACTTAAGCAAATTAGTTTTTCCACAGTAATAACATGTTTTGTAAATTTTTCACTGGAAACCAAGGAAAGAATGAAATCAAATTGTGATTATGTTATCCTTTTGTCACTGGCAAGTTAGTGACTATCATTGAGTGAATAGTTTACTGGAATTTATAAGTCTGTCCCTTCTCTGCACGTCCCATCTCTAATAACTGCTTGTGTTTCACAGGTCTCTAGGGGACAAGAGGTATCTTGTTGAGCAACGACATTTGATTCCCAAAAACATTATTCATGAGAGCATACCTTACAAATATGCTGTTCTCAAGAACCGTGGAAAAAACTATGAGGTTATGTATGAGACCATCTATCAGAAAGAAGGAAATCATCTCATCAATAGGTGCCTGTCAATCAAAAGGGATCTATTGACACACAAAGGTACATTAGATTCACTCATGCTCAGACACAAATTTTGCTCATTTACAAACTGATTTACTGTATGTTACTCTTTTTTTAGCGTATTATTAAAATGTTTTTTTCTAGTACAAACCACAATGAAACATATAAACAAAAGTATGTTACACTATTAACACTGCAACATAAATACATATTTACATTTTATTATTTATTTAACTAGATAGCTCCCATTGAGCTTTGAGAACTCTCTTACAAGAGAGACATGGCCAAGCTGCATAAGAAGTTGCAGACAAAATGATGCACTAAAACAGACAAAAATCCTAAAAAAGCAAAAAGAAGAACAAAGACCAATTCACTCTTCTTAGAATTTAGCCATAAATTCTGTCAAAGTTTTCAGCTTCCTCAATTTAATTTGTTTCTTCAGACTATGCCCTAACCAACTTTATTAAAGGAAGAGACATTGAAACAAACTATAAAGAACTTGCTTAGTACAAACGCACTCTTAACTCAACAATTTGTTTCAACCTAGCCCTGCTGCTAAAACATCTAAAACATATACAGTATGAATGGGCCAAATGAATGTAGCAATTACTGACCCCTGTAATTTTTTTGCTGTTGAACTTTTAAGGCGAGTGGCACCAGTATGATGATGTCATCCATTCTGATGTGAAGAAGAATTTCTGGACTTTCTTGAAATCTACCCAAGAAGCTGTAATGAAAGGAAGAGACCAGGCTGGCAGGGAAATGCTAAAAATAATCTTTGATCTTCTTACAACCTGGAATGAACAAAATGTGGGTGACTTCTTTTTCCTGCTAAGACAGTTCATTGAAGCATACAGCTATCCACTACTTCACGATGGCGTGGAAAGATCATGGGGATTACCATATGGTCCAGAACAGGTAAAGGTTTTGTTCTACAGCAGTACACATCCACATCCAGAATGGTCTCCTAAAATCTAAGATAAATTTAATTAATATATACTGTTTTCCACCAAAAGGTCTGATCAGAATGTAAGTATTTGACATCTGCTATTACCTTGTTCCTTTACTTTTTCCAGGTGAAAATCCTGCTTAAAAGTTTTCTGGAGGAAAACATCTATCCCAAGTCCAGAAAGGGGAGAGAAAAAACAGAATCCCTCTTACCACCTCTGCATGCAGGAGTTATTGGTTTGCTTGTTTACAACAAGTATCTGAGAGAACACATGACAGATCAACCGATATCTAATCTATGTGATCTTCTTTGCCTGCCTAATAAGCCACAACACCATTTTCGCTCTTTCTGGAAAGACTTTGCAAGCCCTTTACCAGATAAGAAAAGGTAACTAATGTGAAGTTTTAGTTAAAGCGTAAAATAACAACAGTACCATATGAAAATTATTAAGATTATAATTTATAAATAAAAAATAGACAAGAAAACAAATGATTAAAAATGAGTTAAAGGTTAACTAAAGACCCAATTCAAGTATTAATAGAAAATAATGGTGACTATCAGCCTGATAATGTTCAGTCAGCTTTAGTATTTGGCTTGTAAGTAGTATCAGAAATTAGGTAGACAAGGGTCAACTTAAAACTGAAGGCAATGGGGTTAATTATTTTCATGTTGTGCTTTCTCATAAGAGGTGACTAATTATTTATCCATATCATATAACAAGCTTTGTTTTTTCATGATTTCAATATATTGGGATTTGGGATTTTGATATGAGGCTTTGTTTTGTCATGATGAAAAACTGATTATTGATTTTGATCGAGGGTCATAAATTCTGCATAATGAAAAAGGATAGTGGCAACTCGAGATGAGAATATAAGATCGCAGGGAGTTTGAGGCAACAGAATTGAGCTTTACCCTGAAAACAGTATGTCAGTGGACTTGTTTGTCAAAAGGGTCTGTCCATCCTGCAACATTCCTTACCAGGTGTTGGCACTAATGCACCATTTAATTGCTTACAAACAACAGTTTCTATTGAATATTATAGTGCGTTGGTATGGATGCTGAACTTTTAGAGAATTTGCTGGATAAAATAAACTGGATTAGATTCAGATTAACTTGCATAAAATGCGGTTTTAAATTTATGCAGATGGCATTGATCATGACCTTCATTTTTGCTCAGTGTACATTCAATTGGACTTAATATTGTAGTTCTAAATACAGTTGACCTTATCTTCCAACAACATAGAGTAGAAATAAAACAAGTATTATAATATGGTATAATTTTTAGATAGATATTTTTTAGAGATATTTTATGTTTTTTCCCCAACAAAAAGCTCTTCTACTCTAAACATAATGAAGCTAAATACTGATTTCTTCTTTGGTATAGTGTTGCGGATGCTGTTGAGATTCTTTGCAGCAGTGCTAGTCAACGCCGGATTGAGAAGTGGGTCTTGGTCATTCCTCTGATTCACCTACTGAGAGGAGAAAGCAAGCCATTTGAGCCAGTTCCACCTGTCTTGAACCCAGAGTTTGACTCCTGGAGTGGCTTGAGGGGGAGCAAGGGAACAAATATGTACAGAGACACAAGGTATGTAAATTATGTTATTTTCCTCTACAGAGCACATGTGCAGAACCTTTTGAAATATCTGGAGAAAATGTCAGTGGCCCTAAATAACAATATATGGTAGCTGTTCCAATATTTGACTTTTATACACAGAAATCCCAAATCAACCAGTGGTTAATTTTTAATGTATGTATTTGACAAACCAACCATAAACAGTGCTTTTTGTATATTGGCTAGGATGAAAAAGCTAAATATTTATTGCCATGGGAGGATGGGGATGCAGTGTTTCCAAACAATTGCAGGAGCAGCTGCTTAGCTGCTGGCACCAGAATAAAATAGAAAACAATTCCAAATTCAGATTATAGAAATGACCCTACGGCTATGAAATTGGTAGTGGAGTAGGACATCCTTTGCATGTGGCAAAATCCCCCCAAAAATTAGGTCTTTCATTAGCTTGTAGAACTAATGTGGAGCCTAAGATTCCTGGGGATATCCTGATTTTTTTTTTCTTCCCCTCAACGCCTGGTCACCATAAACAACTCTGACTTTACATCAGGAGTCTGATTGGAATCATGAAAGACCATGCATACCTGGTGGACATTGATCATTTTCTTGCGCACTCTTGGATGTCTCTGCTGAGTTTGGATGATCTGATGAGCTTCATGTCCCGTGTGCCAGTGGAGCTCCTTGACATTCTGCTTCACCTGCATTTCAGTGTCAGATCTGGTATAACTCACTCCGACTACAGGGTATGTATCCTTAGAAGCTACCACTTGCTTGAATTTTACCTCATGATGTTGAACTATGTCTACAAATTTCAATTCTCATGTGATTTGGATTACAGACTTTGAAAGAATTGGCATCCCATCTCATCAAAAAAGAAAGCCATCGCAATAATAGGTAAAAAAAAAAAAAATTACATCTGTCACTATAATACAGTATCTCTGCAGTAATGTCTATGAATTTCACTATCTACAGAATATTGATAGCAAAATGAATTCATACACAACAATAATTCAAATATTTTCTTCCTATAGTTTTGATGACAAATATGGAGAGTGTTGCCTGAAAACTGCAGTAAGGCTTCTTGGTTCTATCTGCCGTAAAACAACAGATCCAGACCGCTGTGATATCCCTCTTATCTTCCTTGAACTTGTCTGTCTGATTGCAAAGTCATATGACTACACTGATTCCCAGGTGAGAGTCAACCATCAGTGTGTGACAGACCTATATCCTTCTATCAAAGTCTTGTCAAAGCTTGAAATGTCTATCTTGTCTATCGTCTATTGAGAAAATAAATAATTCAACTAATATGGATCACATGATATTGTGAAACATTTGATTGTTTTTCACTTCCAAACATTTGTCTACTTGTGGGAAAAGCACACTTGTATCTCATGTGTGTAAATGAAGTATATATTTTATATTAATCATTGAAATTCTTAATGCTAAAATGCAAGCAGTGAATAGATATCCATATTAAATATCATGATGTCCATAATATACATATATATTATAATTGCTATTCCAGTCAAGAGAGAGGATTCATGAAGAGTCAATCGGGGAGACATTAGAAACAATGAGGGAATGGCGGAGAACTACCTTCAAAAACAAATTGCTGAATGAATGGAATCGTACACAATTTTCTGTACCACATGAAATTGAGGTAAGCAGAAATGAATGCAGTTATATACTGTATATGATGTTCTCTGTCATGGTTTTAATTTTTTTTTTCTAGTGTGGTAGCAATTTGACGTGGTATGCAGTACATAAATTGTGATGTAGCAGAGCTATGAAATCCATAGGATGTTTTTCTTTCTAGGTATGGAACAAGTTACTCTCACTATCCTTCAGTCATGAGCAACATACTTCATTCTGGAGAACCACCTTCACGGAGGATTTTGAAGGAAAGTTAAAACAGGTAAGACTGGATTTCTTTGTGTTTTCATGCTTTGCACGTGAACTTGAGAAACAAGACTAAGATTATGTGCTTATTTGCTAGGAACACCCAGTGAATCAAATTGGAATCTACTCTAACAAGATGGAAGAACTGAGCAAGACAAGTCCAGTGCTATGCAGGTCAATGGAGAAATGTGCTTTGGAGGCGATTGCAGCCATTTGTCAGGTATTTTGATAATAACCAGTTAATACAGTATAATATGACATATACAATTTACATATTAGATATTTTTGCACATATTGTAAAAACATGTGGTTATATACACTCACGGAGCACTTTATTAGGAAAACCTATGCAATCTAATGCAATCCAATATAACAGCTCTGCCATAAATTCTACTTTTATGAAGCTTATACATTTTCAGTTTTTCTTGACAAAAAGTAATAATTCTACTTTATGTTTATTATTGAGGTCGTAGAGGGTGGTGGTGGTGTACCGGAATGCATTGCATTGAAAAGTGTTCCTTATATTTTATACATAGAGAGAAAGTGACAAAATATTAGGAACACTTTTCAAGATAATGCACTCCAGTTCACCACCACTACCCATTGCCCTAAAGTAATATAATAAAGTGCTTGGTGAGTGTATGTATTATTTGTATGTATATATGTATATGTATATGTATATGTATGTGTGTATATTCCTTGGATATATAATATAGTTTTTCCTTTTTAACTTCTTATTTAGTTTTACTTGTATATACTTTATTATATTTTATTGCCAAATTAATTGTTTTATTCTACTCTAATTAAAAATATGGTTATATTTGTAAATACATTGTTTATGGGTGTAACATGGACGGGGTCACAACTGAATTTCATTGTGCAATCCTGTATTGTATAATGACAATTAAAATGAACCTTGAGTTGTAAGTACTTAAGGATATCTTTTTGTGTGTATTCATATGAAGAATGTAAACCATTTAAGGTTTTATATCCATTCTATAACAAATTATACTTAATGTTACAATGCTTTAATTATGAATACTTCAAATGAAGGACCCCCAAAGACAGTTTGTTTGACATAGATTGGCTCAACCTTGTAGCACCTGCATGACAAAAACTGCATGTGCATGTTTCCTTAATCTTCTTAAAACATAAATACAAATTTCATTTTTTGTGCATTATTTTTTTCCTGTGATTTCTTTCTGTTAGGATAAATCTGGCAGAAATGTTTCAGCTCTATTGGAGAGACATGATATCACAAAGTTTGGGAAGCTGATGTCTGTTGTTGTGCTGAAGTCATGGCCCACAGATGCCAAAGGAGATTACATTGAAGGAGAGGACTTGATATTTGAGTACCTTTTAAATTGGCCCATGGCCAAAACTGTCTTCCAAATGGCAGGTAAATACTTAAATGTTAAATATAATGTCACAAGATTAACTGGGAATTAGCTCTTCTTAATGTCTAAAGGCTATGGTCACTCTCTATAATAAAGTGGTAAAAGAAAATTGTAATGACTAAAGGAAAGAAAGTGAAGGTTGACAGGCAGGGGATTGTTTTGAACTTAACTGTCTCACCATACATTTATTGTGATTGGCTGTTTGATTTTTATGTACACATAGATAATAGTAAAATGTTTTGTAGTTTATGTTTGCACTTTGCTTGTTTTCCAGGTGCAAGAGAAGGACTGATTGACAAATTGTCAGATGAAGCTCAAATCAGGATGACTTTGGCGAGTTCAGCATTCAAATCTGTATCAGAGAAGTTCCTCAGTGGGGAAATTCAAATGAAAACTTTAGACCAGATCCTCCAGAGAGAACGAGAATTTGTTGACTTGCTGAAGATAGGTGAATCGGAATATCTGTATATTTCTAGTTCTTCTTCTCCTCTACCTCCTTTTTCTTCTCTTTCATCTCTTACACCATACATTTATTTTTTAAGTATGAAATTGTATATAGAATTAAAAGTAGTACTGAAATGTTAGCACTCATGACAATGCTAGTACAGTATGTCCATTATGTAAAAGGCTGGTTCACCCAAATTACAACAGAACATATTTTTCCACCATTGAACGCCTCTTCTGCAATTCCAATACAATGGACATATTTAACTTGTGGTCCTCAAAGCATGAAAAAAAAAACTCGACCCGCAGGTTGGGAACCACTGCTTTAAAGCATGTCTGTTGTATGCACACATTTTATATTCACCATGTATGGTGTCTGTGTGTATGTATATGCACCTTTATGGGGACACTTAGAAACTTCAATAGGTGTTATTCTCTTTTTAAATTCACGGTTGTAATTCTACTTCTGTATTTGTGCTCATCCAAGTGTTTATGTTCCTCTAGATGGCCTCTGTGATGATGGTCGTTGTAAAGATGACAGAAACATGAGACGGTTACTGAGACTAAGAAACGAGGAAGCAGAAGCTGTCTCCAATGAGAAGGAGCTGGTCAGAAGTCTTCTACAAATCTGCCAGGAGCTTCCACAACATGTCAAAGGTAGGCAGGAATGACACATTGAGAGGAAAATTATGTTAAGAATTAAGTTTGTTAGAAACCCCATCTTAAGCTCCTTTCACGCATGCAGTCTTTTCCTGAAATGTTAAGGAACATTTCCTGTATGGGGTCATGTGTGAATGGGAGTAGGGATCAATATTCAGGGAAATCTGTACTGCCGATTTCCCACCTCAAGACCTAACATTTCAGGGAAAATGCCCATGTTGTGAATGAAAGCAGTAACATTGCAGGGACAAGCATGTAAAGGGTTACATCCTTCTGACAAAAGATGTTTTCACGTGGAGCGAGTGAACCAATCAAGACTTGACGTGTGGGTGACATACCGCGAGTTGCTTGGTTTTGGCTCGTCTGTTTTCAACATGGCAGCTACGTCACAAACTTTCTCATTTTACAGCTAAACAGTACACTAAAACATGTTTCTTGAAACATTTGAGATGAGAAATAGGCAATGCAGTAACATAATCTTGATTCATATTTGATCAGCACTGCCTAGTTTGAAAGTTTGATCTGAGCTTTGCAAGTTTCACCCTCTCCTTCTGTTGAGTTTTATGGTTGTTTGCATCTATAAGTGTTGCATTATCGCCATCTGCTTGACTGTACTTTGCCCATCTATTCTGGCATTGCCATAGCATGTGTGAAAAGGCGCAAGGCAGAAATGTTCCTGAATGTAGCTGCATGTGTGAATCGTGAAAATCACTAGTCACTGAAAGGTTATCCAAGTAATTTACTGGGAACTATGTGTTAAGGAGGCTTTAGGATAAAGATGCTATGTTATGGTGTGATTTGGCAACATAATTAACATTTTTGTATTTCTTGGAGACATACAGTATATATGTTTGCATAGATTGTCACCTGATTCAAATGATAAAAATCTAAAAATGAAAAAAAAAGTATGGAGTATGGAGGCCTCAGAAGGCGATAATTAAAATGAGAAGATCTGACCTGACATAAAACATTAGAGCAGTTATTTAGGGAAGGTGCTCAAGACCAAGGACAGATGTACACTGATGCTACAACCTTGTTGTGCTATTTGAACTACAGAATGTTGAGAGGTGTTCGTATTTTGCTTATATTCCTTTGTTAATTTTTGAGACATCTGCCATTGGTGCGCCAAGAATTTTAGTATTCAGGAACAAATGTAACTTAACCAGGCAAAAAGCCAGAATGAACAGTTCAAGCTGTTGGCCTTACCACCTGCATGATGATGGGTATCATCTTCTGCAGTTCCCATTTGTCAGGAGAGGAGCTGAACTTTGCAGTGTGGGAATAAAAAATGAGACACGGAGCCTAACATCCTCTGCAAAGGAAGTAGCCTGATTTAGTGTGTCAAGTCAAAAGATACAAGCTAAAAGTATAGCTGTGGTCACCTTAAAACAAGGTATTGGAACCAGATCCCACAATGGGAGTGGTTTTTCTCAAAGTGTCTAGTAGTCCAGTAGATAGTCCATAGTTGTTTGAACGGCATGCTACTTTTTATCCCATGAGATAGAATCATACACATGCCTTGTTCCAAGTCTGTGGTTCCTCCGCAGGGCTGCTTGCATTAACTTTGTCTAACCAACCACGTGAGGAATTAAGTTGATCTGACAAGGCCTTAGTATCCAGTTGCTACTCCTCAACATTGAAAGTGATTCTTTGCAGATCGTGGATCTTGATATACTGTAGTGGTTTTTGGACTGAGAAGACCATCTGTATATCTACATATATTCTTAATAATATATTTTAATCCGCAGTTGACTTCATGGGGTTGGACATAAAACTTCATCAGAAAACTGAGACGATGAATCTGAATGAATTTATGAAGGTTCTCACTCTTGATCGACAGTGCCCTCCTACGGTTGGGCAGGTCACTTATTTCAACCTTTGTGATATCACCCGACAAATGGCTTCAGAACTGCATGCCATTAAAGACAGCTCAATCTTCAAAGTGTGCTGGATGAACCGAGTGGAAGAGCTGTCAAGAGACCAACCTGATACTGATGATACTGAACATCTCGATGGGAATGAAGAAATCTACACTCTCGACCTGGTCTACAGCAAAATATTCCAGAGCTGCTACAGCAAGTACAAAGGGCTCTATGATGGTCTGAAGAGTGGGGAATTGTTACTGGAGGAAATAGACAGCCTCTTTGAGGACTATAAAGGAAATTACGAAGACTTGCGAAAAGATTTACAGATCATGTGCAGAACAAATCCATCTGATAACAGAAGATGGATCACAGAAAGAATTAACCAGATTCAACAGTACCAGGATCTTCATCTTGCAATGGACACTGCCAAAATCATCATGGATATCAGGAACACAATATGTCCGGAAGGAGACTTCAAAGTGCTGGAGAAATTGCTGCAAATGGTATGTTCCTAACAATTGTAAATTCAAAAGAGCTGTCTTTATAATAAGTCACCAGTCCTTACTTGTAAGATATTAACAGCACACCTACTGACATGGCTCCATTCATAAGAGACTCTGTAATATTTTTGGTGGATATTGTTAGTTGTGTAGTGTATATTGCAGTCAAGTAAGTAGCTAATCCTCTGTATAGATTTATTGTTGAAAACTAGTTTGGTCTCGTACTCTCATGAAATACTGACATACTTTGTTGTAATGTAGAGACTGAAATGGGAAATGGAAATTGAAATATAAGTATGATAAAACATTCACCCTCAGTCTTCCTGTACCCATTAACTGTTAATTCAGATAGGCTTTTATACACATCTTAACTGGCATCATGAATCATGCACTAAACAATTTCTTACTGTAATGTATACTTTTCAGAATCAAGCTGACTTCAAGAAAAACAGCCTGAATTGCATAGATGATACCTTCATAAATGCCAAACATATCCTGAAGGACATTACAGATAATCGCAGGGAATGTCTTCAGCAACTCAGTCTGACATCAGAGTTTGTCCAGTGGGTTAAAAAGGCACTTGAAGGTACAATAGATTCCATTTTTGTTAGAGTTGAACACAATTATTTGCTTCATCTAAAGGAAATTTGTAATTGCAGATATCAATGAGCTGAAAGTTTTTGTTGACCTGGCATCCATCTCTGCTGGAGAAAATGACCTGGATGTGGATCGAGTGGCCTGTTTCCATGATGCTGTTCTTGGTTACTCATCCATATTGTATGGACTGAAGGAGGACTCTGATTTTAAGGCCTTCAATGAGTCATTGTCAAAATTGTGGAAAGCACTTGAAAATGACAGAAATATACCAAAGAAGCTGGTGAGATTCGACCCTTCATGTTGCCTCCACACTGTAACTAACATTGCAACTACAGTCACAGCTGTATCATGTACATGCACAAGTACTTATGATTTGGTAGTTAAAGGTTGAAACAGGCAGTCGTTTTCCAAAATCCCAATGAATTATTATTTAAATGGTATGGTTACACAATGGACCCCTAGGATCAGTAAAATCACTAGTGATGCTTGCTTTAACAATGGACTCCATTGTAAAGCTGTTTCTAGCGGTGTCCCCTCTTCCTGAAATTTCAACAGTTAGGTTAGAAAGTAAAATTTATTCTTAACCATTAGGAATCATGGTCAAATTCAAATTCAGTTGTGCCAGATTCAAGATTCTTGTTTTAAAAAAAATATTTTTTTTGATTATTGTTCATTCACATTCAAGAAAAAAAGCAAAAGGATAATCCCTGAGGGGCTAGCTAGTTTACTGTGCATGGCAAATCCTGTTAATTTATTTTATCAGCCTTTACAACCAAACTCATTAGAAACTTTTGAAACTAAAAAATACACTCAGAATTTTTTGTTTGTTGTCTGATTATAGCGGGATACAGCACGGCATCTGGAGTGGTTAAAAACTGTTAAGGAAAGCCATGGATCTGTTGAATTTTCATCTCTGTCCCTGGCTACATCCATCAATGAGAGAGGGATATACATCATCAAGGCCCAGAACCAGAAAAAGGTTTGCATGAAACTGGTGCATAAACATGTTTAAACCTGGATATGAAAAACACAACAGTTAGCCAAAAAAAGTGTTGTCACCTGGACAAACAAACTAAGTTATATACTGTAAATTAGAAAGAATCACATATAACAAAATAAAAACCTAATCTTAATAAAATAAACTGAGCATTTAAAATACAAATGGTCAAAAAGAAGTTTTTGATTTTGAAAATGTTCAGCACCTGACCAAGTTACCCTGCACAGTGTTGCATTGTCAGCACAAAATGTATTGCAATGTACCGAATATATGAATTATGTGTCTTTTCTTGTCTTATGCATGTGATGGTAGTTTTCAGGTCTAAGGACTTTAACACCAATGTGGTCCTTATCATATTGATACTTCCCTCTATAGCTAATTTTAGAGACTTCACTGATGCTGCAAATTCAGGATGGACCTGAAGAAAACATGACATGCACCTATGATGACCTGAAAGAGTTGCAAAACAAACTCATGCTCATGTCTGGAAGAGGGGAACAAAATCAGAGTGAGGTGGAATGCTTCGCTGAGGTATTATATAATTATTATACATTTTGAATTTGTTACAAGAGATTTATGTCTGCTTTTCAGTAAATTAATTAGATATTTAATAGAAAAATGTATATTTTGCCCGTAATCACACTTTTTCTTCTTTATAATCAGGTGTTTGACAACGTCCAGAGGCTTGCAAAAGTATTTGTAGACCTTTATGCTGCAGGGAACCCACTCTTCAGGTTTTGGGAAGCTAAGATTTATTGCAAAACTCGGAGTGGCCCATGTATCATTATGGAAATCAACTTTTGCAAGACTGTGCATCACATCGAAGTATGTGGAAGTCTGGTTGAACAACTTACAGCTCTGTCCAAGAAGATGGAGTTGTTTCTTGATGACTGGCAGAACTTCATGAACAAACAGAGATCTGATCACTACTACTTAAACTTCTTCACGGCAGAACAAATATCCTACCTGTGCAGTGTTGTGACTCCAACAAATGAGAATGCAGTAATAGAGGACAAAGCTTTGATGATGCTCTCTTTCATCAAACCAAACTGCACAACATCAGATGTCTGGAGCACATGGAGAAGGTTTCACAACCAATTTGAGCCTGGCAAAAGGGTCAACGAAGATATTCCATTTCAAAGTCACTTTCTTCACCAGGATGACATGACTATGTCATCAGCCAATATGAGTCAAGTTACAACTGATGATCCAGCAGAAAAGGCAGAACAGACTGTTGGTTTGAAAGAACTGGAAGAGTTGTGGAATGCCTACATGAAGAACGAGGGAATATTTTTCCATGATCTTTTGGACATAAGGAGTTTAGGGGGTCTGTTAAAAATGATGACTGACACAGAATACCAAAATGAAGATGAATGGGAGGAAACAATACTCTCAGAAACAAAAGACAATTCACTCAGAAGAACACTCCCAAAAGGCCTTGTCTCAAACCAACCTAATCTCATAATCTGCCCACAAGATGAGGTCCTGACTTCAAGTATCTGCTTATACATGACCAATGACTATGAGCCACTGCCGAGTTATGATGAGGTTCTCTTATGTACCCCTGCAACATCATATGAGCAAGTAGAGCTTTTCCTGAGGAGATGTCTCACACCAGGTGACTTTGGCCAGAAGATTTACACAATGCTTCGAGCAGACCAACTAAGCTATGAAGTTAGCTGTGCAATGGAGAAGTGTTTTCAGAAACTGCGTTCCCTGTTTAAACATGAATACAGCCTGGTGATCTACTGCAGCTCTGACAGGGAGCACACTTACATTCCTACTGTATTCAGTCAGTTCAAAAGAGACTTTGTGCCAAAAGAGTCATTGGAAAGGATCCAGAAGTACTTGTCCCAGCATTACACTGTCCCCTCGGATCACAAGAATGCTGTGTTCAAAGGTGGCCATTCTGTTGGCATTGTTGCTTCTAGACGTGCAGGAGTTGGTGAGTCTTACATGTACAGTAGCTTTTTTATATATATAAGAAGTATAGGCTGGTGTTATTTAAGAAAATTATGTAGGTAAATAGATAGATTAGCAACAAAGCAAACAAAAGAAAAAAATAACAATTTCTATGGTTATACGTTATATATATATATATATATATATATATATATCAAATGAGCTTATATCTTAAACCTATTCTCGCATCGAATGATGCTCACCTTAAAATAAATACTATCATTCCCAGTTTTGGATTATGCATTTGTTTTCAATATTATTGAGATGAAATCAGTAGTTACAAGAAAACAAGGTGCAGAATAAAAACTGATCTTGTAATGTGTCTTCTGGTAACAAAATTCCTGCTTCCTAGAGATACATACTACTTATTCCACTCATTATTCTTGATGTCATGATTTCAGTTAGCCAAATGACATCTGGTTATTCTACCATTACAGGCAAGTCACTGTATGTCCAAAGATTGTATGAAAAGCTGGAGGAAAATGTAGAACAAGGAACTGCATTCAAGAAGTGTATCCGCTTAACTGAACATGAGGTCAATGACCACAAAGTTCTCCAGTCTTTGTATGACTCACCAAAACAGAAAGATCTCAAGATGTTTCACTTTGATGTCACATCCTCGGTAAGCAATCTTATGCACCCATGATAATGGAAGTCCTTTAATTTTTTTTAATGATGTGGTTCATTGAAAATCCTTAAGATGGTCAAAATTTGCTAAAATATGTTTTATCCAGTAACATTAAGATTTCTCTCTGATGATGCAAATTATATTACCCAGGTGCAAAAAGGCTTGAATGAATTCCTATTCAAGCTTTTGTTTTTGCGTTACCTGATGGATTCAGATGGATGGATGTGGCGCTGCAGCCACAAACACTTGTATATCATCGAATTACTGGAATCCACAAATGATCAGCCAAGATATGCCCCCAGATCTGTAAGTTGAGATTTACTGTTTGAGCCTTTTTCATCTTGTTTCTCTTTCAAATCATACCTTACAGTTCTGTTTGTTTCCTTTTATTATTGCTGTTATTGTTGCATCCTTTTCTACTGAATTGTTCTGATAAAACTTTTTCTAAAATAACTAAAGTTAACCTGTGTGCTATGAAATGTAGAAAGCACTACATACAACCACAGACAGAAAGGGTTAGGATTATGCTTCGGTTGCAGTTGCTTAATATGGTATATGGGTAATTGCAGTAGCTGCAATTAGCAGCTGGTAGGAGAAGAAGGTATAACTTTTTAGTGAAATTAATTTTCTCAAGATCCTTGATAAAGGGAGTAGGCTTGATTGATTGATTCCTAACTTTAATATATATATGTATTTGTATAATTTTAGGGACGAAAGGAAAACTTTGCATTCTTGGAGGTTTTCCCGAAGGTGATTTGCCGTCCACCAAAGGAAGTTATGGCTTTGGAGATGAGGAGAGAAGAAATCACTGACATGGAGAGTGACGACCCCCTCATGGATGATAAATGTTTCCGGAGTGAAGCATATCAAAGACCATACCAGTACCTCACACGTTTTTACAACAATGACAATCTTGACAACTTCACTTACCAAGGAATTGAAGGGACTCATGCAAAATGTCTCCAGATACTGCTAATCTACTGTGGCATACTAGATCCTTCATGGGCGGAGCTACGTAACTTTGTCTGGTTCCTTAATCTGCAGTTACAAGACTGTGAGAATTCAGTCTTCTGCAAATTTGAGTTTGTTGGAGACACTCTACGTGGGTTCAAAAACTTTGTGGTTGAGTTCATGATCTTGATGTCCAAAGACTTCGCAACCCCATCACTGTGCATTACTGACCAGAGCCTAGGGAGGCAACAAATAGACACCAGTGGGCTTAATGAAAGAGATTTAGCTCCATTCCTCATTAGAAAAAGGTGGGAATCTGAGCCACATCCATACATCTTTTTTAATGATGACCACATGTCCATGACTTTCATTGGGTTTCACCTTGAGCCTAATGACCAGAATGGGGTTGATGCCATAAATCCCTTAACAGGCAATGTGATAAAGAGAAACATCATGACTCAAGAGCTGTACACTGGCTTAAAACTTCAGAGAGTCCCTTTTAATAGGGACTTTGATCAACTTCCTCGAGCTGACAAGATTGAGCATCTATGCAGTGTGCTTGGCATCAAGTGGCCAACAGATCCTGATGAAACATATGAACTGACAACTGATAATATCCTCAAAATGATGGCAATCCATATGAGATTTAGGTGTGGTATCCCGGTCATTATAATGGGTGAAACAGGATGTGGTAAGACGAGGCTCATCAAGTTTATGTGTGAGTTGAGAAGATGTGGAGCACCAGCAGAAAACATGAAACTGGTCAAGGTTCATGGAGGAACTACATCAGAAATGATATATGAGAAAGTGGCGGAAGCAGAAACTCTTGCAAGGACCAATAAAGAGAATCATGAATTTGACTCAGTTCTTTTCTTTGATGAGGCAAACACCACAGAAGCAATCAGCAGCATCAAGGAGATCCTTTGTGATAACTCTGTGCAGGGACAACAACTTGGCTGTCAAACAGGACTACAGATAATTGCTGCATGCAACCCCTACAGGAAGCATACAGAGAAGATGATTGAGAGGCTAGAGGCATCTGGATTGGGCTACCGTGTCAGGGCTGAGGAGACTGAAGACAGACTTGGATCCATCCCTCTCAGACAGCTTGTGTATCGTGTTCATGCCTTACCCCCTAGCATGATTCCTCTTGTTTGGGACTTTGGGCAGCTCAATGACTCAACAGAGCAAATGTACATTGAACAAATAGTGCAAAGACAGGCCAGGGCCAACTTGATTGAGAATCGTTATATTCCAACTATAACTAAGGTGTTATCATCATCACAGAAGTTCATGAGGGAAAGGAAAGATGAATGCAGCTTTGTCAGCCTGAGGGATGTTGAACGCTGTATGCATGTCTTTGTGTGGTTTCACAAAAATCACTCCATGTTTGCTGAGGAACTGAGAACATTCCTACAGAGGAAAAAAAACAAGCCATCATTTTCACCTGCTAGTGACAGAGTAATATGGTCACTCTTGATGGCCACTGGAGTGTGCTATCAGTCCTGTTTGGAAGACAAAAGGCCATATCAGAGAACTATCAGCCTGTTGCTTTCTCATGAATATGACGTACAGAGAGTACAGGAGGAAATCCAACTCATGCACGACCTCCTACTCAATGGTGTGCCCATGGGTAAGACAATAGCCAGAAATGATGCTTTGAAAGAAAATTTCTTCATGATGGTGATCTGTGTTGAGCTAAGAATTCCCCTGTTTATTGTTGGGAAACCAGGGAGCTCCAAATCACTGTCTAAAACCCTAGTTGCAGATGCAATGCAGGGCCCTGCATCACATTCTGAGCTTTACAAGAGGCTGAAGCAGATACATCTGGTGTCTTTCCAGTGCAGCCCTCATTCAACTCCTGAAGGAATCATCAACACATTCAAACAGTGTTCCCGCTTTCAAGAAAGTAAAAACTTGGATGAATACATTTCCGTAGTTGTTCTTGATGAGATTGGATTGGCTGAAGATTCGCCTAAAATGCCACTGAAAACACTTCACCCATTACTGGAAGAGGGCTGCGTCGATGATGAGCCACTACCTTATAAAAGGGTTGGGTTCATTGGAATTTCCAACTGGGCACTTGACCCTGCCAAGATGAATCGTGGAATATTTGTGTCCCGTGGAGACCCAAACCAGAAAGAGCTCATCAAAAGTGCAAAGGGGATATGTTCATCTGAAGAAAAGGTTCTTGAAAAGATCAAACACCTCTTTCCGCCCTTTGCAAAAGCATATATGACAGTATGCAAAGAAGGCAAAGGTTTTTTTGGTCTGCGGGATTTCTACAGTCTGATAAAGATGGTATTTTCAATTACCAAAGTCTTTAATAAGTGTCCTACTGCAGATCAAATCACTGGAGCAGTCCTGAGAAACTTCAGCGGAAAGGATGATGTTGATGTGATGACCATATTCAGCACAGAACTCAGAGATGAGTTTGCACATGCCAACATTTCCACCATTGATTTGGTTGAGCAAAGCATCTCTCCTGCTCTCCAAGTTGAGCAAAGTGCCATCGATTTGGCAAAACAAAACATCTCTCCATTTTGCCAAGAACAAGAAAGTCGTTACCTACTAATTCTCACAAAAAACTATGCTGCTCTTCAGATTCTCCAACAGATCTTCTTCTCTCACCAAATCCATCCAGAGATCATCTTTGGGTCCAGTTTCCCAAAGGATCAGGAGTACACGCAGATTTGTAGGAACATTAATCGTGTCAAGGTTTGCATGGAGACAGGACAGACAGTTGTACTTCTGAACCTTCAGAATCTGTACGAAAGTCTGTATGATGCTCTCAACCAATACTATGTGACCCTGGGGGGTCAAAAGTATGTTGATCTTGGATTAGGAACGCATCGTGTGAAATGCAGAGTTCACAAAAACTTCAGGCTCATTGTCATTGAGGAGAAAGAGGTGGTCTATGAGCAATTTCCAATCCCACTGATTAACAGGTTGGAGAAACACTATCTTGACATCAACACTGTTCTCAGAGATGAGCAGAAAGGCATTGCCAGACAGCTACAGAAATGGGTTGATGATTTTATCTCCTTAAGCAGTCAACACTCCACAGAAAAGCAATACACTCCAAGTGATGTCTTCATCGGCTACCACTCAGACACATGCTCCTCTGTGGTCCTGCAAATAACAGAGAATCAAAGTGTTGAAACAGAAGCTCAGACCATTCTGAAGAAAGCCAAAGACATTCTGCTCAACTGTGCCACTCCAGACTCTGTTGTTCGTCTGGACAAATCCAGACTGCCAGATGAAGAAGTAGAACAGTTAATGAAAGAATACATTAGAGAGGAGATGCACAGTTCATTGGGAGACTACATTGTCTATCACACACAGCAGGAGAAGCAGTCCAACTTCTTCACGGAGGTAATTTATTCTACTTTGCTATCAAATATTAATGGGAAAAATGCCACCTAGAAACATTTTCTACATTATTCTTATTTCCTATTAGTAAAAGAGTGACTGTTGGAATTTGAATGTGCATTAGTGCATGAAAAAAAAAATCTCAAATGCAAAAAAGTGATTATAAAAGAAATGACCCAAATGCAAATCTCAGCTGACCCCTAAACACTGGTATGCATTGAAAATAACAGACTGATGACACATAACAGTGTAACATTATGCGTGGGTGGATTTTTCTGTTATTAATAGCAAACTTATTTTGTAATTCTTGGTGCTTTTTTGAAGGTAACAACATTCTCCAGGCTACTGACTGCAACAGACACTCAGCAACTGCAGAGTATGGTGAAGCTTGATGATATCAAGTTGCTATCACTGTACCAGTTTGACACAGAGTACTCTTTCCTCAAGAAAATCAGGTGTGTGTACACAATACAAAGAGCATGTTGCTTCTGCTTAGGTACTCATTTAAATCTACATGATGGCCTTTTCCCACACAAACTGTGCTTATGTTTCATAAAATTCTTTTTAGATCGGTTACAAAACTGATAATATTATGCACTATACTGAGTAGATATATGCGCCTGCACATGATCACTCTGTCTATTCAAATCTAAATCATGTCTACTGTATGTCCTGGTATCAGGGAATTTCTTGGCTCAGCAGCTGCAGACAAAGTGCTCATTATTCAAACAGACTATGATGAAGACTCCCACAGAGGGAATATTCTTTCATCAGCCAAGTGAGTCTGACAGTCATCACTTAAGTACTTTCTTTTACATCTCTCTCACATGTGATTGCAAATGCACACATTTGTTCTTTTTTCATTTACTTATGCTTAATGTTTAATTTTCTCAGGTATTCATGCATCAACGAAATAAACAAGTGGGCCACTACTGACAACACAAAGACATTTGTGTACTTTGTCACCAAACTTCCTCGAATGGAGGGTGGGACCTCCTATGTTGGCTTTCAAGGCGGTTAGTCCTGCTATTACACTTGGTGTAACAAATTGGTCAATTTTATGTCAGTGACTCTGTCACAATGTCCATAATTAGCACACCAACAATATAAGCTTGGTTGATCTTTCGTACACAAAATGCAGTGCAAGGTTTTACACATTAAGAGTAACAACAAAAAGAAAAAGAAAGAAAGAGCAGACAATTAAAAGAATAGTTAAAACTTATAAATTAATCTTACTGTTTTTTTCAGGTCCTTGGAGGTCTGTTCACATTGATGATCTCAGAAGATCAAAAGAGTTTGTGTCTGATGTTCATTCCTTGAAAAACCTTCGCATAAGTGATCTTTTTGAAGATCCACCTGAGGGTAATTCATCAAAATCTTTGTTTCTCTAAAAATTATTATATATTTCAAGTAAATTAAGAAAATTTCACCTTGAATTCTTTTCTTTTTCAAGCCATGGAGACAGAAGACCTCACCAGTGTGACACAAAATGATTACTCCACTGTAAGTGGAGTTTACAACTCATATTCATAAACCTGGAAGAACAGCAGGTTCTTTTTATTCTTCAGACCATATAGTTTTAGGGGATTCACTTCTAGGACATTTTTCCTTAATAGAACTATGATTTTTTTTCAGGTTTTGGGAGATTTGTTTAATACAACAGATCTGGTTAGGAGTTGTGTTCAGAGCGCAGTCAGCATGCTCAGAGATGCAGCAGACAGTGGAGAACTCAGCACTAAGAGAGTTGAAAACCTGCTCACACTTCTGGATGAAAGTGAGACACAAGGTTAGAAAATCAGTCATTCAGGGTCATGTTTTTATATCAGGCCATTGGTATACACATATACTCTGTGTGCTGTATAAATGCATCTTACTGAATATACGGTATTGTAAATTAATTTTGTTTTTAAGGTGTGTTTGTGAACATTGTGAGGAAGCGTCTCCACTCGCTGTTAGAGGAGTATGAGGCCAAAATCCATAATCCAAAAAACTGGGTTCTAAGGGAGGCATCTAATGTCAATGCTCTTCAAGAAGGGGGAACGTTCCTGTAGGTCTCTTTACTTATATCCATGATCTTACCAGTGTATATGGCCCTTTTCTTTGCCATAGTTGCATATAATATTTGTCTGTTATTTATTAATTATTCAAATCTTTTTTCCTGTGGTGTAAAATGTACTACTGCACACACTTTCACTGTTAATTACTGACAGTCCAGAGATTTGGTTTCAACTGACATGCTATATTCTCAAATGTCATTTTTGACACATATGCAAACATCAGGTTGCTTTTAATGAGTTCATATGAATATTTCTCACAGACACACACTATGGAGGAAAATCCAAGCAGTTGTTACTCCACTTCTAGCCAACTTGGTCTCAGTCATTGATCGAGATTGCAATTTGGACCTTCTGCTGGATAGTGGGGAAGACATCAGAAACCTATGGCTTGAGATATTTGCCAGCAAAGAGGTGCTCAATGTACCTTATGTGAGAGTGGAAAAGTAAGTATCTCTTGGTTGTATGATCAAGTTATCTATTCAGCTCAAATGGTTTATTTACGATTCATTTACATCTTTGGTCTGAACATTCAAGACAGCCTTGACAACATACCACTGATGTTGTTATTTCACTATGTGTCTTATATTTACTATAGTTTTAAAAGTGAAGCATTGTAACAAATGCATTTTTCCAGCCGCCGGTTCTGAGTGCTTTGTTTTCTGACTCAAGAAAAATGCAAGTAAATTCAAGTAAATTACAGCACCAGCAAGGAGCAGTTTGGGCTAAAAAATAAATAATGTGATTCCTCTTTCTTGCAAAATCACATTCATAATATTTGCATCCTGCCTCTCACAGCTCCACAGTCTTGATGGTACAAAGCCATATCATAGGTGGCAGCACCATGCGCTGCGTAATGCCATTCAGCTGGTGGATCAAAGACTTCTTGGATGGGCTCATGATGCAAACATCCAGACATGAAAGTAACTATCATAATGTATAAGTAACATATATGAATGCCTTCTGGCCTGGAATTGTGCTGTACATTTAAAGTATTAGCATTGTAACTAAAGATCTACACTTCAGCTCATTAGTGGCATTCTCAACTTTTCCTTGCAGAACATTTGCATGGTCGTTTCCATGAGCTGTTCTTGAACACTCCACTTGGCAGTTACATGGCGAAAAATGTGAATGAAAAAATGAAGAAAGAATTTTTCGAAAGGTACCTGCAGGATTTCGTCTCCATGACAATGAAAGTGGCATCAAATGAAGAATTACAGGTGAGGATTAAGAAAGTGCTGCATCCATTAGCCACCACTCATACTTCCTCAAAACATTTTACTGTATATTATTATCTCTGGTGTTACAATAATCCAGTTCAATACAGTCAAATTAAAGAATGTAATTCAACATCCCACTACCTCAAAATTTAGCAGATTTGAATCAATACCTTTTTGACTAAGTGTCAGCAAAAAATTGAACATTGAAGCTCTAAAAAGATGGATTTTTTTCAGTTTTGTGCAGTGATTTATATTTTTCTTATCATTTGTACCAATAAATAGATACACACTTAAATATACAATGAGTGACCAGTGTGCTAAGTATTATAGTCCTCATAATATTTAACATGTATAAACAGGAACAGGAGCATGTTGTATTATACATTGCTAACTCAGTGAGTACACTAATTCAGTTCCAAACAGATTGAGGCTGTTACTATTACTCCAGTCATTGCAATTGTGGTTTGATGCTAAACATGAAAAAAAAAAAATTGAACTAAACTCATGGTAACACTTGGACTACTGTATAAAGTGGTTTACCGCAAATGTTTTACATGCTTCAGTCAAACTATTAGCTTAAATTGGTTGCTCATTAATGTCGCTCTAGTTTAAAGCAAATACTACATCATTAATCTACTTGTGCATTTACTCCTCAGCTCTTGCGTCAGGCCCTGGCCAGCTGCGTTGATGAAGTATGGAGACGAAAAAGAGATGAAGATCAGCTCTCTCTTCCTCACATCCATATCGCCTACCATTGCTACCAAAGTCGTCTCCAGAACCTCTCGCGGATGATTTCTCTTCGGCCTGAAATCGTTTCTCCTTTGCAAAGAAACCCCCAGATTAGACATTGTCCAGAGATGGTAAACACATTTCTGAATTTCAGCAATCATCCCAGGCCAGAGAGAATCTTCATTAAATGCTTTTTGTCATCTTTGAATAGTTTTTAATTGGCCACATTATTTGGCTTTTTTCTCAGGACTTTTTCAAATTTTACCAAAATACTAAATCAGTTCCAAATTGTTCTTGTGTCTTGTAGGTTTTGGATGTCCATGCAGCCATGGCATGTGTTGAAAGCCTAGACTGTCCTACGTTAGATACTGATGCTCTCTGCCAGCAGTGGCTGAAGGAGGTGAAGAGGCTGCAAGCCTCTTTGGAGTTGATTTGCTCCCAACAATTGCAATTACGATACAAAGAAAGACTCCATGATGTCCGGTAAGATGCTGATACACAGGAAATACTTCATCCCTAACTCTAGTCAAAAGACACAGTATATCAGTTACTGGACGGTAAGGTAGTTACTGTGATCTACCTCTCCAATCTTTTGTATGCTTGTTGATTTATGCTACCAACGCAGTTTTTCCCGCAGTATTTTATGATGTAAGCTGCCCATCACACCTGAAATAAAGAGAGCTTCTGCTTAAGTCAAAAGAAACTTTTACATTTTTATAAAACACAATGTTAGGCTTATTAAGCTTCAGGGAAAATGAGCAGTGGTGCTATTTCATATTGCAAAGGTGAAGTATTTAATAAGCAAGATGATTGTTTAAATTGTTTGTCTAGTGCTCGCCATCTCCAGAAATCAATTTTCTGGGTAAAACCCTGCACAGATAAAAGACTGTCTTGGAGTGAATATGCATATGTTTCTTCAACAAACTAACTGTGGTGATATTCTGTAATATTTTATAGTAATGGCTGGAGGCGCATTTACATCCTCTCATTGTTTGTGGAACACATGCTGCTGGGTTTCCAAAATGAAGAGAAGCAACTCAGAACACTGGTCCTGAATCACTTTCAAACCTTAAGCAGGGTGAGCAGATTTTTAATGACCAATATATTCTACAAAAAACTAATATAAGCAATGTGGCCTACGTCAGATGTGATGAAGGTTCTTTTTAAACCCATCTACCTTGAGGAAACTTTTGGTGTCTCATCATGGTCTACTTGCTATTCAGATACCTTTTATTCCTGAAAAAAAAACAAATGTTGGGAAACATTATCTGTCATGAAATAACTGAATTTATATTATCACAAAATATCTATTGGCTATAGGCAAATTTTTCCACCATAGCATGTGATATTTTACATGAAGGTCAGCCAATTAAAAAAAGTGAAAAGTGACTATTATGGTCATTATTATATTTATGTCCAATGTGTTTGACCTATTTCTAAGGTTCTGGCGGGAAACTCAGATGTGAAATCCAATACGGCTTTTAAAGCTGTGATTGAAGTATTGAAGTCCTGTAAGCAGGGAGCAAGTGATCAGATTTTCAGGTGAATTAAGTTCTTTTTCATTAATTAGAGAAGAATATTCCTCAGCTGTAGTGAATTTGACTGACAGTGGTCATATTTTCATTAAGGTTTGGACTTCAGTGTGGGGTGTGCATAAGAGAGCCTCAAGACCCTGTGGGGCTGCCATGTCATCACATCTACTGCTCAACATGCATCAGGGCAAGCCTTGATGCAGGACAAACCTCTTGTCCCATTTGCAGGCAAGAATTACCCAATGACTTTCAGCCACACGTGTCTGAAGATATCAGGTGAGTTTTTTACATTTAATATACCGTTAACACCAGTAAAAATCCAATGGTGGAACCCACTCCTTTCAGGATCAGTTACAGAATTGCAGCTGCAGAGCTGGTAGGGTTTGACTGTTCATGTTTAAGGATATGTCCTATAAGTAATGCAGTTGCTTGCTGTCATGGACTTGATTCTTCGCCTTTACTCACTGCACTACTATTGTTATCAGTATTCCTGCCTTCAGGGAGACGGTACAGAGTCCCCTGTGCACAGAAAAATATCTATAATAAATCATTCATCCCACAGGCGCTACATCTGTTAAACCAGTAATTAATGGACATGCCATTGTTGTTTTGAATCCCATGTACCTACCACATTACTTCTTAAATTGGTCTTAAATTATTTTAAATTATTTGAAATCATATTTAGCAATTTATTCCTTACTTTTTACAAAGTTGCATCTAATATAGTGTACTTAGATGTTTTTACTTACTGTTTTGGTGACATGATGTGATATCCAATGTTGATTGTAATGTAAGCTGACAACAAATTTCTGCTTTTGTGCAACAAAGGTGCACAATAAAGTTGTTTTGAAGTGCACAGGAGCCTTTGTTGCTATGTGCATAGCAGCACTGTTTAATGGCGCAGATATAAGAAATATGTGTGCACACAGACACTATGTAGTGTGACAGAAATCATTTTGAAGCAAATTTGTGTAATGTATGTTCACATATCGTAACCAATCTCAGTGATTTTTTTTTTATTGCATATTATCCTCATCCATCCAGCTGAGCATGCAGAAAGCATCAGACACTTCCTTTTTAAAGGGGTGTGGCAACCCTACCTATGCTAGGTTAGCAAGCAATTGACTAGTTCACTGTATGTATGTGTGCGGTAGTTGTATATAATACAGTTGTTTACCCTGTAGCAGGTATGATAACATGTGATGATACACTGGAATTAATGTATTTGAGTAAATGTCACTGTGAAACACAGTATCACTCAGAAGAATTGCAGTGGCATACAAAGTGAAACTAGAAAATCCCCTGACACGGTGTCATTTTTGGGTCATCAGTTGACTAAACTTTGCTACACTGGAAATCTTGTATTAGTAAAATCCAGCCACTAGTGCCAGCTAACACTTTCATAAACCCTCTTTTGGGTCAGCTATACATATCTCTGTGAGGCTGGCTGCTGAAAATGAAAAAAACTAATAGATTCAGTGACATTGTAATATCAAAGGAAATTTGACAGAGCAAAAAAGTAAAAATCTATGCATTAAGGTGTTAAGCATATTACATTTGTACAATTGATTACAATTGATAAGACTCAGAGTTACGTGGAAGAAAGAAAGTATTATGTAGTAAATTGTGCAGGTAAGAAAACAAACAAGAGACTGATAATAACCATCTCAAAACAAAAAACAGAGGAAACACTGAAACATTAAAAACTAACTGCCCTGTTACTTAATTTATTATGCTGCATTTGTTTTTTGTCACTCGGCAGGGCCTCTATCAAGAAAAATGCAGAATTCAGGCAGCATTGCAATGGTTTCTTCATTGATCTTCTCTCCACTGTGTGCTTCAAGGACAACAGGCCACCAGCCAAAGGTGTCATCACCCACCTGTTGTCCTACCTGATGGTTGAGACAGGTACCACTTATCAAGGACACATCAAATCAAAATTCATTATTTATTTTGTCTTTTCTTTAGCTTCTTTTATAATGAACCTGGATTTGTCTGACAGTGCATGACGGCTTTGACTATTTTGTACATAATTTGGCTTTTAATACAGTTTTTTTTATACATATAAGTTGCTTTTTAGACAGTAATGATTTTGTTGTCTTTCTGTTTATATTATACAAAATACTCTTCATCAATCTGCTTGTTGAAAAGCTTTGATAAGTTTAAATGATTATTAGTTTTTATTTTTGTTGTTACTAATATTTACTCTGAATCATCTTTCACACCAGAACATGAACAGATTCACACCAAAGATCTGTCGCCTTTTGACGAGTCCCCAGATAAAAACCCAGTCGTGCGATCTGTGATCCTCAAGCTGCTGCTGAAGTTCAGGTAGGTAAACTAAATGTCATGTTAAAACACATCATTTGAATGTTTGTAGATGAATTGGATCCATGTCTGTTCTGAGTTGATACTTGTAAACCGAACAGTACAACTTGCAACTTGTCCTGTCTCATTGTCCTATTTTGATACATTTATAGTTGTTCTTGTGTGTGTGTGTGTGTGTGTGTGTGTGTGTGTGTGTTATCAGTGTAGTTCACTTGTCTAGAAATTGTAATTACTGAAATGTAATAAATAGAATTATAAATCGTGTGTAAAGCTAGAGATCTGTCTGACAGATGTAAAGGGCAGCTTTTCAGCTTGTGAAGCTCACCTGCATTGTACCAAGTGAATGATAAACTTCACTGTTTTTCAGCTTCGAAGAAGTCAAAGAATATTTGCAGCAGCATTTGTCATCTGTTGAAGACAGCAAATTTGTGGACGAGGGGGATAAAGCAGAGCTTTATGCCTTGTACATCAACTGCTTAGAGGTAAATTGTCTTGTAAACAAATATATAACAGTACTGGTTTACTGGAGGTTTACAGGAGGTTTGTAGGCCTGAGGTGTAGAACAAAGCGATATAAAAACAGCTTTATTCCAGCTGCCATCACTCAGATGAACAAGATGTAGCAATATTGCACAGATGCTATAGAATCAAAGTTTATTTATTTATTTACTTATTTTTACCTGCATTATACTTAATTTATTAAAGTGGTTATTTATTTTAGTGTTTTTCATTGTTTTTTGTTTTTTTTCTTTCTTATTAAGACCTTATTAAGTCCTTATATATTATTACATGTCTGTTTATTGTCTGTTTTGTTTGTAAAATGTATGTCAAGATGAATACCTTGTCTACTGCAAACCAAATCTACCTACAGGTACAAATAAAGTAACCTGAACCTGTACTGTTTAAACCTGCAGTGTGGAGCTTTTACATACGCAACGTCCATTATATTCAAGCCCTTGCCAAACGAGTTCACACAATGCTGATTAAGCATATCACCGCCAGACATATCTCTCTGTATTAGTATACTGGAGTTTTTAATCTGGTAATGGGTTTGACATTCCCGCACTGGCCAGATGAATGCATACTACACATGCTCTATGGTCAGGACATGCTTCCACCAGCTGAGCTGGCTAACTTCCGGTTAGCGCTATGCTAACTTGACTGGGGATAACATATTTTATCGTGCAGCTCGTTTAGACTTTCCAAATGTTATCGGACTGAATGGATCAAATTATGATAGTGAAACAAGTCTTTTCACAGGGGTTGTGTGACGCTCAAAACAATGTATCCACCGTTTTACAGCGCAACAGTAGTGACTGAGTAGCCTACAATGGAGCCTATAATGTAAAGTGTCGAGAGTGTTTTTGTAATTACTCTCACTGCCAGAAGGGGGTGACAAAAGTCCCGCACTCCAGCTTTAATAATATGATTAATAGTGTAGAAATTGACCAATAAAGATGAGAAGAAGATTTCACTGTAGATTTCAAAAGCTGTGGGCTCCCAAAACCAAAATTTTCCTAGCACGACATTAAACGTCCAATTTATAACTACAGTATTTGAACTTTGAACTGTTTACAGGACATTTTAGGGCCAGAAGGGTCAACTATTTGTCTAGTAATAAATTTAATAGTGAGGCCAGATGTTGTGGGCCTAATGTGTATTCTCTCATTTAGAATTGATCTTCTCAGGGACTCAACTTAAACCAAATACATCATCAAAGGAGCAGGGGACTTGTGTTGGATTAAATGCAGGTTTATATGCAATGTTAGGGTAGGAGTCATTTTTATTATATTCATTTTTAAGACAGTTAAAGGAGACCCAACAGTAACTGAAGGGGATAGGAAGGGTACAGGAGTGTGTTTCAATTTCTGCTTACTGCTGATACAGGTCAGTTGAAGTGACAGTTGACTGATGCCCCTTTAACACCTTTCCTTACAGGACTCCATGTGGGAGAAAATGCCTCAGGAAGGCAACAAGGCTGAAGCATTGAGGCCATGTTACGATGACGAAACACAATTCCTGCACTCCTTTTTGGCTGAAGTTGCTTCTGTTCCAGCAACAGTGTCTATTCAACATCTGCAGCACATTGCACAATTGCGTCTTTCACTCACCATGGCTGCCCAGCTCATCAGTGACAATCTGTCTGGTGAGAAATAACTTCACTTCTGCTGAAATTAATTAGCAATGAAAACAAAATTCTGTCCATCGGACTCTAATATCAATTTGACTATATATTGCTTCTGTTGCAGAGAACAATGTCCCAGACAGAGCAGAAGATTTCGTGAACATGGTGATTAAGCTCTGTGAAGAGAGTGGGAATGATTGGTTCCGTGTTTACCTGATCCGCAAGCTAAGTGAATGGCATGGTGTCGAGCTTGTCCAGACGCTGGTGAAACAGCCAAAGTTCAGCTGGCTTTTCCCTGCAGAGGTCCATCAACAGGTATACCGCCTTTCATTAACATATCTGCTACTAAAAATAACAAAGTAAACAAGTAAACATGTCACCATTATTACATGATGCCGCCAGTGGGGCAAATCACCAACAACACACAGTCATTTGATAGTTTGCAGATCCTCATTTACTAAAACAAGGAAACAAACATGGCATCAAATTCATCTCAGTTGTAAGACTATTCCTGGACCAGGGAGCCACCAGGACATTATTGGATACATATTTGGTATCCATATAAATATATCCAATATACTGTATATTTGAATACATTACAAAGTGATTTTGCTCCTCTAACTCCTTTCATGGTGGGAAAATTGTTAACAGAATGAAGATGGAGGCCAGATGGACGAGTATCTTGTGTATGGAGATGAATACAAGGCGGTGAGGGATGCTGTTGCCAAGGCAGTAGTGGATGGTGATGTTGAGCAGATAGAAGAAGCCTGTGAGGTATTTAAAGTTAATTTACCCCAATCTTTACTGCTACAAGTTATGTTCCATATCTTTGACCAATTCCTGTAAATCTTAAAGAGTTTTGACACCACGGACAGAATATGTTTTTGAATTCAAACTGTAGTTTATATGGACAAGTGAACTTTGCAATTTGTAATCAGTTATACGACACACATAATACATGGCATTCCAGTGGTTTTATACATTTTAGCACTTTTACTACAAATCACATCTACTTTACATCACAGGTCATCATTTTGCAAACACTGCTGTTGTTTATTACAAAAATAAAATAAAACATTCCATTTCAGACATTTATGTCTGTACTGTATAAAATCATTTACATTTAAATGATTGGAGTTATGTCATTAATCACATTGAACTACAAGTCTGAATTAAATGACATGAAATTTCCATTATTGTTGTGAGGAAATTCAGTTCGGACTTTTTAAACAAGTTTGCATTTAAAATGCAATATTGATCAAAACTGATGATGTTCACTGCAATGGATTACACAAATCAAATTTTCATTGGTCAGATATGGTGTTGGAATTGTGATTGAAGGGATTTTTACAAATAAATAGCAGACATTCACTCATAGTGGAATAGAGGCAGAACCTGAGAGAGGAGATCTTCCTTTTTGAACTTTTGTCAAAGTTTAATTTAATACAATTCAGTCTGAATAGTAGCTGCTCACTACTTAATGTTTGTTTTTGATTGATGTAGAAATGCACTGCGCCACCAAGGAATCGGACAATGTTCATCCTCCTGGCACTTTTCCGCGAGGTTACAACTCTGTACCGATCTGTAAATACAGGTCTTCATCCCACCCCTGAGGTATGAACAGTGATAAAATACAGCTTTGTGGAAACTGAATGATATATATTTTATACTGTATATCAAGTCTCTTCAGGAGACAATAGAACGGAGCCAAGAGTTGAACAGACGCTGATCTCATTCAGGAAAACATGGCGTAGATGTTGGACTTTATTCAGAATTTTAAAATGTGATTATTAATATACATTATTTTGACTTTTGTTCCTTGGAAATATAAAGCTTGGCCTAGTAATGCTGTTGAATAGCAACCTTCAGTTGATGTATTGTTGTCATATGTTATATTGTCTTTAATCTTCCCTGTAGCGATGCCAAGCATTTGGAGACCTCATCCAGGGCTCAAGGTTTCTGCATCAAAGAGAAGTGAGGGATTTTGCCTCAGCCTTGGTTCACAACAGGTTGGGAGCTCTGGCCATCCACCCTGGTCATACTATTGTGGATAACACTGTCATAGAACTGACTGTCCACCTGGCAGCTGTGCTGTTAACTGGGACTCAACCCCTGCTGAGGCCACTTCAGCAACTTGGTCTGTCACCTGAAAATATGCAGGTAAACAAATCTCATATCTGCCTCTCTGGACCATTTAAACTTTCCTAGTGTCAGCTGATCTCTGTGTCTTTACAACAGTTTTAGGGTGCATTACATAATCAAGTGTTAGGAGTCTTTTCAAATGTCAAAAAAAAAGTAATTCCCTTTCATATTTACCAGTAACCCAGACTATCCCTCACACACACATTGTAGATATTTTTTGCTATAAGGCAGGAAACATCAGACAAAACTCTGTACATCCATTGTTTTGTATTAATTACTGCATACTTGTAAGGAACTCAACTCAAAGTCGTTAAACTACTCATAGTTTCAATAATAACTGATGATTATTGATGATTTTTATTCTCATTTTATTTAACCTAACAGGGGGCTTTTATACCCACAATGCCTGATGATATGTTAGCTGTTGCTCAAGCAGTCATACAGCAAAACTATGGGCGGCTCACTTGGTATGGTAAGTATTATTCATTCATGTAGAAACCACAATTTTAAGTCTGTTTTTAAGTTTAAGTTTTTTTGTAGCTTCACTTATTTGCTTCATGGTTATACATTTTCAAATTCTATCTCTTCAGTAGATTTTATTTTAAATGTCAGATGTGTTAAAGTCTTTGGATAATCTGTATTGCTTTGGCTCTGTATTTTCATATAGAATGCTCACATAAATCTAGTCAATACAAAATATTTTGACACCTACTAATTCTTAGTTTACTTTGTGTTCTGTCTCAGTACTTCAGGTATTTTAACCCAATTTTAATTAGTTGTTTGTTTTTCACAGTGTGTCCGAATAATCACCCATGCTTTGTTGATGAGGTAAGCTATATTTTGCATGTCCAGTTTCATTTATTTGCACAGTGATTACAGAAATGAAGTGGTGCTACAAAAACATACAGTAGATAAGAAATTTGATTTCTGTGCAAACTAATCTGATCTGCCATGTCCCACTGCAGTGTGGCCTGCCCATGCAGAAAGGCAAATGTCTGGAGTGTGGCCATGAGATTGGAGGGGAGCATCATGCTGCCTTGCCTGAATTCAGACCAATTCAACTGCAGCAGTGAGTGTCATTAACGGTCAAGCTATAGTCATGCACTGAACTTTCTCATTAATGTGACAGCAAAACAAAAATTTTAAAGTTAGTTTCCTCCATAATTTAGTGTACTTCCTGTTAAAATTTGTTTTCTCGGTGGACTATGATACAGGGAGAAAATATTTATTTATTTTGTAGATGGGAAAAATAGCAGTTTCACATCTGTTGTATAATTGTTCACATATTGGCTAAAATCTCTAAATTTAGATTTCTTTTCTTTTTTAACATTCTGTTTTGCTGATGTGGTTAAGCCTTGGGCCTTGTTTTAAAATAGTATTAATGGAGCATATTAGGGACCTAAAAGGTCCCAAAAATCGGCATAAAAATATTTATCAGTATTTTTTTCCACTTTTACTGAGTTATTTTTTAACTAATTTAAGTCCTGATCATAACTACAAAATATTCAATAATTTTCAGAATTTTTAACAAAAATTGAGGTATTGTCAATATATTAAAGGCAAGTGGCTTTTTTTTTTTTCTCAGCATGTTAGGGACCTAAAAGGTCCCCATCAAGAATAGCCATATAAATATTATATATTAATATTTTTTTTCCACTTTTGCTGAGTTAAATTTTTTAACCAACATCAGTCCTGATCATAACTACCAAATACCCATTCATTTTCAGAATTTTAACCCTTTAAATGCCAGTTTATGTGATGATACCACTAATCTTTATTTAAAAAAAACAACACAAAAATTTAAATATTTTCTATATACTAAAGGCAGGGGGGATTTTTTTTTATCATCACAGTCTGGGATATGTCAATGATTAGCAACAACATTGAAATTTATGCATTATTATTTTTTGTGCAGTATAAGATTAAGGTATAGAATCTGACCTGTTAGCTTATAGTGTATGTAAAGTGTCCTATTACCCTTCAAAGTTTTTACTTTCTAATAGCATATTACCTTATTTTGCTCTAGAAGTATAGCATAAATACAACATCACTTTGAACAACATTTATTTTACAAAATTTAACAAAATTCAACATTTAACTTTCAAAAATTCAGAACAGAAATTAATGAGTGAGTGAATGGGTCTGTGTCTGCGTGTGTGTGTGTCACAGGTAAGAAATGCATAGCACTAGAGCTGGCTGTATCTATAAGTTTAGCTACGACTGCAGCTGTGGAAACAAACTGATGGTTTAGGGTGCCTTGTTTGGTTTTTGCCCCGCTGCGCCTTTGCGGCACTGCAGGTTTCTGTGTCTGGAAGGAGTGTATATATAACTGTGTATGGGTGTCTATTTAATTGGGGGACTTTGAACTTTCTTTTATCTCTGTATTTCAAAAAATATGAATCAGTGTTGAGAAGACACATAAATCAGAGCAAATGAAAAAAATGCTGTGGGAATCACTTGCCCTCTTGTTTCACACACACTCACACACACACACACATAGATAGAGTGACAGATATGCACTTGTTCAAGCACGCACGCATGCAAACACACACATAGTCACACACACATATACCTTCAAAGCTCAATAGCATATACTCTATTGTAACCCATTTAGGCATCTGTATCAGGTTTAATATCCTATATTTTATTGAGTCAGAAGGCCTGCATGTGCATGTGTGTGCATGAGATGAATAAATTTGCTACAATGTCCTGCAAAACTTGATAATGCATGAAATGCCCCTGGTATAGCCCCTAGTGGAGAGAAATTCTAATGGTATGTATTTGTTCTTCATCAGCTGGAAAATAGTAAAAACTACAATTTTTAAGCCAGGGCTTCAGTTTGAAATACTAATAAAGTAGAATGCATGTTTATGCAATATTGTGGCCATAGGATCAAAAAATACAGTTTTTATAAATAGTAAAAGCTAAAATTTTGAAGGGAGGGCTTCAGTTTGAAAGTTTTATAAAACAGAATGCATGAATTTATGCAGTAGCAACCACAGGATCAAAAATTTTGGTTTTAATGGGTTTCAATGGGACCTAAACAATACCATAAGTATTTTTTCTACACAGTGTATTATAGACTTAATATAGGATCTGTGGTTGGATTTCCAAAATTGGACAAAAAATGCACACCTTTGACAAAAATCATGGCTACAGCATAATCACAGCCAAAATAATCGAAAAAATAAAACATTAAAGGCCCTTTTAGGTCCCTAGTGAGGCACAAGGGTTAAAGGAGGATAAATGTTCACTGAATAGCAAAGCACAAAATCAGTTCAGTATTTTTATATTTATGGTATTTAAGTAGATAAATATCTAGTTTATCACCAGCTGTCCATATTATTGTGATTTATGGGATCTATGGAAACATTTTCAGTGTCACATTATGTAGCATGAAAATACTCTTGATTAAGATATTAAGAAAATATAGAATAAAATTAAATTATTTTTAATAATTTGAGTTTCTACTAGCAACACTAGGATGATAATTTGTGACTCCCTTTTTTCATTCAATGTTGAATGTAGTTATGCATCATGTACAAGATGTAAATAACAACTCCAAAACACTACAAAATAATCTTTGTTTCAGTGATCGTACAAGGCCTGGCCACATCCTGGGAGACCCTGAGCGAAGAAGCGACCCAGACACCCTGGACACCAAAAACATGTCTTTGACTCCCTTCACTCTGGTCAGGCTGGTTACACATTTGGCCATGCTGCTGGGGGCCTCAGAGAAGGCGCAGGTGAGAAGATGAAGAGTTATTTCCAAAATGATATGTCAACCCTGTAAAAATGAAGTATCTATATCAGCACCTACTGTGTATTAGCATTATTATGGGATCAGCTTAGATTGAGGCCCTTGAGTGGGCAACAATATAATACAATAATAATAAGTACAACAATACTAACTTCAAATATGGACTCACACTAAAATGAAGTGCAACAATGGTACCTCCAGTCTATAAATAGTCTATAAAGATGGACAGCGCGTCTCCACTGTGTGCTGCTATGCCAATGTGAAGCCAAAATATCTTGTTTTAGGGAGCTGCCATCTGATTTGTGTGATGTCATTTACAACCAGAGTCTGTGCAGTAGAGTCAGGTGGCAGGATGCCCCCTCACCTGTCCTGCCTCCTGACAGAGGTTTGAGAGCAGCTGTCAATCATGACGTCACAACCCCTTTGTATGTCGTCAAATAACTAATTAAAAGCAAACTTAACAGAAAAATGAGCACTTAGACAAACATCAGCATGATAAGAACTACCTAGAGTGACAGAAACCATATTTGTGAAAAATTAGTTTGACATGCACTTTGATTTTTAGCTTACTTCTCGAACCTTTAGGCCATCACTGCCCCTTAAGTGTCTGGAAAATGCATATAAAATTAAAAATTTTCTCTTGGATACGACTGTGACATTGCCCCGGCACTCTCTGTCCCTTTAGTTTGTCCAGCAGATCATCCAGCCACCTGTGGAGGACGTTTGTTCTTTTCTCACCCTACACATAATAAAGGATCTGGATCAGCTGTCCCAGGCACTGGGAAGAGGAGCTGACGACACTGTAACGACTGTCCACTTGGTGCTCAGATCCCTGTTGGAACCAGTACAGACAGATCACAGTAAGCCACATATTACCTCATCTATTTTGTCTAAATCATGATAAGATAAGGCCCACCCACACTAACTGAGACACTGCAGAGTGACCATATTTGCCCAAATTAAATTAAATAAAAGTGTCATATATGGTCAGTGGTGGGAAAAATGAGTGGAAATTAACTTCAAAAAGAAAAGCAAGAAAAGATAAGCTCCCCCACAGTTCTAAATAAACTGTGTGCTTGATGTTGTGTAATCAATTAAGCAGCTTTTAGTTTTTCTGTCTTCTTTAACCAGCTCTATAGACTGTTGTGATCATGTGTTATGTAATGATCCATGGAGCTTCCTATTTATACTCATCAAACAATTCACCATCTTATAGAATCCTAATTGTTCAGTATTTTCATCCTGTCAATACGTACGTATTTTGTCAAGTCGATCATCGAGGAGACAGATATACATTGAGAAATATGGATACTGTCTCCTACTGTTTTTCATTTTACACATTTTTAAACGGTGGAGAACATAACTGTACATGGTGTATTTTACAAAATACCTTCTGTTTGACTTTGTCTAGCCAATCCTCACCTGACAACAAAAGCATCCAGGAACACCTGGGAGACGACTGTGGCTGCAGAAATTATGATGCCCCAGGTGAAGGTAACAACTTTTACCTTTTGCAGTACCTTTTTACATAATGTCATTTATCCTCCTACGTGTATGAAGCTTTTATGTATGAACACTGCATACCTTTTGATTCATACATACTGTATATTCTGTGGCCATCTACAAGGCCATCAGTGTCAATATGAGTAATGTTTAATCATATTATTACCCATTTATTTTGTTTAATTTTTATAATTGCTTCTCAGTATATTCCGTTAATATTAGCATTTGTATTTCATATGCATTATATGCAGATATTATTATGTTTTTTTGTTGCACTATATAAATATAAATTTCCCTTTTCTGCTGTAAACTCTGCTACCAATATTTTGTGTCTAGGATCTTGATCAGTTCCTGCAAGAAGCACAAGGCAGCATCAGGACTGACTCCCGTGTTTCTTCCAACTTCATTATGAGGACGACTTTTGGTGATGATTGTACCTTCCTGACGTCGCTGCCGCAGGACTCTCAGGTCCACAGCTCAGCGGTGTGGAGCTGCAGAGAGAGGCTCTCATTGCTCAGCCTCACACACCTTGTGGAGTATAATGACCAAAAGGAGGAGCTGCCTTTGCTCTGGAAGTTCCTGCAGAAGGTGAATGTTTGTTAGATTAACTGCTTCCAAACATCTCTGGCTATGCTTTTGTGACAACTACTGGCCCAATTTCCTCCTGACCTTTAATCTAGAGCATCGGTTCAAAGTGTCCACTTGTACACATCATCAGTATCTGATGAGTAGATTGATTTAAGGAACTGCCCATTCAGAGGATGAACTCTTTTGCATTTTGGACACTTTAAGAGATTTCTAATGAGAGATGTCTTTTAATCTTAAAATGACATTTGATTAGCACATTCTTGCTCTTAAGGCGATACACCCTTTTAATTTTAACAACCTATATTTACATTTTCAGCTGCATTTCTATATAATTTTTTTAATTTCCAAAACAATTTTGGGAAGTAATGAACATTACATTATTGATTTTATCACTTGTGCGATTGAAAATTGAGTAGAACTTGTACTTACTATCCCAGCAGGCTTCAAATAAAAGAAACTGAATCAAAAATCTCTTTAAACTTTCAGTGATGTGAAAAGTTATTTTTTCACCTTGACAGCTGGTCATCCGTTTTGAACAACAAAATCACAAATGGCCAGAGATGTATTATGGTCATTTACCTTAATGACTTTATATATGCAGCGTCAGGTTATGAGGCATGACTATCAACCCTTTAATTTCTTTTGCAGGAAAGAGAATTTCGCCAGATTAAGCTTCTTCCAGATATCCTAATCCTGCAGAAACGTTTGGTGAGAAAGTTCCAGAATGCATCTGACCAGATAGTGGGCTCCATCGGAGAGTTCATTGAGAAGCAAACAGGTAAAACTGTGATATTCATGAACAATGACACTAATTTTGCATCCAGCTTCAGAGGGTGCAGAGGGTGTGATGTCATCTATAGAGTGAGAAGCTGTGGTTTTTAGGAAAAATTTATTTTTGACTCTTCACAAACATTTTATACACCAGACTGTTCCACAAACCTCGTATTTCTCAAACTGAGAATCTCGATCAATCAAGGAATTGCTGTCAATAACTGGAATTTCATATCTCCCATGTGGGAACATGCGGCTCTGATGACGCAGGACAGCAGTCACCAAAACTGTCCAATGAATGAGCTATGTGTCAGTTCATATGACTTGATGGTTACAGCTCTTGGTTTGTTTATAATAAGTCAATGTGAAGACCACTGCAGCCTGAAGACCTTCAGCACACTGAATTGTTGCCCTTTCTAGTTCAATTCTTGTCATACAAATTAGAAAGATAAATATATACACAACAAATGTGACTGTTAATATTTTCAACTTATTTTGTTTAGAAATGAGGTCATGGTTTGAAAAATACATCGACATCTTCCTGAAAACATGGAATCTGCTCAGAGTGTCTGTAACCAGCAGTGAGTAAAGCACTTATCCTCTTATTTGACCTATAAACGTTTAGCTGTGGCATTCCCAGTGAGTGTATTTACATGGACATTAATAATCTGCAGATGAGATGAAGATCCCAGATGAATTTTGCAGTGAGGATTTGGACCTGAACAGCGACCTGCAGTACCTCTTGCCCCGGCGGCAGGGTCCAGGCCTGTGCGCCACAGGGTTGGTCAGCTACCTGGTGGCGCTCCACAATGAGCTGGTCAACACTGTGGACAGCCACACTGGAGAGGACAGCAGGTACAAAGCATACATACATGAACCTACGTAAACAAGTTTCAGTTTCTTCAGTTTAATGATGCAAAATACTGTATTACCAATGTTGCTTTGTCGTTGTACCTGAAGTGTCTTTGAGTGATTAACTTATCTTGTGACACTGCACTGATCTTGACCAGGGGAGGTCAACATTTCATATTGATCAGTATGCTACCATCAGGTTCAGACAACATGTTGTGCTATTTGATGTCAGCTCTCTTTCAGCAGACTGTGTTTAATGTATTTCCACCAAACCTCTGACCCCACCAGGGATCCACAGAATCCTCTGTGCAAAGGCACAGAGAGCACAGCTTCCCCTTCCATCCTCATTGTCTGATCTTTTACTTTTACAGTCACCTTTATGTCTGATATGCAGTTGTCTTGGAGGGCCCATAGCTCTACTACCAAGGTCTCAGCTAGCCAACTTACTACAGATAGAGCTGCACTTATGGAGTTACCACAACTCCCCATGTTTGCTATGTTGGCAAAGCCAAATGTCAGGGCACCCTCAACAGGCATTAACGGGAAATTGATAATCTGCTACATGGAATCTGCATCATCAGTGAGGAATGCTTGTATCAAGTCCTTTATATTGGTTTAATAAAGGGTCTGTTAGAATATTTGTCTTTGTCACTGACATATATGTTAGATGTGTTCATTTGTCTAGTCTAGTGTGCATTTTGAGACTCCACTAACCAATCTATCATTTTTGGAAGAAATGCAGGCTGAAAAATATGCTTTCAATAGTACAACAAAACTACAAACACAGAAGCCTTAAAAAGATAGGGGGAATGTGGTGAAAGCATCACTTCAATACCAAAATGCACATTTAAACATTCAAACAATGCAGTGAACAGGCTAAACATGTAAAACACTGTAATGGTCATTTTCATAAAAAAGTGATACCAGATTCAAGATTCACTTTTTTCACTATGATGTCTCCAACTTCTACTGCAGCAGCAGCTACAGGGTGAGTGTGGCGGAGCTAACTGAGCAGCATGTGATCAGCTATGAGGTGGAGAAGGACCTGCTTCCTCTGGTTTTATCCAACTGCCAGTACAGTTTAGAACATGGCCATGAGACAATATCACAGTATGACCTGCCCAGGATCCAGCAGCAGATCCTCACCCGTTTCCTGCAAGGAAAACCCCTCATCAATCGCACAGTGAGTCCCCCAGCATGGTTTGAATAAAGCAAACTGGAGAGTAAACAGACCCATACAGGCTTAGGCAGGCCTGTACAGTCCATTATAGTCTAGATTGTGTTCCACCTTGACAAGGAACAAACAAGCGAATTAAGTGAAATTGTTTATTCAGTCATTCGCCATTTCTTGCAAAAAGTGTCACAGACCCTCCTACACCTGTGGCATCATGTCAGACTGCAGCCAACACAAGAAAGACTGACAGTCGATGCTTTACTTTGTCTGACCTGGTTTGTTCTGGACTGTCATATTGAATTGTGCTTAGTGCAGTTAGCGAACCTAGTTGGTATTCATTGTGTTGGTTAGCTAACTTTTACAGAGCAATTTACTACATCTCAGTATACTTTTTGTCATTGTTGCATCTACTCTGTGTTGCCTTGATTATTTAACAGTTTTATTTCTGTATTTTCCTGCTTCTCTAATTTCACTGCTTATTCAAGGGAATTCCAACTCTGGTCAACACACAAGAGAGAGACTATGAAACCGTCTTCAAAGCTGTTAAAGGAAAAGTGCCTCAGGTAAATTAATAAACCCTGTATCCCTCCCAGTATCCCTGACAGTAGATTACAGCTTCAGGCTTCATTGATACTTTCTTTGCTCCTTCAGGAGGCGCTGTCTTCTCTGATCCGAACTGGCCTGTCCAGAGAGCTGGACTCCTACAGCGAGGTGTGTGAGGCGCTCAAGATTGTGGAGCTGCTCCTGGGATTCCTCACCATGACTGGTGGTGATCCCAAATATCCTCTGGTCGCTTACCTCCAGGACATGCTGAAGATGGCCGACCACATCGATCGCCACATCTTACAGGTCACTGCATATTCAGCCTCTTTTTGTCTGGTATCAATGTTAAAGTTTCCTCAACACGGCTGGATGTTGGAGAATGAAGCTGAAGGACAGTTATTTTCTGTCAGTGTAAACTGACACATTAAGACATTTGTAAATGTGACTCTTAGTCCAACAAGAGAACTGCAGTGCAGTTTTTTAGGTGTCAGAACATAATCCACACTAAAATCAGGTAGCCTCCTAGTCCCCAGCAAAACTCAAAAAGTGGTAAAAATACCCACCTTTGTAATGCTGGCTATTATTTACTGATAACTAGTTAATGCATTATTATAACTACTTAAAAGTAAAGCATGGTGACAGTTTCTTCAGCGTAGCTTGGTACACTTACACCTTACTGTCTTGCTCGCAGCATATCAGTCCACCAACAGAAACAGTAACTAAAACTGCACAAAAATAAGGACATTTTGAACTACAGAGTATATATAATTACCATTAAATAAATTATGTCATAAACACAAGTAAAATAATGTAATCAAAAATAAACAAAATAAGGCTTCACAAAAATAAATCTCATCTTAATACTATACTCAGAACCAAAATAAAACAAAGTTTTAACATTCATGTTGTTTGCTGTCACAGTGTTCATGGAACAAAGTCTTTCCTCTGCTGTGTTGTTTCTTCAGGCTCTGGGCAGATGCACTCTCAGACACTGTATTTCTCTGTGGCAACTCCTCTCCTCCCTCAAATCTGAAAACATGTTGCGTCTCAAGAGGGTAAGCATTACTATGTGGGCTGGTTAAATGCAGAATAAGAGACTTACAGGATATATACATTGTAATTCAACATACATATTAAATATCTCACTCCATGTTTCTTTAAAAAAGGAACCATTTTCCGGGTATCCAGCGGAGTACCAGAAGCCGTTGACAGAAGAGGACAAGAATCAGCTGAAAGGCTTTGTGTCCAGAGGAAACGTGGACCAATGGCTGCTTGAGATGCATGAGTTCATCTTGTTAAATCTGGGCCGCCCACAGTCCATTGGCTTCTACCAGCCATTCTGGAGGTAACCCCATATAACAGCTTCAGGATTTTTCTTTAACTCAAATATTCTCCAAATAGACCTCCAGAGTTTTTATGAAGAGATGTGGCTTTACCCCTAAACCTCACTGTCATTACAAACTCATACTGTGCAGCCAAACGTTTTTCAAACCCACAGAACTTTTTGTGAGTGAGTGATGAAGTTATCCCACTCCCCCACGTCTGTGTTTCGTGCAGCGCTTTTGCATGGCATAAGCTAAGTCTGTATTTTACTCTAATTTACTAACATTGTCCCTCTAGATATGTGTGACAACATGACAGGCTGCAAACTTTAACAGCCTTGTCTCTAAATGACGTGAACACATAACTGTGATGGAAACAGAGGACAGCGACTGTGTTTCCTGCTCTGAGCTCTCAGCTCCAATGTTAAATGCCATGAAATGGGCTAAACTCCTGTTTAAACAGACACGTACCAGTGTCTCTACTGTCTCCTCTACTGTCCAGTGTGAACTCTCCAGCTGGCAACGCTGTCAGCAGCTGGAGGGAGAGACGCCCCGTTGTGCGTTTGGATTTTATAACTGGACTAATACGAGGATGCAAACTTTTTATTTCTTTTGATGTTTTCACATCACAAACAGTGAACAACAGCATTAAAATATGAGTCTTGCAGGTAACACATGAGACTCATGTAGCTGTTGTATCAGTTTAATGTAGGCGGCTCGCTGTAACTGCAGTAACTGGGCGGAGATCAGCCTCCTGAATGTTGTCAAAAGTTTCATTTATAATTTCCACCGCAGCCTCCAGATGAACATTTAATATCCAAGAATTCACATTATAGACACTACCACTGACTGTCCCTGTAACAAATTGGCCGCAAGTTTGCACATGCAGCACGGTCCAGCCATATACTAGGTTTTAACCCAAAAAAATGAACAGACCACACAGTCAGAGAGTACAGATCTTTGAACTGAACTGAACGGTAATGTTAAAGAGAGAAGATGTTTAAGTGCAAACTGATCTTCCCCTTTGAATAGAACTGAGAAAGTAATGTGTGAAATTGTATATTATGTCTTCCTCAGTGTGAAAGATACTTTGGTTGCCTACATGGACTGTAAAGAAGAAGAGGTGCCTGCTTACTTGGAAGACAAGTTCCCTGAAAATCTGTTGCTCTCCCAGATTGTGGAAACTTGGAAATGCTCTGTCATTGCCAAACAGGACTGGATGATGAATGGATGAATTAGATTAGTTTAAAGAGATTTGAGATCATCAGATCAATTTCTGAATCATATTCTTGAAGTTAATTTTACTTTTAGTTTTTTATTTTTTCTGTTTTTATTAATTTTTCTCTGATGATGTGCATGAAACGGCTCCGAAAATACAATCAAGCCTATGAAGATGATTAAACTTGAGCACACACTGCCTTAAATATAGTTTGTTTACTATGAGCCAACTGCTTATTTACTGCCTAGTATTAGAATAATAGAAATGTTTTCAAGAATTACAGTCTTGTTTGAAAAAAAAAAAAAAACTCAAAAAAAAACTCTATTCAAAATCTATTCAGGGAAATTATGTATGACTTTGAAAAGCACAAGTGTGTCTGTTTTTTGTTTCAGGATTATTCTTACATTTTTCAGGATAAAAGTTATTTTCCTATTTACCAAAGAAATCTGTGAAGAAAAAAATATACTGATATTTTCTCACAATGAAGTAATGTACTCTCAACGTAAACCTCAGTTAATAAAATTATTAATCAAGTAGTTGATGGTGTGGAAATGTTTGTTCGAATTAATGTGAAAGTAAAATGCTCTTTGAATCAAAGCCATTGCAGTATGAGATGTCAGTCAAGTAAAAACTTTAATTTAGCTGATTTATGTCTGTAGACAATGTTTGGAGTCAAAAACATCACCCATGGGTGCCTGCAGGGATGGGTGGATGCTGGATATGTGTGCACTCTTCACTGACATTATCTAGTATATCAGTAAAAGAATCAGGAAGGAAAATATCAGCTCTTCTAATTCTTGATATTTAATCAGCGACACAATCTTTTTTAATGGCACCAAGACACATTAGAAGTGATGTTAGCTGTAAAATGTATTGGATTTGTATTTTAAGAAAGATGTGTGTTTTCCTGTTCACTTCAATACAGCCAGAATGTTTTTGGCTCAAGCAGCCATCAGCTGTTTGGTTTCAGGTCAAACTAGAAGATGATATTGCAGAGGGCTTCACCACAGAGCCTTGAATCTGCTGAATGAGCTGCAAAGTTTGACATTTGAATAGTTTTTCTTGTACAAAGTATGCAGAAGTTAAAAAAGTCCAAAAAATACACAGAATGTGGAAAAATAAGTAAGTAAGTAAGAAGTAGCAGAACTACAAAATGCAATTTTGGAAAAAAATTTAATGAGTTTGCTGAAAGCTGAAACTGGCTGTGTTGCATTACTGGAAGCTGGATAGTATTGAAACTCTACCAAGACTGACGTTGCCTGCAGGTGGGATTGAACCCACGACCTCATGTTTGTAAGACAGCAATGCAATGAGCCAACATGTGACTAAGCAAATAGTGAGCAAGATCAGATTTTCATATTTAGACTTTTAATTGCATAAAAAATATGGGTTGTAAATTGTCCAGAAAAAGTTTTCTATACTTCATGTACACATCATGGCTGCATTGTTATGATGTTGATCAGCGAGAAAACCATCTGATTCCTCTGAAACACAAGCTAACACTGTTTCTAGACAACTGAATTTGAAGAAAGGAGACAAGGTGACAAGGATTTGTGTGTGTGTGTGTGTGCATGTCAGTATGTTAGTGTGTCTTTCTATGTATTGTTTTGGTGAGTATATGTGGTCTGTCATAGGCTACTTTTAGGGACAAATTTCAGACGGAAGACCAGTTAAATGGACAGAAGCCATGTCCCCAATTGGGTAAAAGCTGATTTTTGGGTCAGTAGTTATGGTTAGGGTAAGTCTCCAGGAAATTAATGTAAGTCTATGTAATGTCCCCAAAAGTGACTATGATCTCTGTGTGTGTGCTGCAACAATTACACAAAATATTCTATCCTTTTAAATATACTATACATGTTATATAAAACTAGTATGAATATAAGACTATGTGGCTTAATCATATTGTAAGTCTGACCTTCATTTTGAGTATAAACGGATTAGAAAATATCAATTGTCAAAACATTTTGGTCATTAAATTTAATTTAAAGCCACTATTGATTCTGTTCTTCAGGAACTCAACAGCAGGTGATGAAACCTGATACAGAAATCCACAAAATGTCAAGTTTAGATTTTAAAGAAACATTAACAAATGGGCTGCTGGTCCAGTCCTGTCTGCTAAACTTCAGTCTTAGATACAGATTCAAGTTCAACCACTTATTAAGTTTATATGTTTATGTTTTTCAAACTTTTAAAGGCAAGTTATAAGAGGTTTGGTAGATTAACAAAAACATACTTCTGATCTCATTCAAGATATTTAGTTATTATTGTTAAAGAACTGGCCAGACTGTCCTTGTTATAAAGCATAAAGCTCAACAAACATCTTCCACACATCACAGTTCTGCCTTTTTGTTATCTCAAAACCTACCAGCAGCTGATCCTGGACAGAAGTCAAGTCTTATAATCACCATGAAATTAAAAACCATTAAAAACATACATTTATCCAAAGAAACTGGATCAGTGTGGCAGCAAAATATTGTAATTTGATTCCAGATTGTTTTAACTAACAGGACCTTTGAACCTTCGGACAGAAGATCTGTTCTAAATAAAAACGACTGCTTTAACAAAAGTTGTTTTATTCTCATGTTCTCATGTAAATAAATTACAACATCATCTTTTGTTACAAAAATAAAATGAAACCCAACCAACATGACACATGTTGGACTTATCCATGTCAGCCTTAAGAATATGAGAATCTTTTTTTTTCTGGAAATCCTAATCATCATTATGTATCATTTTACAAATGCTTTAACAAAAGTTAAATTTCAAGGACTGAATCTTCGTCCCCATGCTGCCAGTCTACGATTCCACCTGCCGTGATCGGACCGCGCAGCACAGCAGTCAAAACGAAAGCGCTGCAAACCACAGAACATCACAAAACAACACAAAAATAAAGAGCTTGGTTAAAAAAATATTCATGCAACAGAATTTGGGGCCGGGCAGTTCCTTCACCGTGAAAACTACGCTTCAGGAGACAAGTTGACAAGCAAACAACCACCAAGAAAATAAAAATAAACAGAAAATAAAAACCTAATTCCAGTGTACCAACTGATGAACTGAACTACGTTTGGATGATAATATCGTGTGTAATGATACAAAAAGTTCTTGCAAAGTTCTAATGATACATTTCACAAACTGAGACTGAAGTTGGTCTTCCAGCTCTGACTGATGCACTGGTATAAGGTCATCATAAAAATAAAAAAAAAAGTTAATACCAACTCACTGACGGTCAATGCTAAAAAACAAAATCTAGTGCAAATGCACAGCTTCTTTCAACTTCTCCCAGTGTGATTTCTGCAGTGGTCAGTCTTGACAAACACCACAGCAGAAGGAAACACCAGAATTTTATCTTCATGTACTGAAGGGAGTAATCGCTCTAAATAACAGGTTGTTTTGTTGAAGGTGCAACGTTGTCTGTCAGTGCTGGTTCTTCATTCCCTGTGGTTTGCCTGGTTTCTTATCCTGCTGCTGCTGTAGGCCTCGACCAGCGCCGGTCATTCCTCTGCCACGACCGCCAAACAAACCTACAGAGAGAACACAAGATAACAGGGACAGACAGAAGCTTTAATTCTGTTAGGTCTGATAACAAAAACTGAATGTTGTAAAGAGAGATTTCCATTTCACCAAAACATTAATGATTAGTTGCAGTTCTTTTTTTTTTTTTTAATAACAAGATGAAGTTAAAGATTCTTGGTTTGTAAATGTGTAGAATCACTTCTCCCAGAAAATAAGAACTTGGCTTTTCTGCTGCACAATTATCTTCTCTACTAATTTGAATGGCATAGAAGCAGCCAGTTTTTGTGGCAACTCCTACAAAGGTGTGTCCACTGAAGAGGAAGCTGGTTGACAGATCTGGGCTGTTTGCCTTTTTGTACATTTTTCTCACTAAAGATAACCAGTGGTCAAACCTTGGAGCTGTTAGACATGACCTGAAAGGGTTACATTCACAGACACTGATGGGAGAACATTTTCCTTGAGGATTTTATTGGCTAAATTTGTTTTTCACATGATTTTACCAGGTAATAATATGTTTTATAACATCTTCAATTTAAGCTGAGGAAATGTGGGACTAGGAAAGATGACACATGCACACAGAGTGTGGAGATGCAGGCCAATGGGATGTACTGTGTGTACACATCTCTAAAATGTAAACCTTTCAGAAATTAGGAAAAATATCTTCACTTAAGCTTGTTGACATGTATTTTTCAGTTATGTGATTCATGTTCAAACATTTAAAAAAAAAATCAGCCTAATGATTAATCAAGGAGTGGATATTTTCGTCAACCAAAGTTAACACACCAAAATCTCCACAACCAGAGTGATGTGGTTTAAACCTGACAATTATGATATAAAGATATTTTGATGTGCAATTTACCAGTGTTACCACCAGCAAAAACTTTGGTGCTCCTGAGCAATCAGAGTGTAGGCCTTTATATTAGCAGAGAAAACTGGGAAACAACCATAAACTACAACGCTAATATTCATGTTGTGACAACAGTAACTAAGTCTGTCTGATCAGCAGGGGGTGTTTCCGCTCACCTCGGCCGGCTCCTCCTCTTCCTTTGCCCTGCTGTTTGTTCTGCTGGGCGCCTCCCCGTCCGCGACCCTTCGACACCACCTCCTCCTTCACCATGTCGATGATCTCATCTGGGATTCGTAGATACTTGATAGTGCTTCCTCGGATGTAGCACTCCGGCATCCTCCAGAACTTATCTCCATCCTGTGAGAAGGGAAAAAACATTTCCTGTCATTTAACATTTCGTTATATTTCTCTCCTCTTTTTGATACAAGATGAAAGAAGAAAATAACAAGTACAGTCTGGGAGTCGAGTCGCACATGAACAAACAATTGCAAAATCATTTTTGAAGTGATCAAGTATTCGGTCGACGGAACAGTAATTAACTTATTAAGCACTTTATAATATTTGGCAAAATTATTAAACATTTAATGATTAAAACTTAACTAATGCAAAGAGTTGCTGAGTTTCATAAACGTGTACCTTTGGTTTTAGACTTTTGGTCAGACTTTGTAAGATATTTGAATATAACACATTATGACATTTTATAGACCATATATTACTTTATAAAAAAGTAACTGTTAGATTCCATGAATATTCAGTAAACAACTGCATTAAAACATTGAGAGGATAACAAGCTTCAACCATAAACCACAAAGAAAATATCGAATTACTAGAACAAAACAAAAATGAAAACACTTCCTGTCTCTTACATTTTCAGAGGGGTGCATTTAAGCTACAGCAGCAGCCTCTGAAGACAACACTGACACCTCCAGCTACAAGTTAACACTGGACGATAGAGTTGTCCACTTTGCCCTCCTTATTGTTGGAAACACTGTGTCTAAAGTGACAGCAAAGAAGTGAAAGCAGAGCTCAGCTTTACCCTTGAGGTGCAAATGACTTCTCTCAGGTTGATGTTCATCCAGTTGTCACAGCTGACCAGGTGACCGTTGTACGTCTCTCCATTCTTCAGCTCCACCAGCTGAGGAGAGAAAGAAAACCACAAACAGCTGCATTAGTTTTCTCTTGGTGTAACTGACAAAACACAGCACAGCAATTACAGGCTGCATGTTACAATATCAACAAACACAAACACAGTGGACACGTTTAGGATGTAGCCAAGATTGGAGGCCGTTTTTCAGATTTGTTAAAACTAATTTAACCTGAAAACTAAACAGTCAGAAGTGAAGCAGCTCCAGCAACATGTTGAACACTATACAGCACACAGACAAACCTGTGTAACTTATTATCAGTAGCACCAGCTCTTACAATACAAAATCAGTTGATTAGTTGAAAGACTAACAATTGATGGTCAGTAATTTTTAAATTGGATAATAAAACATAATTACAGTTAACATAAATAGGAACATTTACTGCTTGCAGGCTTTTGCCAGTTTCACATAAAATCTGATTGGTTTTGGCTGCTGGTCAGTATGTAATCACTTGAGTATCTGACATCTTGTTATTGCATAGTATTTATTATTTTCAACATTTTCGAGACTCAATGATGAATTAGTCAATGGACAGATACATGAGCATTAAGGCATTGACAACATCTGTTCTGTTGTTCCACTAAGATCCGCTCTTTGCCAGCAGACAGAGCTCAGTGTCTCCTCACCATGGGATGGTTCTGGGCAGTCTTCAGCAGTGACAGGGGAAGCTACAAAACGAAAGAAAACATGATCACACTTTGAGTTTCATCTGCCATCAACATTATCTAATTACCTGAACAAACCTATCTGACTAGAGCTAGAGCAAGGCAAAGTTTAGATCCAGTTTTGTGCCATCATTAGTAAATGTGCAGTTTGCACCGCTGGAAATAATCACTCTTCTGAGTTTCTAGATTTACTGATGAACATAACTGGAGAACCCACAATTCACTCAGCAGTGTTTTATTCCGGTAAAACCAACTCAAGCTGACACTAGTGAATTTAGCAGAAGGATTGGGTGCAGAACTTATTCACAGCTTTTCGTGGATTTCTGGATTTTGAAGTCCAGACATGGTTTCAAGGCTTATCGTTTACATAACGTTGTCTGTACATACTTCCCGCTATGCAGAGCAGAAACTAACCATGACAGATTTAAGTTAAACGTGTAGCACGATGTAGAGGTTTTCTGTAGCTCTGTGTGGAGACTGTATGCACTTCAAAACAATCTCTGTGTGTGTAAATGATGTTTAATTTAGCTACAACAGCTAACTTAACTTAGCTAGCGTACCGAGCATTTCTCTTTGTGACTGCTCTTTAGTGCTGCTAACTCAGTTAGCCGAGTAGCTGTCGTGCTACTGGAAACAAACTTTTGTCTAAAAGATAATTAATCTAAACACTGCAGTCAAATACTCACCATTGTGATTGTATGTCTGTTTGATTTAGCGTCCTACTTTCTTCCCTGGCCCTCCGTTAAAACGATTTTACCACCTTCGCTTCTTCTTCTTCTTCTTCTAATGAGTTTCCGGTGCTGCGGTGCGGAGTCACGTGTAATAAGCTGCTGCCCTCTACAGTCCATAACATTCATTACAGGCCAGGGAGCACAAAGGAGAATGGGATTAAATTTGTCTCATATTAATTGAAATCTCCTAAGAAAAATAATAATAAAAAAATAAAAATAATAAAAAATTAAAGTTGATAAAAATAAATTGAAACCAATGAAACTACCTTAAAGGCAAAACTTACAAAAAAAACCCTCAAAAAACTATAGTCTAAGAGTGAAATATTTGATAATATTTTCACTTTTCTGTGACACAAGGCTCTCATGTGGGCAGGTGTTACAGGGCTGTGTCCCCATTGGCCAATTATTTTTTGGGGGGTACAGGTCAATGGTCTGGAGTGCAACAAGTGGTACGACTTATATTATTTCTCCTCACCAACTAGATGAAACAGAAAAATTCCGAACTAAAAGTGAAGAAACCCGCAGCGAAACTGATAAAAGTGACCATAAAAGAGAAATCACGATCAGTGAAAGAAAAATGAAAATATTGTAATCAAATCTTTCTATCTCTATATAGTTTTATTGTAAGTTTGGCCTTTGAGGTCTTTTTTTATCTTTATCAATCTCAATTAAGTAGTTTTGTTTGATTCTTGGGAGATTTTGTGCAATTATTAAGACACTAATCTAATTTCATATAGGAGCCTCCGTGGAGTCATTTGGTTGAAAAAGATATGGTAAATCCCTTGCATCCGTTAATAAATTGTGCGCTCCGTGAAATAAAAACATTTAGGCTTAAATGTTTTCTTATGGTATCAGGCATTTGTTTTCACCAATAACATACACTCACCGATCGCTTTCTTAGAAACACCTGTGCAATCTAATGTAATCCAATACAACAGCTCTGCCATAAATTCTACTTTTACAAAGCGTATACATTTTAATTTTGACATTGCCAAATTATTACTTACAAAACATTGCCAAATTATTATTACTGGGCTCATAATGAGTGGTAGTGTACTGGATTGCATTATATTAAAAAAATATACCTTATGTATGTTAATGGGGTGGACAAAATATTAGAAACACTTTTCAATATAATGCACTCCACCACCACCCACTATGACCCCAATAATAAACATAAAGTATAAATATCACCTCTCTGACAACGTCAAAATGAAAATACACAAGCTTGTACTGGACTGCATTGAAGAAGTGAATCAACTGATGATTGGGGTTCTTGGAGGCATGGAATACGTTATTTATTTATTTATTTAGCTATCTAACGTGTCTTTTTTGAGCTTCCATACCTCATCAACGCCTCGTTGCTGACGTAATCACGTCACGTCTCACGCAGCCTACAGAGAGAAGGAGCGGTGTTTGGTTTGTGTAGTTTGGCAGAAGGATCCGTCAGCTGCGGAGGGGTGTCGGACTCACTTCATGGTCCTGGTACATAATAAAGACCCTGAAAAAAATAAGCAACGGATCCTTTTTTTTTAACCGGACGGGAGATGGACAACAGTAAACGGACTGTGGTCGTTACAGGTTTGTCTTGTTGTTGTTTTTTTTGCTGCTGTTGTCGTCGTTTCTCCCGACAGACGGAACAACGGTTTGAAGTGGTGGAAAAGTTCTGTTGATGACAGCTGCTAACGTTAATGGCGTCAGGCGGTTACTGCTTCACTACGCTGCAGTTGTGGACTGTTGACAGAAACGTTTAGCTTATAATTTTATAACGACACACTTTTGTATTTAGGTATTTCTTATGTAATTAGAGTCAACTGACAGGCTTGTTAAAGTGATTATTTCGTGTTTCATATGTCTCTCTTGAAAGGCCAAATAAAACAATATATGTGATAGATGGAGGTTCAACATATGTGCGAAATTAAATATCTAATGTCATTCTTTAGAAATTTAATGTTGACAGAGTTTCTTCATACTAAGGATGAATTATGCGATTCGTTATTGAATAGGTTTATGTTTCAGGAAGTTGATTAATGTTATCAACTGATTCACAAATACATTCATAGATCAAATCAAAGTGGTCTTAGATATTTACATGATTATCAGAATACCAAATGATTTCCAAGCTGCTTTCACATAAACTCCAGGCATGTCCATAAAAGACAGAGCAACAATGTAACAAGGAGAAAGGTTCCCACATCTATAAAAAATATTTTAATATTACCTCCCTCTCCAATAAACACACTTTTATCTTGAACTTTTCTGACAAAGGAAGACTGTCTGGAGTGTTTATTCCTCATGGCTTTTGTATTGTGAGTTTCACCCACTGTCAAACAGTTTGACTGGTCCCCAACATCAGGCAGCTTTCCAGACATGGTGTCATTATCGAGCTGGACAAAGTTATTATAAGTAAATACAATAACCAGCCAACTGTGTTTCACTATGAATGTTTCTATACTGTATTGAAAGTCATTCATTAAATTTCCTTTCTGATTACACGTCATTGCATTATGATATGAAAGTCTCGGCCTAGAACTGTTGTTTTCTGCTACGTGTTGGGACAGATCTGTCTTCAGGGCTGCAACAACAGATTATTTTCATTATCGATTAATGTGACGATTATTTTCTCAATTAATAGATTAGTTGTTTGGGCCTTAAAATGTCAGAATATAGTGAAAAATGTTGATCACTGTTTCCCACGACCCGAGGTGATGTTCTCAAATGTCTTGTTTTGTCCCGACCAACAGTCCACAACTCAAAGATATTTACTTTACTGATATTTAGTTTACTGTTATAGAAGACTAAAGAAACCAGAAATATTCACATTTGAGAAACTGGAATCATAGAATTTGGAAATTTTCTTCTTAAAAAATGACTCAAAACGATTAATTGACTATCAAAATACTTGACAATACTTGGCCAGCTTACTTATTACCTATTGTTATTAAGGTGTTTCCAACATATGATATTTTCTGAGTGCACAAGCAGCAGTTTTCAACATGTATTCTGAACAGAAGTAACAGAGGCAGTGACTTGGTGTTTTCAGACACAAAGGCGTGCAAAACCTTGCCGTCCCAGCTGATGGAGGATGCGTAGACTGCCTGGGAACAGCACCCTCACAATAGCGGGCCGGCTGGCAGCTGCCGACCCCTCGCTCTGCTCCTTTTCAGCAGCCTGTCAGACAGACAGATCCTCCCTCCACCCAACCCCCAGGGACCCCGCTGACCCTAGGAAGGGTGGTGGAGGGGGATCAGCTATAGATCCCTATATAAACAAGCCTGTGTGAATGTCCATCGTCTGCTGCTGCGATTTTGTAGGTCATAGTGAGAGTGATTGATTTTATTTTGGTCATTCAAGGAGAGCAGCACAGTGGAGCACCGCAGAACACAAACAGAAAATCTTAAGCAGCAGCCTTTCTTTTATATTTATTAAACAATCCAAAATATTGAAAGGTATACTGTTTATATTATAAATGCAAGAAAAAGTGCAGTTAAATTATTAGTCACACCAGTAAGTTTCTCCTCCTGTGTAGAAACCAAACAAACCCCATACTATGAAATACTGTGTAGTATGAAAGCAGCTGGACAGAATCGGTACAGAACAGTATTATTACAGCAGCTGAAATAACTGACATGTTTTGCAGGTTTTGGGCCATTTGGAGAGCACACCGTCAACGCCAGCTGGGTAGCAGTGCAGGTGTGTTTTACCCCTCTGTTGCTGTTATAATGCACATTCATGAAGTCCAAGTTTTTTCTTTTTTTTATTAAATGTGACCTGGACAGAAATTAGTACAAGCAAGTTCTTAAGTGAAACAGTTTAGAGTTTTGAGTTTAAAATGGGTTTGTTGGTAATTAAATTCACATCAGAGCCCAAACAAATCCTTCCAATCTTGTCCAAAATGCTAAATTTCCATAAGCTCATCATTAAATGTGGTATGTTTTTAGCTGTGATGTTCTGTATCATCATCTACACGGAGCCATAAATAGTCTTCATGTTGAGCTGTTAGTAATAAAATAGTAGCAGGTGTGACTTTTTGTACCTGTTTGTATGACGGCTACATGACGTTCTGCTAGCTGCCCTCCTGCTTCACACTGTGCAGCAGTGTGCCGGAGGGTGTTTGTGTCCTGCTGGGGGAAACTGCATGTGGGGGACGACGGTGGTTGTCAGGGTGTCTAGACGAACTTGATAAGGATATTAAAGGCAAACAAAAGGCCGCTTTGTGTCAGGGTCACAGACGTGGTCAAACAAGCCTCTTTTCAATACAAGTGGGGGTCAGTGTCAGGGGCTATTTGTCCTGCAGGGAGATTGGGGGAGGTGTTGGTCTACTAGCTGTGAATTTGACACAGATTTGTCTTACTTGTAATGTATGTGATTGCATCTTTTATGTCATGTTTTTGTGATACTGTGTCTTTTTCTACAGAAGGTTGAGTTTTGGATTTTTAGTTTTCATAATACAAATGATGCAAAAAATTGCATTTTGGCATAAAATTGTTTTATTTGAGAATGATAACGCCACTGAGAGACGTCTGTCTCATCATCACTTCTGAATAATTATATTTTTATTTGTGTACATTCTCATTGGATTTGAATTATTTTGGATTGAAAATATTGTTTGATTTTAACATAATAAATTTTTTGCCTTAGTACACCGAAGCAGGGCTGCAACTAACGATTAATTTTATTATCTATTAATCTGTCGATTATTTTCTTGATGAATAGATTAGTCGTTTGATCTATAAAATGTCAGAAAATGGTGAAAAATGTGGATCACAGTTTCCCAAGTGATGTACTCAAATGTCTTTCAGTCCACAACCCAAAGATGTTTAGTTCATTATCATAGAAACAAAAGAAACCAGAATTATACCAATTTGATTATCAGAATAGTTTGTGATTAATTTTCTGTTGATTGACTAATCAACTAACTGTTGGGGTTGTAGATGATACATATTTTAGTAAAAATAGGCAGAGAGGGAAATAGGCACTGAAAGTAGATGAAATAAAAGTCTTCTGTTACTATTATACTAAAAAAGTAATGCATTACTGAGTTTATCAAGGTTATTTACTGCAGTTTCATAGCATGTGTATTACAGGTGTATATACATGTCTGTTTTATTTGTAGCTATCTTGCTTTTTAGTACAGCATTGCGATCGTGGCATCACATCCATCCATGCTGTTCTGAAACTTGTTTGGGCTGAGGACGGGTCACCTGACCATTTTTCATATCTTTGAATCACCATCACCCTGCCAGTGAAATGTGGCCCGTTTCACATTTCACCTTTAATAAATTGTTTTTAGTTACAGATATTTGCACAAAAGAACATGCCTTATCACATTTAGCATGTATGTAATCTGTATAATTGAGTCCTGTATCATTTGGCTATGGATAGAGAATAGATCTGGTTCCACCCACATCTTATAGAAAGAAAGGGACCACATGCTAAAACTGTGCTGACATCACTGTAAGATGCTCAAGAGAAAAACAAACAACAAATGGCTGTTTTAAATGCAAAACAAGGATTTTAACACTGATGTTTGCTTGTCCTTACAGGAGCTAAAGAAGCTTGGACTGGGCAGTGAGGTGGACTTGCATGTATACGAGGTTCCTGTAGAGTACCAGAAAGTCCAGAGTTTGGTTCCGTCATTATGGAAGCAGTATCATCCACAGGTAAGAGAGCATGGGGCTTTAAAACATTGCCAGATGTCCCTAACCTTTTATTATTGTTCCATGTTTAAAAGTGCAATACAGTAGTTTATGTCTAGCTCAGTTCAAGTTTAGATACGGTTTTAATGCCACTGACCTCAGATCTGTAAAATGCAAATTTTTAGTTTTAATCAGATCTGACACCTTCTGAGAACAGGTAATGTGACAAATGAGAAACACATGCTGCGCTGAATTAAATGACATACAGTTATCACATTATGTAACAAATGAATGGCTTAAGTGTGGCTCTGATGCAAACTCTCTAAATGTGTTTTTTGTAAATTGGGTTGCAAAAAGGTACTTTTGTCTCTGGTTTAGCAGTTCTTAGTTTCAGATCTGTGTTTTGTGTGAAATATAAGTCTATTTGTGGTTCAGTTAAAATAGTCACAGGTCCTTTAAAGGCACTCCATGTTCAAACAAGCAGAGAAGTCATGGTCACAGCTGTTGAACAGCAAGAATTTATTAATTCTGACTTTTGTTTTCATTGTTTCATTTTTTTATCCAGTTGGTAGTTCATGTCGGAGTCTCAGGTATGGCCACCACCGTCACGTTGGAGAAGTGTGGCAGAAATCATGGCTACAAGGGCCTGGACAACAGCAGCTTCTGTCCTGATTCGGCGTGTTGCATTGTGGGAGGCCCGGACTGTATCGACTCGGTTATTGACATGGAATCAGTCTGCAAGAGAGTGACCGCCTCCGGGCTGGGAGTATCAGTGTCTGTCTCCAAAGACGCTGGAAGGTAATTTTGTTTTTTTTCCCCAGTTAGACTCAGATCTTCATATCTGAGGATGCTTCAACTGTTGACGGGTAGAGACATGAAAATGCATTAAAGCAGGAATGAATCAGTATTTACTCAACATGTTGAACGGAGAGCATTTTGACAGAATTTTAAAGACAGTGGAGGTGAAACTGCACTTGAAGCCAGGAGGAGAGTAAGAGTTCCCTTCTGTCACATAGGAACTAAAATCTGTTCAACATGTGCACATTGAAGCACGAGAGAAGAGATGTGCACTGCTGTCTGCCAATACTACCACTAGAGGGCACTAAAGTCACATATCTCCAAATTGTACATCTATATTACTTGCTATAAATCGAACAGAAAAGTCAAAATAGCAAATTTCTTTGTAAAATCCAAAGTGTGTAGATGATGCACTGTATCTCAAATACATCACAATTTGTTTACTGATTATATATCCTACCCCTAATTTTTGTTTTTAGTTATTACTACTAGTTATTATTAATAATAATAATGTCTTTAATATCTACTTACAGTATATGTTAATTTGACTTTTATTTGAAATGATATAAATGCCTTAATATACTACCTCTTATTGATTCAATTACTGAGGGCAATAATATGTTTTTATCATGTTGGACTTTATTGCTTATTGAATATATTGCCTATGAGCAGTTTCATACAAACAGTATATTAGTAAAACCTGGGTCACTATCATGGTTTTATTACTGTCTATACAGCTGATGCACACACTGCTCTGGTTAACATGGAGATCTGTTACAGACCATACAGTGTACTTGTTGCTATGACTGTAAATGTTGAGACATTATCTGCCTCGTCAACTAAAGATGTAGTTAGTCACAGTATCAGTAGAGGAATGCTCAACTGGTCTTGCTTTGGTAAAAATGTTAAAATTAAGAATATCAACTCATGTCAAGCTCTGAGCTCTGGCTGTGAAGGTGCACTGTTTACCTCTAGTGCAGACATGCGGAGATTTAATGCGCCTGTGGACTGAGACAACAACAATGTTTTAAGTTTATTGCATGTTACATTGTGGGAGAGGCCTATGATAAAATCACAATCTGTGTCAGACTGTACAATATCAATTTGAGGCTGTCAGATTGTGTGCTGAATGTGTGGTGAATCGCAGCACTACGATGTAAAGTTTATGAAAGCAGAGGCACGTCATCCATCTGTGCCGCTCTGATGTAATGAAAATGCAGCCAAACAAACACAAGTCACACAAACTTCTTCTTTTTTGTTTCACCTCCGTCCATGATTTGTGTGCATCAAGAATGTATGAAGGTGAACAAGTGTGTTTCTCCCTAAACTTTATTCAAAGAACTGCACTTGTGAAATGTCACACTGGCCAGTGTATTCTGTGTCATTTCATGTCGTATTCTGATTGGTTTGTTTGCAGATGTGGGTTGTAACAGCAGTCACATTGTGAGAATTTGGTCTTAAATTTCTGACACTGTCAGAATTTTACTGCAGTGCGATTTAGAACCACTGATTTGGATTGACAACCAGAGAGATGAGAACTCCAGCAACACTTGTAGTATGAAGAACAACTTAAGTTGTTCTTTCCCTTCTCCATGCACCTTGGAAGTAGGTGAAGTTGTGCCAGAGACCCTTACTTTTGGATTGACAACCAAAAATTTTACCATGTTTCTCTCACAGCTGTCAGTTTTTGTCTCACAGTCCAAAACCACACAGTGTAAACGGGCCTTTACTTTCACTTACAATAATGGCCTGAGATTTTATGGTGTGTGCCATGAATTTATAGTCATATGTTCATCATTACAAGGAACCATATGAATAAATGTATGTGCAGAATGGATAAGGTGGAGAATAAGTGATTGATGCATTAGTAAATCCTTCCAAATGCATCAATAAATGCATCAGTAAAACACTGATGTGTCCAGTCAACAGCTTTCATCCGTTTGTTCCGTTTCTTGGATCCAAAACGCAGCATTCACTTGATGCCGTGCTCTCTTCCTTAACAGGTATCTCTGCGATTTCACATATTACACGTCTCTTTATCTGAGTCACGGCCGCTCTGCCTTCGTCCATGTGCCTCCTCTCGGAAAGCCTTACAGTGGGGAAGACCTGGGCCGCGCGCTGCAGGCGATCATCCAGGAGATGCTGGAGCTTCTGGACCAGGCTGAGGAGAAGATCCACTGCCAGCAGCACTTCCACTAAGTGACCTCTTGATGCCAACCAGCCTCTCCAGCCCTCACCACACAAGAGAAATTGCACTTAACCACAAGTAGCCAAACTTCTTCTTCTTCTTTTTTTTTTTATTATTGTCTTGACTTGGACATAATGGAAATTTCAGTGTATAGGATGTTTTCAGTGTTTGTCTCTCTCTGTCTAGATTTTTGCTTCTTGTTTTGCTAGGCCTGATTCAGTTATGTTTTAGGGTGCTTTCAAACCTGCCTTGTTTAGTTTGGTTGAATTGAACCCTGGTTCGTTTGCACCCTTGGTGCAGTTCGTTTGGTGTGAACACAGCAATCGCATTTGGGTGCAGACCAATACAACCGGACCAAGACCTTGTTGAAGAGGTGGTCTCGGTCCGGTTACAAATAAACTCTGTTAAAGTTCGTTTGTGGTATGAACATGATCTGACCCAGATCTGACCCAACTGCGCGTGTTTTGGATTAAACCATCTCCTGTAGCCAGCTGCGCTGTGCATTATGCTCCCTTCTCCTCTTCAGCTGACTGAAGGCAGCACATTGCTCTCTAGGTGTTGCCTTGAAGTGCGTTCACGTGTGCCATTCTGCTTGCATATTTTCGCTTGGTGTATGGCCCAAACGACTGAGCCGGATTATCCATATATTGGGCGAGTGTCTTGGAGCACCAGCCTATTGCTGTGCTGGGGGGCACCAATGTGAAAAAAATGAAAAACATAAATAGTTTTCATTGTCAGAAACCACAGATTAACCATTTATAAAGCACTTGATTTAACTTTTATTTATTATTATTTTTATGAATAAGCATATGAATTATAAGAATAAGAAAACAGTTGAACATTAGCTGCTGCTGCGCGTCTTTCAGCACCACAGAGGTGAGGAGAGAGAGAGAGAGACGCTGTTTCTTTCAGTAATAACAGTCGTACATTTTATTGCTGATAGAAAATATGTTGAAAGATCATTTTACTAATCCACCAAGTACATCTTCTACTAAGTACATCTTCATACATTAGTTTTATTTTCTGTTTTACAAAGGCAAAAAGGAAAATCAAGTCCTTTATAAATGTTGTAGCCTATCTGCTGTTTCTGAAAAACAAACTCCTTTCTCCGCCTCCACCCCACAAGACTTCTGACCAGTGAACGCAATGACAGCTCCCACACGGCTTTTGTTGATACATTTTGGTTCACTTGAAATTTTGCTGTGTGAAACCAAACCGAACCAAAGGGAAAATGTAACAAAGTAACAATTCATCCACTGATTTGGACCAAAGCAAACAAACTGTAGGTGTGAAAACACCCTTAATGTCTCCCAATGAAGATAAAAGAAGATAAAATGGGAGTCTCAAGTCCAAGGTCACAAGATAGAATAAACTTTTAACCCACTTCAAGGAACATTAAACTTGATTTCTGAGTTCAAACTGGCAGATTTTAAAGTTCACAGAGAAAACAAAGCAGCGAAATTACTGCTTTTTTCACATACACTTACTGCAGAGGGTCTGTAATGTGGCAGATATTTCACACTATAACCCCAGATGTGACTACTATTATTGCACCTTATAGGGTTAGGGTTAGAAATGGTTATAGAAGTCACATCTGGGGAAACTATTGAATGTCCTCTACATTGTTTGACTTTCGTAATGTTTCATTCTTACATTTCTTTGAGTTTCACCGAGATTCAAAGCCGAATTTATTATCAAAACCCCAAAGTTGTATTTCTGTTGATGTAACCTCCATTCACAATATGTTGCAGTCGACAGATTATCAGGGTGTTTGCACCTGAATGTGTATAAATGATTAATGTACACGATACATTATGGTTTATGTAGAAAGTTGTAGCAGTAAACTGTGTTAATTTCCTCCAGATATTATTTTCCTAGCTGCTCTGAAGCTTAACTGTTCTGTTTCACATTTGATGTTGAATTGTTTCGTGAGTCCTTTTTCTTTATAAGAAGTTGTAAATTTGCCTTCTTTTACAAAGGTTATTTAAATCAGGGAACGGGTTGGTTCCAGCTCATATTCCCCCAGTTTGTTGGCCCAGTTCTGACAGGAAACCACAAATCCACCCCTCTGAGATCTGGCCCCAGGCTGTGCAATGTTATTTTACAGATCTCAGGTTCATTGATGTAGGTAATTCATGTTATAGGTTTGTCATAATTGTATTGTGGCTACACAATTATTTGAGAAAATATTGAGCATTGCAATTTTAAAGTGTAGAAATTCTCCGATTGCATGAAACAGAAGATCTTCTGTTGGAAAACAAAGCTAGTATACAATTTGTATTGTATATTCATTAATGTTGTTTTTAAAGAACTGAACAAATACTCTGTTAAATGCTGCATAAGGAAAGAGTCTCGCAAACATCAAAGACACAGAGAAGACCAGCATTAGATCTTTTCTATTGCATCAATTTAATGTGATGAGTTACACATCTGTGTATGATGCCTAGTGGAGCTTTAACTTCACAGAGACACTCATTTATGGAACGTATTTAATCAAACTATGTAGAAAACCTGCAGTTTATCTTTACAGTGGGAAACATTTCAAGACCAAATTGCAAAATCCGAGTTTTACTTCTTTTTTTTTTCAAATTTGTGCAGCTCTAAATGTCATTCCATGATTAAAGCTTTCTGTTGGTCTCTTCATCGAATCAGATATAGCTGCTTATTTTACCTGAGAATTTGATTTGATGAAGTTTGACACTCAGTTCAGTCAGAATTGGGCCTAAAAGTTTTTATTTCCGTAGCACTTTCCTTTTTTTGTTTGTCTCATTGTTTTTATTTTTATTTGCAGTCACTTTAACTCGTAATGTAGCTTTGCAAACATACTCACATCCATTTTAATCTATTTTTCCTACTAATACTTGTAATTCTGTATGTGAGGTATGATTTATAGGTGAGTTATGCTTTATTTTCCTGAACTTTGGTTTGTTCTGACTTGTTAAACTAACTGCTGCAGATTCATTCAGTCTGTCCGTGATGGTGCCACTCCCAGGTGTAAATGCTCTGTTTTACGGCTTTTTTTATTGGATTTTCTTCTATTTCACCATGTAGATCAGCGTTTTCCTGACTGCTGAGTCGACAGGACAGACCACACCACTTAACGTGGCTTCAGTTTGATTAGTTTCAGTAGACGGTTTAGCATTGAATGGTCTGATTCAGCAACCTGTGCACCCTCAAGAAACTTCTCCCTCTGTGGGAAACTTGGATCTCTATGTCTTAGCTAGTTGTAGGAAACTAACTGAACACTGTGTAGCGTTGCAGCAGTGGCCTTTCCTTGAGCTCTCAGTTAAATTGCCTGTTTTTTTTTCACCAGAGTTAAGCCAGTTGCTGCCAGTGAGTTTGGGTAAATGATCATTATTTTTAGCTGTGCACGTCATTTTAATTGCTATTCAGTACCATGGTTTTTACCACAAATTACTGTAGCAGAATAGAATTGAACTTCCTCTCAGACCTTTTTTTTTTATCTTTGTCTCTGTCATTTATGTTACATCTTGGTTCTGTGATCTAAAGCTTACTTATGGAATTATTGATTGACGGGCAGGTTTTAGTTTGCAGGTGCTGGTTATTTTTCTGTGCTTTGCATTGTGACTGCTCGGGATGTGAAGGAGCTGCCCCTAAAATGTCTGCTCACAAATGTAAAAGCCTCCATATGTGTCTAGTTTACATATGGGGTGACATTTGACCCTGACTGTCTCCTGTGCCTTGCTGTTGTTTATGTGTGTTATGAAAAGGCCTTAAAAAATGCCCAGTGGGTCAGTTCAAAGATAAATACTGATGCTGTCCAGTCAGATGTGTGGCTACCTCAAAAATACTTTTTTATCTCGGAGTGTGCTCTGTTGTATGATATCATTATGGCTTTGTGATTTAATGTGAGTTCCTCTCTTAAGGGAGAATCCTCTAAAAGGTGAATTCTGCTTCTGACATTAACAAAGCACTGTTACAATAAGTAATCTTGGCTTTGTAAAAGGAAAGGCTTTGAATTAAAGAGAATTAAAAGATTAAAAGCAATGTCTTTGTCTCTTCCTTTTTCATTCAAAACAGAAATATGACAGATTGCTGTTTAAACATTGCTATTTATGACTTAAAAAAGTCTAACTGACTTTTCAGTTGTGCAAATAAGATGTTTGTACAATGGGCATAGATGTACTGGCCTGACTTCTGCACATTTTTGTTCAAGTTCCTGCAATTGTGCCCCACAAGACACACAACTCAATACCATTACTGAAAGTACAAATAAAACTGCAATACATCTGTAAAGACTTTCAGTCATGCAAGTAATGGTATAATACAGCAAAGGAAGTGTAATAACTAACTTTTTACTCTCCTTTCTGGTTATGATGCCTCCAATTACACCATCTGCTGCAAAGTGAAACAATAACAATACACCCAGAAAATGACAGTGGTGGAAACATTCTGATCTTTTACTTAAGTAATAGTATTAATATTGCATAATATTGTTTTGATGCAATGCACCAACTATCACACAGAAAGAAGCTTCATGTAAGCAGAGCTGTCAGAAGTTGGAGATACAGATCATTGAAATCAATACTCATCGCGGAACATTGTGAAACAACAAAAACTGTTATTGTATCATAGCTATGTCACATACCAGGGATTTCAAATGTGAAATGTGCATATTTTGCATATTTTTAAGTGCTTTAGGGGCATTTTGTAAGTTATTTCTGGGTACAATAAGTTAGAATAGTAACATAATTGAATATTTTTCATATCTAAACATCATAATAAATCTATAGCTGTTTGTGGCCCCTTTGGAAGTTATGTGGGGCCCTTTTAGTTGAGGACCCCAGGCAGTTGCCTAGCTTGCCTAATGGTAAAGTTCGCCCTAGAGCAGCAGTATGCCTTTGCTGTGTCTAGTCTGCTGCAAATTTCATCAGAAGAAGAAGAGGAAGAAGAAGCATCAGATGGGTATTTTCCACATTCATAAATTCAAGTTCTCAAGGTCTCGCCCATCATTTGAACTTCTCATGATTGAATTTATAAAGTATTTTGAGTCTATCCATCTGACAAAAGAAATGTGCACACACAGTTAGTATGCTCAAAGATTATTTTTTTTTAAAGAAATCTGATTTTATTGCCTACCTATTCTGTTAAGTTATTTTTCCATCTATTTATTTATTTATTATTAATTTTACGGTTTGGCCTGTTACCATGTTACCACTGCATCAACAAATTCAAAGTGAAGCAATATCCTTTATGTCATCTTTCACTATGATGCCTAATTGTTTTCTGTTATTGTATTAATGTCACACATGCTGTAAGTCAGAATCAGAATCATCTTTATTGGCCAAATATGTTTACGCATACAAGGAACTTCACTCTACTTTAGTGGCTCTCAATGTACTTACACAAAATAACAACACTACAATCTTCAGAAATATAAACAAGTTTCTGTGGATTGTAAACAGGATACAAATAGTGCAAAGAAGTGGAGAGTGCAAGGAGTCATAGATACATATTAAATGGTAAACAAAAATGCTGTTACTTTGTATACATATAGTAGGTGGTTATGTTCACTATATACAGCCTGTTCAAATATACAGTAATGATTAAAATGTATTGCACATTTTGTATTTTAGACTAAAATAAATACATGTACTGAGTAGGTATAGTGGGTATTATAGTGTTCCAGGGTTATTACACAGTGCCACAGTGAGTTAACCGTAGGTGATGTTTTCTATAAAAATAAATAAAAATCAGATGGGTATTTCATAGCAAAGGTTTGGGGATTTTGTTTTGATACCAGGAAATAAGGTCAGAGTGAGAGCTCTTTCCGCTGATTGGGTCTCTCTGCTCTACAGCGCTACACGTCACACGTCACACGTCGAGCGGCGCTGGAAGTCCGTCACAGTCGCTGTTGGACCTGCTGGAGCTTTTTCGAGGTTCTGTTCGGTACAAATTTTTTTTGTTGTTGTTGTTTGGGTTCAAATTCAGACTATCGGCGTCGCCTTCAAAAGCAGATATCGATAAACACGCACTGTGTGGATTTGCAGCCATCTGTAGGACGAATACCGGAAACCAGCTCAGTAAAGCGAAAGTTGAGTCGAGATGAGTGTGGAGGCGTACGGGCCGAGCTCCCAGACCCTCACCTTCCTGGACACCGAGGAAGCCGAGCTGCTCGGAGCGGACACACAGGGCTCCGAGTACGACTTCACCGACTTCACCCTCCCCAGCCAGACGCAAACTCAAGGCCAGACTCAGAGCCAGCTGGACGGACAGGTGTGCAGCTCTCAGTATCATCGGAGCCCGCAGCAAAGCGCGGTCTACTGGCGGCAGTTAGCGGCAGTTAGCCGAGCTAGCTTTGGATACAGCGTTACTTAGCTTCACGTTAGCTCGCTGCTAGCAAGCCTACATGCTAACTTAACTCCTAAAGTAATTGTGGCTGTCTTAGCATGTTTGTTTTGAACTGTGCGAAGAAGCAAAGACTCACAGGTGTAACTTTAACGACCATAGATACGAGTTACGAGCTTTGACAATCTAAATTTATAACTGTTAGGCTATTCCGCCCTGTGTTCCCCACCTGCTAGCTGCTAGTCGGTAGCATACACTATTCACGTTGTGTTTGTGCTAAAAGCTCGTGTTGTGCTGCAGGTAAATGGTCCTGATGAGGGACTTCACAACGGCGGGGTGGATGATGTGGCCAAAGCCAGTCAGCTTTTGGCCGAGCTCAATTTCGAGGAGGATGAAGAAGACACTTACTACACCAAAGACCTGCCTGTGCACGCCTGCAGGTAAACTGACAGGGAGCAACATGTGTGGAAATGATTAACGTTACAGCGTGGGGCACACATAGAAAGTTTATTTTCTGATGTTTACACACTACGGAATTATTAATACTTGTTTTATTCATCATAAAATGTAAAGATCCCCCAATCCAAAATAAAAACCGAGCAAAAAAGTTTATCTTAAAGCTAATATGAAGGTTCAGCTGTCCACATGAGTCAAATCAAGTAGATATCTTTAAACGTTACAGTCTTTTTAGTGCCAAAGTCCTTCTTTTTGTTACTATACTTCCACTGCAGCTCAACAGGGAAACACAAAAGGGGAATTTTATGCCACAAAGACTGTAAATGTGTCAGATATCCACTTGATATGACTAACTCAGACTGCTGAAGCCTCATGTGAGCGTCAGATAAACTTTTTTGCATAAAATGGCTGTGTGGATGCACTGTGGATTTTGGCCACCATCACTTATATTGCCAGTATGAACAGGAGGAATGATTACAGTGAGGAAAACCTCTTTCAGTGTTTTCAGTCAGACTTGAAAAATTGTGAGCCCATCTGTCAAATTAACAGAAAATAGGCCACAACTTGCATCATTTATATTCCTGTAAGAACTTCTATGCACATGTGGAAGATGGTCACTTGTTGCTTGTGGAAAAGGTGGAGAAGTTATTGAGAGTTTTGCAAGGTAAAGGTATCATCTTTTAGGAAAATGCGGTTCAACTGTTATTACTGTATTTAAAATGCGATTGTCTCCCAGCCTTGGGATGTGCTGTTTAGTCTTGCAGAGACTTCCTCAACATGTCTGGGAGTGTTTGTAAAAGGAAGGATAAAAGTTGGATTTTGTAGGCATAATATTAGTTTTGAAGTTTTGAACATTTTGAATAAATGTGCTGTCCCACTGTACATATAATTACCCTCTTTCTGTGGTGCTACACCCTTGTTTGCTCAGATTCTTGTAGGTATCAGTAAAGAATCAGATTTACCCATAAAGTGATGGAGCAGTTTGTTTCTTTGTAAGATATTGAACATCCAAAAACTTGAAATAATGCAGAAGATCATCAGGTTTTTTGACAAACAATTGACTCTGGGAAGAGTGACACAATATTGTGTGTGTACTTCTTCTGTAATTCAGTCAGTTTGGTCTGGCTTTAATTTTGTCAAGGCAGAGTGCTGAATTCATGTAGTATTTTTGACTACATACTGCAGTAATTCAGATGCTGTTTATGTGTGTGTTGTTGTCTTTCAGCTACTGTGGTATCCACGATCCAGCGTGTGTGGTGTACTGCAATACCAGCAAGAAGTGGTTCTGCAATGGACGTGGCAACACATCTGGCAGGTGTGTAGTTAACTTACCTTCATCGGATTACCTCACATATAAGCATAAGAACATTAAAACTATCAAGGCAGACAAAAATGGAAAAAGCACACTTAAACTTTTTTTTTTATCCACCAATCGTAAGATTGGTGGTTCAATCCCGGGCTCCTCTGCCCTGGATTGTAGCTCCCTGCCATCAGTGTGTCGGGTGAAGAGATGAATGAGAGGCAAACTGTAAAGCTTTTTGGAAGAGCTACATTAACACTGCGAGGATTGTTAGTTATTCTAAGAAATTAATTAAATTAATTATGGTTGTCAAAATGTTAAAGTTTTACAGTATGACTGTCATTAAACATTGTCATTCATGTCATAATGAGCCACACAGATGACGTTGAATTGCAATGTCAGTTTGAAATAATGAAATGGTCTATAGAGTCAGTTTAGTTTTTGTACTGTGGGTCAATAATTGTTGTTATGCAAACTGTCAATAGACTTCTGCAGCAGCGTTACCAGGACAAATGTCACAGATATCAGAGTGTTTCTGGATTATTTTCCCCGTTATTTGACTCCTGCTCTCTGACTTCCAGCCACATTGTAAATCACTTGGTGAGGGCCAAATGCAAAGAGGTGACGCTGCATAAAGATGGACCACTGTGCGAGACAGTGCTGGAGTGTTACAACTGCGGCTGTCGCAATGTCTTCCTCCTGGGCTTCATCCCGGCCAAGGCTGATTCTGTGGTGGTGCTACTCTGCAGGTAAGTGTCAGTGGCAGCCTTGTACATAGGTAGTCCGCCCTGCAACGGCATGTCCACAAATTCAGTATGTCTTGTCAAAAGTGTCCTTGAGCATTAAACCTCTACGTGCTCAGTCATCATAAGATGCTCTGCAGCATGAACTGAAAGCTAAATATGCTAATTCCTGATTAGAAACAGGAAGTTCATGATGAAGTTCATTTCGCATCAGTTGCTCAGGTTTCAGCCCTTACACCAGATGAGTTGTCATGTGCCCTGAGGCTCAGGCTACTGTTTGTTAGCCAAGTATGAAAAGTAGCCAGCTGAACGAGATTTACAGCAATAAATCAAAAGTTTCCTTTGTCAGTGGTAGCTAAATAATCAAAACTTAGACATCTTTATGAAGATAATTTCATAAAAATGTCAAAAATATTTTTTATTAATGGCTTCACTCTTCAGGGTCAGTTCTACCTCTACTCCAAAACTGAAAAGCTGTGGGGGAAACTGAAAACTAGAGCTTGGCAGGTACAAAGAAACTGTATTTTTAAGGGCAATACTAATACTGGTGTTTGACAGTTTAAAACATTTTTTGTAAATATCCATGAAAATATGGTGATTGAAGAATTGTGACAAAGATATGAACTAAACTCAGTTCGGTCAACAAACTGTAATGCGATCCTGTTTATTAACTACCTCAAACATCCCTTTGCCATTACTGTTCTACAATTTCTTGTTTGGTTTGACCTGCATATATGCTGATGCAGTATATCTGTTATAGATAAACTTGGTAGAAGCAGAGAAGCTTGCACTCATTAACATCTCGTTCATCACATTTAGTCAATAACCTGTTGATTCACTCCTTGTGAAATGTGACTTCACTGGCAGAGAAGTGTAGTCAGGTATGTTGCTTGGGAACTCCCTGCTAATGTCCATAAACATTCAGCTGGTGCTGGAGAAGGTGCGGCTTCCTGCTCTGTCGCAATTAATTTAACCCTTTCCATGTTCACATAGATTGTGAGAAACCAGTTTAAAGGCAGTGAACCAGTGAACACATTAACATCTACTAGTCTGATTACTCTAAAACTCCAGACATAACCTTAACATGAGCTATGTTTCTGTTTGCCTGAACCTTGTATCTCCATGCAGGCAGCCCTGTGCCAGCCAGAGTAGCCTGAAGGACATCAACTGGGACAGCTCCCAATGGCAGCCACTGATCCAGGACCGCTGTTTTCTGTCCTGGCTGGTGAAGATCCCATCAGAGCAGGAGCAGCTCCGAGCCCGTCAGATCACCGCCCAGCAGATCAACAAGTTGGAGGAACTCTGGAAGGTATGCACCTGACATGCTGGGAGGCTATTTGTCCTTCAGGGTCAGTTGTTAATAACGATGCTGTGACAAGAGGCTTACAAACGTCAAGCGGCCAGCACGGGTTTAAAGGCTGTAAGTGACAGCCCTGTACAGAGGATTGGCGTCCGCTTGTGGCTCAACAGTTTTAAAAGAAATCTGTCAGATGTGATGTGGTGAACAGTGTGAACGGATGCTGTCACTGTGTTTCCTCCCAGGACAACCCCAGTGCCACCTTGGAAGACCTGGAGAAACCCGGTGTGGACGAGGAACCCCAGCATGTGCTGCTGCGCTACGAGGACGCCTACCAGTACCAAAACATCTTTGGCCCATTGGTCAAACTGGAGGCTGACTATGACAAGAAGCTTAAGGAGTCCCAGGTACCTGGACACCATGTCTTAGTAATAATTCTTGTTTTCAGTCTTTGCTGCTGTATAAATGTGTAACTCAGAGGCTGGTGGTTATGTTCCACGGATTTCACGGTCATTTGTGTGGAGCTAGTTTCAGGTGTCAGAAATCCATTAATCTATTATGTGGCTTCATGTATACTATGCAGATGTGGTCCAGACCACTCTGAGATGTTTTTTGTGGTGCAACACATTTTAATGAATCTTGGTTTTGATTTTTTTTTTTTAACGGCACCTCTAGAGTTACAGAAATATTGTGAAGGTGATTTGATATCATACTTTTTAACCGCCTTTATTATTAGTTGATGATATATATTTTTTATTTTCTTTTTGCAGACCCAAGACAATATAACGGTCAGGTGGGACCTGGGGCTGAATAAAAAGCGGATTGCCTATTTCACACTGCCCAAGACGGATTCAGGTGGTAATTCTCTAAGCTTCACTTCCTCCCAGTGGTTCTGTGGTGCAGATAGAGCCCCTCCCCATGCCCCTTCAGACTTCAGAATTGCACGCGACCTCCTCCCACCTTGCATCTTTTGGTGGCATGTGTGCTTGGTTTTGTTTTTTGCCTCAGTTTTGTAGTGAGGTTTTGTGCTGTTTTTGTCAACATCATTTGACTCATCACCAAATCCCAGCATCCTTAGTTGATTAGCGGGTCATTTTCAGCATGAAACGGATTCTAACTTTTGTCCTTTCGCCAATCTCAGATATGCGGCTGATGCAAGGTGATGAGATCTGCCTGCGGTACAAGGGAGACCTGGCCCCGCTGTGGAAAGGAATCGGCCATGTCATCAAAGTCCCCGACAGTATCCTTTTCACTGTTAGCAGTTGTGTGTGTATCATCTGTTTTCAGATCATCTGTATCATCAAGTTTAACTATAAAAGACTAATATAGATGACCTAACCCCGCCTATTAGAAATAATTTAAGGACGACCCTGGATTTCCTTGACATCCTGTGTTTAAAGACTATGGGGATGAAATTGCCATTGAGTTGCGGAGCAGTGTTGGAGCACCTGTGGAAATCCCCCACAACTTCCAGGTGGACTTTGTGTGGAAGTCCACTTCCTTTGACAGGTAGGCTATATATCTCACTTTACCTCCTGTAAACGCTATAAGGAAATGTAAACATACATAAAGATATTTAGTGTTGGGTCATTTTGTACATATCTGACATGTCTCTAAATTGTAAAGTAATAATTTCAGTTTTGGTCAGGACCGAGTTCCCCTGAGAATACCAGTATTTGCATGTAAATGGCAAGGAGTGTTTTCAGCCACAGTTTGTGAAAATGTAAAATTTTGGATTGAAACTTGTGACTGATTTTGTCCAGGATAGACTCAAGCCAACAAAAGCTGGATACCTAACATACCTACTACTACAGAGGAAATAAAGCTTGAATACCACTGGAAATAGTAATTTCACCATCACTTAAAGTGATGTTACAGATTGGTGGCTCCCTTGTGTCACAGATGTAGACCTTGAATTCATTTTTGCCACCATGATTTTATTTGCCAAAACAGGAAGCGGCAAATGGTAATATTCTTCCCTTATACAGCTGTATTCATGGCTTCTGGGATTTTTTAGTTAATTTGTTTTTCCATTAGAATATAATTTATAAAACATTAGGTCGCTCTAATGGCCCCTCACTGAACGTAGTAGGTCAGGAGTCTAAACCTGTGCCTTTCTTTTTACAACACAGTCACTGTCACAGACATATTTCCAGTGTAGGAATAAAATCATGAGTTTTGCTAGACTTGTGGCATGCTCCTGATTGTTTGGTTTAAGGTGGTCATAAAACTCAGCCCAAGCTGTCTTAAGTCAGTCTTTTTCACGTCTTGACATTCCGATAAAATCGAACATGTTTAATATTATCGGAATGATGTGAACATCGTTAACTACCAATGGGTGCGCTCTCTCCAGCACCAAACAGGAAGCAGCAAACTGGGTAGTTAGTAAACATGGCGGGGACTCGGGGAAACGCGTCCTTGCTGTCCACGTTCTCTCAACCAGGGTCGTGTCCTCATTCTGTGGTGTTTTCTCTTCTTCTTTTTGGCTGGTTTTTCAGAACAAACCACTGAACACAGAAGAGCAGCTGTGGCCAAACGCTTCTTCTGCTCATTGTTCAACGGTTTCTCGTCTCATAAATTTCCACCAGCAGCAGGATGGAAATAGTTGTAGTCTTGCAAATAATGACCTTGCAAGATCCCCAGTCTTTGCAAAATGTGACACGTTGTCTTTAGATGCGAGAGTGTGTCAGACTTTAGACTTCTAAAAGTCTTTTCAAATTCTTCTAGTGTATGCTAAGCATTACTTGCAGGCTCAAAAAGTTCTGCCCTTGAGGGGACAGCTCTGTTGCTCCACTCGTCAAACTACCATTTATTCCTCAGCAGGTACAAGTACATTTTGATGAGAGACATTCCAGTACCAGCTGTAAATCCCAAAGACATTTTCCTTTTTAAGTGGTTAATAGTTTGTTCCCAGCTGTGTCAGCGTCAGACAGAAACAATGTCTTTTATGTATGTGCTGTTGCAGGATGCAGAGCGCCCTGAAGACCTTTGCAGTGGACGAAACCTCTGTGTCCGGCTACATTTACCACAAACTGCTGGGTCACGAAGTGGAAGATGTCACCATCAAGTGCCAGCTGCCCAAGCGCTTCACTGCCCAGGGCCTACCTGACCTCAATCACTCGCAGGTCAGACCTCACTAAACACACAGACCCTGTAATTCTCGTTATTTTGTTGTTCATTGTCTCCTGCCATTACAGTAATTAACACTTGAAAAAGTCATTGCATGAAAAAGTATAAGTTGAGTTTACATACATCCGTGCATGAATATAGCACAGCTGCTTTCTGATGGATTTTGAAAATGGAGTATCTTTGTGGGATCTAGGATTTGATTCTCACATCATCCTTATCGCAAGTAGGTTGAGTAGACGGCACGTAGGTTAAAAAAAGTTTTGATGTCTGTATGAACTGTTTGCTGTTTTCAGTTCTGAGGGGCTGAATCCTGTTTTTTGTTGCTTGTGTGCTCAGGTGTACGCTGTGAAGACGGTGCTGCAGAGGCCTCTCAGCCTGATCCAGGGTCCTCCTGGCACTGGAAAAACTGTTACCTCTGCCACTATTGTCTACCACCTGTCCCGTCAGGGCAACGGGTAAGACAAAAATTAGTTTTGCAAATACTTGTACTCAAAGAAACTCCTACAGTAGCTGGAATAACACAAATTATAGCATTTAAACCCGTTTCTCAATGCACCATTCTGTCCAAACTCTGTGTGTCGTCCTGCAGTCCAGTTCTGGTGTGTGCTCCCAGTAACATTGCTGTGGACCAGTTGACTGAGAAGATTGACAAGACTGGGTTGAAGGTGGTCAGGCTGTGCGCTAAGAGCCGGGAGGCCATTGAGTCACCTGTGTCCTTCCTGGCGCTGCACAACCAGATCAGTAACATGGACAGGTCAGTGGCATGTTGGGAAACTTCATACATAAACCCATTTTTTTACTTTAGTGCAGGTACCCATTTACAAACATGCATGTCCTTTAGGATTTGCCTTTTTTTTTTTTTTAAATCTGCACACCTGGATGACAAGTGCACACCAGAATTAAATCTGGGGTCTTGCTATAGACCTAGACTGGGTTCTTTGCATTAGAGGATGCTGTCTCTCATTCACTTTCTCGCAGATTTCTTCCACCAGTCCTGGATCTGAACCTGAAAAGCTTTTTTTTTTTTTTTCTAAACCATAGACTGCTGCTACTACCCGAAACATGTATTTCAGAGTCACCAGATCACAGATTAGCATAGGAGTGTATAACTACTGTAGTCACCCTGATGTGTGTTGTCTCCTTTAGCATGCCGGAGCTTCAGAAACTACAGCAGCTGAAGGATGAGACCGGCGAGCTGTCGTCTGCGGATGAGAAGCGCTACAGGGCCTTGAAACGCACTGCTGAGAGGGAGCTGCTCATGGTGAGTAGGAGCCTCGAAGTGTCTGACCAAAATGGCTCAAGCTTAACGTTTTTAAAAAATGGTTTCCCGTTGCAGTCTTCAGTGGTAAACTTGTAAAGGTGCTTGCTATATCCTTACAGGTATTGCTTGTGCACTTAAAGAAGTAGTTTCAGCCAAGTGGTCAATATGAATGATCATCTTTGTACAGTGTCATGATAACTAGAAGGCTTATTGATTGGGAATCTTGATTTTCTCTTAGTTTTGTTCTCATCTGTTTTTACTTTTTTGTAGAAACCAGTACAGATCTGAGTTTGTGAGCTCAGTATAGAAACAAATACCCCCAGACAGGATGATAAGTTGTAATCATAATCACAGTAGAAGACCCCTTTGTGTTTCACCACCATACCCTGGCTCCTTCTTCTGTTTGAGTATTGCAAATTCTCTCTCTCTCTCTCTTTGTTGTCCAGAACGCTGACGTGATCTGCTGTACCTGCGTCGGTGCTGGAGACCCTCGTCTGGCCAAGATGCAGTTCCGCTCCATCCTGATTGATGAGAGCACCCAGGCCACCGAGCCTGAGTGTATGGTGCCTGTGGTGCTGGGAGCCAAGCAGGTACAAACACACACACTCAGCCACACAACTGCTGTAGGTAGTAAATGTTGCCCAGTTTAAATATTTAAACAATCATCACTCATGTTTTTGTTTTATTTTCACCACAACAATGAATTTAAAACATTTTAACTTTGATGGAACTTGAATGTGAACACCAGGGCAACAAAAAGAAATGGGAATGATGGCATATAATAAGAATAGAGTGTCTTATAACTTACTGGCAGTATTTATCAGAAATTTACTTAAAATATAAAGTAAATGTTCAGCTAACATTAGCTGTTAGCAAAACGTTAGGTGGTGAACATCCAGAAACAAAAAAGGTCTTATATCATGCTCTTATATACCCACTCGTCATGCTTGTGTGCCTCATCTTCCTCCTCCCAGCTCATCCTGGTGGGTGACCACTGCCAGTTGGGTCCTGTGGTGATGTGTAAGAAGGCGGCCAAGGCAGGTCTGTCACAGTCCCTGTTTGAACGCTTGGTGGTTCTGGGGATCCGGCCAATCCGTCTGCAGGTCCAGTACCGTATGCACCCAGCTCTCAGTGCCTTCCCCTCTAACATCTTCTATGAGGGCTCCCTGCAGAATGGCGTCACTGCAGGTTTGTCAGGATTCAGCCGTTCATCGTTTGGTTTGACAGAGGGCAAATACATTTTCACTGTGGCTGGAACATTACCAGATAAAATTATCCGCAGCCTCCAGAGACTAGAAACGTAATCAAATCTTCCTGTTCTCCCCAGCTGACCGCATCAAGAAGGGTTTTGACTTCCAGTGGCCACAGCCGGACAAACCCATGTTCTTCTATGTGACTCAAGGCCAGGAGGAGATTGCCAGCTCTGGAACCTCCTACCTTAACAGGTAACTGCTTATGGTGTGCCATTTTCACGGAGCAGGACACGAGAGGATGCTGCAGGACATCAAAACCAACATAAATCAGCAGCTAGTTGTGCCTTAATAGTAGAGAAATCCCTCCCATAGTCCACCATGACATACAACAAAGCCAGAATCACCTCCACGGGACACTGACAGGGGATTTTCTGCAAATCAGAACAAAATATTACACTTGCTTTCATAAAGTTTAATTTTACTTCAACTGTTAGGCACAGTACTTTTGATGTTTAATATTTGATCAGCATAGTTATACATCAAGTCTCCTGTGGCTTTATGGGCAGTTTTCTCTTCAACTTGAGCTTTGCAGTGAAAGTTGAGTCAAGATCACCTAAACAAATTCCTGTGCATTTATTTGCAACTTAAGCAAGTGAATTAATTCAGATTCTTATTTTTCAGGGTGCGTTGAGGCACCGTAGACAGGATTTCCATATTCAAGAGAAGAGTATCATACAGTGATACTGTATAGTGATGGGGGAAATGAAGCTTTCTGAAGCACTGAATCAATGTGAAAATGATTCGCTGTTTCAAAGCATTTGAAGTGAAAATGGTGACATCTGCTGGGCAACTACTGGTATTGCACTTGGTTGAATTAAACCTGAGACCGAGATGAAACAGTTAATCAGATTATAAGTGGTCTAACTCCTTTCATTATAGTTATTTTGTTCAATTATTATTAAAAACGGATCACTTTGAAAGAGTCCACAGCTCTGTTTTTTAGATATTGTGGCAGATTGAGAAGCGCACCTTGTATCCAAAACCAGCCCCACACCTCTCTGATATGAGTGTGACGTAACGAGGCCTCGTTTGGGATGATCACGTTGGCACGGTGAAGCGAGACGTAAAAACATCTTGCCGCAATAGTGTTGAGTACTGTGTTGAGTAGTCTGCTTTGAGCGTAACATCGCCAGTATCACACTCTACAGTAGCTTAAACTAGAATTAATTTTCCTGATGTGTAACGGTTTTAAACTGATGGCAATGTTTTTTAGGACGGAGGCTGCCAATGTAGAGAAAATCACCACCAGGCTGCTGAAGGCGGGAGCCAAGCCCGACCAGATTGGCATCATCACCCCATATGAGGGACAGCGCTCCTACCTGGTCCAGTACATGCAGTTCAGTGGATCCCTGCACACCAAACTCTATCAGGTACCTCACACACCTGAGACAAGAGCCGGAGATAAGGCATAACTTGTTTTGTTATTTATAATTTTAAGCTATTTTTTAAGATTCAAAATAATGTCAACTGGGCAAAAGTGGAGTAGTTGAGGGTTGTCTGTCTTGGCAGTGGCTATATTGTCCTCCCCACAGAAAAGATGGAGGCATCTGAGTAACTAGAGAGCCAGAGTTGAGAGTACATTCAAATTCAAAGTTGCCAAGGTTTACTTGTCGTCACTTATTCAGTGGCACCGGACAAAATCTGCTCCTCCATTGTATTTACTGTGCAATCTCCCCCTTTTGTCCCCATGTAGCAAGTGGAAATTGCCAGCGTGGACGCCTTCCAGGGCAGAGAGAAGGACTTCATCATCCTGTCTTGTGTCCGTGCCAATGAACACCAGGGCATCGGCTTCTTGAATGACCCTCGTCGTCTCAACGTGGCGCTGACCCGAGCCAAGTAAAAACCTCAGAACTGTTACAGTCATCACAGTGGATAAAATTGAAAAAAATACTGTTTTGAAATCCCTGTAGAAACTAATTATTAATCATGCAAACCAGTCACACCCAACCCTGTCACATAAAGAGGATCCAATCTGTAAAAATCTTGACAATTTGTAAACAATTAAGGTCAACATATACCTACGATTGTTTGTATGTGTTTGCACAGGAAGACTGGAATAAACAGGCTAAAAGCAACATATATACGTCAGATTTTCACTGGATTTCTTTGTACAAAAACTACCAGAAATAATGTGAAAGATCCTATTATGACAGCAGTCTTGTGTGTTGTGTATGAAGGTATGGTGTGATCATTGTGGGGAACCCCAAGGCCCTGTCCAAGCAGCCGCTGTGGAACAATCTTCTCAACAACTACAAGGAGCAGAAGGTGCTTGTGGAGGGACCCCTCAACAACCTGAGGGAGAGCCTCATGCAGTTCAGCAAACCCCGCAAGCTGGTCAACACTATCAATCCTGTGAGTAACGATGGTTATGTGTAATTAATACTGATGTTAAAAATCTGTTACCAACTAGCCACATGAAATAAAACATGAATCTGTGTTAAGTATCTGATTACTACTAAATGGTACTAAATGACTGACACCATCTGTCTGGTGTATTTTCATTTGTTTCAGGGGGGCCGTTTTATGAGCACTGCGATGTACGACGCCCGTGAGGCCCTCATCCCTGGCTCTGCCTATGACCGCAGCAGTGCTGGTATTTATTTTAATTTTTTAAAACCCTGCGTAACCTGACTATTTATTTTAAACGGGGGTTTCTGTGTGCCAAGTGAACAATTTGCACCTCATCTATCACAAGTTATGGTTACCTTCCATTTTCATCACTTCATTGGCATCTGTTTTGTAGAAAGTTGGATCATGCAAAGTACTCACATTAAATATGTATTGATATTGTTTAGTATTTGAATAGTTAACAGTTAATAATTATGTAATTGTTAAATAAACAAGGCTAACCAGCGTATTTGTATCATTTTCTTTAATTACATAAAGGTCAAATTTACGATTTTTACATTACTATTCTGTAGAAGTGATGAAGCTTCTTATGCGATTACTTTTAGATTTTAACTCTTTTACCAACTGGTGCAACTAGTTTTGTTTTCTCAATACAAACAGGAGCCTTGATCTGTCTGTTCTCTTCCAGCAGGACGTCCGTCCAACATGTACTTTCAAACTCATGACCAGATTGGGATGATCGGGGCGGGCCCCGGTCACATGGCAGCTATGAATATCCCCATACCCTTCAACCTGGTGATGCCACCAATGCCTCCGCCCAGCTACCTTGGCCAGACCAACGGCCCTGCTGCAGGTATAATACAACAGTGAGATATCCCACTGAACCACCTCATAAACTGAAAACGAGCACTGAAATCACACCGTGTCTTCACTTTTCTTCTTCCATCCAATGTAAATAAGATATCATGACCTTCATCTGATGGTTGGTTACCAGCTGTGTTCCACTTTTGACTCTGGTTCTGCTCTTTTTTTTTTTTTTGTCATTTAGGTCGTGGAGCTATGAAGGGTAAGCCTGGGCGCGGTGGGCGACAGAGGGCCCGCGGCTCTGCAAACCAGGGTCCCAGTCAGGGTAATGGACAGAGTAGCCAAGTCAGCCAGGATGGGGCCTCCCAGTCGTTCTCACAGGGCCCACTGACTCAGGGCTACATCTCCATGAGCCAGCCTTCTCAGATGAGCCAGCCTGGCCTCTCCCAGCCAGAGCTGTCCCAGGTAACACGTCACCGTCACCCAGGGCAAGAGGGTGTATCATATTGATGATTGTTACGATCTGATTATTATTTTGAATATCTCCAGTAGAGATGTCTCGGGCTAGGTGTCCCAAATTCAGTAGGCTACTGAATTGATAAGTCTTGAAGAAAATCTTGTGTAGTTGTGGTGTTTTCAATTTTGCAACGTTTGTTCATTTGTATCATACATAGTCCATATTGAATGATACAATTTAGATGTATTGGTCATGTTCATTATTTGAGTTAAACAAATCCAGTGAAAACTGAAAGGTTGCATTTGAAAAGTTTATAAGGGGCCCTGAGCTCAAGGTCAAGTGTCTGAAGATGTGTTTGTAAAGATATCTCTGCTCTCTGACTCTTCAGGACAGCTACCTGGGCGATGAGTTCAAGTCCCAAATCGACGTGGCTTTGTCCCAGGACTCGACTTACCAGGGTGAACGTGCATACCAACATGGTGGAGTGACTGGCCTGTCACAGTATTAGAGCGTAAGTACTTCAACCATGATTTTTTTGGCTGTGATGCACCACCTTTGCTTCTTTAAAGATGATCAAGACCTCAATACACGGAAAGCTGTTAATGTGCAGTTATTATGTGTTCTCACTAAAAGAAACGTTAAACACTGTCAGTTGCATCTAAAAAGTGATCTGATAGTACAATTTTGATTTTTGTTTTGATTAGTTAACATAACTACCAGGTTGTAATTACATAGCATCAATCAAAAAGTCACAAATACACAAACTTCAAACTTCTCTTTTTCTCTGTTTAGCGTCTTCGGGTTAGGCTAACCTGTTGTTGCTAAGTTTGGAGCTAACTCCCTTCACTTTTCCAGCAGTTGGGGAAACAACAGACGTGACTTTTCTTGGTCTTGACGAGCTGCTGCATTTATTGACTGACACACTGTAGTCTGTACTGTACATTTACTGCCAGATTGACAACTTACTGCTAACCTTTTCCTCTGCTCCGCTCACAGTCACTTTTCTGACGCTCGCTCTCTCTCGCTTACCCACTCTTACGTACTGCCCTATTCCTTAAAAGGAGTTATGCTACCTGGAGTTTCCCAGGCAGTGACAGACGTTTCCAAACAACGCTACTCACAGGCTCCCACACGCTACTGATTTCTGAATTAATGGGTATTTGGCGTTCTTTTTGGCTTTAAAAAATATATATATATTTTTTGGCCTGGCGGGGGTTCTCGTTCCTGTGCTATTATAGGGGAAACACCGGAAGCTATAGAGCCTTTGGGAATCCCCTATTGCAGTAACTAGTGTTTCATTTTCACTTGCCAGGTGAAAACTGCTGATATTGAAACCAAATCACATCGGTTGGGAAACAAAGTAACATGGAACGCTGTGGCGTTTAGATAGGCAGCTTCTACCAGCTGTTTTGACTTTTTTAATCCTCTTCCTATGTTGTGTACAAACGTTTTGAACCCTGTTTTGTGTCTTGCAGGTCGCTTGAAGAAGGGAGCTAGGCTTGAGCTGAGCTTAGTTCATCAGCTTTTTAATCTGGGAAATAATAAAAACATAAAATGGATACCTGTTTTCCTCTGCTACATCCGAAGCACCACCGAGTGAAAGCGACGGGATAGCGAAACCAAACCAATGACCAGCGAGAGAAATAAGAGGGTAGAAGAAGAAGAGAGCACGAACAGACGGGCAGAGAGATGGCAAGATAGGCCGAGTGAACAAGTGAGAGGCAGGGACCGATGCCCGTGCAAAGTGAGGAGGGAAGTCGAGAAGATGGCGGCGTGTGGTCGAGCTGCCGAGGGAAACAGAGGGGAGATCTCAACGGTCTCTTCATGGGAATCCAAATGAGGCTCAACTCCCAACTAAATAATCCAACAAACACCCTTCACCCCACAGCCTCCAGGAAAGTCTTTTAAAGTTGCCTTCAGATGAGGATCGAAGCTTTCCAGCTGAATTTGAAGAACTCATTCCTCGCCCCCCCCCCCCCGCAGCTCGTACCGGCAAGGGGGGGGGTCGTGATCACAGGAAGCCATCGAACAGGCAACACAAAATCCTCATCGTTAAAGTCTGTTGGTTGCTCAACCTGTATGATGTCCTGGACTATTCTGAATTAGGTTTATCATGGGAGGAGAGCGGCACCAACAATCATCTACTGAGCCCAAAAACCTCAGCAGCCTCTGAAGGAAGCAGCAGTCGACGTACCCTCTCGGAGAGGAAATAAAAACACGGTTTCTGTGCTTAAGACTGACTATTAAACTATGAAAGAGCCTTGGATTGAAATACCTTTCATTTGCCTTTGGAACCACTGGCTCATTCACGAGGTCTTTAATGGGGTGGTTTCTGACCACACGTCAGTGGTGGAGTGGCACGGGGATTTCAGACTGTTTTTTTCAAGGCATGACACGCGAATCCCACTGATATCGCGATCATCATGGGACAGTTATTCTTCTCTGAAGTACCTTTCTTACCACAGAGCACAAAATTGCAAAAAAGTCATCGAAACTATCAAACATGACCAGCATTGAATATTCAACTCAATGTCATTTGTGTTTCAGTGAAGGCTTTTCCTATTTTTAATCTTTTGAAAGCAGAGGTTTGATGACGAACAGTGTCCGCTGTGTTTCGTGACCAGATGTCTTTTTTTCTTTTTTTTTAAAAAAAAAAAGCACTCTGTGTAGGCTTAGATTGGAAGATGCTTGAATGCTTTGTGTCGAGTGATTCCTAAGGGGGAATAATTGTGAACTGTCCACATTCATCACACAAATCCCTGCTTGAGGTGAAAGAAACCAAACAAGAGAGTAAAAAAGAGGATGATAACAGTTGAGGCTTACAGGCGGTCGTGGCAATCAATCCACCACAGGTAAGGAGTAGAAAAGGAAGGTGGCTAAAGAAGAGAAGGATGTGAGAGTTTCCACATCTGGAAAAACCGAGTCCAGCTCAGTTCCAGGGTTTAAAATCGAGAGGCGAAAAGTGTGGCTCGAGGACTTTTCAGTCCCCGCAAATAATAACGTTAGTTGGGAACCCAGTGTCATTTCACATGTCACATTTTAACTTAGTGACTTAGTTTGCAATATAGCGAGAGTGGTGGTCATATTACCCAGCCACACAAAGTATAAAACACATATGAGCAGTGACCAAAATCTACAAATCCAAAGATAATCAGGGGACTGAAAAATTAAGACATTCATAAAGGAAATATGTCAAAACTATCAAACACACCCCAGAATTTTAAAAAACCTGCTTAATCCGAAAGAGTTTTGGATCTTGTGTGGATTAAATATACCGAGACTTCATCACAGTGGAAACGCCATCAGTACTGATTGGATGATGGCAGGGAGGTGAATGAAAAGTGAATGAAGAACATGAATCAGTGCCTATAACCAATCACCTTCAGATAAACAGCTGCAGCACAAGCATGAATGTAGTTAAAAAGTCAAACTACCAGCATATAAAAACCTTCTGAACACCGGAGGGCTCGAGAAGCCCACAGGAAAGGATTTGTTATATTTTATTTTTTATATAAATCAGGCCAGGTAATGAGGTCAGTGAGTTAAGCTGCCAGGTTGTTTCTTAAAGGATGGGCTTATGTTTTAAAAGAAAAAAAAAAAAAAAAAAAAAGCCACCTTCCTTCTCTGGAGTTAAATAAACGGAGGCTGGTAGAGTTTCTTTTCCTTCTGTGGACTTTTGATTTGTGCAAAGCTGTTTTGCCTGCATTATGTATTTCTTGTGGAGTTCCTCTCTAGGTTTATGTGGATCCTAAATCCTTTTTCCTGCAGAACTGTGCGAGTCGTGATTGAAAAATGACCCTTGAGTTGATCCAAACTTTGCTTTTGTCAGATTTGCTGCTTTGTGCGTCATGTTGTTTTGTTCAGTTGGGTGTTATTTAGCCATTTTTGTGTAGTTTTACTAAAAAAAAAATAAATAAATTTAAAAATCAGTTTTTGTAGCAACTTGCTGACAACGGGAATGAGGCGGACGCCGTTTCCTTTCTTCATTAGAGATTTGTATCCTCAAACTGTCCGAGGGATTGTAGTTTTGTAACAAAGAGTCTCTTCCAGGAAAGACGCTTTCTGAATACAGTAAGAATGTACTCCACTGTTATCACCTGCTTCTCATTTCAGCAGACATGTGACAATCATGTTGTGAGTAGACGACGCCATGTTTAACTGACTTAGAAATAGTCCTGTTTTGTTGACGATGTGCAAGTCTCTCACTGGTGTGATTTTTATTAGTTTCTCATATCAACCTGTTCCACTGACATGTTATAGCTTTAAAAAAAAAAAAAAAAAAACCTGCTGCCGTAATATTGCTTTGGTGTTTTTTTTTTTTCCCCCCCCATCTTCTGAGCCACAATGAATTGCAACATGTGCAGTGATCATTGAAGAACCGATTCAGTTTGCATCCAAACTCTTGATTCTCTACGTCAAAAGGCAGATTAAACTAATGGACTAGAGATTTCAATGTGATGTAAATACCTATTTGAAACGAAGAGTCTTATTTGCAGTGAAGGGTCGTCACATCTCGGTGACTCTGTTGTACAACTGAATCAATAAAGGCTGTCAACTTGAGATGTTTTTTCTGCTATGAAATCCATTCCATGTTTATTTGCAGATGCTCACAAATATGAAAATATTAGATATTGCACAGTAATAAAAGTTGTATATACATGAGTCAAACCACAACAGTTTCACGATGTCGCCTGTTCTGCCTTTTTCTGTTTCTTTTGTTTTCTCTTCATCAGTTTCTTCTTCAGCTGTCCACTTTTCTGTCTCTGAATGTTCTCCTGGATTTTCTCTTTGAACTTCTTCTTCTGGCTCTTGATCTTCTCCAGCTCTGCCTTCCTCTTGGCCTCCAGGTCCGGGTCCTGAAACAAGAGGCCTTTTGTTAGCCAAGTTGCAAACTCAAGTGATGGACAGGTACCGAATCAGAAGCCTTACATCATTCTAACCAGATTGTAAGTAGTAGGTTTTGAGACTGGGCACTTTGAGATTTTGCTCACACTGACGTATGAAGAATCAGAAGAACTTGAGGCAACGCTGTATTTTACAGACCTGTAATTTCCTCGGTTTCATGCAATGAAATTTGGTACTAATTATAGGAAAAGTAGACACAGTTCTGAGACAGTTATTTGCCATATATGTTGAGTTTCCCTGTAGACAAATATCACATTTTTGTTAGCCGTGGCTCTAAGGAAGTCAATGTCTGTCAGTTGGTTTGTCCACCACTTTGATACAGACTGAAATATTTCAGCAACTACAGCATGGATTACCATGAAATGTTTGTGCAGACATTCACTATTTTCAGCGGATGAATCCTTAAGACTTTAGTGATCCCCTGACTTTTCCTCCAGCACCACAAGCAAGTCAAAGTTTTAACTTATTCTTTGAAATATCTCAACATCTACTAGATATAAGACACAAAATTGGTTCCAGACAATTAATCTAGAAGTTACACTAACAATTAATTGGGATTCATTAATTGGACACACTGTCAGTTTCTTTGTAGGAAATTACAGGAATCTATTGGACCTGAAAAATGAAGCATTTAACAGCATTTTTCTTTCGTTAGTGTTCACACGTTTAACTTGATTTTATCAAATGTGTCACTGGTGTGTTAAAGCAAAAACCATCAAATGTTTTGGCCGTTAAAGAAATGTACTTGCCTTCCCCTCCAGGATCATCTGTTTCCTCTTGTTGATTTCCTTTTTCTCATCAAAGTCTGTAGACTCGAGTTTCTACAACATAGAGAAGAGGTTACCATCAGTTTAGTGAGATAATATAACTTCCTGCTTTGCTGTCTAAAACATCTGCATGGTCCAGTCTGATATGTATTTACAGACTTAATATTTTGTGCAGTGAATTCGTGCGAAACAAGGATTTATGTTTTTGAAGTACTGGTTTAAAATCACCATCACGAGTACTGTAACTACACCAGAAACATTCAAAGAAACAAACCCTCAAGCACTAAAGTACCAAGAGGTGAGATAATGACTGAAAAGAGGAATCCTTACTATTTCACACTTCCGTCTGGTCACGTTGACCTGGGTGAGGATCTTCAGGACTTCTTTCTCCTCCACAGGATATTCCTTCAGCTTCGTCTCTGTACAAACACAACAGACCAGTTTGTTGTATCATACACACACTGGTGTTGCTAAAACCACCGACATTATATTCTGTACTGAGGACTTTTTTTTACAGCTTTTTCAGGTTTCTGTTAGTAAAGTTAGACCTTTATATCATCTGATATTAGCTTACTGCAGATGTATCTGTATCTGTGTATATGACCGCCGATGTGTAACAAGAGATTGCAGAACAGAAATGTTGAACTGGGTTTGAGTTAATTTCGAAGCAGTGACACCTTTACATAGTTGACAACCTGATTTTCGTCTGTAAAGTATCCTGCTTAATATGTATCATGTGAAAAGTCTTTAAAACAACTAATCTAAGGGATCCATATCAAGATTGTTGTTTATGTTGAAAAAAAATTACTATCTGCCAATATACTGTTTTAGATATTTTTAACTTCCAAATATCGACATAATTGAAACATCTCGTGTTTTTATCTTTTATCCAGGATATTGTCTCATGATATCTTGGCTCCAAATGTTTCCTGCCTCTTCTCATTTTTGTGATAAAGGCCAAAAATAGATTAAAAATGTACACTAGACGTCTTTGAAATAGAGCAAAGTAATTCAGACATTCCAGTACCAGCCATATTAATCCTGTTGGTTATGATCAGAGAAATAAGCTTGCATACATTTTTTGCTTGTCAACATGAGAGTTGGATCCTCAGACAATATCACTAAACTTCACCAAGCGCTTGAAACCTTCCACTAACACTGACATATAATCTCTCAGCTTCTATCTTTCCTGTCACTGGATACTGTTTGTATCAAGCATGGGAGTCAAATAAGCCATCCGTCAGAGCTGCATTACAAACCACAGACATCAGTCTTTATAACTAAGTGACTTACGAGTCTGTTCTTCGATGGAGTGGACCAGGTGGATGTCGTACTGTGTCACCAGTGTGATGGACACTCCATTCCTCCCTGCAGGGGTACAGCAAGTCATCAATGTAACGACGATTATGTTGTTTTTTTCTGATTTATCACTTAATAAAGTTGTTTAAAGGTTTAAATACCTGCTCTAGCAGTTCGGCCGACTCTGTGGATGTAGATTTTAGGGAGTCCAGGGGTGTTGTGGTTGATGACGACCTGGACAGTCGGAATATCCAAACCTCTGTGAGTCAGAAACAACAGGAAGGACAATGTCAAAACAAAGCTTTAAGTGCTTTAAGTCTGAAACCCTGTGCGACTACTTTGAGAAGAACTGACAGATGATTTTGATAAAAGAATAATTATAAAAATGGCAAACATGAAGCCCATCATCCCTGAGAAACGTGGCGACTCTGCAGAGCCTCTTACCTGGCAGCCACGTCTGTTGCGATGAGGATTCTATAGACGCTGGCCTTGAACTTGGCGAGGTTTGCAAATCGTTGTTTCTGGAGAAGATAAAGAGCAGCCGTTTATTCTTTCTGCAGGCCCATTCATCGGGTTTAATCCGCTTTAATCCCTAGCAGTGGTGTTCCCATATTATCACAAGGGATTTGAGCTCACTACACATTCATGTCTTTGTCTCTTTAGACAAATATGGTTATTATGTCCAATACAGAGCTCTGAAGACTAGGTGATAAGGGAGGAAATCTTTCCTCTCACTTCTCTCTCACACAAAGTAAAGTCACATTCCTGTATCTTCAAACTTTACATGAAAACAGGTTCTCATACAGACCATCCTTCTACCAACAGCTTTCATTCCTTCAACACAGTGTCCAGCTGAACAACATCGCTCAGGTCCAGCGTCATAGCGACGGACTCAGTTCACAGCTGTGAAATTAAGTTTGTGCGTTGTTCTGCTGTTGGGAGTCGTCTCACCTGTTTCATCATTGAGTGCAGGGAGATTGTTGGAAAGTTAAATTCCCTGAGCATCATAGTGAGGATCTGGCAGTTCCTGTGGAGAAAACAACAAGAAACAAATGACTTTATGTGATAAATATGTATGAAACATATATAAAACATTTACAGAGAAACCTGCCACCAGTCACACCCAAATTCAAATTCTGAAGAAATCAATGTTGTCTCATAAATAGTACAAAAAAATGTAGGATGGACGATTCAATTCACCAAACACACAAACTACTGCATCAAATATTAGCTTTAAACTTGACAAAGGCTGCAGGGTTTTTGTCGCAGATTATACAGGTGTTCGACATACTGTGTTAATCCCGTACGGGCTTAATTCTTACTTGCACGTGTTGGTGAAGATGATGATGGACCAGTCGTGGTGCTCGTCTGTGAAAGTCTGGATCAGGTGGACCAGGTAGGCGTCCTTCACCTTCTCTGGAGTGAGGATGTACCTCTGGTCCAGCTCCTCCACCGTACGCGTCCTGATAACAACAATGTGATATTTCACTGTTTCGTGTGGATACGTTTGATTTTCTGTTGCCAGTGAGGTCAGAGGTCATGGTGCAGAACAGCAACACTGACGGCGGTGTGGATTCAGGCCCAGATTCAGTTATAGGTTTGTGCAGGAAGGATCTGAGTGCTACATCATCTACAGTAATGATCAGATCAGGATGCTTTGATATTCAGAGGTTTATAACAAGTGGAAATCTGCCCAACAGCCTCTGTGCAGCAGGCACATTAAACTTAGATTAATATGAGACGCAACTGTGGTTTTTCTGCCCACATCAAGATGTCACACAAATCAAGATGGAGGTCAAATCACAAACTTTACAACACAGACTCAACAAAACAACCTCAGCCGTGTAGGAACTTTTGACAGGAGACATTAACACAAAGATAAAATAAAAAAAGATGAAGACACAGAACAAGAGAGAATCTGCATCTGCTGTCAAGTTTAAAGTTCATGTGTATGAATCACAGACGCACATCTGCTCCACTTTTTGTTTGGTGTAAGAAAACTGACGATGAGATCATTAATCATTAAAATGTTGTTTTTTTTTAAATTATATTTTGTTTATGTGTTGCTGCAGTGCAGCTCTTCTGCATACTGTTTATGCTGCACTAACTTTTATTCTGCTGTCTGGAACTTTTCTATAAAATCCATCTCCATCACATTTTCTTTTCCATAACACAACTTTTAAAAAACATATCTGACCTTTCTACACATATCTGAACTAGAGCTGCAAATAAATGATTATTTTCATAACGAATAGTTGGCAACCATTTTCTCAAATAATTGATTATTCATTGTGTCTATAAAATGTCAGAAAACAGGAAAACATGCATGTTATAATTTCCGACAGCCGAAGGTGATGTATTCATATCACTTTGTTTATTCAAACAGCAGTAAAAAACCAAGAGATATTCAGTTTACTGTCATATATGACACATAAATTATATAAAATCTTCACATTTTAGAAGCTGGAAACAGAACGGTTGCCATTCTGCCATTTTTGCTTGAAAAACAACTAACACAATTAATTGACTGATTCAGCTGAACTATCAGTCAGTGCTCCAATTATTTGCATGACTCTGCCTTAAATCCAAAAGGCGTTTGCGCATGAGGAGCACTTCAGCGATTACACATGAGCTGCACCTCAGATCAGTTAACAGGAAAACTGAACTTCCAGGCTGATGCTCCTGTTTTATAAATAACATCCAAGATTTCACACTGAATGCATCTGTAACGGGGCGCAAAAGTAAATCTGACTGTTCTTTCCCACCATTTTTTTAAATGAAAGGATCTGAAATAAGTTAAGTTGATTCCTATAATTACACAGCAGGTCACTCACTCTGACATGCTCTCCCAGAAGAAAGGTCTGTTCATGGCAACGCTCTTCAGCTCCTGCAGTGTGTCAGTGAGCGTGGCGCTGAACAGCAGCGTCTGCCGCTTGGCAGGCAAAATCCCCAGAATCACTTCCAGGTCTTTGGTGAAGTCGGTACAGCCCTGCTCTAACAGCCGGTCTGCCTCATCCATAATCTAACACACACACACACACACACACAAAGAAGTTATCAACAACAGTACTACTCAGTTTTTTTAAAGATTATAAAAGATGGATATTTATTCTCAATTGTCCAAACATGACCTAATTTTCATGGATGAAAAGTAAGAATTACAACAGGACTCATCTTGTATAAATATATCTCTCTTTTAAGCAACATTTTATTATAAAAAGTAATTTTCAAGCATTCATTCACTGTACTGGTTTCAGCACTAACTTTTGCTTTCATCAGTTTTCAAGGACTTGCAGAAAACCTGCCAACTGAGCAATTTTATGTTCATCAGCTGCTTAAATGGTTAGCTTAATGGCTACAGATATAACCATTAAAAAGTCTTCTGAGGTGTACGAGCTACACGCATTTCCATCTTTTTGACATTAACAACTGCTTAATCGCTATGTAATAAAAGTATTTACAACTTGATCTATCCTTGGAATAAACGTAAAGACATAAGGATGCAAATTATATGAGCATTAAAAAAAAGAGACGAGCCACGAGAGACTGAACTCACCAGGAACTTGATCTTGTTCATACTGAAGGTGTTGGAGCTTCGGATGTGATCAGCCAGTCGGCCCGGCGTCGCCACGACCACATGTGGTTGGTTGGACAGCTCCAGGGCCTGGCTCACCATGTCTGTCAGTAACACAGCAGAGAAAACATCAGCACGGAGGAGAGGAAGAGCTGAAACACAGTTCATTTCAATTTTTTGATATCCACAGCGAACAGCGCTTTCTTTATCATTTTAAATTCAAAACAAAAATGATTTCAGATGTGGACATTATGAGTTACTGTATACATGGAAACATGTAGAACTTCACAATGCACACTCTTGTGCACGGCCCACTTGTTGTAGTCTCACTTTGAGATCTAGTTGAAAAAACAGACTAATGTTTCCGGAAATATCTTCTATGTTTCTGAAAGCTGCTTGTACTGATGTAGTTACCCATTCCACCGACGATAATGCAGTCTCGCAGACCCAGAGGCTTCCCCAGGACCCAAAACTGCTCCGCGATCTGATAGGCCAGCTCCCTGCATGACATCACATTGACGTACATCAGTTGGAAAAATGTTTTGTTTTCGCTTGTCTTTAAATGTGAAAAGATTAATACACTGTAGCACATTTTGTTTGTCTGGGAAAAATGTTAATATAATATTTGTGTATGCTATGTGAGGGTTGTTTAGAGTATAGTTGTATTATTTAAAGTGGTAGGTCTCATAAAATGTTTCAATACCATACCAGAACCAATACAGAAAATTAATATAAATGACTGCTTTTTAATCAGGTTTAAGTGCGTTAGCTAGATTTTTCAATACATTAAACTAAACGTGTATCTGTGTGTTCCAGCTTGCACTGACCTGGTGGGAGTGAGCACCAGGCAGAAGATGCCATAAGGATCCTCTGACAGTTTCTGCAGCACCGGCAGCACAAACGCGGCTGTCTTCCCACTTCCAGTCTTGGCACATCCCATACAGTCCCGACCTGGGCGAAAAAGCACACAATACCTTCACTCACCAACACTGGTCTGCTAAGGTTCAGGCCCTGCGACTTCAAAGTGTTTCACATATATAGTTTTTCCTCATTGTTGACTGCTGTAACATTTTAATTTCCCTTTTGCATTAATAAAGTATCTATCTATCTATCTATCTATCTATCTATCTATCTATCTATCTATCTTAATTAACCTCATCTAATCTAATCTAAACTCTACTGAGTATTTAAAGGGAGAGAATCGTGGGAAAAGGCTGGTTAGAGATCCCCTGAATCGCTACGAAAACTGGAAAAAAAACAGCTCTAAAAAAGGATTTTACTTGCACCAAGAGCTGGTTTACAAATTAAGAACAGTGTCTGCTTCTTACCTTCGCTGGTAAGAAACGAGCTTTAAATTTAAAGGTTTTTAAATGAACTTCTGCACCACCTATCGGGACTGTTGATTAGACCCATCAAAGCTATCCGAGCTGTATTTATACAGCGGGTGAAGAGCTCGATGGTGTGTTTAAAGCCTCCAGATGTATTTAAATAGCAGGTGAAGAGCTCGATGGTGTGTTTAAAGCCTCCAGATGTATTTAAATAGCAGGTGAAGAGCTCGGTGGTGCGTTTAAAGCCTCCAGATGTATTTAGATAGCAGGTGAACAGCTCGTGGAGCGTTTAAAACTTCCAGATGTATTTAAACAGCAGGTGAAGAGCTCGGTGGTGTGTTTAAAGCCTGTCGATGTATTTGGATCAGGCTGTCTTACCTTCCAGTATAGCTGGCATGCAGTTTTCCTGGACAGGAGTGGGTTTGTTGATTCCCAGCTGTTTACACTGTTTAATCAGCCAGTCTGAGAGACCGAGCGACGAGAAGTCACCCATTTCTGATTTATGCCGTTCTCCGGGGCTAGACGACTACTTCTGTGTACTGTATAAGACAAAATACTTGCTAAAAATACTTTAAAATGTAGAGGAAGACATCCTCGTGCGTCGCATTAACGGTCGCTGTCTGATTACGTAACGTCTTCTTCTTCTTCTTCTTTTTCCTTCTTCTTCTTCTTCTTCTATATTTCCGGCAGGCTAGATGCTCTGCGGCACATCGCTGCCTCTCGCAGGTCGAGATTAGGTTGCAGTTTGGAGTCTATTTTCAAAGATGTAATCCTGAGTTCAAGGACTGCTGTCACCGTCAACTGCGGTCAAGTCAGCCGCCACGTACTTTCGTAATGCGCGTACGCGTCCGTTATTACGGTAATGAGGCTTTTCCGCTGGGAGGACATGAGTGATCCGTCAACTAAACGTGGTTTGACGTCGCTTTCATTTATTTCACATTCGACCAATAATATTACAGTTTGATTGAAACAGTGAATTGAAAAATGCACTATTTGTTTCATTTGTTCACCAAGAAGGTTATGACTCGGGAGAATTCACTGTGGAATTAGAATCTACAGTCTTGACTTCACTTACATAGATTAACAATGTCTCATATTCAGCATATTATGAAAAGGAAACTGTCTGTTTCCAATCAGTGATTCCACTTCTCTACATCCTACAGGACCACAGCTAGATGTTGACTAATTTGGATTTTGGTGCTACTAGTGTGGCACCCAGTGTCACTAGTAAGGATTATGTTTGAGTTAGTTAGACAAAAGTATCACTAGTTGCTGAAAAAGAGTGACTAATAAGAGTTTTTGTTCAATAGTAAGTCAAAATGCTGCACAAGTGTGACCAGATGTCTAATTAGCGCTGACAAAGACCGAACTAGTGAAGGACACCGACGTCTGATATCAAGGATATGGAATAAATGCTCAAATGGCTTTTCATTCCACTACTACTACTACTTCTACTACTACTACTACTACTACTACTACTACTACTAGACTACTACATGATAATAATAATAACTTGTGTTGAACAAATTTAAGATATGACGTGAACAATGACCCATTTTACTTCTATGTAACATATCTGATATTTTGATCACCTATCTTTAGTCAGTTCATCTTCTTATCACCACATTATGGGCAAATATTTTAATAGATGGAGAAGAATAGAATTAGATGGATGAGCCAGACGATTCAGAGGCACTTTTACAAAACCTCAGAGTTGGTACAAGCCCCTTTTTTGTTGGCCTCTGACCTTTGTGTGGAGAACTGTTACATTTGTAATACATTTGTTTAGAAAGTAGTTAAACAGTTTCTTCATGTAAATTCAAAGACTTTATAACAAGATGTGTAAACCGTTTGGTACTTTTTACTATAAAATCACCTTTCTGTCATTTGATAAAGTTTGCCTGTTCTCATTATGAATTAAGAGAGTTTCAGATCAATAAAAAAAACTTCTACTTCCACCATGTGGCGGAGCAATCAAATTTTGTGTCAGATTGTTTATTTTATGGGCTTTTTCCCCATAAGATTGATGACCACCACCATGCATAAAAAATCTATCACTGATAGCATAAAAATAATATCTATCTCGTAGCCTCACATCGTTTCAGGCTGAGAATTCCTTTTCTAATGTGGCCTTTAATTTACCTCATAAAATTTTACATCAGCCTGAAAATGTCAGTGGTCTTTATTCAGCAGTTATCAGAAGGTGGCAGCCTCGCCCACATTGCTGGCTTGTCTGAATGGATTTTAACCCTCAAGTATAACCTTGATCAGTTTTTTACTGGCACTTTCCTGCTGATCAGACCGACTCTTGTCTCTCCAGCTGAGCTGAAATAATTGGGCCTAAAGGCATCTTCTGATTTTAACGAAGCTTTAAATCTGTGTGAGAATGTGAGAATCACTGTGCTGGAGGTGAAACAGGCTGTTTCAGGTTTGTCTACCATCTTCTTAACTTGCAACATTTATGTTTTTAAGGAATGAAGACAAACTCAATATTTGCTTGCTTCCAACTTTGGTTTATTGTCTGGTTATGAGGGATTTAAACTGACCAGTAGTGGCTATCAGGCATTTTATGCAAAAAGGGGTGTCAGTGACATTTTGATTTATTAGTGGCAATTATTAGTGACCTTATTGAGATTCGCTACCAGACTGGAAACAAATGAAAATCAACTTGACTTGTAATTTCCTTTTAAATGTAATTTTGTTGTTTTTTTAATGATCTCACACCTTCGCCAGAGATCTTAAAGTCCCCCTCCGCCCAAAAAAAATGTGTATTTGTTCTTGTTCCTTCAGCTTCACTCTGCAGAATGATGTATATGCAGAGTTTGAGACTTGAAGGCTGTTTTCACTTTCATCTGCTGAAGGTGGAAAGTTTCTCTGTGCTCACCTTAAATTTTCAGTTTGAGGCGTGTATGTACTCTGTGAGCGTGATTTGTGACATCACAACTAGTTTGGAAGCCAATCGTGTTACAGTGTGCAACTTGACACAAGTGTGATGTGGAAATTTGAAGCCTTCAGTGCACAAACACTGAAAATGGACTTTTTAGTGAAGCCTGAGAGAGCTTGTGTCAAAAGGAAACATATTCTTATATTTATAGAACCTGGATTTTTCATTAACGGAGGAGTAGATATCATTTTAAGAATTTTTAACTAGTTAACTAAACTTTTTTTGTGGAAAAAAACATCACACACAAATTATTATTCAAAGCAGATTTTAATATGTCTTAAAGCATGTCTGGAGGGGATATTTAAAGATTTAGAAATCATGTTAATGTTGATATTTACACATATTATCTTAAAATGATATAAGTACAGTGTAAGAGTGGAAATGATTGCTATTGAAAGATTGATTAATAAGAAATAATAATAATACAATATAATAAAAAGTGTTTGTGGTTCCTCTGTTATATCTTTAATAAAGATCATTTAAGAGGCCAAAAGAGGACAAAATCAGTTGTCATTGTGAAAAAAAGAGTTTTCATATCGTCTTAAGATGTTTCTCAGTAGATTTTTTTCATGTTTTTTCATTAAGTATTAAGTTTTTTCTCTGTATTCATGAAGTTGAAGATCTATTTACATTTTAATTTGTTTTTCTTGTATGTTTTTCATTGTTCATGCCACTGTTAATTGATTCATTCAACTTTTATAGATATAACTTTGATTGATACAGATTCTATTGATTTTTATGCTATTGATCAAGGTTTTGATATCTACTGCATGATTTGACCTTTGACATTGCAAGATTCTGATATACATTGATTGAGTTTGTTTGATTTCTGACATTGTTTGAGTTAATGATAACTGCTGAGATTTAGATTTAGATTGATACATTGATTTCTGTCCAGCAATGAATTTTAATTACTGTATTGACTGATTGACTTAGCTTTTGATTTTGGTTCTTATAAGTCATTATTCAGCTCACAGATGATGTATTATTGAATGAATTTGATATTTATCCTTTATTTTGACTTCTATGCATACTTATACTAAATGCTTATTAAAAGATTATTGTAATTCCCTAAGCGCCATAGTTTTGCCTGAATCATTTTCCCTTCAAGTTTCATTGTAAAATGGTTTCATCCAAAATGATGATCCCTGAGGGACTGAACTCTGTTTGAACTTTATTTCCGGTGCAGATGATACCTTGTTTGTCACATCATGCATGTCTCTGTCATTCTGTCCTTCATGCCACAGTGAGCGTGAAGGAGAGAGAGAAATCTTCTCTAAGCAGACCCATCTGTGCACACCGGGGTGCAAAAGGTGATTAATGCCCTGTGTGTTAAAGGCAGAGGCCTGGAGGTTCAGCTCCATCCTGCCCAGACCATCCAGCTGTACTGCAAACTGCCCTCTATGGGCTGAGAAGTGTCTTTCTAAACGAACAGGAGGGTTGAGAGATCTGATATTCCCTGTTGCCTGCCTGCAGCATAGAGGAGCAGTCAGCTGCATCGCTGTAACAGGCCAGTGAGCAGCACGATTAGTGCACAGGAGCTGCTCCCATTGCTCTTCCACTACATTTGATGCTCCGCTCTCCCATGTTGAGCCTATATTCATGCAAATAACCAGTTTATTTTAAATCAGTGGTGACTCCAAACCAAGGTCTGTATGAATTAATGAGGTGGAGTGCAGCTCTTTCTAAGCATGTTACTGCAGTGATCATCACTAGTTTTATGAGGAACACTGTGAAGCTTTAATAAGGAGAAAGAAATGGGTCAAATATCTTCCAGTTTTCTTGTCATTTTATAACCAATTAGTAGCTTCACGAAAGTTTTACATTTCTAAAAACCTTAAAACACTTAAACAAAACGAAGAAATCTCCCCAGTGATACTTTTTGACCTTTTATAATTATATTTTATGTCTATGGTATAATTGCAATATTCAATACAATGTTTATATAATTGTATACTTCATATGTGCACGTGTGTATGAATGAATTACATATGTTTCTGACTTAAACATGTCAAAAAGTTAAAACGTTACGCGGGATAAAAAAGGGGGAATTATTTATCAAAAGTCTTCTTAATAAAATCAGTGTGATAAGAAAGTTCAGGAATTCAAAACATGATTATTGATCTGATCCATTAGTATTCAAAGCATTTTAGAAACAGGCGCTCTGTCTACTGAGCCATCACTAAAACATTGACATTGAATATGAAAGAAACTATATTCTCACAGAAACGCATATTTTTCTGTTTTTTGGTGTAATGTGCTGCACAATATTTTAAGGGTCTTCTGTTATATTTGTACATCAGGTTTACTATATGTTAACCGTCATATTATGTGATTATCAGTGAGATGAACACAAGTAGTTGATAAATGTGCTCCAGTTCCTGAGAAAATTCATTGTATCAATGCATAATATTCCACTATGGACTTCATGTGTATGTAGTTATTCAATGGCGTTTACTGAGCCTTATGATATTTTTAAAACCAGATTTGTCCGACCCCCATTAGATATCTAATGTTGTCCTGTGACTTTATTAATCTGTTGTGTTTGATAGGATCACCATGCTCCTCTTTATAAGGGCACAAACAGCTGTGTGTTTATATAATCTGATTTTAAGTGAACTCAACACAGGCAGTTCATGCTGGATTGTACATATGACTGATTATTTGTTGAAGCATTTTTGAAAGCAGCCATTTGGTTTCTGTGTTTCCACCAGTCATCTCAAATGCTGCAAGCTTTTATATTTCTGCATCTCATAAATACGCGCTGAGGGGGGCTTTTAACACTTATCCGCAGGCCATTTCCACATATTATATTTCAACATTCTGACATTTAAGTGGAAAGAGGGAAGGGTGCATGGGGGAGGGGGGGTTAGGGGGGGACACCATCTGATGGTCACAATGCACACTACAAGCGGTAGTGTGCATTGTGACCAACAGATGGCGCTGAAGAGGCTCCACAGTCTCACTGAGAGAGTTGAATGGGATCCCAGTGTGATCTGGCACAGGAGAGGAGCACAGCACAAGTCCCGGAGGAGGTTTGAGCTAAAAGCACTCTGCTGCCCGACTTTCATCGACAATCCTCCGTCTGTCCGGCCCGCAGAGCTGAGCCAAACGGTTCACGGTGCGTAATTACGCACGGAGACGGCAGATCCGCGGTGTTGCTCGCCGTGGAAACCCGCGGACAAAGGAAGGCAGGCTGGAGTACAACAACTGACTTGAGAAGAGAGGAGTACTGTTGGAAGGGAAACGGGGGGAATCTGGAATCGGAAGTGATTTGTCTTTTTTTCAGAAATGTAACTTACGTTCAGGATTTCGGGGTAGAATCGAATCACTTTTCAGGAAAAAAGGACAAAAGAGTTAAGAGTGGAATCAGTCCCAAAAACAGCATCCAGATCCTCGGAGCATGGGGTAAGTTAGAGATTTGTGTCTGAAATTGTCACTTTGCGCACTCCGGCTGTCTGGAAGTGATTTGTTCAAATGGCGAAATGGTTAAAAAGTGAACTTTGTGGTGACTTGCTTGATTTTTCTGAGCGTTTGGTTGTTAAATCCGGTGGAACAGCACCATCTCTTATTCGTCAAGACTTTCTCCATTACCATCATTATGAACATCAGTGCATGTGTTAATGCGCTGTTTTCTTTGTTTACATCCCGATATGCTGCGCCGAGAGGTAGCCCGTCTTTTATTTGAGAATCATAAAGCTTGACCCAGTTTAATCAGGACTCTGATGTCCGTATAAACCTTAATGACACTTGTGACCGCAAGAAGGTCGCGTTCAAACGTTGAGACCGCGGCTGCATAAATTCAGCTTGTTGTGATTTTTATGGTCATATGATTAAACACACAAGCGGAGGTCAAGCATGCATCCACCAGTTAGCTGAAACTACTGAGATTTCCTGTTCCTCTATTGGCATCACACACACACACACACACATACATGCACACACACACACACACACACACACACACACACACACACACACACATACATGCACACACACACACACACACACATACATGCACACACACAATTTGGACCATTTCCAGGCCGATTGTTGTGCAGGGGATACTGGGTGGTTTGCTTTGAGCAGCTTCTGGTGTCAAGCTGTGCTCAGTCTCATTAGCTGTGGTGTGTGTGTGTGTGTGTGTGTGTGTGTGTGTGTGTGTGTGTGTGTGTGTGTGTGTGTTATACAAGCAATCCTCGAGCTTGGTTCAAACACACCTGAACCCTCCTCGCAAGAACGGAGCCCATGCTGTCAGCTTCCACCTTCTAGCCCAGTTTACTGACACTTTTATGTGCTACTCAAATGACTGTATTGCACAATATTAGATTACCATCATCATCACTCTGTCATTTTCATGAGGGTTTGACTAATGTTTGTTTTGAAGACCATTTACATCTTTGCAGTTTTGCTTGTGTCACCTTTTCCACATGACGGTGAAAAGAAATGTTAAGTTTAACTTTACGGACTACTTCTACATGTCAGTGCACAATTTTCAATGAAAAAATGAAAGATTGAAACATTTTAATGTATAGATTGTTTACAAAATGCTGTTTTATAATAGTCTTAAGTATCTAACCCATATGTGAATCCTATAACAGGGGCGAAGGACACAATCTATGATGGTTTGTTCTCTATTGTCTGGAAGGCCAGTACTGGTGCATTCAGGTGGTCTTAAACATCTTGTAAAGTCAATTTTCCAAGTTTGGATGTTGCCCTCAAACAGCCAACAAAACTGTCAACATCTGACAAATGTTCAGTTTCAACACATGACGGATAATGTTGTACCAAGATAATGGCGTTTATATCCATATAACAGGAAGTTACACATCAATCAAGGTTCTCTGAGTGAGAGACTCTCTCTCAGTCTAGTTCTGTATTCCTCGTGTACAGGGACTGGAGTACTTGTGACAAATCACACTGTGGCATAATGTCCAGGCAGAAAAGATTCAGGCAGACCGTAACATCCACAATCGAGTAGGAAAGTCTGTTTTTAATGGTGTCAGATCCTGGACCAGACGTCATCTCTTCATCAATGCTCTGTGGTGATTGGCGGCAGCAGAGTTCAGTCACCTGGTCTAAATGAAAGTCAGGGAGGACGTTTGGTAGAAAATGCTGGATTGAATCACAGGACCACCCTGCACACTTAGGCAGGAACCTGCATAACCCTTGATGCAAAGAGACAGCCTGCAGCTCTTCTACCCTTCCAACATAAGTCAGCACCAAAGGGAGGAGAGACTGATTAACAGCCACTTCAGTCTATAAACAAAATGAGTGTTAGGTGCACAGGTGCTCTCTGCTGTGTACAGCTTGTCTTAAAGGACTTATCCCTCTTTCCATCCCTGTTTCTGGTCTCTCTGCACTGTCAGCTATCGAATAAAGACAAAAATATCAAGAAAATCATCCCAAAAAAGTAATTATCCATGTCACCTGAGCCATGTAGGGAAGGTCAGTCCCAGTACACAAGGAGTATGTAACTGGATAGAAATCAATATGATAGATTTTTCTGTAACAGTCATTAACAACATTTCCAGGCTGCTGATAAAAACAAAGTTTATGTCAGGTTTACTTTGCAGTAGCTTTTCCTTTAGTCCAGTTATATTTATGAGAAACTGATGACCACCTGAAGTGAAATATAAACAAAGTAGGCATATCATAACCAACTGAATGCATGATTGAGTACATGAGCAGTAAGCAATTGATTATGGGATGCTGAATGCAGAAAAAACAACATACATCAGTTGTGTCCTCCAAATCCTGCAAAATATATGACATACAGTACATATTTAAGTCTACGATGGGAGTGTTACTGGGCAGTTATCACTTTAGCCAGTATGTTAAGTGGAGCTGTGGTTTAAATGTTTTCATTTGAGTGTATTAGATGATCTGTGTTTTTACATTTGAAAGAGATATTTACAATATTTGTATCATGTGTCTGTTTAATGGATCTGTCAAAGCAATGCTCTGATGCTGGTTCTTTTCTCTCAATGGGTTATTCAAATGTTTATATTATAGCATATTTGACCTAAATTTGATTAAACTTAACAACCTCAGCCCTGTGCAGTTGTACTGTGTAAAAAAATCTCTTTATTGGATCTGTGCTTGGTAATTAAGAGTAAAAACTTGTTTGTTACCAACCTTCAATAATACCTGCCAACCTCTACTGGTACATTTGTTTCACCTTGTAACTTTGACCCTCTTTCCTCCTGTTCTGCTGCAGAGGAGTTGTCTGCGAGCTATAAAATGTACCCGCTACACCGAGAGAGGTATAAACACACCGTTGTCTCTGTGTTGTGGCTGTGCATGGCAGGGATGGGCGATAACTCAAGTTTACCAGTTTACCTACCAGATTATTCTGAGTCTCAGATTGCTGTTATTGATACTAACTTAAACTGCTCAAATGCCAGCACGAATTGGGGTATTTATTCATAATTTATTAGCTAGTCTGAGTAACTAAAAGCTAAAAACAAGCCCTTCAGTACAAAGAAAGCTAGTAATTAATGTAGGTAACAGCAACATTTCAATAAAGTGCAGCTTTTAATATAAATGGCAACAATACATAATACAGTTGATAAAGAGCTTTTGTGTATTCCTTTGGCTCTTATTTGATGCTCAAAATTATAATATTAGCACTTATAGGACTACTATTGATAATTGGGGATCAATCCGCCCATCCCTACTTCATCAAACATTCATCTGCCTTTAAACAAAGTCCACCCTCATTCCATCCTCATAATGTTTATCCCACCCTCAGTATCTGTGGAAACATGGTTACAAATATGAGGTTTCATGCTTGTCGTGATGTGCAGATGTTGTCAACACGCTCTCCTCCTCCAGCTGTTGTTGACAGGTGTCTCTTTCATCATATCGTCCTGGTCCAGGTATCGTCGGATAATTCGTAATTCATTTGTAATTCAAAAACCAAAAAACGGTAAATCTGATATTTGTTTCAAAACAAAAAACAAAAAAAAACAAAACGTTTTTGGTGTCAGAAACAAATAATGAAAAACCAATCAAACGGCCCGTTTTTGGTTTTTGCCGATTCGCTTTTCGATTCGATGTCTGCAGACCTGTTCGATATTCAATCCAAAAAGGAATAACGATTAAACGAATCGGCAAAAACAAAAAACGGGCCGGGTTTGATTGGTTTTTCGATATTTGATTCTGACACCAAAAACTGTTTTTTGTTTTGAAACAAATAACAGATTTACCGTTTTTTGGTTTTTTAATTACAAATGAATTACGAATTATCTGATGATACCTGGACCCGTCCTCCTGTCGGTCGCTTCATTGCAACTTGATGGTTCCATATATTGTTGGCTGGTTGAAACTGTTTAAAAGTGCATTGTACTTTAAATGCTCTTGGTATGTTCTGCATGTCAGACCTTGATTTTCACAAATACTACAGCTGCAAGAACTATGTAGTGGAGTAAAGAAATCTCAAGGGATGTGCTCATACCATAACCAACACAAAACTAAATACACACCAACCATTATCATGCTCATGTGACAGAAGAAACTACAACATTTTAAAGCCACCTTTTCAGCCTTTGAATTTTTAATACTCAAAAGATAAGAGAGTATAACATTAACTAAAGGAATAGTTCAACATTTTGGGAAATAAGCTTGTTCACCTTCTTGCCAGGAATTAGATGAGAAGATTGATACCACTCATGTCTGTGTGTCAAGTATGGAGCTAGAGCCTCAGAGAATTAGCTTAGCTTTAGCTTAGCTTAGCTATAAGACTAGAGGCAGGGGGACACAGCTAGCCTGGCTAGCATAAATACACCTACCAGCACCTCTGAAGCTCACTAATTAACATGTTGCACAAACAGAAATATAAAAACATAAAAAAATTGTGGTTTTAGGGTGACTTACATGCTAGAATTACTGTTCATCTGCATCTGGTTGTTGTTTGACAAAAAATAATAACTCCTCTAAAACCACAAATTTTCATTTTCACTGTTTTGTTTGTGTGGGAATTAAACAAATAGAATATAAATGCTTTAGAGGTTTTGGTAGGTGTATTTTTGAACTTAAGCTTGCCTGTAGAAGCTGAAGGTAGCTTGTTTGTTGCTGTCTGTCTAAATGTACTATTCCCTTAAAAATGACATATTGTGCACATTTCCAGGTCTATATTTAGTGCTCTACTGGAATATCTTTGCATAATTTACAGTTAAAAAAAACTCCTTATTTATCTTATACTGGCCCTTTATGCAGCCCTTCACTTCAGCCTCCGTCTGGAACAAGCCGTTTTAGCTCTGGTCTACTTAAGACCCCCTCCTGAGGAGCCCACTCTGTTCTGATTGGCCAGCTCTTGGAGGCTGCCCCTTAACATCCGCCGGCTCTGGAGGCCACATCAATAAACCATGAAACAAACCATAGTACTAGGATTTCACTACTTTTTCTCATTATTGAAATGTCAACTTCTCAATGCATCCATACATGTTCGAGGCCGAAATCCGATCTGAAATATGAGAGTGGACAACGTAAACAACACATGGAACAACCTTAGCAACCAAGGCTACAGAATGGACAGCCGTTTATGGGCATGCACAACAAGTTGACATCAGCTTGTTGGCAAGGTAGAAAAAAATATTGCAAACAAAGCGTTCAAAGCAGGTTGAAACCCAGGCTTTTGACTTGCAGGGAGCCTCTCTACATATGTTAACCTCAAGTTTTGGAACTTTGATCATATTAAACGTAGACATCCGACATCATAACAGTATATAAATAATAGAAAACCACTAAAAGCATGATATGTCCCCTTTAACTCTGAAACAGCTAATAAGTTTGCAGTATACCCACTTGCTACAACTGTTGAAATGTACGTACTGTATATAAGGCAGCGTAGGTCACAATATGATCATCAGTCTATATAATCACCATGGAGTCATATGGGAGGATGAAGATATTTCTGCCCACATCATCTTATTTACTGTTGTACTGAAATCTGTTGTCCCTCTACGGCATAGAGGGCAGCTAAACTTTGGTTTCAGCGGGAACATAATCATTTAATCTGCAGCATAATACCGTAAAAATAGTTTGACGTCTGTGCCCTCCCACTGGCCAAAGAGAAACCAGCTGCCCTGTGGGGAGTAGAGCCTCTTAATTGCTATTTTGGAGACATCTACGACTGCATAAATAAACAGTAATCTCGGCTCACTCTTCTTTCTATTCACCCCATTTCACCGTGTATTATTGACATGAAGGTGAATAGCTGTGACGAGATGAAAGATCAGCTCTTTCTTTTGTGTCTCTCCCCGACCTTCATATCCTGAATGCGCAGAACACTCCGGCTTTGTGTCACTTTCACAATTTGTGACGGCAGTAAGTTATCAGTCAGACTCCTACGAGAAGAGCTGACCTTCAGATAAGTGCCGTCATTTAACACACACATCCAGAGCTCGCTTTATTCTCGTTGTCAGTTAGGCTTATAGTGGATTATTTTACAAATCAAAGATCCAAATTAGATGCTTGGTGAGTTGCTCAACAAAATATCTGATCAAAGGGAACATAAATTTAAAGATTCTCAGTTTTGCTCCAAAGCTTTCCTCACTGTGTGCCAATGTAAGACACTTGGGGCAGTGTATAAGTTCTGATGTGGTTTATGCTGCAAATTTGGTGACTTGCTGAACAGTTATGAGTTAGCGTTTCCCCTCGCTGTGCTGTTTTTGGTATGTAGTTGTAGCGTGTAATGTTGCTGGACTGGGCCAGACACTTTCGCTGGCTCAGGAATGTAGACACGAGGCTGCTGTCTCTCAGAGGTCAAAGGAAACAGACCCTTAAAGGAGAAATACTTTCAGAGGAATAAAGTGAAATCTGCCAAAACAATAGCCCCCAGAGGCTATGAAAACACTGCAGAGTTACAATTATGTGTTGTCTTAATGCACAGATGGTGAAAAAGATGATCTGTTGATGCTTTCATCTAGACTAAAATTTATTGTTGAATGGATGCAGAAACCAGGACAAACCCTGGCTTACTGGTCAACACCTGTTATTTAACCTGACATGCTGAAAATACAGTTCTATGATAACTTTAGGATTATTATAGTTACTGTTATGATATTTCTATAATCAACTATAATAAGTAAATACTGACAGCAGCTTCTTGCCCATTCAGTTATAAGGTTTGCTTGTTTCAATTAGAAAAATACTTGAAACTTATTGAAGATTGTGACTTTTTGTGTTAATTTTTCATGAGGCGACTAAGTAATGAAATGAAATCCAATAATAAAAGATTTGAAGCTGCAGCTGTGGATCTGGTTATGTAATGGTGATGACCAGGTAATTTTCCATGACCACATCTGCAAATTCTTTTCATTATCACATAATCTGCTGATTATTCTCTCGAGTAATTGATTAGTTGTTAGTCTAAAATTTTCACAAAAATAGCTGATCACATTTTGCTTGAGCCCAGGGTGACATCTTTGAACTGCATGTTTGTGTCAAAAACCCAAATTATCTACCCCAGAAGATGAGAACTAGCAAAAATGTACACTGTGGGAACTGTAACCAGTGACATTTCTGCTTGAAATATAATCTAAACAATTAATCATTTGTCAAAATTGTTGCAGATTCACTTTTTGCTGATTGACAAGTTGACAAAGTGACTAATTGTTTCAGCTCTAGCTACAACTAATTAATATCAATTCATTGATTAATTGTTTAATCTGCAAGGAGGTTAGGAACTAATGAATAACGCCCATCACAAGTTCCCAGAGCACAAAATATATTAAAAAACAGAGAGAAGCAGCAAATCCTCACATTTGAGAAGCTGGAGCCAGAGAATTGTTGTCATTTTTGCTTGATAAATGACTGAAATGACTGTTTCTGGTTTATTTTCTGTTGATCGACTCATCGATTAATGAATGAATAGTTTCAGCACTACATTACACACAGTGTTTGTTAGTGAAAGTAGTATTACAGTGTGAGAGCAGTATAATCAGATTGATATTGTATGTAAAGCAGTAACACAGTCATGTAACACTACTAATGAAAATTTAACATTTTTGTTTTTTTCCTTTGGCACAAGGAAGACTCAGCCAATCACAACAATCATTATTTTTTAATTTCTCTTTCCGCTATGATGCTCGTAAGTGTTGATCTGTGGTTACGCAATGCACGGAACAAAGATTCACAGAAATGTAATAGCCTACATATCTCTGATAAACAGGATACATAAAGGGAGATAAAACATTGTGATACAGCAGCAGTACTTTCTGACCTTATTACTAGATTTTGCTGTTGGATTAATCATTACTGATTATTTTTTGTGAAACACTTTCTGCTGTTATCAACTTCTGATGAAATATGATATGAAAAATGCATTTTGGTGCTAGTGTAGTTGACTGAAGCCTTGCATGACACCCCACTGTGTATAAGGTTATTTCTATATGTATATATGTATATATCTATATCTATATATGTCTTAATATAGCTGCTCTTTCTTTGACCCTTGCTCACCCTCTTAGTCATCTCATCCCTCCTCAGATCTCCTGCAGACCCTCAGCTTTACTGTTTAAGTGAGAAACATTGGCTTTTAAGTACAACCAATTGGATTTTTTGGCAGCAAGTTTTGCAGCTTCACCCTCCCCCCAGGCTATTTACAGCCAGCTGAGCTTATAGTCTCTATTATTGGCAGGTCGAGAAGTATTTTTTTCAAGTACAAAAACGACTGGTTGGGTCTGTCTGCAGGGCCAGACAGAGAGGGGGGGGTGCAGCTTCTGTTTCACACATCAGGGATTCAGGGTGGTGAATGGGTGCTGAGGTTAAGAAGAGAGATGAAGAGAGCAGTGAGGATTAGAAAGTGATGACTTGGGGCGAACACACACACACAGACTGAGACAGACAGAAAATCTGCAGTATGTGTTTGTGTGTGTGTGGAGGCAACTCAACACTGAATAAGAAATACATTTTTAAAATGTATATACTGAAAGCCACTGAGCATTTTCTTATATTTTTATGCTTGTAAGCTTATTAAAAATGGAAATATCAGTGTAAAATAATGGGAATATTTAACTGATATGAGTGAATACTCATTTTGAATGTAATTTATCAAGTCTCATCCAATTTGCAATGGTTTAAAAATGACTAATGATACTGAATTCTTTATTTTGTGTATACATATATGTATTTTATGCAGTATTATAATCACTCATGCCTGCTGCTGCAGTCTTGTACTGTTGGACACAAGTGACTGTGCTGTTTGGGGAGTTCAAAGTGTCAGTTGTTGGTGTGATTATTTCCTCTAAAGGACTGTCCCACTGTGAAGCTGATAAGTGTTTGAGGGCTCTCTCTCTCTCTCTCTCTCTCTCTCTCTCTCTCTCTCTCTCTCTCTCTCTCTCTCTCTCTCTCTCTCTCTCTCTTTCTCTCTCTCTCATACACACATCAGAAAAACAAAAAATTAAGAAAAACATGGAAGTAGTCAGGAAAATGACGTGTCCTTCTAATCAGAAATGCACACATATTGTTAACCAGCAGTTACGTATGTGTACTATTTTGTCCCTTGGCTTGATGGCGACTGCCAAATACGTTGATTTAGTTCAATAAAACTGTTTTACTGATAAACAGGCAGCAAACAACAAAGACTTCAGTTCATTAAACTATACACAGCTTCAGCCTTTGCTGTCCACAGAAATGTCTTTGTCCAGGTATCGTGATTTCACAAAGTGCTCTCCTCATTCCTCATGCAGCTTTTAGAGCCTTCACACCCTTTTTCTCTCAGACACAGGTGATATCGCAGGGGATGTTTTTAGACTGTGAAGGCTCAGTGTTTCTGATTTATAGGGGGGACATCGAGCCCAACTGTGTTTCCAAAAAGCTGCTTCAGTTTTTGGTTATTATCTTGTTTGTCAGGAATGAACAAGGATGACCACAGAACATTATATTGTTATTTACACACATCACATCTTGAAGTTTTTCTAATTAAATCCTTTGCTGAACAAGTTTTAATTTGCATATGATTTAGTTCATTTCTTTGCTCACAATAATTGTTGCTCTTGGTTTATTTACATTCTTTGTATGAGTAACTTTGCAGCTGATATCTAAAAAAAAGACAGACGAAACTTTTCTTTTAAGGGTTTTAATAAGATTTACGCTTACATTAGAGGTCTTCACAGGTCCACCTGGACTGACTCAGTTGCAAATTATATTTCCTCTAATCAGGTCAGTCAAGCCCTGTTGCGTTTTCAAGGGTCTCGACTCTGTGGGTCAATATCTGTAATTATCTGCGAGGATTCAAGTGGACTCTCATTGTGTGGTGCATCATAATCATCATGAGAGTGTAAACTGTGCTTGTTAATTGGTGGCAAATCATGCTGCTGCCAGTTTTTGTTTGGGTCTGTTGTGGTCAAATACATTTTGGATGATAATCCTCGGGTCTATTCGGTTACGGTCTGATTTCTCGTGTCCATTTCAGATCTCTCTCTCTGATTGGTTGCAAATTATTTTTATGTAAGTTGGGTTCATGTGGGTTTCCCTGTTTCAGATCAGGGCACAAATTTTTAACCATTGAAGACTAGAGCTGCAATGATAGTACATTGCCAGAAAGTTAATAATCAACTATTTTGGTAATCAATAGTTTAAATCATTTTTCAAGCAAACATGCCAAACATTCCTCAATTTCAGCTTCTCAGTTGTGAGTATTTACATTTTTTGCTGTCATATGTCATTGTAAACTTAATATCTTTGGACTAATGGTCGGATAAAAAAAAGCAATTTGAAGGCATCAACTTGGGCTGTAGGGAACTGTGATGGGAACTTTTTAAACAAACAATATCGATTAATAATAATCAGCAGATTTATTGATAATGAAAACAACTGTTAGTTGCAGCCTCTAGTATATATGCCAGTTTTTCAATTTGTATTTACGGCTTTATTGGCTCATTCATGTGTACTCTACTTGCTAATTCTGATATTTTCAACATGACTTGAAGGCAGCATAATTTAAGATCTTCCCATTGATACGGTAAAGAGAATAACATTATTCATTACATTGTTTCCATGTTGGATGTTGATGGTGTAGATGCAAAAATGATACTCTTGATTAAACTCAGCATGTGTCTTTACAACATCATCACTGTCAGTTTATATCTATATGAGCTGTAATTTCTATTCTAGAGGTAATGAAGCGTTATCAAAGAGGTTCAAGCAGTAATTTAAAACTGAGCATGAAGCCCTGCAGTGAAAGCAGCCTCGATGGTCAGAGGAAGAGTGTTAAAGCCTCCTTGCTCGCTGAAAGCTCCCTTTAGAAAACTCAGCTCGTGTATTGTTTGTCCTCCAGCTCATCCAAATGGAGCTATCATAGAAGTCTTTGTGTTTATGGCCTTTGCTGCAAGCAGCAGCCAATACCGTTGTAATATTTTCCTGGCCCTGAAAGGAATTATTTCATCTGTATGAATGTGAAGCTGAGAAAGAGCTTGCAAGCTCAGCAGAAGCCTTTCCAGGAGGCAGACTGTTGGAGTAAAGGGCTGTTTGTTTGGTTCACTCCGACATTTCATCAGATGTCTCATACTGTATGTACACCCATATACAATTAATTTATCATGAGGGTGGAGCGTTGCCGACGGCCTCAGGGCTAAGTGCCTCCTCCTCTATCTGGTGTCATTGCAGGGCTGTTAAGGAGAATGAGCGGATTAAAGAAAACTCAAAACTTTCAGCTCAGACTCAGCTGCTTTACTCTCCCATCCTCTGACAATGGCAGAATATCAAATAAAGGTTTTCTCAAGGCAAACCTTGAGAATTTTCTTTGAGGTAGATTGTAGTTTTAAAGCTGCCAGTTGGCACCACATGACAAAGTGCTGCAGACTTGTGCTGTACATGAATACAAAGACATACAGAAGTGAAAATAAAATGTCCCCGAGAGGCATGAAAAGTGGTGTTGCCCATAGAGGTTTGAACCACACTTGAGGATTCAGTCCTGTTCCCTCACTGGCCTGTCTGGGCTCAGATCCCAGCTGAGGTTTCTCTCTTTGTGTCTCCCAGGTTTTGTCTGTCTGTCTTTTTCATTCTCCTCTGCTCTGGCCCTGAATACACACACACAAAAAAAATATCCCAGGGAAAATGTACTAGCTCTTCTATTTAAATGAAAAAGTGGTTTTATAACAGGCAGTTCTGCCAGAGTTTCTCTAAAAAAAAACAACCCCTTGAAAGCTTTGCAGATACTCATGTTGGTTTAATCACATCTCTAGTTTAAGCACTATTACCCCTAAACATGTAGACAATCATTTTTTGAATATTTTGTCATTACTCCCATAACAGCTGGAATAACTAATACATTAGTCGACAGATAATTATTTTGATAGCAATTTTTCAAGCAAAAATGCTGAACTTTACTTCGTTCCAGCTTCTCAGTTGTAAGGATTTGCTGTTTTTTGTGTTGTGTGACATGATTCAATGAATATCTTTTGAGTTTCGGTATGTTGGTCGGACAAAAGAAGCATTTTGAAGACGTCATTTTGGCTTCTGGGAAATTGTGGTTCACTATGTTTTGACAATGATTAATCGATTCATTAAGAAAATATTTGCCAAATTAATATCGGTAATGGATTTAATTGTTTGTTGGAGTTAGATGAGCAAGCAAAGAGGAATTCAGTTTGAAGACATAGTCGGCTTAGACATTTGTGATGGGTGTGTCAAACTTTTGACTGTTTGGTTATGGTGAGTCTTTCCCACTTTTAACTTGTTATGGCTTGTTTAACAAGCCATAACTTGATTAGAGCTTTGTCTTATTAAAGCATAATGAGAGTCATAATATTACGCTCATTATCCTTAATAAGGCAGTTTATCTTTTTTGCTTGGAGGTACCTTAATATCGATATTACAACAATGCTGTCGGGATGACTATTGGTGCTTTCACAAAATATTTACACAATGAGATTTTTGATAAATAATCATCATTAATGTGGATGTAATAACTAAGTGGGTAAATGCAAATAATAGAACAGCTAGAACAGTCTGGAAAGTTCAGAAAATTACATCACTTTACTGTAATGCAGCCTTCAAAACCAGGAAAAGACAACACGTCTGCCATATCATGATATTATGATATCCAAAATCGATACCTAGTCTCATATCCCAATATCGATATAATATCGTTATATTGCCCAGCCCTAGTTATATACCAAATGAACATTTCATAGCACAGTTATCATGGTATATAATATTCTAATTAGTGAAACAAAATTGAAATGTAACTTTAATGTCTAAAGTTTATTTGCACAATTGGACGGTGGTGATGGTGAGCCATTAAGTGTGCTGTGTTGCTGCCTTTTGCTGCCACTCTTCAGCAGGTTTTAACAATTTTCTGTTGGCGCTTTTTCATCCAAAATTTATTAAACCTTTTATATATTTACATTGTGACTTTAAACTTGACTAAAAAATGACAAAATCCTACCAAAGTTTAGATTTTAAATCGTATAAAAAAGCAATGTGCTGTAGCACCTGACATGCATGTAGATATCACTTAACACACTATGCAATTGTGTTTCTGACCCCTTTAATTACTGAACTGTAATCTGAACACAGTTCTCCTTCCACTCATGCATGGATGAGCAACAGTGAGCGTGTCGACGGAGGGGGAGGGATGGGCGGATGTATGACCTGGAATAGATTAACAATAATTGATTCAGATGACCCCTCAGTGGATTCAGGCCTCTGGCTCAGAGAAGGAGGAGGATACCCTCAGCATGCAGCTGTGCGATCACAAAGAAACAGCAGAAAGTAACCCAATCGACCAACTGTACTGCTACAATGTACTTCTGCTCCTCGACAGTTCAGAGGGAAATACTCCTATATATTTGACAGCTATAGTTTCTGGTTACATTGTAGATTAAGTTTACAATTACACACAAAAATATAATAAATTTATAAAATATGATGCATTGTTATAAATTACAGAATAGATTCACAGTTTTTCAAATGTGTCTTAAAACAACAGTCAGACAGTGAAATGAACAGTCTTTCGAGTGCCAAATTCCCTCTTTTTGATAAAATCCTTCCACCACAGCTCAACAGGGAAACACAAAGAGGGAATTTTATACCAAAAACACTATAAATTTTGAGGATATACACTTGATATGACTAACTCAGACTGCTGAAGCCTCACATTAACCTCAGATATACTTTTGAATACATTTTTGTATAAAACAAGGACTTTGGATTTTGTCCTCCATCACTTATATTGTAAGTGCAGTAAAAAAAGATCTTCTAATGGTCAGTATGAACAGGAGGAATGATTACAGCAAGAAAAACATGTGTCAATGTTCATATGGGCACATGACTCTTGTTTTAAAGAAAAAAAAAGTCACCCTATCCTTTAATCTACCCAACAGTATGTGAAGAGGATAAAATTAGCAGCACCAGGACGAGCTAAAATATTAAAATTATGCTTACATTGCAATACATCAGTAATGATACAAAAGTATTCTTGCTACACTCAAATCCAAACTGTATGACATCTGCTTCTTGCAGGAGGAACACCTAACTGTGCAGGAGCTGTGAGATAGAGGAGTGGTCATCATAATTAATAAAAGCCTTTAGTTTAAGTGTCTCAAAATTTCTAAAGATAGCAACAGGAGGGTGATAATTATCCTGGCAGAAATTCAAGGTCATTCGCTGATCATGGCTAATATCTACACCTCTGATATAGATTGGAGTGTAGGCTGGCTGGAATGGGCAATAAACCAGTTATTATGGGAGGAGATTTCTATCAGGTTCTGGATCCAACCCTGGACCCCAGCTGTCCATCCTTTGTGGGCCACAAAGATCAGTACTGTAGCTGTGCTGGAGAATTTATGTTGAAATACATTTTACTCCTCTCCCATAATGTATTTCCAGGATCTACTACATCTGGATTTCCAACTCCCTTCTCTCTTCCACCTCAGCCTGTGCGATTGAAAGTATTGTCATCAGTGTGTCATCATGCTGATATAAACTTAAAGAGGACGTATCATGCACATTTCCAGGTCTATATTTATATTCTGGGGCTCTGCTGGAATATCTTTGCATGATTTACAGTTTAAAAAAACTCCTTATTTATCTTATACTGGCTCTTTATGCAGCCCCTCTGTTCAACTTATGTCTGAAACAGGCTGTTTTAGCTCCTGTCTCTTTAAGGCCTCCCTCCCAATGAGCACACTCTGTTCTGATTGGCCAGTCTCTGGTGGCTTGGGAGGCTACATAAACAAATAGTAGTAGTAGGATTTCATTTCTTTTTCTCGTTCTTTACTCAAAGTATAAACTTCTCAAATACATCCGTACATGTTCAAGTTCCAAATCTGGTCCAAAATATGTGAGTGTACCACACGAACAACCCATGAAACAAAATTACTGTCACTGTGGTATGCACGAACGATCTGATGTCAGTTTGATGGGGAAATAGAGGTAACATTGCAAAACAAAGCTTTCAGAGGAGGCTGACCATGTTTAACATCCAACATCATAACAGTATAAAAATAACAGAAAACCACAAAAAACATGATATGCCCCCCTTTAATGATCCCCTTCAGTAAATCAAAATCTATTTCAAGATGTCAGAATGTATTTGAAAGAACAGATTGACGTTTGTAAAGAAAATAATTAAATTTACATTTATTTAAATGTTGATTTAATCTCAACTTTTAAACCAACATGGATGACAAGTGTTTAAAAGAAATTGAAATTTGAACATCTACAGTTCCACGACAGCTGGTTGAATCCACTCTGTTACTAAAAGCTGCTTCCAAGGGCAAGAATGAATTTGCAGTGACGTGTAGGATATGATTTTTGACACTTAAGAAACACTCTTACAGTTTTTTATTAGATCAAATTCTGTCAACTTGTCATTCTGTCAGGTTAGAGATGTTGAGGTGATTCTAGTTTCTGTAGCTTTAGTTTAACATTTCACTGGCTGCACACTTTCATGTCAGTTCTCCAGGCTGTCGGATATCAACAACTGTCTCCTTCTGCCCAGTCATGCGGGGTTTCACTCTTGCAACACCTGATTTAATTAAGGAACTCACTACAGACTCGTTAATTGGATCAGGTGTGTGTAAAGTACATGACACAGTACCACGTCAGAGTACACTTCTCTCTGCTGCGCTGCGTTAGTTTGGACAAGACTTCTGTGGTCGTCAAGCTGCTGTGCTCCTGAGGAGGAATTTAATCCAGTTTTAATCTGCTCATATCATCAAACCTTGACGTGAAGCATCCTGTCTGAGCTTATTAGCTTGAGAGGCTTATCACAGAGCAACGTCAAGACGGGCCGAATGAATGACAGGACGCTCGTTCCTGTGTGATCTGGTGTGACGGCTGGGAGTCTGATGAGCAGTCAGTCATCACTTCTCATTAAGATGAGAGTATGATAGAATGGAAATCCTGACAGAAGCTATTCTGCTTTGATGTTAAGGCTTATTTATTTTTGGCTTATTGGCTTAGTGCCTTTAACAGCCTGGTTCTAAGTTATGCAGGCAGGTAATTAGTTTTATTGAGTAAAATTAAGTACTTTCATGGTGCTGTTAATGTGCTTGATTCATGTTGATGTTTTGAGCAGAATTTTACCTTCAGACACTCAGATAAATGATGGGGTTTACCATACATTTCAGACCAGAGACTCTCAAATGAAAAGCTCAGTTACTATAGTCTCACACCTTGTTTTTCCTTTCTTAAATGTCAGAAAGTGTTTGTGCTGCTTTCAGAGAATTACCCACAATCATATCATAGTCACTTTACTGTCAGCCTCTACATATTTTCACTTGATAAATAGTTGCATGAATGGCCCTGCTCAAGGGCAATTGCACAGTAGCTTTAAGAGGTTATAGAGATCATTACTCATGCACTGAGGTTTTCAGGATGGGAAATTTGATGCAGTGATTTAACACTCATGTTAACCTACAAATGCCCTGTCTGTAACAGACTTTGTCTTTCAGGAAGCAGATTGAGCTTTTAGATTGCAAACATGTCTTTTAGACATAATTGGGTTTGAATAACAATAAAATGAGTGACACTTTAGACCTGCAGCTTTGTTTCTTTAAAGACACTGAAAATACTTGTACAGTTTTTTCAGAAGGAAAAAATAATCATGGTGCTTTCCACAGAATTTTTTTGTAAAGCTGGCTGCATTTAATGTGCGTTCAACAGTTTGCATACATTTTCAATGTTTTTTCGGGCTGAAAAGGCTGTTGCAATTTTCTGCAACAGCCTTTGTAATCAGTTGGCCCTTCTTTGTTTGGTGTTTCAGGGGTGGAAACGCTACACTTCAGTGACAAGTAAACTACAGTCCAAACGGCCATCTATGCAATCATGGAGCAAATGTGTATAGTTGATTATATAATAAAAATATTTATAAAATAAAAAAACTTAGAAATCACATTAATGTTGCAGCAACCAAATAACTTCGCAGTACTTCTTCAACCTGTGTGACAAATTAGAAGTGTAGTTATCAGAATATTTCAGTAGAAATAGTGTATCACAAATCAGATTCTTTCCCAATACCCACTCTTGTGGTATTTGCAAGTATTCAAGTGGCCACTTGTGTGACACATTTCCGATTACTGCACAGCGCCAGAGTGCCTGTTAAGACCGCAGGAATGTGGAGGTTTATCAAAGCTCACTGGGACACTCTTGATTAATAAGGACCTGTGATCCCGTCACTCACACAAATACAGATACTGTACATGGCAACAACTGAGCTCAGATGATTTGTTGAAGTAGGAGTTGGATCAACCAAACTTTATTTACCGTTACAGTCAGAGGACAATAAAAAAAAAAAACAACACACAGGAGAAATACAAAGCAATTAAATCAAATTAAGTTATCTAGAAGCAGGTAGGTTTATTGTACCTGGAAGAGACAAAACACAATATTATTTTGAATGGTTTCAGTCTGATAGCATTTTTTAAGAATGGAACATAGGCCTGTTTTTCAAAATCTTTGATAATGATACTTAATATCTATCTTGACAGTATATGCAATTTTAGTCTTATCAGTAGCATCAAGAAGAACAGATTAATTGTTAATATTACATGATAACCATCTTTGGGGGTTCTGCCATAACTTGCTGTTTGTACATTAATAATAATATTCACACTCAATCCAACTTTCAGAAACATCAACTTCTTCTTGACTGTCAATAAAACCAGCCAGTTGGCACACTGCCACCAAAAACCTGACTGATGTGCAATTTGTCGTGGTGAATTGTGGGATATATTTTGTTCTGAATGTGCATTGAGTGTGGTTTGAGTGTAGTGTATGTTGGTATTCAAACGTGGGACACGTTCGCCTACTACCTGGTAGTGTGTGAACCAAGACTGCTAGTGTTGGTATTGGGGACGTACGTCTTAGTTTCCTCTACATGCCTGCCATTGACTCCATGTTGTTCAGTAAACTCAGATCCATTTTTGTATCATCAGTTAGTGATATTCATTGCATCTATATCTGCTGCTATCCTGGAACTGAACAACAAAGAAAGCCTCGTCCTCGTCTCTGCTGCTGTTGTCTATTGTCAATTGTAGCTTCAGTAATCTGTGTTGAAACAATAACGACTATTGTTTGTATGCTAATGTACAATAATTCCAACCAAATCCAGCAGGGACAATGCTTCATATAGCCAGTGCTGACCTATATAAATGATAATTTCTATTGCTTAGACACAGAACAGGACCTCCTCCCAGCACACATTATCCTCATTAATGTCAGCATGTAATTGTCTGGCAATGAGAATGGCTCATTGCATACATTAACATTATCCAAACTCTATTAGCTGTGTAATGTTGCATGGATTCACCATAGTGCCCGTGTAGCCCCTCGTCGTCCTGTGAGCGTCTTTCAACTGTTAGTCCCCGTAGCGAGTATATGTTTGAGCAGGGTGGCTAATTGGATGGCTAGCGGTTAGCGAATCTTCAGCTTAATTTGCACCAATAACCTCAGTACACCAGTAGAGCATCAATGACCTCGAGGTCTCTGAAAAAGATCACATTTGGAAATTGGGAGTATTTTTCTCTATCTATAGCTTTATCCACCATCACGGTATTCTCAGTGGAAGAGTGGGGTCGCTGGTTTACACTCCAACAGATGAACAAAATGAAACAATAATGATATTCAATTCATGTTTTAACCTTTTGGCTTCGACCCGTGTGCTTAAAAGGTTTATCGAGTGTGATGTTTCCATTTTTAAATGTATTCTTTAACATGAATTTACAACTGTGAATTCATTTGTATCGTGGCCTAATTGTCCCTTTAATGAAATCATTTCAATTGTATTCCTCTTTATGAAAATGTATTCCATCCAAAAATAATATCTATAGCTATGTAGCATGTATATATATTTATATGCATGCTGTAAATAAAAGGAACAAAGCAAACTAAGAACTGGCTGGTATAATAGGAAGACTCACTGTGCTGCTTCCATTAAAGATTAAAGGTAGAAGCTCATTAAAATGGAATAAAAATCAAGCAATAACATACAGGAGGTTGTGTAATATCATGTGTTTTGGTAAAAATGTGCAGCAGCTGTAGGTGCCTATACACTTCCACAACAACTTCCTCATAGACCCTAAATGATGATGTGATGGTGTTATGATGAATAAAGCTCATGTTAAACTTGAAATGAGTCTGAAACTGTCATATAAGTATACCGCAAAAACTCAACTGGGATGAGTTTCTGTACAGATAAACTGGTTGAGTGAGGAGTGCCGCATGCAGACAGATTTATGACTCCTAAAAAAAATGGCACGTAACAGGTGACTTTGGCTCACCTCACTGGTTGTGATAGAGCTGAATGACAAAGCGGCTCGACTGAAAGTGATACATTCACATTCTGTTGAAAGTGGAAAATGATTGATGTCACAACACATTAGAATGAGAAATAAGGTGCACTCCAAAAGTATGTTTGTAAGGCTCATAATCCTGTGTTGTGGATTAATGTGTTGTATTAGCATCAGTCTACTATATTATTAGTGTCTGTTGTTTTCAAAAATAAATCAGATAGCACTTTTTTCTTGTAGGCATTATTTAAACAAAAAGAAATGTTTTTAGATATTTGCAAAGAAGGAGTTCAGTTCATTCTCACCCTCATTGTAAAACAAAGAGAAACTGCTACTCAAATAAATTTCAGTTCAAAAAAGGACACCAAGTTATTTTTTTTTTATTTAAAGAAATGATCAACTGGGAGATTACCACTGTACTGATGCCAGCAGGTGCTCATGGGACAATAATAAACAAATATTTTCTTGCTTTTGTGGTTCATCCAAAGATCACAGACTTTTGAAACAAAGTTAAAATGAATATTGATTACCTTCCTGAATATACAATAACACTGACATCGCTAGTTTGCAATTTGGTACTAGATAATGCAAACACGTTGTTCAATATAAACAGATTTTTTAATTTGCTGATATGCTGCATGCATTTAAAAGGTAAAACGACAAGAGATGGCTCACAAATTGGGTTTCATAAATTTGCATATACATTTGTCATTTGTGATGTGAAATCCAAGTTAAAGAAAACAGACTACAAAAGGTTAAAAAATGGGAAAATCTGCAGTCAGAGATGGATGAGTCTAGATATCAGTAGATACAATTATAGAGTCATCATTTTATAATAATTAGATCATAGTATAGAATTCCTTCCTGTGATACATACAGATGCTCTTTCCTGCTGCATTCGTTGCAGCATAATATAATTTGAGGTTTCATATTATTCTATTATTTGCTTGTATGAAGTGATTGTCTAAGCGCAGGTAGGTTGAGAGTCTGGGTACAGAATAAAAAACAGGATAAAGGGGAGACGTCTGTAGGTGTGGTTGTCTATTGACTCCTTATAAATGTAATGTACATTTTCCTCATGCAAATTTAATTAATTGCACACAGACGAGAACGGTAAGCAGTGGCAGGTTTATCCAGTGAGCTGAAAGCTCCTCCTCGTCTACAGAGAGGAACCCTTCCTGTTGAAAATATGGATGCCTGGATGTGTAATGTTTTGTAAATTAATGTGACACTAAATCACCACATAAGTTGAAATGTTCTGATTTTCTATTATTGTGTGTGTGTGTTTTTATGTTTTTTTTTTTTAAAGGGAGCAGCCCATCTTCAGCGTTCGAGCTCATGTCTTCCAGATCGACCCGGCCACCAAACGCAACTGGCTTCCGGCCAGCAAACACGCCGTCACCGTGTCCTTCTTCTACGATGCCAGCCGCAGCGTCTACCGCATCATTAGCGTGGGCGGGACTAAGGTCAGAGCCCAACACACACACATATATAAATGTACACATGTACACACACACACACACACAGATGAACACACACAGATACCGATGCATAAATGCTACAAAAGTTATAAGTAGTAGTATATATTGTATCAGGCACAGGCAAACGTGAATGTTGTTGTGAATATTTTTAATAGTGGATATACAGGCCAGAGGCTCTGTGTGTTGTTTTAGGAGACAGAAAACAGGGAAACATCCCAAAAGTCCCAGTTGGTATCAGAGGTAGGGGAATTCAAGCTTTTCATGGGTTAGAGCTTGGTCAGTGTTGCAGTGAGTTTTCCTCTCTGGGAGACATTGGTTTGCCTTTTTAGGTCACAAAAATCAAAAAATGCTGCTGAGGTGAAATATAAAGAATGTGGTCAATAAAACATTTTGTAAAACATGTTTTTTTCCCCAAATTTTTGTCAGCATTGATTGATTCTAAAGTGCACTATTTAACAAGCTTGGCATTTTGTTATTGATTATTATATTTCTGTAAAATAAAGTCAGTATGAGATTTGTAACATGATGCAGTGAGACTGCATGAAAAATCAACTCAAAAGTTTTATTGAGCCTATTTTGTCTTTATTAAATCTTGTATTATATCTACAGTCACATTCTGTACATTTTGTTGCGGTCAGTAGTGAGTTTATGTTAGTTTTTGTTTCTCTGGTCTTAGTGCAACATAAATGTAGGGACTCTTGGTGTGGGAAGTATCATATCCTCCTGACCACTCCACTCCTGCGAAAGGGAATTAGATCTGTTTTCTATGTGGATGAGGCTTTCATGGATGGGAATATAATAGTCAAACTCGCACATTTTCAGCAGAATATTATGAACACATTGGTAATGCTGCATCCACAATAAGAGTAAAAGCAGCTGAGAGTCCCAACTCTAACTGGATTTCTTGTTAGTACCTAAATGATGACTACAAAGCACTGTGCTTTGTACACAGCCAACTGTGCCAATTTACCGCCCTGAGACTCGAGGCTTTTGGGGAAGAGATTAAAGAAACCAACGTTTGGCAACAAATCCTACTTATCAGACTGTTCACTTGAGAGTGTTACTGAACAGATCAACGCTTTCTTTCTCTGGCCTGGTTGTTGGATATTTTGTCTTAATTTGCACACAGCCTGTTCTCCAGTAGACCTCCATGACGGTTATTTAACTGTACAGATTCAGGCTCCAGATTCTCTTGACTACGTAATCTAAATGTAATTTCTGGTAATACATTTGCTATGTTGTATATGATTGCTAATGAGCATCCTAAAGAAATGTGTGGCACTCCAGCACCAGCGTGTTCACTGTAATGAGCTGCTGCAGAGTGAATCGTTTCACTCTCGATAATTGTATGAAAATCTGCATATTTTGCTGGTCAAGTATGTACAAATGAAAAATAACAATGGGATATAATGAATTTAGCATTTAAAGGAATTATTCATGTTATTCTTGTTGGCTTTGGATATTGTGAATAATGTGTCCTTGAAAATGACCTTCTGTTGAAAGCAAGCTTTTTAAGCTTATGAAGTAGCTTGATAAATGCATTTCTCTAAGAGCTTGGAAGCACCCCAGCTAGTTATGGCAGAGATGGAGTCAGTGCACCTTTATCACACTGTAGATACTGTAGGTGGAGATTTGCTTGAAAATTCAAAAAACGTGTGTGAAATAAAAAATATGGTGGTAAATAGTGCTTAAAGAAATGTAATAATGTATAAAAACACATAAAAATAAATGTTTTCTAGTGAGTATGAATGAAATGTAAAATCCAAAATGATTTTCTTTCCTATCGTTGTTTATCTGTCTATGTCAGGGTTTATACTAGTGCGCAACTAACGATTATTGTCATTATTGTTTTCTTGCCTGGTATGACTTCTCAGAGTCACCTTCATATGTCTTGATTTGTCCAACCAAAAGTCCAAAAACCTAAAATAATCAGTTATATGACAAGAAAATCATTAAATCATCACATTTGAGAGGCTGAAACAAGCTAATGTTTGGCATTTTTGCTTAAAAAAATGACTAAAATGATTATTTAATTATCAAAATAGTTGCCAATTAATCAAAGCCAATCGACCAATCATTGGAGCTCTAGTTTATACTACATACCTCAAGCCCAATATACATTTTGGCTTCACACTCTCCATTGTACATATTCAGTGCTTCCATGTTTAATATCCCTCTCTCTTCTTATTTATATTTTATATTTCTGTGCTGGATACTGTTATTTTTGACTCCAACATCCCACTTTTCCTACTGGGATCATCTGTCTTCTTTTATAGATGCCTTACGGTATTATTACTTCCTTTATTCTCTGTGATTTCAGGCCATTATCAACAGCACCATCACCCCCAACATGACCTTCACCAAAACCTCCCAGAAGTTTGGCCAGTGGGCAGACAGCCGAGCCAACACCGTCTACGGCCTCGGCTTCTCCACAGAGCAGCAGCTGCAGCAGGTAAACACCACTCACACACTCAAACAAAATACTTCAAAGTGTCTTTCATTTATTAGATATTACACTAACGGGGTAGATGAGGAAAAAAAGAGGGACTGTGGAGCAGGTGAGGACAGTGGTGTGATGAACTATGTGCAGTGCAGTTTTGATATTGATGCTGTCATATGTTTCTAATATCCTGTAATACTAAAAACAAAAACCTGAATAAAATATCATTTAAGAAAAAAGAAAGTTAACTTTTTCTAACCAAACAGTAACCATTTGTATTAAAATATCTCATTTAAACTTTGCTATGAGAGAACATATTTTATGCATAAATTTTAGATATTTTCACATTTAATTGAGGCTGTTATCCAGAGTGAATTACACTGCAAGAGCAGAATGAGCCTCATTTACTAGACTGCAGATGTCACAGTATCTGGACAATAAACTGAACAAATGTATGTTCCTCTGATCTCCCTGATTTTCTGCTGGAAGTAAAGTAAGAAGAAGGAAGAAGTAAAATTAGATATTTCTTTATTGTTATAATAAATCATCTTTATCAAATATGTACAAGTGCTGTAAGAAGATATGGAAGAGTGATGTGAGGGCGGTGTAGGTGGTGTGCGTTTGTGTGTTTCTTGCAGCAGTGAGCTCTCGGCAGACACACTTTGACTGCTGCTTCTCCTCTTTGTCAATCTGCAGTTTGCAGAGCAGTTTAAGGAGGTGAAGGAGGCGGCCCGTCTGGCCAGAGAGAAATCCCAGGAGAGGTTTGAACTTGCCAACCCTGCGCTCAACATCGCTGCCCCACAGGTAAAGCACTGATGTCTTTAATTAAACCTCCTGTCTGCCCACAGTGTTTTCAGTTTTTTATGGCTGACTAGAGCTCTCCTCAGGTAGAAGGTGGGTGGAGATGTGTCCATATGCTCAAAAGAATCAAAGCTGCAAGTTGTTCCATCAAAACAGATCTGACAAAAATAAGAATGAGGTCAAACAATCACGCTCTGTAAATGCGAAGGTCTAATCAGCCAAAATAATTGAATGATAAGGGAACATTTAGTAATAAATGCATTTCTCTTTTCCAATTTAGTAATATTTTTTTATAGTTTAAGAATGAATTACTTCATGAAAGCTTTTCCATTTGCTGATTTGAAAACTAACTTTCCACAGATCTCACTCTGAACAGTTTTCATTTCGAACTATTTTCTCCCGAAGGGAAAGAAATGCTGAAAACTGTCCACTGGGGCTTCTGTGGATTACACCGAGTAACTGGGACATTGTTTCTGGGGAGACACATTGATGTTGATGGTTTTTAAATTGAGTTTTACAGCTCCACAAATGGAGTTCATTCACCTTTTCTTGCATTGGGGCGATGGGAGAATTCTTAAGTAGCAGAGATCTGAAAACCTCAGCAAATAAAACCAAACTATCTGCATGGAGGACCGTTTTATTCCTCTTCACTGAATCAGGGGTATTCGGGGGCAAGAAAAAATAAAGATTTCTTTTTATATTTTGGTGAACGAATCCTTATATGGAGGAAAATTGGCAATGATATCTGCCGCTATGTCAGCTGTGTGCAAACACAGCCTTAGATTTAAAAAACAGTGGTATTATACTATAATAAGAATCTGAAAATGAAATGTTTGCTGATCAGACTTTTGTGGGAATTTCATATCAAACACGTGACAAAAAGACAAATTGTCTCTACGGTTCGACATTGCATTTGCGATTGAACTTGTGACCTTGAAAGGACATGATGGTCTCTGTAACCCTAGGCCAGTACAACAGAGTGACGCAGTAATATCCTGGCGAACTTAGTGCCTTTGTATCTATTTTAAACATATACAGAATCACGAGGGATTAGATGGATCCCCATCTGGCCGCTCCATTATTTCCCCATTGGTTAACTCCATTAAAAGATTTCATGCATGACAAATGGAGATGGTAGGCAGAAAGAGACGCCAGCGCTGAAGGTGTTTGGAGGGGTAGTAATGGCCGAGACTGAAAGAAAGAAGAATGAGGGATCAGAAGAATGGAGAGGAAAGAGGGGAGATGGAGGGAGGGAGGGAGGGCAGCTGAATCATCTATAATTGAAGGGAATCTGGCTGCTGCTAAAAGGACAATGGCCAGCTTTTATCCTGCCAGTGTTGGTGATTTCTTGGTGACTTGATAACTTTGAGGTTCATTTGGAGAAGTGAAAGTTTGCCAGAAGTAGAAACTTTTTGTTCTTCACCTTTTCTTCCTCACAAAAGCCGCCTTGTAATGACATTACATATAAATTACAAAACACAGAGTGATATTTTCTGGAGCAGTTCTTCTGACATTTACAGCATCAGCAGTAACAACACAACTGCAGCAATTTGGGTGGCTGCAATTTATTAATCTAAACATCGAGGGAAGAATGTCATGCAAATTGCGAACACCTCCGCACTTGATGGACTGGAAAAAAAATCTGCTTCTATTTGTTCTGTCCTCTCTTTGCATTGCCTCGGTGCTCTGCCTGTTGGCAGCTACGTCCTATTGGACTCGAACTTAACTTTATGGCACTTACTCGCATTGTTCTCTTCTGACTAGATCCTTGCTTGTGTTGTATCAACTCTCAGATGTACGTTGTTTTGGATAAAAGCGTCTGCTAAATGAAATTATAAATTGTAAATTGCAAATCTTTGGGAAGCTTCAGAGCTGTTCTGCCAGTCTTGTTTATTAGTGAGTTCTGCCAAGAAGAGTCTGGTTGTTGGAGCGTCATGGATTTAAAACAGATTGTGTGTCTTAACAAAGAGCAGGTCTGAGACACTGCAGAGTCACGTTGCCAACCTCAACCTCAGCTCTGAGACACTCAGATAAGAGCTGATGGTTTGTCTTGTCTATTTATTTAGTGAGGCTGAGAAAAAACACTCCTGGATACGACAAAACAGATCATTAATACCAAGAAGGTCAACAGCACAAGAAGAACATTGTATTCAACGATGCCAGAGGATTCATATCAGGACTGATGTTGAACTGAGCTGCAGAGAAACAAACCTGAGACTGGAAGGTCAAAGGTCAGCTCAATGAGTAACATTTACATAATCAGGTTGCATCTTACAATCTGATGAAAATACATTCTGCCATTTGCTGGACACTGGTAATCTTGCACAGTATCTTCCATTCAGAGATGCAGATTTTGGGCCGATTCCTTTAAAATTAGAGGGAACAAAATATACTTTGTAATTGGTTTTGGTCTTGGTGCCCAAAAAGCAAATTAGACTTTTATGTCATAACTTAATTCTGATTCATATTCACCCTTCAGATCAGAACTCAGTTTGTCAGTGCCTCAAAGTATTTGACTTTGATCAGTTGCTGTGTCTTTGATCTCTGTAATATCTGCAGACTTTTCTCTTCACCAGAAATACTTTACTGTAGACTTAAGAGTCTGATACTTTTTGACTGGTTGTCAAGACTCACTCTGAGATCTAAGTGTGCACCAAATAGTTTGATAAATGGTATAATAAGCTTAATTTATATGACACTGTGCAAATAAACATATACTTAGCAAACAGGGATGCAACAATCCAAATTTTTCTTGTCTGATACAGTTTGCTATTGTATATCTCAGCTCAGAGTGTCTGCCAATACTGAATATCCTCGGATACCGGTGCTCAATTTTAGAGGCATGCTGTGACTGAATAAACTGATAGAGGAAACACAGAACTTTATATTGACACCGACAAAGAAACTGTATTTAATGTGGACTGGTCTCATCATGACTGCACACAAAGTGGAGAAAACAGAAAAAGACACAAAGGACAGTAAAACAGTAAAGCCAGAACATGTGTTAAAAACTGACAAGACTTTCCTCAAAAAAAAACTTTAAAGTGGCTTTGAAAACATGATCCTGTTTTGCACATGTGCGAAATGAATTTCTTCCTCCAACAGCAAGCAGAGCTGTTACATAGTGTCACCATGGAAACCACAGACCTCGTTGAATGTGAGACAATGCTTTGAAAATAACAGTCCCCTTCCACACACACACACACACATACACAAACCACATGGACACGTGGTCATGCTAAATCGATTAGTCAGAGACACACACACACACACACACACACACACACTCAGCATCACCTGGATAGAGCTACAAGGTCTGAAGCAAGCAGGCAGCCTGTGCTGTTTTCTAGATAAGACAGCACTCATTGATTTTTGTGTCAGGCAGTAAACACAGAGGTGTTGTAGAGGTGTTGTTGTGGTTATTATCACGTCTTCTCACTTCTGACTCACAGCTGTACGTCGTAAAACACTGTACTGCTGACCTTCTGAATCTGTGGAATATAGAAATAATACCCAATCAAAGCTGTTATGGAGTGTGAACATGAGCATATTGTATGTGTGACCTACAGCCAAGTTTTGTTGGCAGCTCCAGTGTGGCCATAATGCCAGTGAAGGAGTCCATTAAAGGTGCAGTGTGTAGAATTTAGTGGCATCTAGTTGAGTGGACTTGACAGAAATGGAATATAATATTCATACGTATGTTTTAATTAGTGTATGATCACCTGAAAATAAGAATTATTGTGTTTTTGTTACCTTTGAATGAGCCCTTTGTATATATACAGGGAGCGGGTCCTCTTCCACGGAGCCCGCCATGTTTCACCGCCATGTTTCTACAGTAACCCAGAATGGACAAACCAAACACTGGCTCTAGAGAGGGCATTTCATGTTTTTCGCGTTTTTCACGAGTTTTGCGGCCACCATAGATTCTCCTACATGCTTGGAAGGGAAGGGTATTCAGTTGATTGCAATCTACAACCTCACCACTGAATGCCACTAAATCCTACACATTGGTCCTTTAAGGACACAGCTTTTATATAAGACTGCACTGTTTAAAGTTTTCTACAAACACCTCAACACGCTGTTAATGAGAACAAGATACAAGAAACACCACCAACCTATACCAACTTTTTGAGCAAACAAATATGCATCAGAATAACTGTATTGCTTGAGTTAAAACTTACAAAACCACAACAACCAACATTGTTTAGCTACACAACATTAGGCTGATCCCCAGTCAAAAAGTGAAAATGTAGAAGACGAAAGTATATATATCTAAACCTATATCTATGTCTATATAATATTGTAAATATTGAAAGAATCCACCAGAGACAGACAAATATGCAAACCACCCATTATGATAAACTGACATATAGAACATGTTGGTTTATACAGTGAAGGAGGGAGGCTGCAGTATTTTCCTGTTTTATTTTCTACTTCACCCACTGTATCAATAAGTTTCACATCACCTACAGCTGGTCAGTAACAACCCTGGTCAGTAACCATCTACAGTATTGCAGTGTTGTATCTGTGTATGCAGCCTCAGGCTTAACAGACCACACATTTTGCCTCTGATATGTGGATGGCAGCAGGGGATCTGCATGCAGTAAAGCTTCAGCTCTCAGGCTTATTTACAGAGCTCAGAGATAAGATGGAGGAAGAAATGGTGAAGTTCAGTGAGATAAACATGAAGAATAATAAACAGGGCACTGCAGAACTGACAATTGCAAAACTGATAAACAAATTCTTGCTAAATGTAATATATAAAAACATGTTTATTTGTATGATTGATATGATTCAGTGTTTTAGTATTTGTAGCCATTTGGGAAATTTAACCCCCAACAATGGCAGTGTTAGTGCTACAGTATGTGTTGTGCAGTAAAACATAGCTTCAATAAATATTCAAGAGGATACATAAAAAATGCAAAAAGAATTGCTGAAATATTTAACTAAATAATTGTGTTACCAGTAGCTTATAGCTTATAGTAGCTATTCTGGGTTCAAATCTTGCAGGCGAACCTTTGTTGGTGAACCAACATTCACCTACACCAGTGGTTCCCAACCAGGGGTACTTATATCCCAGTGGTTACGTCTGCAGTTTTGATTTTGGAGCAGCCTAGTTTATTGGAAAAAGTAGGAACTGACTTTGTAAAAAAAAAAACAAACAAACAAACATCCACACATTTGTGTTTAGCAGTAAAATTTAAATATTTAGTGTATTAATAAAATATATACCAACTACAATGGACTGACTGCACATGACATGCTTCCTACCAAAGTAAGTCAGTGGTAACGTGAAGTGCAGCTATTGAGAGAACATGAAAAACTAGTCATCAAGTGAACAGTGAGGATCATAATAGATCGCTAAAAGTAATGGCTAAATTGTTGAAACTCACAGCTTCTGCCACTCCAAGTGGTAATAGGATGACTGCAAACATGACCAAATCTACTGAAAAAAAAAAGCAAGAAACAAAAACAAAAGTCTAGTTTAGACATAAACAATTTCAGGAACACTGTCTTGTCTGAAAAAATATAGTATGTCAGATGTTAATGAAGCTTATCTGACAGGACTGTGAGGTTTGTCAGACAGAAAAAGGTTGGAGACCGCTGAGCTACACAGTAAACAGTAAATGCCAAAAACAGTAAAGAAGAAATAACACTGATGTCCGGTGGAATCTACTGAACAACTGTGTGAGCTCAGCAGGACACAAACTATTTCCATCCTCTGACAGGTAACAGCTGTCATTTGTTTGCTCCAGCTGATTGGAGCCTTTTTATTCAGCAATTTCCTTCCGTACGTGGTATCTATCTATTGCGAACCAAAAAAAAAATGCCAGTCATCAATATTTCAAACCATTCAAACCACAGACTTGGCATTTAAACCAGCTGAAAAGAAGTATGTGTATTGTATAGTGGGGATAACAGGTAAGGGAAGCCTTAGCATGTACCTCAGATGCATGGATATATGAATAAATAAAGGTGGTTTGTGGTCTCAATGAAACACAGGATGTAGAAATGGGAGCTTTATAAAGCTAAGGGAGCAAATGGACTGATGCTCAGATAAATAAGTAAACAGTATAGATGTACTTAGACGAACAGTGGTGCAGAGATGTCACGATGAAAGCTCTCAGGAAAGCCGTTTAATATTTCAACTATCTGAGATTCCATCGATAACAAAGCAAGTCTCAGGACCACCAAAAGTTAAGTTGGTGCTTTGAGCATTCGGTGTTGTTACAACACAACATCAAATCCATCCTACGAAACACAATTTGGCATATATTTTGCAGATTGTGTGCATGTGGATGTTTTTTCTTGGATTTTAATTGTATTTTACTTTGTTGATGATGAAATAAAGAATAGAAAAACAAATTTATTCCATCTCTGTCTTTACATTCTGTCTCAATCATTGATGCTAAGCACGTAGTTGTTGTTTGTGCACTGCACTCCCCTGGACTGTGACCTCTTCTTCCACAGTTGATCTAGTTTGTTGTCTTAGTCGGTTCAGTCATCTGTCTCCATTCTCGCTCCTGCTAACTGCCCTCTAATTCTGTTAATTTCAAACAAAGCGGAAACATAACATGAATCAGTTCTTGTGCAGAAACAAAGGTCGAGTGTTAAAAAGAAAAAAGTGGATGGTAAAGCTTTCATGAACTGAGCACAGGACGTATCACTGTGTAGTCAACATAAAGGAACTATTCTGATCATTCTTTGCTATTCAGGAATACTTAATTATCTGATAACTTTTTTTTTTCTCTTTCTCCTACTATGCCCCTTCCCTCTCCCTTTCCCTGATGCATCATGGGATGTATTCATCTCCCTCAGCTCTCCCAGGTATGTAAAGACACACACTCCACTCCAAAAGAAATACAAAGACAACCATCTTCTTTTGACTAAGGGACCATGGTGCCACACTCATGTATCTTAGTGTTGCATGGACGATTGTGCTCAATAATTCATCTGGAGTCTGATCAAAGTTGACTTCAGAGTAAATTTAGCTTCTGAACACAGCCTGCATTTGCCACAAAGAGAAGTCTTTGTTAAGGATGGCAACAACAATGCAAATCATAATATGCATAATATTTAAGGTGTACAGGTTGTGGCAATGTGCAGCTGAATGTATGAGCCTTTCTCTGAATTTATGTCCTCAAAATTAGGAGAATCCAGACGATACACTTCACAGATATCATTCAGTATCCCTCGGGTGTGGAAAATACACACATATGTCCTTTAAAAGTGCAAATTCATCCTTTGAACTCTGGCTAATTAGTTGGTCATTTGCAAGCTTGTGCTCTAGTGTCGCTGCCTTGTTTCCACTCAGACTGTTAGTGAACAATATATGGAAAAACTGCTGTAAATTTGTAATCCCATTTATGACTTAAACATGATCTACATTATGAATTATTCACAGATACGCACAGCCGATCCGTTGGCTTTTGGGGCTGGACTGGAGTTGTCTTAGCTTTGATTTTTCCTGCTCTCAGGTTCCTTACACTGGACATGCTGCTCATCCACATGCTATGTGTTTTATTTCCACTTCCATCCATAAGGACAGACAGAGCTGCAGCGTTATAGATAATAAACCATCGTCCTTAGGGGAATACAGTCAGGCTATCTCAAATTAATAATACAAGATTTTTCTAGAGTAAGTGCAGGGTTGTAATGCTTCAGCGAGGCACTTGGTAGTTGACAATTTGAGGTTTAGGTTTCCACACAGAAAGAGAAAGAAGGCGACAGGGGGTACAGAAATGTGCCTAAGCTAATTAATCAACATGCTTTGAAAAAGGGGGCTGAGCAATCTTTTAGCCCACAGCCTCATAGTGAGGAAAATGGTTCACAAAACTGTGTGAAAAGAAGCCAGAGCCCATTTCTGGGCAGCAGGGAGGCAACATATCAAAGCAGATTGGTTGGACTTGACTGCGCCAGCCTGGAGTCAAGCCATTTGTATGCTGTAATGTCATAGTCAAAGTCTCTTTTTGACATAAGGCTATTCTCATACTGTATTACCATTCAGATTATTAAACCTTTATTTGTTACTGTAGGATACTCCAGATGGGGTAAGGAAAAAAGAAGCAAAGACAAAAACTGCTGGCTTTCAATTTGCAGATGTAGAAGTTTACTTATGCAAAGATGAATGAGTATGAATGAGGCTTTGCTTACATACATCCCAGTCACCACATCTGCGCACAAATAATTTATGTTCAAATCTAATAACCAGGCTGTGAAAAGGGAGCAAGATGAACTTTCTTGTTGTGCTGTGGCTGCAGATCCGTTCAGTAATGTTCTAACTAAAGGTCACAACTGTGATACATTAGTTTTTCTATATATATGTTACTGTGGGACAGCAACTGTCTCATTCATAGCCCTCGTCTCTCCTCCAAAACTCTCATTTGTAGACTGAAGGTCAGCTAGCTAGCCGTATGAGCCAATATTAACATTCAACTGCAGTACTGCACTGCTAATGCTCTGAAGCTTCTAGTTCTGCCTGCAAACGATCAGATGGATCGGTAATGAAATATATAGCACTCTGCAAAGAAACAGACAAAAAATTCAACATATCTCTAAATGATTCAACCTTCCTGGATATTACTGTTTTGTTTTAATTGAATGCACTATCAAGTTAGTCTATTGCTAGAATTTGCTCAAAATAAAACCAAAAGCACCACTAAAACTATCTGGAAACAAGATTATCTTTAGATAATATATCTGTTACAATACAGCTGTAATGTACAAAATGCAAGATGCAATATAACTTTGAAGCCAGCATGGATGAGAAATCTATAAAGTGAAAGAGATCATGAGATATGAATGAAATCTGCAGAAAAGCAACTAAATGGACCTTTAAAAGAGACTGCTTGAAGATTATCTTTATTTTATCTTGATGTATGACTATCTTTCTTCTTTTTTTGTTGTTGTTGCAAAAACTAAAATCATGCATTTAATGCTAAGGGACAACTAAAAATGTAACTAAATCAGGTGCCAAAATTAACATTGAATCCCACTAGTATTTTGGTATTGAGTGGAACCTGCACCACCAGTGATCATATTGCCAGATGTGCAGTGTAATATCTAGACAGATATACAGATCACAGCATGATGCAGCACACACATAGATACAAACACCAGATGAACCCTTGGAACGAGGAACCTTCACTCATTCCTCTTGCAAAAGAATCAGATCTCTGAGGCTAGCTGTAGAGGAGACAGCTGGTCTCCGCACGTGGCTGCATGCTCTGCATGGAGCCTGTTTACAGGAGCCCAGATGGGACATATTGAGCACCGACAGGTTGTGCTCTGTCCTATCTTGCTGCTGCATCTTGTCCGTTTTGTTCTGATGACAGGTCTGGATACAGAAACACTAATGGGCCCTGAGCCTCTTAGCCAAAGTCTAATTAACTGTGTCTTGTATCAACTGTCCACAATCAATAATCTTTGTACATGGGCATGTTAGCATATCAGAGCATTTTAATTCTATTTAGAGCATTTACTGATAAAATGATAATGTAGAAAAGGTGTACGCTGTTAAAAGTGCTCTTGTCCTCTAATAGAAAAACTGGTGCAGTTGATGAGGATTCACCTTTTAATCATAAAAAAACGAAAAGAAACCATTTTCTCTCCAACTTTTAACTCTGACACAAAGAGTACTTCTTTTTCTGATCGCACTAAGAGAGCTGATACTGACTTCGTATAGACTCCATGATAGAACTTATGTCCTGTGTGTTGTTGCCTCAGTTGGTTCATGTGTTGTCACTACAGGAGTTTTCAGAGGAGCGTCATTCTCCGCCGCTGCTGACCGTCAACGGGCCGGGTGAGGAGAAGCTGTTTCGCAGTAAGAGCGCTGATGTGGAGCTGACGGCGGAGAAGGAGAGAGTCAAGAAGATGTTGTCAGAAGGGTAATAATACATGATTTAAAAGTAATTTTTACACAAAATGCCAAAACTTCTCTGGTTTCAGCATTTAAAATGTTAATATTTGCACATCTTTTTAGCCTTTAAGGATAATTAACTGATTTTCTTTGGGTTTGGGATTGTTGCAATCATGCATGTCGCAGCCAACGTTTACACCACCTGCCTCTGTGTGTGTCAGACTTTTTTCTGGAAAAATGGAAGAACTTTTAATGATAAGTAATGATAAACTCTTCTAGTTTACATTCATGGGCAAGATATCAAAAGATCAAAATGATTTTTATGTAGTAAACACATAATTAAACACACACATATACACAATATGAAACAAAAATGGGATATGGACCTTAAAGAGTTGTTTCCTTAAATCTGCAGCAAATGATCAAACTCAGTTCTGTCTACATTCAAAAATGATGTTAATGAAGTTTTAAAAACAGAGTACATTTATCAGACGGCATATTTTACTTATATTTTATTTAAGATATTTATTTGACAACAAGACCTGAGAAACAACAACAAGAGAGAGACAGAAGGAGACGGACGACATGCAGTGAAAATTTACACTCAGAGCTCAGTGATGTGTATGAAAAAGTATTTGGCTTTCAGCCAACCATAGAGCATGACAACAATAACTCAGAACAATTATACACAAAACACAGGGACATGAAGCACACATTAGAATAAAACAATAGAGAGAGCAGCAGATGTGTGTGTGTGTGTGTGTGTGTGTGTGTGTGTGTGTGTGTGTGTGTGTGTGTGTGTGGGAGTACTGGAATGGAAATTTTATCCGTTAGAGTTTAGAAAGTTTACTACAGAGGTTGTAATCCTGTCTCTAACCCCAGCTTGGCTACATGAGCAGATGTAAATGCCCAAAGCACTGAGCTCTGCACTGTGAATGATACTGACTCAAACCGCCTGTCCTCTGTTAGAGGGCGAAAGGAAACAGCGATTACGAGCCATTACATACCAAACTGCAAAGCGTTTAAAGAGCGCTTACATCTGCTAAGCTGCATTTGTTCATTTAACAATAGAAATGTGTATAAGATGTTAATCTGCATCACAATGCTCACATCTGCATTATTTCAGGTAATTACAGTAGTTCATGCCAACAATGTTAAAAAATACACCCAGTCTTTTAATGTTAGTGTGACAATAGTGAATCTCATATATCCAATATCCTTTTTACAAACAAAACTGAAAACGTGACCTGCTTGGCAGATGTAACAAGTTTTGTAGAGGCAGACTTCTGGATTTAGTCTACAAACAGCACAGACTGTTATCCATACAGAGAGCCGAGCCGGTACCCACACTGCTACTGAGAGGTTTCTTTCGGAAATAAGAACTGCTATTTGAAAAAAGTGACACATTACCAAAGAACTGAGAGCAGGAAATGAAAAGGACCATCAAATCCCCACTACCTGAGAAGCTGTAAATTAAACTCTGGTGCCCATACGGATACTTTTCCACACAGTGCGTTAATCCAAAATTGAAGTGGAAGGCACTTCTACAAACTGGGAGACAAAAGACAGATTTTACACATAAAGATCAGCTTACTTGTCATGACGGGTTCTACTGTGTCTAAAGGCATAATAAATGCTTTGAATAATAGTTTGTGTATGGTATTATTTTTCCACAAAAAAGTTAAATTACCAAGTTAAAAGTCTGCTACTCCATTTTTAAAAAAAATCTTTATCTATGAATATGCAAATATGCACGCCTTAAAAATAAGATTTAAGCTGAGCACAGAGAAACTTTTCTCCTTCAGCAGATAAATGTGAAAACAGCCTTGTAGTGTCAAACTCTGCGCATACATTCTTCTGCACAGTGAAGCTCAAACATTTAAGTAACAATAAGCAAAACACATTTCTGAGCGGAGGAGGACTTTAACAGCGGTGCCTGAGTGCTCCACTCAGAGAGAACAATTTAACCATGTAAGATTACGTTCTTCTCTCCTCTGTTTTTATTCAAAAGCTTCACAGACTAGCTGGGCTGGCGAGTTCAGTGAGGCTGACTTTCACTTCTTAAGAAACATAAAAGCCTTGATAAACTAGAAGAACAGCAATGAGTCAGTCTAAAAGTATTTTATTTCAAAGCAAAAAAAAGTGCCATCTGCCTGGAGACAATATTACAAGTGTACCAGAGACACACACACAGTGTTGTGTCTGTGTGTGTGTGGCACGTATTTAGAGTACACAGCGCACCAAACTGTGCAAAAACATTTTCTAGCACTTGCATGAGTCATGGCCCAAGGTTCTGACTTTGTGTGCTGCTTTTAATCTGTGTGTGTGTGTGTGTGTGTGTATGCGTGTGTGTGTGTGTGACTTAAGACCAGCCAGGCCTGACTGGCACTGAATTTAGCACCTCATAATTATCATCATTATGGTGGCCATTACTGATCACTCAACCTCCCATCTGAGACCAGGAAGCAGAAAAACACTCGTCTTTAGAGGCTTTACAACCTATTATCCTGATGATTTTTTTTATTGATTCTTTATAAGCCTGTGCAGGATTTTCTCTCCTGTTGCTATGGTGAGTAGTTTTATGGTTGCCAAGATGTTAGTTTGGTCATCTTGGTAAAGACTCTCCATTCTAAACTCCATCTCGTCATTTGAAAGCTCTCTGGTTTATTAAATATCCCCACTGAATCCTGACCTTTACTGGCACACAGGACCTGATCTGTCTTTCCTACATGTTGATAAAGGAAAACACATTACGTGTGTTGGTTTATTTCTTACATGGTACAAACCCACTGATGTAATTCTCCATTTTTAAACCTCCTACTGATCTGTTCTGTTGCAGGTTGTACGCCATATTGCTTTGAAAAATCCTTGTAAACACTTAAGACAAACCATATTGTCTAATTTAATGCAAAATTTTGAGATAACCATTCATCTTTCACAACATGACACAATTACTGCTGGAGGCTGTTTTTATCTGTATAAAGTTGATTAGTGTCATACACATGTTCAGCCCTTAGGTTGCAAGATTGCATTATAAGAAGCCTCTCAACAACATGAGTGATAAAAGATCATTAAAAAAATTAATAACAGGATTATTGGTTTAATCCCCAAACCCCAGTTCCTCCTGTTGGTTATTGTGGTGCCTTCATGGCGAGAGTGTGTGTGCGAATTTAAAGTGTTTTTAGCCAAATTGATATGTAAATGTAGTCCATTTACCCTTCCATTTAATAGAAGAAAAACGGATATAATGTCCCATCTTGTGGTACATCAAAAGTTAATGGGTTAATTAAAAGAAACTACATTTTAATTACAGTGAGTCATCTTGATCCATCTCAGACTTCTTAGAAATTAATGGATCTATGGCTTCTTTTTAAAATCCAAAATATGTCAATCAAATTCCTCCACACAGTCAGTGCAGTGTAATACCTCATTATCTTCTCCATTTTCCTCACCAGCAGTGTTTGGTTCAAACAGTAACAGTTAACCCTCTCTGTATCTTTAAAGCTGCACTCATCAATATATTCATATTAATGATGAATCAAATAACCATGTGTAATGAGAATAGTCACCCGACTCTGCAGCTCAGCGTTCTCAGCTCATTGTTTAGTTTCCTGGGCCACAGCTTTACTGTTTTGTTTCAGTCTCATCAGAGTTGTTTTGAGACCAAGCAGCTGTTTTCAGCAAAAACTTCTAAAAGCTCGCTGAACACTGCCTGCCAGCCAGCGGAGCATTTAGCAGCTAACAAGCCAGATATTTTAAAGGAGTTGGAGACCAAAAACAGAGCTAAAAGGAGAGTGAAAACTGGACGTACATTCGTTGGGTGGCTAGAAACACAAGCCCAAATGAATGCTAATGTTGCTCTGTGTTTGCTAGATGTGGATTTAGGCAACTGTTTGCTGATGTTGACTTTATACAGTGATAATATGTCAGTGGTGTGTTTACAGGTTGTTCTTCTGCCCCAAAGTAGCCAAAAAAAATAAATGAATACTGCTTGTGTCTTTTTGTGATCCCCTCAGGTCTGTGTGTGACATAAACATGGAGGCTGAGCTCTTTACCCTGCAGGACAGTAACGCCAAGCTGGTGGCAGCGCTGCAGGAAGCCAACAGCAGCGTGGAGCAGTGGAAGAAACAGCTGGCTGAATACCAGGAGGAGACGGATCGCCTCAGAGACCAGGTGACCATGTGCAGAGGGTGGATAAAAAAAAACACCTTGTAATACAATCACCTTGAAGTTAACAACAATGTAGTGCTATTCATAATTACAGTCTGTTGAGACACATTATTGAGGTATTGGTTTGAGTTGTTAATAAGCAAATACTTGCGACCACTGTTTGCTATGTCATCATAATTTAGTTTATTCTTCCCTAAGTGTATAATTTGTATTTTCAACTAATGAACCAGCAGTTCAGTTTGCAACTACCACAAGTAATAACACAATAAAGCTTTCACATTATTAGAAAAAGTAGGTGAGATGGAGGCCAGTCTGTTATTTTCATATTTTGGGACACTTCAGAGCAGAATACACAGTTATATTACTATCATTTACCGAAAGTTTACTGAGCATTAAAAGGAAGCTTTGTAATCTGTTTAATTTAGAGTTCGGTTAGTTTAAAAAATGAGAGTATAGTGTGAACCGTCAGTGTTAATGCTGTGCTTTTCTGTGGTGATTTTCCTTATCCTTATGAAGGGTCGCCTTCTGAGACTAATTTGTGATTTTGTTATATATAAATAAAATTGAGTTGACTTGAGTATCAATGTAGAACGAGGACAGGAACAGTTCTGAGGTGTCTGTATATACAGTTTAAACAAACACCTGAAAACCAATCAGAAAGAGAGAGATTGTCTGTGCTCATAGTGTATATTTCACTTAGTAGTCAACACATTCATTTTCAATACATCATTAATGTATTTAAACAGATACAAAGTGGTGAGAAAATCACTTCCAGGCCTCAAAAATGATCATAGAGTGCAAGCTACACAAGGTAACTCTTATTATGATGCTATGTTGTTATATTGTACAGTTTTCATGACATCAGTGTGTCCACTCCATGTAGTTTCCATAGCTAAGCACTGCAAAATTAGGTGAAATTGAATTTCTTATATTAAAACAGTAACACCAGAAATCAACAACTGCAAGTTAACAACAACAACTTGCACTGAACAAGATAATCCATCTCATTAATCATGGATAGAATCCCTGTTTTATTTCATCGTGCTGAGTTGAGTGTTTTCATATCAGTGCTGCATTATATTCTGCTCTCTTGTCAATCACTTCACACCTAGAGGAACAAATTTCTCCTCCAGCAAATCTCCCCAAAACAAATCACTCCACAAACTACATTGTCACATCCCTGTCTTTTATTTACAGTATCTGCATAAGCTGGGCAGTAGTTCTCGTCAATGTAATTTTGATTATGTAAAGCTAATATATAAAAATATTTAGAAATCTAATTATTTCCTGCATGCATTATTGAGGGAAATATAAACTAGATGTAGATAGTAGTAAATTATGACTTGCATAATCATTTATTGGTAATTATGTAGAAAACATGTTTAAGGTTAAAATTGTAGACCAAATCATTAATGTATGGTTTTATGACAAGAGAAAAAGAAAACCAAGCAACTCTTAGAAAGCAGAAATAGACTGTATGATGTTCTCCTTCTGAAACATTTTCCTGTCGTTCCCTCACTATGGGACCTCTCGGATAGGAACGAGATGCTGTGCTGATTTTTTTTTTTCCACACATCTATGTGTCTAAGTATCACATCGAAATCCCCACACAGACTTAGTCTGTTCCAAACTGCAGATGCATTTTTCATCCAGCCCCCCTTCCTTGGGATATTTCTGTTGACAGGCTCCCGTGATAATCGCAGAGCCAGAACACAGACATTTCATCTTTAATTTGGGGAGTGAAAATGATGCCCTTGGTCAAGCTTAACAAGCTTCCTCAATGCGACAGAATTAAGTGCTGCTGCAGCCGGCCTTTAGTGGGACTATTATCACAGCTGACAGAGAACTGGCCCTTTCTTTTTATCCCATGTCGAGGTTTCATCCATCTCTACTAGTCCAGGTGAAGGTTACCCCCCAAATACACACACACACACACACAGCTACACACACTGCAGCAAAGTCAACCAGGTGGTTGGAAGTAGAGCAGGGCTCCAAGGGTTTGGCAATGGGGTATTGAGGAGGGCAGAGATGGTTTTTTTTTTGTTTTTTTTATTTTGGGACAGAACACCCTATACTGCCCACACCTCCCCCCTCCCTTTCTGCCCCAGTTACAGGAAGAAGATAAATCACCGTAGGAGCAGAAGGAGAGAGGTTGGCTTGCTTTTTCTCTCTCGTCACACTCTCGGTTTCAGCCACGTTTGTGTTCATCCACAACAGAAAGGCTCTGGGTTTATTTTGTGGGTTCATTCTGACTTGAATTGTGTTTACTTAACGTGACATATTGCATCGGACTGTAGAATAGGTTTTTGTGTACTTGTTTATGTTTGTTTTTAAACTTGACTTTTTGCTGATATATTTTGGTACATTTGTAATTGTGTTGTGTTTGGAATTATGTGTGATGTATGATGTCAGACAAACCAACAATAACAGCAACCTAAACTATAATCACTTTGCATCCAAAATAACAGTTTCAGCTTGACAGTATGGTCTGCCTTTTAGGTTGTGTTTTGTTTTGTTTTTTGTTTTGTTTTTTGGCAACTGGGACGTTTCACATGTTTTTGGGCTGCTGCCATTGCTGGTTTGTTTGCAATCATCCATCCAACCATTAACATATTTACTGACAATAAATATACATAGTGGACAACTGTTCACACTCACATTCACACCTACGGGCAAGTTAGAGTTGCCAGTTAATCTAACCTTCATGTCTTTGGACTGTAGGAGGAAACCCACACAGAAAAGCCCCACACAATCATACTTTTCTTTGCATTTTTTTATTTTGATGAAATTAACACAAAAAACACATCTTGTAGACTGTCCAATTCTAGTCCACATTGTCCATATATAGTATTTAAAGAGCTCATAAAGCAGCACAACCTTAATTTTGTCATATTTGATGTTTAGTTTGGTGAAAGCAACATGTCACCCAAACATGAGTAAGCAAGGATACAAACTTTATTAAAGGCTTTAGAGTCTGTACAACAAAAACCACCTTATATCCTTAGACCCCTGATTTGGAGATTGACATGTAGAATTGTATTTAGGCACTTTTTTAACAATAAATTGAGTGTTTGGAAGATAGTGACATAATGGATAGTGGATGTTATGCTGCAGGAGTGGTTGTAAAAGTTTTTGATACTTTTTTGCAATGCAATGAAACAGAAAAACATTTCTAATTTAACTCTGTGGAACATTGTGAATGATAAATTAATAAGGCGGAGCTCAGTGTTTGACAGTCACCATCTGATTTGTTTTGGGTGTTTTTTTGGTGCTGCATCTGCATTGCTGTCTTATTCAGCTCCCAGCTCCTAGATGTGTACTGTACAAAACATCTCCTGTCAATCTATTAATATTTAGAGAGGTATCAGAGGTTTTTCAGGTTTCTTTCTTCATGTGTATTTGTATGGAGTTCAGAGAGATGGAGCTGGTGCCTCTTGGGATAGTAGCTGTCACATACAAAATAGATACGAAGGGGTTGAGTCCTCTGGGACCGTGTGGACCCCAACCCCCCTTCCACCTACGGCGGTTTTCTGAAGATCTGCTTGGAAGGCATGCAACGTAGCGTAGCATAGAATCTATAAAGAGCCCGCTTTGAAATTGCCTGTGAAAATGCAGAAGGGATGCTCAAGTGGGGGGAAAGGAAAATGTTGACATGTGAGCAGGAAACCCTCTCTACCCTCACACATACATTTACATTTCAGACATTCAGCCGATGCAGTTACCCAGGGTGAACTGAAATGCAAAGCAGTAATAAGCAGTAACAAAGTTTGCAGTGATTCCTGCATCGCCAACATCACAGTAACCAAAACCAAGTAGGTCAAGGGTTAGGGTGTCATTGTGGTTTTCCTGTCAAAGAAAACCTTTTTACTTTGTTTGAAAAGCTCTTCAGCATCGCAAATTGTCAGCACAGGCACACAGCAGTATTTCTACATATTTGTGGCTTCAACTGCCAGTTGTGTTCTCAAATTGACAGGTCAGGTCCGCCTTTAGAGTTTGCAAAATAAATCTGAGGGGTTGTGAGATGATTACACAATAAGACAAAAGAACAAAACATAATTCTGCTCCATAAAATTATGTTTATCTTATCATACTTTCCTCTAATCTTTGCTCTTTTTCTTATAAATTACTGGATAAGAAAAGCAAATTGAAATCTTTGGTTGAAATAGTCAAAATTAGACAAATGCAACTAGTGAGAAGGGGTTGCCAGGAGACATTGCTTCATTTTAAAGGAACCACTGGTCTATAGAATGACAGAACATGTACAACAATGGTAAAAAAAAAACCCCAAACATACTAAATTTGTAATCATAGAGGACTTATAAAGTGACTTAAACAATTAATTGATCAGAAAAATTGTTGCTGGTTAATTTTCTGTCAATTGCCCAATCAATACATATTGTTACAATGATGTCAATCCTTACAATCCTCACGGTTGTTTATGTTTGGCTGGCAATTGAAGACTTTAAGGTTATTCTCGTTATTATAAGCCACTGTGTGTAAATGAAGAACAGCTTAAGTGTAAATGAGCAAACAAATGTTACACCTGTCAGCTGTGATCATGTCTCAAGACAGATGTGAGTATACACCGATATGCACACAATGAATTTGATTCATTTAAGCCAATTAAGGCAACGCTCAGAATATTCTGACTGCTTTGTAAACCTTTTTATCTGATTATCTCAATGAGAACTGCCATAAACAGGTGAGACCTAACTCGTTTAACACAGAGATTTATGTACATTTGTAGGGCATAATTAGATTTATTCATATTTTTTTCAAACTGTGCATGTTAGAGGTCAATAAAGCCACTGTCAGATTTACAAAACAAGCAACATTATACAGTGAGAGGCTTATCAGTTTTAAAATGAATACATAAAAATGGTTCTTAACAAATCATGTAACTTCAAACCGTGTAAAGCCTTGGGGCACAATCAGATTATTGTTTTAAGCTGATTACTCCCAGAGCATGCAATACCATACAGTATACTGTTTTCATTCGTTTAAGCTAAGTGGATATTGAACCCCTTAACCTGTCAGCATTAGTGCCTTGTTCTGACTGTTGAGCTACAGAGTCTTGAAAGATGACTGAGTTGTTACACAGCGAAGCATAAACTTGAAGTCAACTAGTGTCCAGACTTCAAAGACTGAACAGTTTGTCCTTGTTTAGTCAAACTGTCGCTCACCATCTTTGGCATTTCCATTAATATGTTAAACGCAGGGAAGTGGGTTGGGAAAAATATTTTTCATATCTTTTCACAAGGTCAGATCTCTCCAGCAGCTAAGAAAATCTCCAAGTCGAGAGTTTTCAGCGTTGTGACCACTGGCAGCAAAGCTTTTTTTTTTTTCTTTTTTCTTTTACAAAAGCATTGCAGTTGATGTTGTGTGTATGTGTGTGTGTATGTGGTGAAGATTCAAGACAGATGAATCAAGAAAATGCCCTTAATTCATTTGTAGATTGCACAGCAGAGTGATGCATGAGTAATGCTGGTAAAAACACTCTGCATACCGACTAAATGGACTTTTCTCAGCTGTTGAAATCACTTCACTAGCAGTGCCTGTGTGTGTGTGTGTATGTGTGTGTGTATGTGTGGATGGATATGTGTGGGCGAGTAGGCGATGACCCTCTGTTGGTTTTCCTCATATCCATCAGTAGCAATCACCAAATATACATGTATTTGTGAGTGTGTGTGTGTGTGTGTGTCTCTGTGTGTGTGTGTGTGTGTGGGGTGGGGGGGGGGGTGCCTGTATGTCTGTGTATATTTGCGTGTGACTGTATTATTACATTACATTGCTGCCATCATGTAAAACCCTTTTAATGCTAATGCTGTGCTGCTATCCATGTTTTCACTGGAGGTGAAAAGTCATGTGTTGTTCTCTGGATTTAGAAAATGACACTATACATTATGTTTATAAAACCTTTTCAAAGACCGTTAATTTGATATGTGCTAAATGAGATCCCAGTGCATCATTCTCCTCATCATAATGGATTTCTATGAACTATGCAAAAACCTAATAACACATTCCCAAGATACCTGATCAGCTTCAGATTGAACACTAACTGATTAGACTGTGACACTCAATCAGGCCATGACTTTCCAACTCATAAAGTGTTTTTTGCAGCTCCGAGAAATCAGTTTTATGTTAAGTTATACGAACAACGTGTTTGGATTTAACAGCAAAATGAATAGTTGTTCAGCATTGTTGAAATTTGTGTTATAACCAGGTCTATTTATTTTATTATTCTTTGAAGTATCCTGTTCACAGTTATGTTGACTGGTGTGTACTCTGGGGCCACAGAGGTCACATCACACCAGTTCTCCACAACCTCCACTCAAGTCCCAGTCAAATTATAATTAAACTAAGACATAGCTGGAATAGAAGGCAAGATGGACTATTTAGTAGCATTAGTATTTACTCTAATTTTTTCAATTTTATATAGAAAATGTTTTTTGTCAGTGATTTATGAGTTTCGTTGTAGACAATGGTCTGAAAATTGGGTTATAAATGTTTGGACTTCTTCGTAGTATTGTTTGAAAATGTGTTTGCAGCATTCTGAATCTGACTTATATGAATTTGTGGTGTGGTGGCTTATTAGTAAAATACCACAAATTGTGCTGTATGCATGACACAATAATAAAAACTGCACTCATTATTTCATTTCAAATAAACTAAAACATAATTTTCAGTACCCACAAGGTCAATAATCTCTCTAACCTAAGTTTATGACCAAATACGTTGTGTTTATTGCTAATTATCACTGTCACTGTGAACATGTTAGCATACTGATGTTTACATTTAGCTCAAAGCACTGCTGTGTCTAAATACTAGTCTTTGTTATCTTGTAAAAAGTATTTGAGCTGCATATACATTTGATTTATTACTAAGTATGTATTAATTGTACATGTGGTTGTGTGTTCCAGGTGGCAGAACTTGAGTCCCAGCTGGGGCATCCTGCTACTGGTCAGACTGGTAGAGAGGAGCTGAGCCGCTCACTGGAGGAGCTGGAAGCCATGCTGAGTGCTAAAGACCAGGCAAGAAACACTGTTCACTTCCTGAACTGCACACTGTCCAAATCGATTTACCATCCTACAGGGAAGCTCAGTATGGAAAGCCAGTCCAAAACACAATGCACACCAAATGCATTGCCAGCAATCAATGAATCTATTTGTTTTCAGCTTAAGTCTCCATCAGATATTCATACAGATTGGAAACATCCAGTATAATTTATGCTTGAAGCAAAGAGAGCTAGAAAAGTGTCAGTTTGAGTCTCTTTTCTCTGTATCATTTTTAAGCCGTTAAATGAGATTTTTCTGGTTCAGCAAGTTTGTTTTTGTCTTGACCAAAAGGTAATTACTTGACAAAATGCTCAAAATGGTCATGATAGACGAGAATGCGTGTTTTGGCTTTCACTTACCCTTTTAGTTTATTTCTGTTCAGACCTTGATTAATCTTTAAGGTACTTCCATTTTTCTTGTCCTTGATTCATTGCTTTGGTCAGGCTGAACAGATCTTTGATATAACATCTCCACAATCTTAGAAAACAAACCAAAATGAAAGTTGAGACAAGATGCAGATGATCAGAACATGTCAAGTGAACTCAGGACTTAACACATTTCTGACTAACAGTTTCCAAGCCTGCTCTAATATGATTTTTAATGATGCCAAATTACCATCTTGTGAATATTTTGTGCTTGTTTTCACCAAGTTAGTGTCCATCAAATTCATGCTGTGCATGCTCATCCAAAAGCCATTTTCCCTGGATAAATAAAAAAGATATCAAAGTGAAATATTCTTGAAAGCAGCTGCTGTCTTGCTGCTGTCCTCCAGCTTCGTTAACATTAACGTGTCTGTCACATCATCTAAACAAGTTCCACTTTTGGCAACAGGATTTGTGCAAGGTCACAGTGGTAAGTTTCCCTGAGGGCCAAACCCAAACCTCTCCTCTTCAGGAACATCGAAGTGTCCCAGATCTTATTACCAACCCCTGTTGTATGATAAATGATGCTGCTTCTTTTAGAACATCAAAGTACATCTTGGAAAATAATGAAGTATTTTTTTAAGAATTTGGTGCAAAACAAGAGATGAATGTTCCATGATAAATGGGGATGGGGAAGACATGTGAATGTGGCGTTGTGACAGTCTGATATTACTGTGCTTTCAGGAGATTCACAATCTACAAAGCAAGAAAACAGATGTGGGTGAGCTAGAGAAGGAGAGAGAGGAAGCCATGCAGAGACTCCAGGTAAGCTGATGAGTGGCTGAGTTTTTTCTCCTCTGTAAAAATTATACTGGAGTATTCACACTGACTCATCACACTGCAGTCAACCGTGAGAACAAGTTTTACTTTCCATGTCAATGTTTTTTAGGTTAAGTGCTGAAAACTCTTTACAGGCTCAGGATCATTTTTGGACCACGTACTGTAACTACATACATAATTCAAAAGTTTTACTTAAAAATAAAAATGTACAATTAATCAACACTAATGTATAGTAAGAGAAATAATAATACACAAGGGACAAACAGGAAGAGGGTCAAATTAGACACCGCTTTCACCCATAGATTGCTGCCCAATAAAAAGAAAGTTTTGAACAGTATTCAGGTCAGGATAAGTTACTCATCCTCTCTATCTGTGGACATTGAATAGGCTCCTTATGAGTTCAGGATTTCTTCAGTGAAATAGTCTTTAGGAACATACTTCTGTATGACTGAGATGTTTCTGCAATACTAAAATTCTGAAAACGTTGCAAGCATAGTTTACATTTAATGTTATAAAATGTAGTCTCTGTATGAAGTAAACTGACAATCAACTTGGGAGTGATAGGCAGTTAAAATCCTATATTTTTTATTTTTTGCTTTGTTTTATTTGTTTCTCCATATATCACCCTTGAGGAGAGAAATCACACATGGTCAAGAAAGTCTCGTTTTTTTAAACAGCGGGTTCTAGCAGGTCTACAATTTTCTTATATATTCTTAAACTATACATTTCTGGCAGGGAACTGGTTGGTGGTACTGATGGGCTAGTGTGATCCTGCACAATACTCAGAGATAATGGGATTTTTTTTTTCTTCAGGAAATTTTTAATGGAATCATATTAAATTTGCACAGCACAAATTGGTTCTACTCACCGACATTTTCATCTTCATTTAACCATTAGAGCTTATATTCTATCACAGAAAAGTAGTAGCTACTACGTCATCAGCTGCAAAGAGGCCACCTGACCAGTCTACTTCTCTTCAAGTATTTTACTAGGAGAAACTTCTAATCCTTAAAGCAGCAATGTTTGGGGAAATTTTGATGTTACTGGTTGTTTTTTCCACCATATTTCATTTTTCCATGTTATGGTCTCATTTTTGTTGTGTAGACTAGACGCTTCCTTGTAGTTTCTTCTGTTCTCTTTCTTTCTTCTGTTCTCTAAACTCAATGGAAAATCAAAGTGCTGACACTGTACCTGTAAAAGAGAGACTGTCCAATTCAGACCAGCAGCAGTGCAGCAAAGAATCAGTACAGGAGAACTGAGGAGATAACAAATTGTGTTGAATTTCCATGTTAATGCAGGAGATTATACCTGATGCATATTGCATAGCCTTTATTAGGTCCTCTATCATTTTTAGTAGTGTTGTCAGTTGTGAATTATGTATATTCATATTTGACCTTTTGCTGTCCTTGTGTTTATTCCATAATCTATTCACTGGTGCATTTGCCATACAGAATTATCTCGTAAAGCACAAAATTGCACATTTCCATTTGCAGCATAAACTGTTTAAAGCAAATACACCTGATAGGAAATTCTCAGATAACTTTTACTGCAGTCAGCAGCCACACAAGAAATGGAAGAATTTACAGGCTTTTCAGAAAGGTTGTTATTCAAACCTGTAGGTCTCAACAAGCAGACTGTACCTGCCAAAGTGCCTTTAAGCAAATTGCTTCTCCAAAGCTGCTGTATTGCAGTCGTTTACTACTTTCATGCTAAAATTTAAATGTACAGAAAGAATCTAGGTATGTACAGTACTCATACACTGAGACTCTGTTTGCAGATACAAACAGTTGTGTACAATGTCCTTATTTGATAAATAGTGCTTGTGATCCGTCTTCCTTGCCCAAACTTTAGATAGAAAAGCAATGTACAAAGCACATGTGCATTACTGCCAGTTCTCTATTCCCCTCAAACATTTATTATCAGGGCATATTTATGGACAGAGGGGGTAAATATAATGGCAGGAACACTGTACTCAAGGCTTACATTTATAGCATTTTGCAGACCAGAATGATTTATATTACTACTCTGTGAGGTGTGTTCAACAAAAAATGCATTCTAAACATTTTAGTGTGCTGGCTGCTCGTGCTAATGTCACAAAAATACAAAGGATGTCTCATGTACAATTTGGACACCAACACAGCCAGAAAATATTGAGAAATACATCCAGCTGTACCGAAACTGCATTAATGACTAGTGAATATGTTTGCAGGATCTGGAGAGACGAAACACAGAGTTGGAGGATCAGGTTCAGAGTGCTGAAAAGACGCTGGCCTCGAACCGGGAGGAGCGGGAGCAGGTGGAGGTGGAGGTCCGACATATCATCGAGGTTCTGGACGTCAAAATCTGTGACCTGAATGACCTGAGACAGAGCCTGGCAAAACTCGTTGACAAATAGCCACAGCAGCAGTTGGGATGCATCTCCACAGTCAATGCTGGTTTCCTCCATTTGGCCTTGATTTGTGTTTTACTGATGTAACAACATCAGTAAAACACAAATCAGCACTTGTAAACAGCACATACAAGAAACCTCTTAAAGGTGTGATGTGCAGAATAAAGCATCTGTGCTGTATATTATTGTCACATTAATGTTGCAACATTGGTATACTTATCATAAACAATTAACAGTATGGTCTAATTGACTACTTCTACTTCTACAGTTCTGTCTATCAGTCTCAAAACAAACCACAGAGGAAAGAGTTTCACTTGGTTTTCATTTCCTACGCCATCTGCAATCAGTGAAAACCAACCTGATGGCTCACAATGTAACATGCAGAGAATAGGCTGCTAAAAGCTGACAGTCTTTTCAGCAATGGTCCCACTTGTTTTGGATAATTATACCAATGTCTCAAAATAAATATTAATAAATAATACACAAAGCACCTTTTAAAAGGAGAAAAATCTATTTAAGCTTTCTGTTTTGCAAAAGCAGACATTTATAACAACAACATGGAATTTTCCAGTTGTTTTAGCTTATTTTTGTGTCTGTATTTAATACAGAGTGGGTATTCTACCCCTCGTAGTGTATTTCTTAACTTATTAGGTTAAGAGGCACGAGTAGGAGTAAGACTAAAAAAGAATCAAGAGATAATGGCTTCACAGTATTTAATAAGAGCTAGTGCTACTCCCTGTTCCTGCAGAGCAGGGGCTCTCAGTCACTCACTGATAGAACTGCAGTCATCAGCACTTGAGATGGTTTAAAGATAAGATTTTATGGACAATAACATTTTATACCTATACTAAATATCAACATTTTACAGACATTTGGTTTATAGAAACAATAGTGTCCATAAATGGTTTTTGCAGTGCAGATTGTCAGAAGCCATTTACACATTAAACTAAGAGCATGTATAAATAAGGCTTTTAGATTTGTGTTTTCTCATGAAAATACTGTGAGTCAGTGCTAATAAGATAACAGAAACTATCAAGACATATAAGTAAAATGTCTGCTTTTGCAAAATCAAAATGTCCATTTTGGTGTCGTCCTTGCTTAAAGACTGTGGAGATGCACCCTGTAGGAGTTTGGTCAGGGTGAGGACAAATGGAGGCAAAGACCCTGAATAAAGTCGGCTACAGTTCACCATCAGCAGCCTGGACTGGCATCATACCAGCCAGAACAACAACAAACTCAGAGATGCAACAACCTGCTCCCATTCTGTCCTCTGAGGATCGCCAGCGTACAACGTTTTTTTGTTCGTTTTATGAGGACTGCTTTTTCTCACCACTTATTCTATTATTCATGTTCATCGACAAGTTACTTGCAGTCAGTGATGGGAAATCAACAATGGCTACCAGCCAAAATACTGCTCAATTCAAGCGGTGGCTGGTAGGTGTGTCTTCTCCACCAGCCGCTTTGACAGGTAGATCAGCATTTGAAGGGAAGGTCGTGATGTGTCACTGCGGCCTGTGGACAGAGATGCTGCTTTCCCAACCTGATTTTGAGATTGCACTTGATAATGTTTGTGCCAAGTTTTATTTTGTTTACATTTGTCAGTGTTCACAAAATAACCCCCGTTCTACATTGTATACTTTCTCTGTGTTGCGCAACACTACCATTTACCATAATAGTAATAATAAGCCTAAAGAGAGGCTCAGCGGAGCCGCAGAGCATAGATCACTATGAGAGCACTGCATGAGCTCTGCAGAAGCCCCGTACCTGCCAAGGAATGGGAAGCTGTGTATGTGTGTATGTGTGTGAGTGTGTGTGTATGTGTGCACATTACTTAACAGCGTGTGACCTCAGACTGCTCGAGTTAAAAAGCACAACTGCAGTAGTTTTAGTAAATGGGTACTTAATTAACTTGTCTGTCAGCTTTGTATTTGAACTTCTGATGCACAATATCTATTGATCTTTGCTTCTGGCCCCCTGATAGGTTATTGATTTCTTCATATGACAGTAATATTAGGTACAAATAAGGTGCAGACTTTTGCAGCTGTTGATGCAGTAACTGCCAAGAGTCATAATAACATGTCAAAATGTGATTTAAATAGGTCTTAATGAAATCTGCTCACTTAATAAACTACCAGATAATTATATTAAGCTGAATTTATGACTTTTTAAGGTTTGTAATATTTGTAACTGATTGTGTTTATTACATAACCTATTACAGCTTGAATTTTCTTTCTTACAAGATTTGCAAAAGTAGCCAAAATGATCACATCAGGAGTTTAACACACCTACAGTCATAATGGTAATAATATAATGTTAGTGTTATGTAGCTATTTGTTACATTAAGAGGTTTTGTTATACTTCCAGTCCAATAAGACTGACGTTTCATCACTTTGACAAGTTATTAAGCTATCTGGCAGTTCTGGACTCGGCTGCTACATGCAAGCATCACTGAATTAGCAATAAAGTTTCTAGCATAGACGCTTGTTCATAGTTATGTCTAGTAATTTGTAGGTAATGAGACCTCTGCAAAGCCTGTTTTCATCCATTTTAACAGAAGTGTTTTCTCTCATATGTTTTCTCATGGCTACAGCAGATCATTACATACTCTACCAGCCTTTTATCAAGCATGAACAAAATGGAGAGGCCAGCGGCTCCTCAGCATGAGCTCCACACGGTTGATGTCAGAAACACTTTGCGTCACAACGGCCTTATTCCAGTGTATAATTACTGCACAATAACACTGTGTTAATGCATAATGAGTGTGTCTTGTATGCACACACAGTGGTAAAGGGAGACTATCCCTCACCTGAAACACCAGGATTCAACTCTGATCCCTGAGCTACTCATGGAGAGGTTCTGCTGGGCAACAGACGAGACTGATTTCCTTTTAAGGACCAATTAAGCTGTAGAAAGTCACCAACTAAAGCAAAAGTAGTTTAGGTAGATTTGATATACCAAAAGTTTTAAAAGCCCCTACAATTAACTGAACATATGAAGGTGGATTCCTCTTTAAATACACTGGAATAAGGCCTTTTTAAAACATCTGTTGCTAACCACAAGAGAGAATGGAGTACCAAAGACACACCTCTGTCAAGCTCAAGCCACATCAACTGGAATTAACAAGGCTTCTATATGATGCTTATCTTCATCTCCATCAGATTATCAAAGTTAAGTTTGTTGCTCACAATTGCTCGAATCATTTAACCTTTCGGTAAGACTCAAAATACCTCAAAATACTTCAGTTAGTTCAGGTTAGTTTCATTGAAGTATTGGTACAGAAGAAAGGAAAACTGTCAACTAGTGTTGGTCAGTTCAAGGCCACAATTCAGATTTTTCACAATTAATGAGTTTGAAGATAGAAGGTGTTTGTATGGGATTTGACAATGTGAGATGAGTTCCTTATATTTGTATAGAACTGTTTAACATTAAAACTCAGTCATGCAAAGTCACTGCTGTGTTCTTTGTGGGCTAGGAGGGCGAGAAGCTCATTGTCGTGTTTTCTTATTCAACGTTCCTACAGTTTTTGTCTGAAAGTGTGTGATTTAGTATTTTTCCTTGGCTGTTTAGTTTTGACTGAATTTAAAGATTTTGACATTCAACATGTGAGCCGCTAATGAAAATATTGATTGTCAATCTGACAAATCTTGCTGTAAATTTCTAGAAGACAGTGATGGTGCTCAATTTGTCTGTGCTACTTGCCATATAGTGGCAAAAGTGGGAAAACCTGTTTAAAAGCAGTGCAGGTGGCGTATAAGACGGCAGGTGGTATAAATACTGTGTTAAATTAATATTTTCACAGCTTAGTGTTGATAGTATCAGTATCTTTTCTATTTGGATTCAGTCCTACAAGCCATATGAGGTATGTTTTAGTCTATATTGTTAATGACACTCTTGAGACTGTGTGGTATTTTGTTAATGTGCTGCACTGTGCAATTGATTTAGACCAGCACAAGCAGTGTGAGCTGTTGTGCCAAATCAAAATGAAGTACAAACCACATCCAACTGGCACAAGAGCACCTACTGGTCTCAGGGTCTGTTCCAGGAGGCACGTTTACTGAGATAATTCAGTGAACAGATTTTTTTTTTTAGAACAGGCCTCTGACACAAACTATTTAACAAACTCTTCTCATACTTGTATTTAATCCTCATCTAGGAACATTTGGCAAACAGTAACTCAAGTTTATTGCACCAATTTCATCTTGTTAGTCAGTTTACTGTTTATTATTATTAAAGTGCCCTGAACAACCTCACCACTGTGTAATGCAAACCTATGAATTCAAATTAGGCCAAAGATCCTCTATTTCCTCTTGCTGTGTATGTGTTCCACTGAATCATTCACATCAGACACAGAGCAGAGTTTTCTTACATTTATTTTAACACAAAATGGCATGAAGAGCCGATTCAGCCAAAATGTCTACTTCAGCTTCTTCTTGGGGCGAAGGTTGTTGGTGTGTCCACACTTCTTCTTGCGGCAGTTGACAGCACGTGGGTGCAGGCGGGCATAGCACCTGAAAAACAAGAGGTCAGACATGAACTTAATGGAAAACGCAACCAACCTTAAAATCCTGAAAATGGAAAAAATATAGGTCACAACAACAAATCAGATATAAGAGAGTCTGCAATAACATTTCAGATTACCACTAGATTTTAGTGAAACACTGGCAGGAAATGATGCAGGAAAAACTGGAAGCCTATATCTGCACACTGCTACTGTCTGTCAATGTTTGTCTGTTATGAACCGTAACATCAAGCAAAAAATTACAACAACTGCCAATTTGTCTAGTTTTAGTTTGTGTAGCCCAGTTTTTTGAGATTAAATACATACTTTACTAAAACCCTGAGTGTGAGCTAATCAAACCTCACTGCCTGTGTTCCCATTTTGAAAAGTGTTGCAGTATAATCTCCAACTTAGTCCTCTCAACAAGAACGGTACCATAAAATAAAAAACAGACTGATTATTTCCAGGACTTACTTGCGGCAGATCATCTTGTCGCAGTTGTACTTCTGGGCCAGCTGTCTGAGGGAAGGCTCGATGATGCCACCACGCAGACGCAGAACCAGATGCAGAGTGGATTCTGGTAGGAAGTTAAGACACCTTGATGTCAATCTCAAGCTCAATCAACATACAAAGCAACAGACAGCTTTCACTACCTGCGCAAGTACTGAAAATACACTTTACATTTGATATCATCATCATCTTTGTGAGTTTTTCTGAGATCCCTGAACTTAACTCTTTTATAATAATTTCAGATGTTGTTAAGTCTTTTTTCATATGGATATGTTCCACTAAGTCAGGCTATTAATCATACAACACTTCTGGACTCAAGCTTGATGTCCGTTACCTTTCTGGATGTTGTAGTCAGACAGGGTGCGTCCATCCTCCAGCTGTTTGCCAGCGAAGATCAGACGCTGCTGATCAGGGGGAATTCCTGCAAACACAACAACATCTTTTTACCAACTTACACTTACATTTTGAGGATGAATACCTTCTATTGATGTACAATGGGGAAAAAGCAGAGCTACTACAGACATGTCAAACATCACTCTTTATGGCTATTATCAAATATTCTAAATGCCTACCTACTTACACACTTGCATGTACTTACAAATGACAGAATTCGTAATGTCACATTACATTAAACTATGATCTGATGATAACCACCACCTTAAGAGCCAAGACCCCAGTCTCCCATTAAACTAAATTAAGTAGAGTGGCCCTTAAGCAAAATATCAAAAATTTTAATGTTCATCCTTCTACTATAGTTGGTCAAACAGTTAATGGAGGTAAAGTATGGCTTACAAAGCCGATTTTTCTTTGTCATAGCAGCACAAGTTGAAGTTGCCAACTGACTGTCAAGACTCCTACCACTTGAAGAGTTTTACACGATGGCTCACCTTCCTTGTCCTGGATCTTAGCTTTGACATTTTCGATAGTGTCGCTGGGCTCAACCTCGAGGGTGATGGTCTTCCCCGTCAACGTCTTCACGAAGATCTGCATGTTTGCAGGCTGTTGGAGAGAACACTGACGTTAGCGCTGAGTTTAGCCGTGCAGCTAGCTTGCTAACCACACGGTAACTGATGGCATCTTTCACAACACATTGACGTAAATGACACACATATCAAACTAGATCCAACAGAAACAGATAAAAGATAATATCTAAATCATTTCTGAACTGTTATATTGACCGTGTGCCGGCTACAAGTCAGTAAAGTTGTTAGCTAATGCTCGGCGGAAAGTGGTCTCGGTGCAGGGCCTCACCACATGCGTATCGTTAGCGTGGAACTCAATCACAATTATCTTTATTTTCACCCTCAGAAATAACCTTTCAGCACTCGGTATAGAGATACTACCATATTACAACGGACAATATATTGTTTTAATCACAATTAATACCTCGGTATTCAATTTTAAGGATAAATAGGTAGTGGACGAAACGTGTACGCACCCGGCCGCTAGCTGAGCCTCAACGAAAAGAGAGCGGAAGAGGCTGACGCTGCAATACGTCACTTCCCTCTGCTGGGTTTCCATGGGGCTAAAAGTTTGCCCTGCGACATAAATACATATATACGGCATAACTGCTTTTAATGTTATTATCTTATTTATTTATTGGGACCATGTACAGTGTTGAACATAAACGTTCCCATTTGATGTACTGTACCAGAGTTAGCTTATAGCTGCAAGTCACAATTAAAACATATAACAGAACAATAACAAACAGTACAAAGCAAAAAAAACAAAAAACACGGGACCCATAATACAAAATACATACACACAACAGCACACGTGATTAATGTTGTATGTCATATGTTTTTAGTGTGCTGTTTTCTATGATCGTTTTAACTTATGTAAAGTATCATTGAGGTTCCTGAAAAACGCTCTATAAATACAATGTATTATTATTATTATTATTTATTTATTTTTATTATTGTTGCTTGTCAGAAAAAAAAATCCGTATTCTTTCCTAAATGATTCCAAAGATATATAAATCATGTACTCAATCTTTTTGATGAATTTGGTATTATGCTGTCCTATGAACTGAAGGTTTGAGTCTATACACAGTTTTCCAATTCCTTTCTGAGAAGTTAATACTTTAACTTGTGCTATTCCAAATGGATTAATTCAATTTAAGTGCAGCCACTTAAGTTATGGTAGGAGTAATATAACACAGCCTTTACTGGTGTTGGATGGAACTGAACAAACAGATATAAAGTGTAATGATAAGCATATTCACCAAACCTTTCAAACAAAGAATAAAACTGTATCTATAAGTTTTTCTTGAGGTCTCAGATTGAGAACATAAATTGGAGAAGGGTTTGGCTCTTACCTCACAAGTACTGTATTTCAAACAAGGCCAAGGAAGTCAATTTCAAAATTTTACATTGAATATACCCTGCTAACTGTCTTTTTGCTTTTTGCTTTACAGACATCGATATATCTTGTGCATTTTGTAAACATAATAGAGAAACAATTTCTCAGGTCTAGGGCAGATCTAGAATCTCACTTTTTTGGAAGCTGCTAACTCTGTCTACTCTTTTAATCTTAAAGACATTACTATGATAATCCAGATGATGGCGCTCCTGAATATTTGATAAATGTCATTATTTTATATGCAAAGTTTTTTTTTATTCACAAACAGACATTTTCTAAATCACTACCTAAGATCTCACCTTTTCTCCTAGAGCTGCATTGTCTACTTAAATCAAAATTTATTAAACAACAAAAAAGTAGCTAAATTGAAACATTATGGAACCTTTTCCCCTGAAACCTCTGACTGAATATGTTTATATATGTGTATATGTGTACTCCTGTTTTTTATTTTTATATAATTGTCTTTTAATATTTTCATTTTGTTCTTCATGTGTATTAGTGTCATTTGAATTTGATTTGTATGTGCTGATATTGTTTACTGAATGTTTATATATTATAGAAAGAGTGACGATGAATCACATTTTGAGTTTTGACCACATCTGGTGATTTGCTAGTTGAAGTTCTTTTGTCATTTTTCAAAGACTGTTAGTAATAGATATGGTTATTGTTACAAAATGTAGTTTGACTGACATCTGCTGTTACAATGATGGAAGTGATTCTGAGCCACATCATGGTGAACATGGATGAACACAACAGCTTACTGTGTGAATTTGTGCAATATGTAATATGTGCAATATGTGCAAGCAAATACAGTGAGATATTAAATCCAGTTGTACGTATTTTATATTCTATAGATGCATAACATGCATTTTAAGACCAAGAACCAAAGACGGCCTTTCTTCAGATGTGCTGTTATGTGTGCACATTTTTATTGGGTTTTCAAACATTTGCATGATATACATTATACCAACATCTGCATCCCAACCACCCCCCTGGGAGACTGGCCAACACACCAAGAGTGAAAACAACAACAACAACAACAACAACAATACATAATTAATAAATGTGTGCACATTTTTTAACTGACACCGCTTTTGATATAATTAGATTGCTATTGCTGATACTTTAATGTGGACTCAAATGGAGACAGAATCAAACAATTACTTTGCAAGATGATCTTGTAATTTTATCCAAGGTAATGCTTAATAATGCATAAGACTCTTGAATGAGCAAAGTACATCCATTCCAAACATTTAATAGGTTGTTAAGGGTTAGTAGATGCCATTTCTGCCTTTTTCTAATACCAGAAAAAGGCAGAATATAATATATTCTGCTGTGCAGTTTTGCAATGCAACATCCTCAATAAGCAACTGAAACTCAAGAAAAATTTGATTTTCTTTTGCTTGTTTCAGTGGGTGCTGCTGTTTGTAGGTTTTCTTGTTGTAGAATGTTACAACTGAATAGTTTTGTGTCCACTCATTGCATTCGGCCTGGTAATAGGACACCATGTCATGCATTTGTTTCTCTGCAGGAGCAGCAACAGTGTCAACATCATCATGTTCCACAGCACAGAGGTTTCCATGGTGAGGCATTTGTAGCATTTTTCACCTGCTTCAGAGGAAGCAGGTGAAGAAGGCTACTGTAGCTTAACCACAGAGTTACAGTCAATGTGAGCAGGACACTGATGGTTTCCAACATGACGGCAATGGTGGAAACACTGATTCCAGCCCGTCCTGTCCACATCCCTGCTCTGGACAGGCACAATCCAAAACCATTCTCAACCAGTTTCCAGGAGGACTTCCAGCCTGTTTTTTCCAAGAAGGTAGATCCTGTTAGTGAGCCCATCCCAGCCGATGTGGACCACAAGGACTTGAGGCACAACAAGGAGTACCTGACAGAGGTGAAGGCGTCATACCAGCGTCACCCATTGCCACAGATCACCCGTGCACCATGCCGGACCAGGTTTTACACCAACTTCAAGATGCAAACAGACCCTGGTGAAATTGACTACCTCACCACCACGTCCCAGAAATTCCGTCCCCAGCCCTTCCAGCCCCCTCCCACCTCCATCCGACCATCACTGGCCATCAAGAAGATCCAGCAAGTGGAAAAGCTTCCAGAAAGCATCCAAAAAGCCTCCTTCCCCCCACAACATGGCTCTCCTCTTATAAAAGCCACGGTCAAACATCTAGGTTAGTGACAGAATTCTTGAATTTTATTCAGATTCTTTTTTTGCATTTTCTGATTAATACTATAAATCCAGATTGGATTATGGGATCAGTGCTAAACCATATCAGACTGATATGAACATTCATCAAAATTTAGTCAGGAATTAACTCTCAAGTTTTGGATAAACATTCTAAAAAATGTCAAACATAGTGAACAACATCATAGCCTTGTAATGAATAACTGAAGGAATCTGTGTGAGGGTTCATCTCTGAATCCTGCAGAAAGTAGAATTTACATTTCTAAATGAGAAAGTATGTTTTTCTCTGTAGCGGAGGGCTTTCCCACTATAAAAGGGGACGGGCGTCATCGCAGTTTTGTCTCCCAGTACAACAACACCTTCCAGGGAGCCTGGAGCAGACCTGCTCAACCTGTGGAGAAGGTAACAGCAGCAACAGCAGGAGCAGCAGCAGCAGCAGCAACAGCAGCAGTTTTTGGTCTTGAGCCATCATGATTTTATTCCAATTTAATACTACATGGCTGGAATGAAAACCTACAGACTCAAAAAGGAAACTGTTCTCACAAATCTCACAAATTTTCACATTTTCTCTCACTTTATACTTCCACTCCTCTACACTTCAAAGGGAAATATTGTACTTTTTACTCCACAACCACTGTCCTACTTTCTTTGAAGATTAAATTTTACTTTCAAAACATATGATCAGCATAAAATATAATTAGTTTTCATAAATCCAACCACCCAGTAGTGTATAGAATAAGATGAAGTAGCTCAACCTAGATCTACAACATTAAAAGCAAACACAGGTATGCAGAGACCACTTTCTCAGCACATTGCTACAAAATTAAAAAAAAAAACTTTTGACATGTTTCTGCATCCATAATAATAATCTAATCTGAGTAAAATTTTGAATGCAGGACTTTAAATGAAGTATTTTTACACTGTTATATTACTACTTTTGCTGATGTAAAAGCTCTGACTTATACTTCTACCATTGATATTAACATATTTTTTTTATATTGCTGAGAAGCTGTAGTCTAAACTTTGATTGTTACACCCTGTAGAACTATACTTCTGGCCCCAAAATATACTTTTTTATTTTCTCATCGTTCTACATCCAATATTAATATTGGTTAAGCCATGACACATGAGTAGATTTGGGATCAACCCTAAACTGATCTGTTAATCTGTTTAAAAAGTGGAAATACTATGACGGTTCTTAACCATTTTTAGCTACACAGCAGCCTTTTTTTTTTTTTACTTCACAGACAGACTAGACTCAGGTTGAGCTAGAGTGCAGACTGAGCTGCTTCATGCTCTGTAGTGTGCATGCTAACAAGAAGACACACTATGACTAAGAGTACCAGCACCATCAGCTTTAAGTTGACACAAGAGCAACAAGGGTCTTGACCTTTTTATGAAGCTTTCCATGTTATCAGCACAACACTGTGACTGTTTTTATGGTGTCTTTGTTCAGCACTCCTCAGTGTCTATAGGTGATCCTGAGAAGATTAGAGAGAGAGAGACGACTCATGCAGCCTCATTCAGCCGGCCCGCTGTCTGCAGGTCTGTAGCTTTTCTGCTTCGCTGGAAAAACACCATGTGACACAGTTTACATCCTATACACAGAGAAGCCAAACAGTAAAGGAAACCATGGCTGCAGGGCCATCAGATGTGTGACCTGTCCTGGTCACACATCTGATAGTTGCCTAGTGTGAAACTTGTAGGGGGTCTAAAGCTCACATGCAGTGTTGAGTTTATTTCTACACACATAAGTATAATAAATGCATTATTGAAACTGCATTTTTTGATACAGACCACCAGTGGTGAAAGAGCGTTTGAAGCTCAACCTTGGAAATTTCTCCAATGACCCATGGTCATCCACGGCCAGAGAAACCTTTTGTTACCACAAGCTGGGTGAGTGTTTTCTGCTTTTATGTCTAGACAGGTTTTCTTACCCTGAGTTTTCATCTTTACATAATAACAAGCCAGATCTCATTCTTGAATGTCTCATTCTGAATTCTTCACTGCAGTTAAAATTAGCCTGAGGCATAAATGAACAAAGCAGCTGCAGTTTTTTAGGGGTTTAATTGTTGTTTAATTGTTTAATTTTAATTGTCACCCACAGCTTAAATGCCTTGTATGTTTGCTGTGCTCTCATTCCCAATGCCATTAATGGTTAGGGGGAAAAACCCCTAAAGAACATAAAGTTCTCTTACATTTTCACAATTTTACAACCAAGTCTTTAATATTCATTATAAACCAACCAGACTACAATGACACAGAATTGGGCTACAGATAAAACACTGCTTCATTAATTCATCCAGTCTGGATGAGTCTGTGTGGTTTATTTCCCAGAGGACCCAGTTGTGCTGACAAGGAGGAACCGAAATTTCAGCTCTGTACCCAAGGGCGACACTGATATGGGGCGCAACAAAGAGAGGATGTCGGTCACCACCAACAGAAACTCCTTCTCTAATGTGAGATATGTGAGCTCCCTCCTCACTGGCACTATTTAATTTAAGGGAGATAAATTCAGATATTCCTGGCCATAAAAAACTTTTGCCAGAATTTTACAAAAATTGCTCCCAAAATGTTAAAATATGGCATTTTTATCAAAGAACACTAACTATGGTAAAAGTCAGCTTTCTTCACTGTCTTCACTCTCTTCAGTGAATTTATTAGGTCTTGATAATATTACTGATGCTTAATGTAGAGTAAAACCATCAATTTGCACTTTAGGTTCATTTATGCTTTCTTTGTAAAAATGTTTTTAGGGACTTTAGAGTTGATTTTGATAGAGTTTGTTTTGTTAAAATTTTGTGCAGTGATTTTACTGTGTCAAATTTGATCCTGCTGACTAAGTTCATACTTGTAGCTGAACAACACAGAGCTTTCAGTGCATGTACCCGGGAATGACCTGATAACCAAAAGCCATGTACAGTTCAGCCCACCCCGTCTGTCAGGCTTGTACTACACAACCACGACCACAGAAGACTACAGCAAAAGGGACGGAGAGCGGGCCAAACCAGCCACCCAGCTGCCGAGCCACATACTGAGAGGACCAGGTGATGGATTAGTTGAGTTTGTTTGTGTAATGAGAGGTACATTTAGATATTAAATATGTTTAACCTGTTTGGCAGAACATGGAGTGAACCTCAGCACCACCGGGACTGACTTCCTGCCTATGAAGACCCGCAAACAGACACCTTGTCTGTCACAGCAGAGGGTGAGAGATCATAAAATTCAATTTAAAAGTCGGTTAAATTCTACTAAAAATAGTTGTAATAGTAACAGTAGTGGTAGCAGTGGTTGTCATAGTGTTAGCAATAATTAGTAGCAGTGACAGTGATAGCACCAGTTGTACCAGTAGTAGTAATAGTGCGCTGGTAGCAGTAAGAGTAGTAACATCAGCAGCAGTTTTAATAGACAGAAGGTTGCTGGTTTGACAGCTGATACTCCTGAGTAAATGGACCTGATGTGTCCCCTCATGTGTTTAGACTCTCTTTCTCTTTGTACATTTTTACTCAGCATAATATTATATCATAATTAGATATTGTATGTTTCTCTCTGTTAATCAAATAGGGCCACATCAAGTTTCCGTTGGCCCATCAGCACTTCAGCACCACCCACAAGGAGCACTACACAGCCAAGCCTTTGATATTGCAGCATCCTGGCTGCAGCCAATTCTTGACTCATTTTGTCATACAGTGACTGAGAATCTTGTACAGTGGCTCTTGTGTTCCCGTGCAACATCTGCGAGCATATGTAAGCTGTCGAGAATATTTTTGATCAAGTGTTCACATAAACATTTCAAATACACAGTATACTGCCTTTACTTGACATGCTCTGGATTTTTCTCACATGATAAATGTAGCTAAAATCTCAATTTTAACTAAAACCTGTCAATTAGTCAGTCAAAGTCTGCATTGCACTTTTAAAAATTGGCATCTATGTATTATTGTTGGACAGATAATAAAGCACTAACAAATTATATGCAGCAAAAGTAAATAATAAATTAGTACTACAACGACTAAGTTGTGCTCAAATGGCAGTTCCATTAATTTTATTGTCTCACCATGGGATTTTTAATTTAGGCAGAAAACCCATAATTTTAGGTTGATTTCCTTAAATTCCTTTGTGAAAAACAAAGGAGTTAAAAGTAAATAAAAACAGGTGATTATCACTGGAATAAAATATGTTTCAACAAGCACTAAAGCCTGGCCATAAAAAAATCTTTTAAAAGGTGGTTTAGTGTATACACACTTTTTGAGGGTGTTGTGTTGAGGCTCTGGTATTTCTCTATACAGTTAAATCTTTTCTACATTTCCCAGAATTCTTTTAAACAAGCCATAGAAAAGAGGTGCAATGTTGTTGTATTTACATGTAAAATTTGAACCCCAATCCTGAGTCTTCCCACTCATTTGTGCTCATAATTCCTTTCAATTTCAAGCATGCATCCAACCAAAGTCACGCCATCCCTCTGTGTCATGTGTTTCCCAGTGCACTGCAGATGAATGCTCATAGGTTCATTTTACTGGTCTGATAAATAAATAAACTTTTACCCAGAGCAGTATGGGGGCCATCAGAGTGTGAAATATTGAAGGAACGTGCAAGTGCAGCCTTAGCAGTTAGGTGGTTTACACATAAACCTCACCCTCGTCTGCAATATTTAGGCCAGAGGGAGAAGCATTCTCTGACGTCACTGTCCTACTTCCATCCTGTTTACACTGTCAACGCTAACTGCTTAGAAGAAGGTTAGCATCTGATTTGTAGAAAGATTCTCCTGCAGATCACTCCTTCAAGCATGATTGACCACAAAACTCTGTAAAAACAATCTATGTTGTTGCAATAACACAGCCTTGAACCTGAGATGCAGGCTCTGCTGATAAAAAAGTTGGCAGGCAAGCAGATGTAAATAAACTGAATCTGGAGTTCATCAACCTGGTGAAACAGCAGCAGTCCAGGTATGGGCTGGAATGTTAGCTGGCCAACAAGTCCAGGTTCAGGTCCAAGGGGTACAGCTGCAAGAACATAGTGTGATACCAGATTAAATGCCAGACTAGACTAGACAGCTCTTGTTTATTTCATTTGCACCAAGACACATGCCAATTATAGACTTATAATTTTTTCAGCAAGACATTTTCATTTAAGACCATGGAATGTATGAAAAATGTGTAAAATTGACAAAACACCTGTTTTGTTTTGTTTTGTAGATCTGGTCAGCATATGAGCAAGGAATACATTAATGAACAGGTAGCAGGTTCTCCTCAAGGACAAGCTGCTGGATCAAATCTATGACCTTGCAAATTTGAAGGATACATGCAAATATCTCAGCAAAGTTGTAACTATGACGGCAATGTAGTGATATTATAGTGATAAATCTACTGATAAGAAATGCCAAAAAGCAAAGTAAGCTTGAACTGAATTCCATGTATACTCAATGCAGGGACTGAAGTTTTATTCATCATGGAATATTTAATCATTAATAAGGAAAACCAACTGCAACCACATGTGATCATGTCACAAATTTAACTTTCATCCAGCATGTGACCATAGACTCTATGTGACAGGGTGATCACGTGAAGGACACTTCTCCTGAGGCATATGACCAAAAAAACCCAAACAGAGAAACCATGTTTTACTGAGCTGACTCTCATTTTATGGAATACATTGAATACATTGTGGCTTTTTATATCTTTTCCCCCTCCACTCTATTTTAAAAAAAAAATCATTTTAAAATGTCTCTGGACTTTAATAATGTTGTGAAATACTGTTTCTACATAATGCAAGCGATGTCTCATCATACTTGAAGATATGTTTTTGCAAATGAACTCTTCACTTACTCTGTACCTTTTGCATGCCATTGTCATTTTTGTTTTTGCAAAAAAAAGAAAAAACCCACAACAAATATTAGTTTTAACTAGAAAAGACAAGCTGTCACAAATTAATTGACTGTGCCTTCAAAATAAAAGCATACTGCCGCCACGTAAACAACAAATCAAGTTAGCAGTCTATATTTTACAATAATTGGTTAGTGCGCCCTTTTACGTGACCTCAATAGCTTTATTGTCTTCTCTTACACTGATCTATTAGTGGAGTAAAAATGAATGGGTGAAATAAAGCTTACATTTGAAAGGTCTAACCGGAAATTGTCTTGTTATTGTGCGTCACTTAACAGGCTATCCACGCTGACCTCAGATGGTTACCCTAGATTTGCGAAACTCTCGCGAGATTTGTACGTATTGTTCCTTCATTGTGCGCGTTGTACGAAATGTTTTATTGTGTGACACCAATGTAGTTAAGGTCTGGCTATGATTAGACACAATAAACACTTGGTTAGGGTGAGGGAAGATCATGTTTTAGGTTGAAATGATCACTCTCGCGAGATCTTTCGCGGGTATGGGGTTACCATAGACACGACCGTCCTCCTCGTCCGTGTTAAAGTGGGCGGGCGTGACTCACATGTGCTCATTGTCATTGGTGTAAAACAGTGAGCTGCCACCGTTTATAAAGGCCGGGCTTCCATTGAACGTCCAGTCAGCGTGAACACACAGTTTGGCTTCACTTGCTGACACCCTCGCCTTTGAGAAGAAGACCACAACGTTGCTCCTGTCTCGCCGGTGAGTTGGAGACTTTTTTTTTTTTTTTTAACATAAGCAACGTTCACAGCCGTTTTTATGAAACGTAGGCCCGTTTCTCATTCCTGATTGGCTGAGAGCTGCTCTCAGCAGTTTATAAATGTCACTGACGCCTAAACACACATCGGCCACATAACGGAAAATATAAATATTAATAGAGTTACTGAAAATAAGCTCCGTGCATTGCTGTAGCAGAACTATTTGTCCCGGCGGAGGAATCATAACAGTAAGTTGTTATTACAGTTTTATTTACACAATGTTTTTGAAAGTACTATTTCAGTTATTTTCTCTTTTATATTACCACTCATACCAAATTTGTATTAAAGAATCATTAAACTATAATAATGATATAATTTGTGTTATTTGTGTTAAATGTTATTAAACCATTCTGAAACATGTGTGTAAAAACAACAACAACAACAAAACAGGCTGCACTAACAGTGGCTATATCTGCAGGGGTGGTCCTGGCATTTCTGGGGCTTTAAGTAGTAACACCCAACCCCACCCAAAAAATAACATCCCTGAAAGAAAATAGCATAATTTAAGTGCAGTTTCCTGGTATTGGAAAGTGTACATTTAAAAGTGGTTCAAAAGCATTGCATCATATTATTTTAAAAATGTATTAAGGTTCCTGTGTATAATTTGTATGTGGGGCCCCAACATGTGTGCAGGAGCCTAAATGGCCTTGGGTTGGCTCTGGCTATTTGCAGTATTTTTTTTTTTTTCAGCGCCTGAAAATGTTTCAGAAAATGCATTTTACACACACTTCTGACACAGTAATCCATCTGCTTTGTCAGATTTCATCTTTTCATGCATTGTATTTTTGTCATCACACATAGAAATGACGTTGAGCTCCATAAAGTCTTTCAAGCTGGAGCTGGATGGCCCAGCTGACGCAGCGTTCACTGGGGGAGAGGTGGTGTCCGGCCAGGTGGTCCTGGAGCTGCGGAGAGACACCAGAGTGCACTCCATGAAGGTGCAGGGAAGAGGTGTAGCCACGGCACACTGGCTGGAGAACCGCGGCATGAACTCAGTCTATAATGACTACACATCCAAGATCACTTACTTCAGGAAGAGACAGCATCTGATCCGAGGTCAGTATTAAAAGCTGCAGATGGTTTAGTCGTCCTGGCTGGTTAATATTCAGGTACAGTTATACTGTGTTTATTAACTGGCTTATTGACTGGCTGGGGAATGACTACAAGAAAAACCCATCACGTTGCTTTGTTTTCAAGGTTTTGTTTTGATCCTGGATCATAACATGTCCTCATAATGTTTTGCAGAAGTTAATTTTTCAACATTGACCCAGTTATAATTTAGCAAAAATAAATGCATTTTAGTACTTATTCAGGGCAGAGAGCCAAATGTGCCCGGTCAACAAGTTCAGTTGTGATGCACTGACTGGAATTATGGTAGTCCAAAGGTGACCAGAAATAAAGTATGGGATTATGGGATGCGAATGGGATTTCTGGCACAATTTAAGCTACTTTCAAGGTGCATGGAGAAAGAAAAGAGTCTGAAGAAGTCAAAACTCCAGCAACGCCTGTAGTATAAAGAGCAACTTAATTTAAAGGGGGGGCATTAGTATGATTTGTGCTGACCTTGTAGTACTTTCCTTTTGTCCCCTACTGTATCAGTATAATATTCTTTTAAGACATAATCCACAGTTTGTAGCTATACATATTAACTGCATTTCAGCCTATATTGCAGCTGGTAGATGAAAAAGGTCTCTCTCTGTTCTGAATAATGTTGTGTAAAACTGCTGATGTGAGCTGTCATGTGCCAGCTGGTAGCTGCTGTGTCTTGTAGTCGCTGCAGTTTGCAAAATGAAGCCACTTGTGCCAGCTGTGTTGCATGGAAACCCGGGAGAGAGGTTGACATTGTGCTGTTCAGACACATCTGCCAGATAACATAATCTTAACATTAAACACAAATCCATCCGTCCCGAGTCCAAATAAACACAACTGGTTTACTGAGTGCTGTGTTGCACTGGACGTAAGTGTGAAATTCCCCCGGTGTGGAAGGCACCAGGCAGTGAGAGAATATAGACCATAGTAGCTGAGTAAATAAACTGTAGACAGCAGTTAATGTTTCATTAGCTTCTCTGTAAACAGTTTATTTGGTTTGACTCCCCATTCTGCTTGGACAGGTAAATAGGATTGTACGCCAAATGCAGATGGTTCTCAGATAAAAACAGAAGTAAGTGTTTTTGGTGCTTTGGCAAACAGTATTCAGCCATAAAACCCAAACAAGTTGCAAAGTAGTTGAATCTAGCGTCTCATTTCCAAGTCATTTGCTGATGAGATCTGCAGCAACTGCATCATGTATACACTGTGGTTAAAGGTGCACTAGGCAGGTTTTGTACGTTAATATCCAGCTTACATTTCAGCCTTTATCATAACCTGAGGCTACGTGTAACACATCACCCATTAACTGAGATGCTGTATAATATATTTAAAATGTCATTTTCCAGGTACCAGAGCCAAAATTTATGTTGTTAAAGTACTAACTTAGTGAGACCAGCTGCAAACAAATAAATCATTTATATTACAATGATATGAAAAGCAAAATGTTTTTGGTATTTTAACTTGAGACGTTACAATTCAATAAACAAATTGTAAATATTATGATCAATTTTATGATGACAGCGGTGGAAGTTTACCCTGCGAGGCAACTGGATTTGCAAGATCACACGAGAATCCATCTTGTCAGGCTTCAAGTTATGCACTTGTGTCCGAACCAGTGGTGGTTTGGATCAATCATGTCTTAGGAGGATTCTTGTGTGATCTCGCTAATCCAGCTGTCTCACAAGGTAAGACAGTGATAGCCAGATGATTCATTCAATCATCTGCCGAGTACTTTTTGAAAGTGCCTGCCCTTTTCCAAACAGTTTCCAGGGACGACTTCTCAGATGGTTCTGTGTAACTAACCATCTGGCGCCTCTGGTTAACTGGAAGCGACTGGAAATCAAAACAAAACTAAAATAAAAATGTAGTGTGACATCCAAATTGTTTCCTAAACAGAAGAGAGGGAGCGCTCCATCTGGAGAGACCCGGATTAGTCCAGGTGTGTTGCATCGGTAATGTTCTTGATATAACGCATCACAACTGGGTCGCCTCTCTGCGCTTTAATTAGAGAGATTTTCCAAAGAATTCCATATCTTCACCGAAAATGGCCACAACTCTGCAAACTATTATTCTGATGAACTATTGTTTCAACGATCGTCAAAAATAGAGCAAAATGTAGTGGGTAAAAAAAATGACACACACATGAAAAAACCAAACGAATGCTACAAAAATATGCTTACATTGGTGTGAAAAAGTAGAACCATGTTACAGATTTTACATACATGGAGGTTATAAAACACCAGTAGTTTTTGTGCTTCTTCTTCCGTCACCTGCTAAATCCATACGACCAACATACACATGTGCCTTACTCTGTTGTGAAATTATGTAATTTTGTTTTCTAGACTGTGAACAGTGAGAACAATGAGAAGCTGAGCTGCTGTCGGCACATGGGTGGGCTGACCTGTTAAATGTATCAGCCCCACTTTCTGTACAGACCAGTGTTATCTGCAGAATCTGCAATCTAGAGATCAGGAAATAACAGCGTTAATTGTTTTTGCAAAGCTTCTCACATGCTCCCCAAAAACCTGTTGGGGACAGAATCTGTCTTATTGACCTACATTCAGTAAGTTGTTCGACTGCTGTAAATACAAACGTTCAAAAGTAGAAATAAGGACGTTGTGTCAAGTTCTGTTTTTTTTTTTTTTTTTTTGACAAGAACAGCAAGACACGTGGAGAAAGTGAAAGAGAGAGGAGAAGGCAAGGAGGAAGGAAGGGGTGGGGGAAGTTTAAAAAATGCAACCCGTGTCGCCATGACGACAAGGAAAACAACACGTGGCCCCCTCTGCCCCGCCCTCCTCCACCACACAGCCAGCTGCTGCTTTCCATTCATTCGACAAAACTGTGTGATGTTGTCAATTTCAACTCGTTTATCTATTATTTGTTCTTCAAAAACAAATTTTTCTGTGAATCACTTGACATTTTTTTGAAGGCAGAAATTGATCTTGGAGTCTTGAGTGGAGAATTTTGATGTGTTTAGGAGTTGCTCCACTTTTAGGAGTTGTTGTAACCCTTTTATAAAAACTTGTTTTTCTTGCACACGCCAAAAATGACACTTTTTAAAAAATACTTCTTTGCTCTAAAGTAGAAAGGGCTTCTGTTAACATTTGTTTTACAATGTTGTGTACTCAGCAGCTCAGAGTAAACAAAGAGAAATGCTTGAAGGATAAATGTGTTTACTTTAGTCTGCAGCAGTGGTAAAAGCGTTTTCAGCCACGATTAGACTGATCGCACAGAGTCATCTGCACAATAGGAACGTTTATCAGGCCGATCGTTCTGTGCAGACGTCCACATGTTCGTCTTATCAGGACTGAGGCAGGAAGCCCTGACTGAGCCGAGCTGTTGCTCCTGGTCACCGGCAGGTGGCGTGTAGAGCTTTATTTTACCCTCTGGCCAAGACTCCTGCATGTTTATAAAGCAGAAACTTCCAAATTGATGCAAACTGGACCACTGAGCTCTCAAATATGACATTATTTTGTTGCTAGTAAGGACTTTTCACAAAATAATTTATACTGGAAGTAAAATGTAGTTAAACCTCCTTTTACTTTGTGCCATTTTTCTAACCTGTAGGGAGTAAAATGACATATTCCTCAACTGAGGTGCTGCATTGTGCTTTTTTCACATTCAGTGAGCAAGCATCATCTACCAAAAGTTTTCCCTGGATTCACACACATCTCTAGCAGAATGCAAACTATGTAAAAGCATCCTGGGTAGTCATGCAGCTGTCTCCAGATCGTCAGATGGTGGCACTGGAGAGCTAGGTCTCTCTCTCAGGGAACAAAGCAGTAAACAACTTTGTTTTTCTCAGATCAAACTTGATCTTTGTCCGTAGGATTTTGAAATTAATAAAGAAACGAGGCAGTGCTTGATTAGTTTGATTGCCAAGGAGTTTGGAAGACAAATTGATTCTGATTAGAACTGGCTTTGTTTGCAAATGTAAGTGCATTTGAAGTGTTCAGAGAAGGCAGCATGGATGCCATGATTCATTTGAGTGACAGTCTCTGCAGTTTTCTTTATGCATAGACTTGTAGTTTTCCTTTGATATAAGTGAAGTATCTGTTTAGCAACTGACAATAAAGTTACAGTACTTGTTTCTCAGACAACTACAGCAAGAGCATAAGTTGCATGCGTTTGTGCGAAGCTGTGTGTTTTCCATGTGCGTAGTGGCCTGGCAGGGTAACAGTATGTTCAAAGTGACATAGAAGAAGTGGAGTAAACAGCTTTGGTCCAGAGTGAAACTATTTTCCTCTGAGCTGTTCGGGGGCATGCTCAGTAAGCCTGTTTTCTTCTAAGAACCTGTAACCATCAATCATCACCAGGCCCTGTTTTCCTCTCTGCTGCCTCCACACCCAGTCTGCATGTTTATTATGTTGCCTTCAGGTTCGGTCTGGAAATATGGGTGTTACGAAAAGAGCCGCACACAACTAACCCACCAAAGTGGTAAACAGGATTGAAGAAGTGGGAATTGTACATGATATCCAAATAGTCAGTATGTGACACTCATGTGAGTTTGCTATCCTGAAAGTTGTGACAGTTTTGTGACAGAAAATGTAGGTGCTTTTAGTTTTGTTTTCTCTGTGGCTTTCATTTCTTGTAAAGACTGACATCACAGGGTGATTCTGGTCTTTGCCCAGACATGTTTGATTGTTGGAGCTGTAGTCTTCTCTTATAACAAGATGACAACCTGTAAATGTGCAGAAAAAGCGGTGATAACTGAAGGTTGATAAAGAAATGAATGAAAGCAAAAAAAATCCTCTTTGCATAATGATGTGTAAAACAAAACAATAACTCTCTAAAACCTGACAACAATGGTCTCAAACTGTGAGATGTGAGTTTTCTGATTTTCCAATTTCACAGTTGAAATCAAAGTTTTGATGTGTGTGTGAAAGTGTGTTTATTATTGGAGACAGCTGCTGCACTTTTTTGTTGTAAACCTTCAAACTCCAAACCCTCTTTTACTCATCGTTTGAAACCTCCACGATACATTTTATTAGTAATCTTGACCGAATAAAGCAGTCAAATTCAGCCACAGGTCGTATTTACAACTATAGTTCTGGAATGTCCGTGCCAAGGAGGAGTGCCTGAACGCACCCGCCGCCCAGCCCACAACTCTCTCCTGACGCCTTACATAATAAATTCAGAGAGAACCGCCCACCGTCTAAGTCTGCAAATAGGGCTGCCCTCTCAAACTGATCAACAGTTTGAGCTTTAAACTAGCGGAAGAAAGAGAGCCGCAACCTGAAGATCCACTTCAGCACATTTTAACACTTTGCAGAGAAAGGAAATACTCACTTTTTTGCGTTTTGAGAGGACTTGCACAACTTGCAAAAAATGATTTTCGACAAAGTGAACAAGTTTGACATCGTCTTTGACTCCCCGGAGGTGGACTGTCCTCCTGTGTTCAGCAGCGGGGACGTCGTGTCCGGCCGGGTGGTGCTGGAGCTTTCCGGGGAGAGCAAGGTGGACTCCCTGAAGCTCCACGCCGAGGGCTTCGCCAAAGTACACTGGACCGAGTCCCGGTCCGCCGGCTCCAGCACCGCATACACCCAGAACTACAGCGACGAAGTGGAGTACCTGAACCGGAGAGAGGTGTTGCTGCAGGCAGGTCAGTCAGCTCTGCAGGCACGGTGATGGGGGAGACCACAGAGGGTGCATCCCGTCTGTAAACCAAGCTTATTATAGTTATCTAAAACTAAACTAAAAACTTAAACTTTAGTTAGCTGAAATAAACATCAGAACTTGACTTTAGAAAAGTTGAAAACTAACTGAAACAATATTGTGTGCTGACACAACCATCTAAAATATAATAATAATATACAGAAAATGTTTTTAGTTTTAGTCTTTGTCAATTTGGTCAATTTTTTTTCAACAAAACAAGCTTGAAAAGGCATTGGTGCATGTTTATTGAGACTGGGATGTCTATATGACTGACAGTCACCTGCCTTCATGTGTTTGTATTGTGATACCTATTCTGGACTTATTCAATCTCTCCCCTGACAAGTACCCTCCCATATTACATTAAAAAACTAAAACTAATAAAAACTAAGCTAAATATATTTGAACTGTTAAAACTAAACTGAAACGAGCAAAACCACTCTGCAAACTAACTGAAACTAAATTGAATTGAGAACAAACATTAAAAACTAATGAAAAATACAATAACTCTGCTGTAAACTAGAAAATAAGTCTTCTTCTCATTGAGCAAATGCCAAGCTAATGAAACAATAGTGAAAGTGGTGCATTTGTCTGGTGATAGTGGGCCAGTTGTTTGTCTCTAAACGGGGAATGGTATGAGAGTACACAGTGTGAGAGTTAAATGTTTGATAAGAACTAGTCTAAACTCTGGTTGTGTAAATGTCCAGTAAAGTCAAAATTAACTCTCACTTCTTTCAGTAAGTGGTTTGTTGTTTTCCCCACACCGTAAACTACTGTAGATGTAAAGCTGACTGGACAATCCAAGCGTGATTTCTCTCCTGATAATACTCAGTGAACGAAACAAAAGTCAAACTGGAATTACGGTGATTTCATAAGGTGCTTTTCAAGAGATGTTTTCTTTGTTGTTGTTGGGTACTTCCTTGAAGTAAAACTGAACATCTCACAACTTCACAAAGTGCATAAAACGATTCAAATATACAGCCATTCATTGACTAACGTATTTTCATGGAACTGTAAGTTATTTGCCATCTGAAAAGTTTTGTTGTTGCTCTTATCGATTATACAAGGATGAAACCAGCCACCGTATACGAAGAGAGCGATACATGCTGCAGCAGCTGTCTAAATACTAATTTCTCATCGAGAAAACATCTGTTGAAAGAAACTGTGCTGGCATCGGACTTTTCCTTGTTCGAGAATGTCCTGGGTTGTTTTCCTCCTCGAGTCCCTCAGGTTTCTGTCTTCATTCATTAGGGCACAGAGATGTTTGTTTAAAGTGCAGACAGGAAATTCGCAGCCAGGGCTTCGTCGATTTTTATGTTGTTTTTCTGCAGTGTTCAGTTTCTCCGCTTGACTTGGTCTTTTTATGAAGCGGCAATATAAAAACACATTATATAACATTTAAGAGTTTGTTGGCTCATGTTAAGTTTTTTGCAGGTGTGCATGAAAATATACGCTCATTACAACCCACTTGACCCGTTAAGAGGATTTGACACTGACAGTATTGTTATGGAAATCAAATACGAGCTTCCAGCCAACAAAGGCACACAAAACACATCGAGTCTGTTAAACGCAAACACGTGTTCCTGGACCTGTGCAGAAAGAGAGTGAAAAAAAAAAAAAAAACACAGAGCAGTTGAGACGGGCTGTATAATGCAGCTTGAGGAAAACATGCTCTCAGTCAGCACAATGGAGCAGGAACCGCCCCTCTGAGCAAGCACAGGCCATGTGATTGCAGAGAAAGACAGAGAGATTTCTATTTCAGCAGCAGTCATGCTTAAAAAGTTCTGCTCTCACTCTCTAGTCTAGTTAACTTTATTATTGTGGATTTTTAAAGAATACTGCTGTTTTTTTTTTAAAGTTTGCACCAGTTGTGATTGTTCAGCACAGTCACATCAGCACTTCCTTCCCTTTTTCAGAAGAAGCCTTTTGGCTGGCATTCGTTCTTGTGGTTAATGAATTACCTTAGAGATAAATTAATGCACATGTTCCCGATGATCACCTCATCATCACATCAACAGGAAGAAACTGATCATCTGGGAAATAAAGTTACACCCACTGAATCTCAGCTAAATGCCTTGACACACTTTGAAAATCAAAATGGATAAAAACTGAACCAAAACAACAAGTGAATTAACATAACTTAAATTTGTTTTCCTTTTTCTTCCTCCCTCCCTCAGATAATGGCGAGGTGACCGTCCTTCCTGCCGGCAGACATGAATTTCCATTCAGCTTCCAGCTGCCAGAGGAGACGCTGGTCACCTCCTTTGAGGGGAAACATGGCAGCATCCGCTACTGGGTCAAAGTTAAGCTACACAGGCCTTGGGCCACCGTGAAGAAGATCAAAAAGGAGTTTACAGTCATCGAGCCCATTGACATCAACACACCAGCCTTCCTGGTGAGCATTTCAGCCCTCACAGTTTATGAATTGTCATCACACACTCCATGATTTTCTGGGTGGCAGTTCCTCATTTGGTTTCATCATTCCCAGGCGCCACAGGCTGGAACAAAAGATAAGATGGCACGGGCGTGGTACCGCAACTTTGGACAGGTGTCTGTAACTGCAAAAATTGACCGCAAAGGCTACACACCAGGTGAGAGTCTTAACACCTTAAACAACATCTTCTATAAACACAGATCTTGTTGGTCACTTTAGAATCGTCTGCAATTCCTAACATGCTCTCTCTCTCCACAGGTGAGGTGATACCTGTCTTTGCAGAATTTGACAATTCTACCTCCCGATCAATTGTGCCCAAAGCCTACATCACTCAGACACAGACGTTCATCGCCCGCGGCACCATGAAGCAGAAGCACTCGGTGGTGGCCACGCTGTGCGGCGACATTGTCGGCCACAGACGCAGGGAGACCTGGCACGGTCGCGCAATAAAGATCCCACCCGTAGGTCCCTCGATCCTGCAGTGCCGCATCATCAAAGTGGAGTACATGCTCAAGGTGAGTTCAGTCTCAATTCTGATTCCCTCTTTCCGTGCAAGCTCTTGCTGTTTTTGGATCTGCGCTTTGCACAGATGTCTCTAAAAGTTTCTCCTGTTTCCTGCCACCAGGTGTGTGTCGATGTTCCTGGGACATCCAAGCTGTGTCTGGAGCTGCCACTGGTCATAGGCACCATCCCTCTCCATCCATTCGGCAGCCGCACCTCCAGCGTCAGCAGCCAGTACAGCGTCAACCTGGAGTGGCTGCGCATGGCCATCCCCGAGCAGCCTGAGCGTAAGTGTCCTTTTAATACTGCAGTTAATGACAAGCAGTTGAATATTTTTTAACTTTTGGTGTTTGTGGTGCAAAACACTACATACTCATTAATGTCTTTTTCACCATTTTTAAGATCTGTGGCCAGTGTTCAGGGATGTTTGCTATCTTGACCTAAATCTTGCCAATGAACTTGATTCATAGGACCAGCAAAATGGCCAAACAATTGATTAACAGGTTCCTGAGGCAGTTCAGGTTAAACATTGGACAGTCAGTGATAAATTGCTACATCGTTACATCCAAACAGACTCTCTAACCTCAGTCAGTTTGTGGGCTTGTTCCCTCATTTATTTTTATGACAGTTGAATGCCAAAGTACCACTGGCTCCGATGCCAACATGCATAAACAAACAAAGGTTTCAATTCAGCTGAGATTCATGTTGGATTAAATCAGCGTTTGTTGGTGAAAAGGGCAGTAAATGTTATGTGGGGTTTTTAAGAGTTTTAACAGCAGTGATGACTCAGCAGCTTAGTGTTTGGACCTGTACTGCTCTGAGTCAGACCAGTGGACTAATCTAAACCTCTTTCCCTGCAGCTCCTCCAGATTACAGCTCTGTGGTGACTGAGGAGGAGGCTGAGCAGTGCAACAACGCGGTGGTCCTGCACCCGGCTGAAGACCTGAGTGGGATCTTGGAGCGCCCCCTCATGGCCTTTGTCCAGGAATTTCGCTTCCGACCTCCGCCGGTGTACAGCGAGGTGAGTCATCATACGACACTCAGCTACACCAACTGTTTACTCAGTTTGATTGGCACACATGAAAGATTTTTTTTTGTGTTGTGTTGAATCTTATGTGTCTTTTATTTCCATTTCCTGCCTACAGATTGACCCCAACCCTCAGCCCTTAAACATGAGACCTCGCTGCATGACGTGTTGAACCATGAGCCCTGCCTGAGCGTCGAGCAACTTAAATTAATGAAACGAATCAAGAGATTTGTCTTCTCCTGGATTACTTCTCTCTGGTAAATGGCACCTGGTCCCACCCAGTGTTGTGGAGAGGGACTGGAGCGCCACGGAGAGGTCAGGAGAGGAGACGGAGCTCACGGGAACTGAATGTCAGTGGAGGAGCCCGCACTTGTTTCCGGTCCATAAAGTAAAGTGGACGCTTTCCTGTTCTGCTAAGAGGAAAGCAGCTTCTCTACATCAGTTCCTGTCCTCCCCAAGTGATTTTTGGCTCCTGACGAAGCGAGCTACAAATACCTCCCAATCAACGTTACCCTCATCTGAAATGAATTTTGAGATTTAAGGAGTTTGGGACATATTGGGGGGGAGATCACTTGATATTTGTGAGGTGGAGAGTTGGAGTTGCACCTGGTGTTTTCAGATGTTTTGAAAAGAAGCGCTCTTGATAAGTTGACACATGTTTAGGACCACAGTGTCATCTTTGAGTGGCGTAAAGAGATATGTGCAATTTTTGTTTCCAACTCCCTCTTACCAGGCAACACAGTAGATTTTAACAGCCAACATTGCTATCAATGCATTGTGTGACTGAACAGAAGTGTGCCTATGATGATTTCTACTGTTACTCAAGCACATACTGTATCTGAAGGTGTGATGGTGGAGCAGACAAGTCAAACAAGCAGATATGTAGATGTATTTTATGCATGCTCGTAAACAATGTGTAAAAGGGAAAAGTACATATGCCTTAATTATCTGCCGTTGAAGATTGCATGAGAGTTTCAGGGAGTCGTTCTCTCATAGAGTTGATTGTATTCTGAAAGAAAACAACAAAATCGGTTGGATTGTATGTGGATGAATTCCGTTGGTTTTGTGTTAACGCAAAGCTTAAGGCACTTAAGTGTCAGATAGCTGCGGTTGTTGATTTTAGCACAGTGATAAAATAGGATGAGCAGTTGGTGTATAAAGCTTCACGAGGCTCATAGATTAGCTCTCCCAGCTGCTAAACAAAAGGAGGAGGAGGAGACGGAGACCTCTGAGCCATGTGGTCTGAAGCTTTTGATGGGAGCCAGATGCCTCGGTGCTGCGGGGTGCTTTGTGAAGCTCAACCAGAACACACTGCTCAGCGTTAAAGTCGAGCCTTAAGCTGGAGATGCCACTGAAATGTATGGACAAAAAAACATTCCAAAAACTGACTCGGGGATTGTGTTTTCTCCTCAACTTCCAAACAAAAAAAAAACAAAACTGTTAGGAGTAATGAAAAAAGTCTTCAGGGTCAGCTGTGCGACTTTGGTGGCACGCACTGAAAAACCGAATGTATTTTTATACAAATGCAATTGTTGATTCACAATCTCGCCAAAGTTTTGTAATTGTTTTTTCTAATAAAAAAGATTCAATGGATGTCCGTTGTCAGTGTTTCCTTAAAATCTTCACTGATATGTAAGCTGCACACAGCGTGTTGCGTGCCAGTGAATTGGTACATCATGTTCAACAGTGTGAGTCAAAACTATATTATTGCCAAGGGCAGGGTTCACTGAAGAAAGAGGCTACACTTAGTGGATCAAAACAATAATTACAGGCTGAAGTTGTGTCCATGACTGCTCTAATATTGTGCACTTGCACAATCTAGTTTTTCTGGGTGCCTTTCATGCTCCTTAGACAACTGGAGGAGTCAAAAATTATTGCTTCATCTCACCCCTGAATTATCTGTCACACTGAGTTCAGCTGATATATGGATCTCATCTAGTGTCCTCTCGTACAGTTTGTACTTTGTTTACATGAATATTCAACAAGGATCCCAGTTATTTTTACCATGTAAACACGTAACACATAGGAACAAACAAGCAGCTCAGTGAATTATACACAATGTTACACAAAACTATAAACATGACTGAAGGCCAAGATAAAGAAATTCTCTGGGGTTTATTCAGCACACCGTCATAAAGTAAAAGAATTTCACTGGAGAGATTTTCAGTACAGTGTTGAGCCAGACAAGGCCATCAGTGAAAAGCTTTTGTCAGTCCTAATCGGTGCTTAAATGATTAGTTACGTAATTTATCAGCAACCATTTTAATAACCTTTTAAAAACAATTTATCAAGCTAAAATACCCAAAATACTGTAATTCCAGCTGTTTTAATATGAGGATTTGCTGTTTATCTCTGTTTTATATCATTGTAAACAGAATACCTTTGGCAGTTGTTTTCAACAATTAATCAAAGAAATGCTCATAAAAAATGATAAAAAAAATATACCTAATTGATTCCAGAAAGAAAATATTATTCCTCTTCTACAACAGGCCACTCAGAGGTCAGACAGAGGACCATATGCAGTGGTTTGGTGTAGTCAATGTTATTTTGTTCAACTAATCTTTGTGTACACTTTCTCTTGGAGTCTTTCAATTCTTTTCACTGACTTGATTTGGATTTTGAGGTCTCCTAACAACAGAAATTACAGAGAGCCTGATATAAAAGAAAACTACACTCTTACAAATGTCAAAGGACTAAAAGGAACTGGAATATTCACTTTTATCATTATCAATAATATGTTAGATCTGCTTTTATCAATACTTAATAGTTTCAAAATCAGCAACCAAGTGCAGAATATTCCCAGCTAGAAACAAAGCTATTGTTTTGTGATTTACATATGCATATTTTCACACATTTCATACCTGTATCAGACATTCTGTAGAGAGTAGAGAGATGACAGGAAATGAGGGGGTTGAGAAGGAGAATGTCATGTAACAAAGCTTCCTGGTCTGACTTGAAGTGGGGACATTTGTCCCACAAACATTATTGTCATTTGACAAGAATTATAAAAGAACTGCCAAAATGTAGTTAATACCAACATCAGACATGTTTTCAGGCATTTAAAAAGAAAGTAAAGAAGATCGAAAACTAAAAAGCAGAATTAAAGCTGAATTTGTGCTGGAAAAATATCGTGGAGCTGTTTTTTGGAGGTAAACAAATTCCAAACAAGATCGCATCCCTTTATATGAACAGGAGTTCTTTAAATTTCTACATTTTATACCTTTAATTTCCTTTTTTCTGCCTTTGTGGACAGGCTCCTTTCAACAAACCTTAAATTAAAGTAAAAGTTAAGTTAAACCCCTCAATCAGTATTGCAAGGAAAGACAGAGAATCATAAGCAACATTTAAATCTTTATTTTGGTCTTTTAAGGATTGTTTTACCCTTCAGAGTTATTTTAGCATCATTTTAATACACTCTATGAAGTATAAGTAGTTTTTAAATACACAGTCAAATCCAGGGATTTTTATATGCATGTGACAGAAGTGAAAGCTAACATCCAGGTCTCTGACACCCTGCGGTCTTCTTGGTTTCCACCGCAGTGACTTTATTGTGAACTTGTGTGTTTTCATGATGGGAGATTTCCACAGCGGGATCAGTGATGAGTTATGACAGAAGTGAACAAGACATTTCATGACTTTGCCTTCTGCAACATCCCACATCTTCCCGCAATCCTATTTAATTAATTTTCCGAGTTAGATGCAATGAGTCATTTAACCTTTTGGATGTTTTGTAACTTTGGTTTTTACCTTTGTCAAACCTGCCCATCTGGTTTGATGTGTGAATTATGTCTTAAGTGTTATATTCATCTAAATAGTGCTGTTTATTTCTGCTATTAATTACTTCTGTAAATACATATCAGAACAGTCAGGTTCTAACAAGACACACAGACTAAATAGAGAAGAGGCTGAGTCCTACATGGTTTTATAGACCTCAGTTTTAGACTCATTTCTAGTCTAAGGTTCTCTATCTGCTCACATTTTGTTGAATTAATGTGAACCACAAAAGTATCCCACAAACTCCACGTAAACGGGCCAATTAAACAGTTCTAATTTAAAATAAAAAACTGGGCCCACGTATCTATTCTTGTAAGAAAGGACATTAATCGTGCATCGTTTGTTTGTGCATCTTGTGTCACTGTTGTTCCCGCATGAGGATAATTTGGTGTCATTTAATATATTCATGTAATTATAATCTCTGAGCTGTTGAAGAATGATGAAGATCTAGTCAGTTTAAGTGTTAGTTAGTGGGATCAGTTACCCACCACATTTACAAAACACTTTGAACATTCAACTTTTCAGGTGGTTGAAGTGTTATTTTGGAATGAAACTCTCCCTGTATTGTAACCTGCATACCTCCAGTCTTGCCTCTGGGTGTTTTGTGGCCCAGATTCAAGGTGGACACAGACAACAGGTCTTTTAGCACATCTGTTTTCCTGACCTGATTAAGTGAAAGATTGCATCTGAGCTAAAACTAGAGTCATAACCTGCTGTTTTCACATTCAGAAAAAGGAGAACATTCAAAAGGACAAATAGAAAGACAACAAATATGATGTGTGTGCCAATGTTTTTAAAAATCTACACATGCAATTATTATCACTCTTTGGTTGTTTCAACCACATCTGGGAAAGTTTGAAGGATAATTTAGTCAGTAATGTGTCCCAAGAAATCTGTACATCCTGTTTGTTTCTCCCCCTTGCAGACATGCAGACAAACCTCAACTTGACAAAAACCGCCTTTGACCACTAGTGATCTTTCTTCTGAAGTTTTTGTTCAGTGCTAAATTGAGTTAACATAATCACGAGTTAAATAGAGACAAAGCTTTTCCTTTATGGAACATTTTGGACATGTTGTAACTAGTGCCGTGGCTGTGCATCCCCAAATCAATAATTACATTTCTGAGGAGCAATGAATTACAGAACAAGGTGGTTGCATGACACGAATTGTAAACAGACATGTTTGTATGTGTGTATCCAGTGTGCCACAGAAATATTTGGGAACAACTTGCCTGAGGAAATATAAAGACTATAGTCAAGGTTGTTGATTTCCATCAACAGTATATATGTCCTGCCAAAGTGTCCTTAGGCAAAGCAGAAAAGACATTTTGTTTTACAACCAATAGATTCTCTAGTCATCTGGGTTGTATTCAAGTGTGTAAAATGCCAGCTTAATTATGAGAAGTGCTGAGAAATATTTCCAACATAAACTAATAATGTTTTGTTTTCTATTTTTATAACCATTGTGTTAAACACAAAAAGATGAGGAATCTATGACATCTATGACTTTTGACACACATTGGCTAACTGTTTCCCCCTGCTTCCAGTCGTTGATCTAAGCCAGGCTCAACACACATGTCCGCTACTTCTGTAATGGAGACGCATACATGAAAACAATGCTGACTCTGAGTAGGACAACAAACAAGCATATTTCACAAAATGTTGCTTCTTTAACTTGCAGACAATTCTGTAAAAGATGTTAACTCCTACCTCAAACCTGGTTGATATGAGATAGTGCCTCAAAAGCTATCAAGCGTGAATTTTCATATTGGGTTATTTCATGGATAATGGAAAACAGAAAAACTGATATTCGTTCACATAAAAGATGATAAAGTTAGTTGTTTGAGGAAGGGGGTAAAGCGGATAGCAGGGCAGTGCTGGGGTCAGAGTTTTCAGCCACAAATGTTTGGTGAATAAAGTAGTGAAGAAGAGCTGTGTGACATCTTAATTTTGAAGACGTTGTTTACCAAGAGCCTCCTCACAAGAATCCTGTCCTGAAATCAGACAGGTATCACTGTAAAATTACATACTGTGACCTAGATCTTTACTCAGCAGACAGTAGCTGTTAGAAGCAGGGCCACAGGCTTTGTGCAGTGTAGATTTAAAACCTGTTCTAGGAAAAACACCTTTTTGTACATGGCAGCGTTAGAGTTCAAGCAGAGATGAAAGCAAGTCAGGCTTGTCATAGATTTAAATGTGCATGTGGGGAATGTTATTCCACCAAAAATGAAAGAATAACTTAGAAATGTGTTTGGGTGTATGTACTGTATGCAGGCTATGTGTGTAAGTATGTGTGCATGTACGGTATGTATGTAGTTATGTACACTCGGAGGACACTGTTGGGTGTGTGGGGGTTCCTGAGTAAGTGGCAGCTGGGTGTATGTGTGTGTATATATATATATATATATATATATATATATATGGATGTAAATAGGTGGGAATGTGTGTAGGTATGTTATTAATGATGCATGTATTTACAAGGTATTTATAAGGATGTATTGTTTTTTATTGTAGCCTATGTGATGTTACAGGGTACTTTAGTTATCTGTGACTTGTCTTACTATCTTCGTCTCCCTTGAAAGAGGACCACAATGGAAATAAATGTTATCCTCGACATCTTAAATGAATATGTATTTGTTGCAGTGTATGGCATTGATATGTTAAATAAATCAAATCAAATTAAAATACGTGCAGCAACTATTGTATGTCAAGTCAATTTTATTTGTATAGCTCAACATCACAGATCACAAATTTGCCTCAGGGGACTTTACAATCTGTATAGCTACACAACATCCACTATGCTTAGACCCTCAATGCGGATGAGGAAAAACTCCCCTTAAAAAATGCTTTAATGGGGAAAATATGGAAGGAACCTCTGAGACCTCAAGAGCAACTAAGGAGGGATCCCTCTTCCAGGACAGACAGATGTTGTGTGTAGAGCTGTGCACAGAACAGACCAGATAGCAAAATTACAGAAATGCAGGATCACAAAATTGTAGATAGTCATGTCTGGATGAGGGATTCCTCCATTATTGGCCTTCCTGAGTTTTTCCTTATCCAAACTGTGGATCTAAGGATAGAGGGTGATGTTACGTTATACACTGTAAGCCCTCAGAGACAACAGTGATTTTAAGCTTTATAAATAAACTTAACTTGTATAAACTCTGTGTGTGTGTGTGTGTGTGTGTGTGTATGAGTCATTATGAGCTACCAGAATTGTTGTCTAGACATTGTTGACTGGCTGCTGAACGCCTTGGCTGATCACACCACCAAAGACACACACACACACACACACACACACACACACACACACACACACACACACACACACACTCAGGGCCTGATATGGTCACTTTTTACCCCGCCCTCTCAATCACAACCAATCACACTGCACCAGAGCTAGCGGCACTAACCAACCCATTTGCACATATTAACTCACCTCACTTGTGTGGGCCAATGACAGGATCTTTATTGAACTTCATTGATTGTAGAGCACATTGAAGCTGAGAGAGTTTAAGACATAATAACATCATATCGAGTTTCAGACGCTGTCACTCACAATACAAGACTAACAGGATCACATAAACACAAGTCAGAGAGACTCAGCAGCTAAAATATTTTGCTGGTGAAGATGAAAGTTTAATTTTAGAGATAAGTTGTTTCTTACCAATAATAATATAACAAAAATTGCTGATGAGGATGCAATCAAGTGACTCATGCACACAGCTGATGTGTTGTTCAGATAAATGAAGAAGTTTCTGGATATTACACGGCAGGCTGTCTTCTTTGTTAATGCCAAAGACGTCAAAGTATGTTCCTGTTTGTAACTTGTTTCCAAGCAACCTCTGCAAAACTACAGACCTACTGAAATTCTCACAGTTTTATTTCAACACACACACTTCTTTACATCAGTATTAGTCTCTTCAGTCAACACTATCAAAGATCTAGTCAGGGCTTTGCTGAATCTCCATACTATGCTGTAGCTGTGTTGTACATCAGGCTGTATCCTAGATGTTGTCATCCCGAATGGAAAAGCAAGATCAGCAATGACTTAGTTTGACTAAGCTGTCCTCACTAAAAAGTGCGAAACAACCACAGTTACTTCTTGAAAATTAAGAACTGATATAGTCAGCAGTCTGTGTTATTGTGACGTAAACCTGCCAGTAAGGGGTCATTTTTTTTTCGATTGTGAAGACAAAAATACCGGAAATGTTCAATGCTAGAAAAAGTCACATAATAAGTGTGCTGATAAAAATGAAATATACCTTTAGCAGTCTTTGAAAATAAATGTGTGGATTTCACAGAGATTCAAATACAAAATGTATCATCGTTCCTCATCTAACTCTTCATTTTACAAGTAGTACTTCTGAAGAAAATCCATTGACTGAGAATCTTAAAATAATTTTCAGCAGAAGACTTCCTGACAAGAAAAAGTAAAACAAGAGGTCTCTTTCAGACAGCAGTCATAAATTGTCCCAAAATATGCCAAATATTGAGTTTCAATAAACGAACAAACCTTGAAAATCCTTGAATTTAATGTTCACTGACTGTACTACACTTGTGTTAACAACATGTGTTCTATAAAATGCTGCAAAATATTACTATATTAATATAGCCAATCACACATAAGGTCTTACATTTGTTATGAGGCCCTAATAATGCATTATGGAAACGAGTGAGCATTGCTCTAAATGGGGCCAGGTGAAGACTGAAGAAGATTTTTTATGCTTTTTCACACACATTTTTACTCCTGCTTTTACTGTATATTCCTTTGTCTGTTTTTTTTACATTTATATGCTTTTTAAACTTGACCCTAGATGTTTTTTTAAAAATCGATTATTAGGTACTATTAGGTATTATTATTTACCATGTCTGTAATGCACTTGGCGTAACATTATAATAATTTGCTGTATAATCACAATTGTTCTGAAACACTGTTGTTGGGAAACAGTCAGCAGGGACTCTTGATACCAAACTTCCTCTTTCAGCATTCTCGTAACTAAGCTGTCTAGATGTGTAATTACTCACGTCTCTGATGTTTTAGAGTAGCATCAGTGAGTTTATCAGGATACATTTTGCTTCATTGTTACCATTTTTTTCTTTAGATAAGACTGAATACAAAATGTACCCAATCAGGATGCGTCTGAGCAGAGATGGCCGGTCAAGGTTGCCGGGAGGAAGTCAGTCCTGACTTTTTTTTCTTCTTACGTTTATAATCAGTATCGGCCTGCATTCCAAACAAATCACAACAGGACTGGAGGGAACGGCGGCAGACAAACCAAAACAAGCAACAGTTGCTTTTCCTCCTGCGCTGAGGCGTCTGAATGGGAGGACATATCAAGGAGTTGTTTTGGAAGACATCATAAGACTTTGTTATGTGCTGTGTTGGATGGAGAATGCAGGGAGTCTGTTGGGTGTTTGAGAGTGCAGATTCGCCCATGGCCAAAAATATTGTGTCCTTTGACTTCAGTCTCTTTCCTGTCTTTGCATCTCTTGAAGTTTTTCCTTGCATTGGTCAGAGTTTTATACAACACTGTGAGAACAAAGTTGGTTTGAGCTGTTAAAAGTCAGCAAGCCAACTAATTTAAGGCCAATGAAAGGTTTCAAAATGTCTCCTCTGCAGTTGCATGCTGATGATCACCAACATATTTTTTGTTTCGATCCAATGTTGTTGATGCTCTATGGAAGAATAAGAACAATAAAAACATCAGCAATGTTTCAGAATTTGGGAATACTGTGTTGCTAAACAGCAGAGTTGCATGCTGAAAAATGATGTTTGGGTGTGCAACAAATCCATATGAGCTGGACATATTGATATCATAACACTGGAATGAGTCAGTCAATCAAGTAGTCATGTGTGTAAACTTTTGCACACATGTTTTACCAGATGACACAGCAGAAAAACTGATTTCTTTTCAAAAATCTTTTTGTACACCCTAAACACAAATCAAAATCACAACTGAAACTTCCACTCTCATCCACCCCAACGGCTCCTAAAATAAACGTAGGTTGTTTGCACACAGTAACAAACTGAATGAATGAGAGAGTGATTGAAAAAAAACTTATTTGATTACACGCTAGTTGTTTTTTAAGACAGCAGAATCTGAATGGTCGTATTTGTGTGATTTTAATCTCATAAGCTGTTTACTGTTTCCTTGAATTAAAAATACAAACTCAGAACAGGCATTTTGTTCACATTGAATTAAAACTCTCTGGAGTCTCTCTCTGCTCTGTGTGTGTGTGTGTGTGTGTGGGGTATTCATAACTTACTGAATTGCATGTCGTTAATTAATCCTTTGATGTGGAGGCCAAGCTGATGATCTGACCAATGAAATGTCTCTATAGACCATATGACGCCCACATGCTGCTCTGTCCTGTCTAGACGCAGGCGATGTGACGTCAGGACGTCAGATCAACGCCTTGTTGACTCTAAAGAGAGAGGGGGATCAGCTTGCAGCTCCCCTCCCATTTCAAGACTTCATGGAAATCAGTGTAACTTCAGAGGGGTCACAGAGCAGACGAGCCTCCCGCTACAGCAGAGAGCTGTACGCCAAACTGCTCCCCAGAATATTCTGGAAGGGGAAAAATACCATGTAGAACAAACAACATCCCCGAACAACATGAAAAAAAAAGAGTAGCCTTGTCTATGTCTGCCCCGCCCCTGCTTGTGATTCAGGGTCTCACAAAATCAACTTGTTGCTTTGTGCTGCTTATGATCTGTCTCCCTTTGTTTCAGAGCTCTGCGACGCTCTTTGTTTGTGAATCTTCCTCAGTACAATGGAAGCTCCACACAGAGCCCAAAATACATGACGTCAGAGTCGATGGATTTTAACAATTAAATCAATCGTCAGTATATCTTGAGGTGCCATCACCACAAGCCAGTGTTATGAGATAAAAATAAAAATTGAAGATCTCAAAACCCCACATTGTTTATATCAACACCTGCTGGGCACCAAACACTGACATTTGGAGCAGGCATCATTTCTTAGTGTATCAGCCTTTGGCAAATGAGCCAGACTTATTTTAGACACTGTCTGCACTGTTTTTGACAGTGAATTACTGTAGCACTGCTCATCCGACTATGAGGGGAAACACTGAGTGAATTTTTATTTTTTTTCTTGTGAGCAATTCAAATTTGGACTGAGATTCAGACCTATTCAGGCTTAATTTGTAGACATACACTGAACATAAGTGTCATCAAGTTGAACATTACTGTTCTTCCATGATTTACCATGTATGTCTAAATTGAAAAACTTGTCTGTTTTCAGCTCTCAGGCCAAGCATTTTTCAGATAATCCAGTGGGTGGGTTTTTAGATGGTTTATTTTGCTTAAGAAGTAGGAGAATCTTCTAAACCCACAAGGGAACATTTAATCATTGAGTTCGTCTGAAAAAATCAAAATGACCATATTTGGAAATGTATGTTTTATTAATTAATTGGACTTTAAAATGATCATGATATAAATTTAAAACTTCTTCTTGTGTGGCACGTCTTAGAGGCATCAATGAACCAAGTGTAAAGTCAGTCAGTTCAGGCTGTGGCTACCTGTTCAAACACAAACAGAGTTGGTCGGATAGTGCAAATGTATTCCCTCTGTGTTATATGCGTAGAAGGCATACTGTATGCATGTTATTTTCCCCTCCTATGCGACGGTGCACGTGGCCGGGTTGTTTTGTTGAGAGTGCTGGCTGCCTGCCAAGTATGCAGGGAGAAACTTTCTCCTCCATAATGTGACAAACATGAAAGCAGCACTGAGGAATGTATTTTTCTTGGAAAGAGAGCAAGATTAGCACATAGCTCTCTCAGGGCTGCAGAGCAGGAAAACAATAGCAGGGGTAAGCTGATGAGACGTTTTGACTTGAACGTATTGCACAATCATCTTGCTTTCCAAGGCCAAAAGAACACAATGTCCCATGAAGGCAAAATAAGTCAGATGTAAATACTCTTAAAGCAGAAAAAGGAGGTGTGGTAGAGCTCAGTGTCAGATATCCTGGATAATGTTGAAATGTATAGAAGGAGGAGACTTGAGATAAACTCAGGCCTTCGGCAGTTTCTCCTCTGCCAGCAAAACTAGAGATGCTCATACACGTTTCACAGTGACTTTATGCTACACATATTCAATTTAAAATTTCATTTGGGTGAGAGAAACTTAGCAGGCGATTTATGGATAAACCCTATTAGCTGGACAGCATAACTAACTCTAATGCAGTAGTCCCATCCAAGTTAAGTGTCAAATATAAACAGCAACTGAAACACTCAACAGAGCATTTAATCAAATTTACACTGCTGTATCAAGCCAGCCTCCCTATTCTAGGGGGGATGTTTGTTTTTACACACCATGCAGTGCAAGTGTAATGTCAGTTGCATGGAAGGAAATGATTATTAGCTGTAATCAGCCTATTCAGTCTGTTTGTTTCTGTTTTTATTCACAGCCAGCAAACTGCTAGCTGCTGTTCTGGGTTGTTGTGATTTGTCTGGTTCTTTTGAATGTGGACTTCAAGTGTTGTTGGCAGTGTTTCAAACTGAGCTTCTGAGATCAACAAAATGATGTACTCAGCGGTACCTGTATGAGCTTGTTCAAGTTTTCCCTCCTCTTGACACTTTCTACTCAGAAGTGAGAGAACCACATTTAATCGTCATCACTGACTGTATGCTTTTTGTTTCATATGTTAAAGCTTTGCAAAGAAAAATGACAAATGACAAGGTTTATGTTTACTTTTTTCTTTCTGAAGGACTTATCATCCTTCGCTCCCATAAAGTTGCTGTGATCATACCAATATGATCAGATTATATGAAAAGAGAACTATGACCTAGGGGCAATGAGCAAAAACTATACATAAACTAAAACAGGAACTAAAATTGACATGTCTTTAAAAATAAAAAGGTAAACGGAAATCATTTGGCCAGCTGTCAAACTAAACAGAAAATAAACTTCAGTACTCAAATACAACAGAAAGTAAAACAGTTCGTTTGTAAAAGTAGAAGTAAAACAGCCTCGTGTGTGGTCACATAACTATTTATCATATCAACCTAATCTGATGGCTGTTTCACTTTCTAGTTCACTGCTCAGTGTTGTAGTGGCAACTACTAGATCCACACCAGTGGATACAATAGAAGAGCTAATTTTACTGGTATCCAAGTACACCCTGTGATATAACACCTGTTTGATGTACCTGATGTGTAAATATATCAGTTAAAACAGTAGTTCCTTAGTCCAAGTCCTTAATATACTTAAATACATCCAGAACTCTGGTGCTCGCCTGCTCACTCATTCCCACTTTTGTGACCACCTCACCCCTGTCCTAAAGAACCTCCACTGGCTCTCTGTCCCACAACAGATTCAATTCAAAGTCCTAAATGACCAGACCCCCTCCTACCTCACCCACCTTCTCCACCACCACACTCATTCCCCCAACCTCCGTTCCTCTAGATGCCAACCTCCTGTTTCCACCACCCGGGACTAAGCACCAAACCTGGATCAACAGTCCATAGCTGCCCCCTACCTCTGGAACTTTCTCCACAAACACAGTTATGACAGCTTTAATCCGTCTAAATTCAAGAAGTTACTTGAAACTCGCCTTTTTTTGGAACTCACTTTAGTGTGTTTTTACCTTTTTTGAAGTTCTGTTTCTTCAAAGCCTCTTTGAGTATCTTGAAAAGCGCTCTATAAATAAAATGTATTATTATTATTTTAAATAGCAGCCAAAAAACGCTCCCCAGAAAACCCCCTAGCAAGCATTATACACATTCTTGGCACTGGTGGCAGTGGGGTGGCAGATGCGCGCAAAGCAATGAGAGCAGAGGGACAAAACAGGTGGTTAAAATATTCTTCTGCTAAGACGATCCTTGGATGACGCGAACTTGCACTTAGTGCTGGAACATGCACTAAAAGTCATTTGTGTGTGAAGAAACATTGTGTTAAAAGTCATTTGCTATCAGTGTGAAGGATCAATGTAAACCTTTTGTGCTGACGTTGCTCTCATAATGACAGACGCTGCAGTATCAGTGTACAGAACAATGTCCTGTTCAATCCTTATTAAAATCTACACCAGCAGCAGATGAGCAAGTTCTAACCGCCCATAATGTGTACAAGCAGAATCATGATAATGATGGTAATATTCCTTTTCCTGTTTTTTATGAGCACCAATCTGACTTCACATCTGCTGCCTTGTCTGTACACTGTTCTGATGATGGAAATTGTGTTCAGTTTTTACATATGCACTATAAATTTTATTGTTTCACTCCTTGTGCAGTTTTATTTAGCCGAGCTTTTCCTTTTTTTTGCTTTCAGTCTGCCATTTTAGTCATTTCACATGATTTGTTCCTTTTAATGTCTTATGTAAAGCACTTGATAACTTTATATATTTATCTTTATGATATTTTTATCTTTCTTGTAGGCTGAAAACATATCAGCTGACATCTCCTTTTCACTTTAATCACCATAGAAATCTGTACTTCCACTCTCTTTCCTCTGCTCTCGTTTTGCATCTTTTCTCTCCCATCATCTTTGCCAGGTTACTATCTTTTTGACTTTTGACCTCTGTACTACTAGCTTCCTGTTGACTTACTGTAGGAATCAAAGCCTACTCTACTCCTGCACACACTGCCAGTAGCACTGGATAATGGTGTCAGCTAAATGCCTAAAATGTAAATGTTATTGTGAGTGTAATTTGATTCAGCCTGTCTAGGGCTTGTTGTTGCCCCGCCATAAGAGGCTCCTTGTTTGGAGTGATCTGATCTGCTGAGGGGAGGTGTAACTCCCCGCAGGGAAAGACGATGGACTGTGGTTGGTTGAGACATGGGGTTGATGTTAAGCTGCCCTGCCTGCCTGCAGAGTATCACAGTAAAACAAATCAGTTATTTTGCAGTGTGTATGTGGTAAAAACAATATTGCTTATGTTTACTGGTTCAAATGTTTGCATTGGGGTTATTGTGGTCATGTGTTAATAGGTCAGTACAGTGAACGATTTTAAAAAGAGTCAAAGAGGTCGGTGTCTTCCCTGCACCAGTGACTTCTATCTATTCATTGTAGATTACATAAGAAAATTATAAAACCTCTGAAATAGGTTCATATTATGGCTAAAGACACATTTAACCACAAATTGACCTGATTTCTGACTTCAATTAACTGTCCTATGATCAAATATATGTATTATACATTTACCACTCTGCACATAATGTACAGTTTTAAGCATCAAGACAAAAACAGCAACCCATCTATCTGTGTAAATTTGTGCAGCTGTAGATCTGAAGCTCAGTTGACTTTCCTTGGAGAAATACACTCATCTCCGACTTAAGATTCCAGATTCTCCATGCTTTGTTCATTAGTTGTCAGGGACTTTCAAGCCTTTTCAGCTTATTGAAAAAAGAATGTTTTCTTTTTGGTCTGTGCATGACACAATCAATGAACCACAGTTCTGTTTTTCTATGGTTTGATGGTTTGATTTACTATAAGAGGAGACAGACTGAGCTCCTGGCCTTTTCATGTCTATTTTTGTGACCTTAATGGTAAATTGAGTAAATTTGGTACTGGCTCCTACTTTATGTATAGTATACTGTATGTGCTGGAGAACAGTCACTTTTAAGGCATTGCTTAGAAATGTATGTTCAAACAGTGGAGATCAGGTTATAAGCAAAGAAAACTGCTGCAAAGCCCCATTTCTCTGTTACAACATTTTTCTCACTTTAAGTGTTGATTCCAGATCTTATTTCTCGACTATCAGATAATCCTGTTCAATATGGTGTCCCACGGGGTCAATATGTGGTCAATTTTCTTTTCTTATCATGTCAAATTCTATAGGTTATATAACACATCCAACAAAGTGAACACAGACACTATCTCTCTGTGGGTTTTTAATTATCTTCACCTCTCAGAGCTCTTCCTCTTATGGTTTTCCCTTGGGAGGAAGGGCTGTCCTGGGTTCTGACGTCAGACTTTATGGGTAAGTAAACAAAGACTAATCGAGGGAAGAGCCAACATGTAAACAGAACTGTTGTCAATGTCAACAAGATTTAGATGGAGAGAAAAACATGGGCTAAGGTCAAGTTTGGACATTTGAGAAAACAGAATGGGAGAGAGTAGCATGAGACTTGGTTTTGTATTTTTTCTTTTTCCCATGAAAAATGGATTCTACTTCCACTTATTACAAATACATGAATAAAGTCATGCTTAAGTGTAATGATTCCAAATATTTGACATGATATGATGACAATCTGAATTTCAAGTGATAGTTCATGTCTTATCATTTAAGGACTAGTGTGTAAAATTTAGTGGCATCTAGCAGTGAGGTTGCAGATTTCAACCCCCCCGCCCTCATCCCTCCCTTTCAAGCGTGTAGGAGGACCTGCGATGGATGTGAATCTTGCAAAAAACTTGAAAGGCCCACTCTAGAGCCAGTGTTTGGTTTGTCCGTTCTGGGCTACTGTAGAAACACAATGGTGCAACATGGTGGGCTCCGTGGAAGAGGACCCATTTCCTATGTAGATATAAAGGGCTCATTCTAAAGTAGCATAAACCCAGTGATTCTATTTCATGGGATTATACACTGATTAAAACATACTTATGAATATTATATTCCATTTCTGCCAAGTTCGTTCGGCTAGATGCCACTAAATTCTACACACTGCACCTAGTCGTGATCCAATTGACCACCTAGAGCAACAACAAAAAACAATTGTAAAATCAGAGCATAATCTGCCTTTAGCTTTGTGCACTAAAGTGCTGAATGAACTACTTTGCTCAAGAGAACTCACACTGCAGTTGCTTGTGGATACCACTTACTTTTATTCAAAATGTTCCCAATTTATTTGTCAGTTTTTGCACAAACTGTGGGTCTAACCTGAGACAAAAACATTAGGATTATGTAAAAACTGGAACTGGATATGTGACACATGACACCATAAATTGAACCCATCACATTCACCACCTTAAAAGTTAAATCAACGCATAGATTGAAGAGCAACTTTCTTTATTCTATAACACTCTGTGATGGGCGTGGCTACAACTATAAAATCTGAGTGTTTGACTTTGCTCTTTGTCTCACCGTATAACCCAGACGGTGATTCCCATATGCATATGAAGTTGGAATAAAAACTCTGAAAGATAGCTCGCACTTTGTGAAATCCATTTTTATTACAGAAATTCCATGACAGATGATAACTCTAAGGACCAAGCAGAAAGGTCTGATGACTGAGACGATTTAGTTGAAGATAAGTGTCTCTACTCTGCACACTCGTTACTGTAACTCACCATGTCTACTGTTATGTCAGCTCTTTCTTCCAGTCATGTCTCATCCGCATGATCCTATCTTGGTTAAATCCACTGAGGACCTTGCATGCATGTTAAGAAATTGTGCTAACTTTAGAAAATTTTAGGAGCTCGTGCTGTTCTGGTTGTAAACATCAACGTCAGTTGTCTAATATTTAGAACATAAGCAGCAGTAGTCTAAGGATGATACAGTAATGTTGTTTGTGGTCAAAAATGAAAGAGTGGAAATGAACTGAAATGTAAAAAACACAATAGTTCAAGGATACAGTGACTCCTTTCCTGTGTTCATGCTTCCTGTGGGTTAAGTTGTTTTAGTACTCACATTTTCCAGTTAACACACTACATAAAAAGTCAAGTCAGATAAAAAATGTAACTTGAAGATTATCGGCTGATTGTACAAGAGAAACTACAAGGTAACATTCATAGATAAGTGAAACAAGTTATGTTTTTATATAAATGAGATACACGTCTCAACACCTGTATGAACAAAAAGTGTAAACAAATGTATTGGCCTCAAGTGTGATTTTATCCCTGTATTTTTCACTGTAATTTTAGTCCCAGCTCACACTACTGTCCCTCCCCTGTGTCTCTTTAGTGTGTCCTTTCCCACAGTGAACCTATTTACAGCAGCAGTGACCTACAACTCAGAGAAGCAGGTTGTTGGTTGAAATTCCAGACTTCTTGGGAATCTGTGTAGGCAAAATAAATGATCAACACTCTCAGTCCTTAGTGTCTTTGAGCAAGCCATTTAACCCTGTTCCTGATTCTGGTCTTAACCTGGGCTTTCTGTTGGTGTATGAAGCCTTTTTAGGGCAGTCTCTATAGAGGGCTGTCATCGTCAGTCTGTGAAGTTAAAAAGGATGACGTGTATTTTGATATTAATTGGGTCTCTTTGTGCCTTTGGGGCTTTTTTGTCTCTTGTACGAACATGAAGAGGTTCACAGAAAGGTTCTCTATCCTGACTTACCAATGCAAACAAGAGAGATGGCAGCAAAGTAAAAAATAAACAGAAAAAAGTAAGTAAAAGTGTACCATCTTCACCATTAGGCCATTTATGTTTGTTTATTCATTTAGTTATGTTAAGGTAGAATCATCTTGGTCCACTTGGTCTATGTGATCCCACATTTTCCACACAATTTGTTTGACTTTGATAAACAGTGTGACCTTAAATATTGTCCCCCATTGTAGTTTTTTCCTAAAGGTGCATTTAATGAGAGCTTGAACCCCATTATTTCTGCCCCATAACTTTTGCCTTCCAATTTTCTCAAACTGAGAGGTATTGACTTCCAGTCTCACAGTTGGTTTACTTGTTTCAAAGCAAAAGTTCAAAAGTGACTTTCTGTGATGTAACTAACAGAAATGTCTGTGTGACACAATGGCTGACATGTTACTAAATGCCACCGTGTACTTACAACAAAAGTAAATGCAGTTGTGATAGTAAAGGCAGAACAACAACATCTTTGGTAAATCAGAGAACAAGCAAGTGAAGAAATCTTACAACAACAAAATATGACAGCTGCTGTATCCTCATAAACCTGCGGAAGTCCTCTAACAAGCACCATATGTCTGCCAAGTCCTGTGTGATGTCTGTCTTTCTATACTATCAAGAAATTACACTAGATTTGAGAAAGTTTCCACACAAGTGAAAAAAAAATCTCCCACTGACTTTAAGAGCAGTAGCACATCACATGAAGTTGTGCTTAATTTCAGTTTAATTCAAATTTTCCATTTATGTAATGGAGTGAGTTCAATTCAATTAACTTTTGATTAACTACATTAATACTGGTGATTATATAGTAATTTAAGGAAAAATCTTTATTTTCCAGAAAATAGCTGGCTTGTTCCTTATATTGAATGACTGAAGGTGATACTTTACTCTTATTTAAGTATTTCATTGGTAAAAGATATATATTTTTGCAGTGTGTGTGTTTGTTTTCTGACCACAGGCAGTCTTGGTATGTGGAGCTCCAGGAGACCTGAGCACAAAGGTGTTTTTGCCTCTGCCATTGGCTCGTGCGGGATGAGGTGGTGGGGGAGGGTGGTAGCATCTCTGACTCATGACTCAGTATTTATGGGTGCATGTGGAGCTGTGCACTGGCTTGCATGGGCCCCTGTGTGAATGTCAGTCCAGCCAACTTTACAGTGTCACTGTGAAGTTCTGCAGAGAAGCATTAAGAGGTTCAGTATGTAGATATGCCGCCAGGTTCACACTGCTAACACAAGGTGTGTTATTAGGGATTTGTTCACACTTTAGCTGAAAGTTTTCCTAGAATTCCCTGTTTGTTTTCCTGCCATGTGACTCAGGTCTGGGTGAACAGCAAAAATCTGCACAGAGACACATTGTTTATGGTGCTTTTTTGATAAACAGGTGATATCCAACCTCTGTTCAAGCCAGTATCCAGAGGAAACCCGCATGAAAGGTGGTTCAAAAGTGAATATCTGCACATTGGATTATAGCTTTTTCCCCCAACCCTTTTAAAGAGACCATATTTTAATTCTAAAGTCTAGTCTCTAAATTCACCCCAGGGTGCTGATGTTGCATACTTGAATGTAATCCAATGTTAAGCTACAGCAATTAGCATAACTACAAAATTGAATTCCATGTATATGTATGAATGTGCCAAGAAGGCAACCCAGTCTCCTAGAGGCTATGTTTATATATTAATAATAAGCAACAGCAAACATGTTCTGCTTCCATTGCCACTGAACAAACTAGTGAACGTTTTTGGCAAAAAAAAAAAACAACAAAAAAAACCATTGGAAGCATATAAACATAATTTCTAGGAGACAAGGTTGACGTTACACAATAAGAATAAAATTGGTACCAGGATGCACCCCAGGGGCACTCCACAATTTACAAGGAAAGGAAGACAAGGCCGAGAGAAAAAGCAATTACACTCATCTAATAGAGATAAACCCTCTTAGGGCTGTAACACATATGCCAACTTATTCTTGCACCCTGTTTATCTGAAGGCTTTGGGCAAGTTTAACAGTACAAAATAGGACTTGTCTCTTGATAAATGAGCTGCTCAGCTTGGTTTTTAGGGTAATCTCAGTTCTGTCATCTTTGACTCTCTCTGTAATTGTTTATTTTGAGTCCAAATACAGCCGATCACATAGCACAGTGGTAGATGTGTTTTAAATCCTCACCTTTTTGTCGATATAAAGATCACGGCTACGTCTGCATCATTTAAAAGTTGTACTGGAGTTCAATATTGCAGTAATAAAAGGCCTTTTATGGTCATTTTGCCCTGACCTTTGCATCTCTTTTAGCTTAGCTACATGTAATGTAATTGCTATGTAATTGTATTACTGTACAGTACCTAGAATCACTGACCTTGGTTTTTATCCACTATCTTAGGTGTTTTCCTCCTTGTGGGAGGCATGCAGGTTATAAACTCAGTTGTGCAGAGCTATAAAGTTGACTGGTGTATGAAATTCAAACAGCCCATAGAGGGAGGATAAGCAGACAGTGAGATAAAGAAAGAGAAAGCAGAGGATTTAAATGGTCTTGATATCACTGTTCATGCCCTGAAGTCAAATATGTCCTGTGTTTTTTATCATTTACAAACCACAGACTATTTTTAGTCTCTGGGTTAACAGAGAACATATTCGCTGTGACCTGACTCTGACTTTCATTGGCAGCTTCAACATGTGAGTTTAGAGGGATAAAAGCTTTGTTAGCTGTACATTTTGTTCTGTTCTGTAACCACAGCTTCTCTCGACAAGAGGAAGTAAACACACGCTTTACCAACTTCACCACGTCCGCTGAAATGACATGACAGGGAGGATTTGGATGCGTACCTTATCAACCATTATCTTTCATTTCTTTTCATAGAGCAATTATATTACCAATTGAGAGTCAGAGACATTTAAGGGGTTTTAAATTCCATAGCTTTAAATGTCAAAAAACATTACCACCCAAAATTCATCATGTAGCTCCATGATGATAACTAGCTGGTTATCATCATGGAGCATCTAGCAGCTAAAGAGCCAGATATTTCCCTTGGAAGTTGGTGGAGACCAAAACAGAGCTAAAATAAGCTTGAATATTGGACCTCAGTTCATCAGGTGACCAGAAACACAACTCAAAATGAATACTAATTTTGCACCATGTCTGCTGGATGTGTAAATAGGCAACTGTTTGCTGGATACTGCCCTCTGAAGAAAAACGTCAGAAACAGACGTTTATGCAATTGCCCTTAAACGTCATATATTTATATTCAAGTGACAGAAGCCCCCCCCTCAGTAAAAGCTTGTATGTGTCGTTCTGGAGTGCATGGACCAACAACATATGTTGTGGTTTAATTTAAAAAGAACTTGTTGGTTTGCAAACACATTTGCCATGTCAGATTTAAAGGTGATAATATGTCAATGTTTTGTTAACTGCTACTGCTTTAATACTAACCAAATGATATAAGTATTAAATGCAATCAGTCAATATGAAAAAGTGAGTGTCATTTTTTGTAATAGCTGAGGTTTCATTTTGAAATCTCATTAGTAACCTCTGACCATTGACAACCGCAACATTAGCTGCATTAAATGTACAGAGATAGTTGGTGAATTGTTGGTGTGTTTACCTCACATTTACAGCACCTCAGTCCACATGGGAAACCAAACGTGTGGCTCTTTATTCATCAAAGTGTTTGGCGAGAGGAGATGGAGGAGGCCAAAGACATGGCTGTTGTGTTACGTGTACCCACTCTTGAGATTTAGTAGGCTCTTCCCATGGAAAACACAAGCTCTAAATAGATCCCAGATGATTCTATACATAGCAGAACTATCCTGTGAGTCTTCAACATGGAACATATGTGACATGTCTGCTTACATTTAGCAGTAAGGGAAAACGGCAAACGGAAAGCCAGACAGATCAAGCTTCATTTTTAACAGAAAACAAGAGAACAACACGAGAATCTTACAAATGTTCAGCCATATCTTCTTCATTCAAGGGGAAATCAGACTTGTTGTTGTTTTTCAAAACCATCATAAAGATTATAGTGATGCACTTTAGTGGAGCTTTCATACTTGTGTGCAGTTAAACAAGTTCATGATTGGACAGTTATCAGTACTGACTGCTTTGGGGACTCACTTTAATTTCAGATACTTCATGTAACTGAAGCAAACATCTATGTTTAGAGTCCTTACTCTGGGTCAGATGGTTCTACATCACACTTCCTTGTGAAAAGTGAAACTAAAAGTATTTACTGTTCCCAATGCTGGTAACGTAGAGATAAGATAATCTGTGGTCAGCAGGTTCTTGCAGTGCCGTGGAGGGGTGTGTGGTTGAGATAAACTGTATGTTGCAATGCGTCGTAAACTGAAGATGCTGCTGATAGACTGTATAGTTGAGATGAATATCCAGCTCTAAAAGAAACTGTCGATAGATCTACTAAAAATCTCAATTTGAACTTCTAAAAGTGTTGTTGTGCCATAGGGGACATATTTACACAGGTTATCAGCTCACCTCTGACTAAGATAAGAGTTGCTATTGCAAAGTTTGCCTTACTAATGTGAGTGTAAACACAGCTTTGTTTTAAGTGACAGCTCATTATAGCACCTCAAATGTGGACTGATGTTACTTCATTTTCATCTCAGGTATTTATGATGCTTTGATCCAAAATGCAAAGGTAAACAAAACTTCTAGTTCCACATCACCAACACAGCAGACAGCTACAGGTAGTCAGTACATTTCATAAGCATATGAATGTCTCCACAGACATTTGTTCCATATTTGAAATTACAGAAAGACAGACAAATGGATGAAGAATTCTTTGTCCATGTCTTCATTTCACTGCAAGAGAAAAACAGATTTTTATCATCTGCCACTGAGCATTGCACTGGGACTCTGAGTTTGTATTACAGGAGTGGAGTTGTCTGACTTTAAACCAGTGAGATAAATCAATGGAAGGGGAAATTGCTGTAGTGACTGGTGAGTATGAAAACCTGCAGTGTCTCTCCATGGTTTAGGGCTGCTGCTGTAAACATGCAGCTGTAAAATGCTCCTCTGCACTGGTGCCAACATCACCCTTGATCCTTATCATATGTAAGAACATACTGTACAGGCCAGATTGTTTGTTTAAGAGTGATGGTTCAAAGGCAGCTCTTCAACACAGTTAATGTGGCTAATATGTGTTTCTTCCTAGCTCCAACTATTGAGCTGTTACAGTAGATTTAAGAAGGGTCCTGAGGCCATTCCAAGAAACAGGTTTACTGAATTATCTACATGGCATGAGTAAAACTGATCTTTTTTAACACTTGTCTAATGGTCAGTATTTGACTAGGTTTGGGATTTACTTTGCAAAGTTATCCAAATAACTCAGAGAACCATTGTTTTTAGCCATGATGGTGGCACTGCTGTAATGATATGAATCATGTCAATGTCTGTCAACATCTAATAGATGGATTGCCATGACATTTTGTAAACAAATTCATTGTCCCCAGATGATGAATCTGCACGAATATATCAACATCTACTAAATGGATTGACACAAAATTTTGTGCAGACATTCATGGTTCCCAGATGATGTATTCTAATGACTTTAGTTAATTTGGTTTATGACCAAATACTTGCAAAACTAATGCTATTCTCATCAGCCTCAGCCCTTTGTGTTTAGTGCTAATTAGCAAATATTAGCATGCTAGTATGCTAACTTAAAATGGTGGTCATGGTAAATATTATTTATGTTATGCCAAAGTACAGCCTTAAAGGTACAGTGTGTAGAATTTAGTGGCATCTAGCAGAACAGACTAGGCAGAAATTAAATATAACATTCATAAGTATGTTTTCATTAGTGTTTAATCACCTGAAAATAAGAATCATTGTGTTTTCGTCTTTTAGAATGAGCCCTTTATATCTACATAGGGAACGGGTTCTCTTCCACGGAGGCCGTCATGTTGCACCGCCATGTTTCTACAGTAGTAGAAAGGTGAGGGATATTCAGTTGGCTAGATACCACTAAATCCTGTACACTAAACCTTTAAAGAGCTCCTATCATGGCTTTAGACTCTTAGGCCACAAAGGGTCGTCCAGCAAAAACTTTGAGCTAGGTCCAACTTTTTTGTCGCAACATGATATCATCAGGCAAGGTGCTATGCAAGCCTACATTCATGGTAGATTGCTTTGTAACATCTACGCCGTATTTCTACTGTTTATAATTGTGGTGAAAAGATGAAATAATTGCAGTGGTGGTAACTTTTCAGGTGTATAAAATCTTGTCTCTGAGTATCATGAACTTCTGTGCAGTATTTTGGTGTCTAATAAGCCTTCAAATTCCTGGATCTGTACTCAAATGTGACATCATGGATCATATTTCATCTTTCAAGGTACCTGAACCAACGCAGCCCCCTTGCTTTTACTGCTGTATATTGTATTCTTACTACTAATTTCATCACTGCCCTTCTTTAACTTATGTCTCTTCATCCACATGAAGCCTCAGTGTTGAGAGGAGAATAACAAAAACTGGTCGTGATGTCATGATCAGAGGAGTGTGGTGTTTTCGTGTTTTCAACTCTTCCCTGGAGAGGTTCCAGTGTCAGAGGTTTGTACAGGCGAGTACGGGTTGTTTTTGAAGAACCAGTGCAGCAACTTCAGACTGGAGACAGTACATGATGTTTTTATTTTAAAAAAAATCTGTCTGTCTCTGTTTCAAATCTCTGTCTTGCAGATGGATGTGAGAGCACAGGCTGTATTTTATTTGGGGACAAAAACAAGTATTAAAGCAATCAGAGAGACCTGAGAACAGTGAAAGAATGAGAGACACATGGTGGATAAAAAGTTGTGATGAAGCACATATGACAATGATAGAATGAAGATAAATACAAAATCCTCCTCATGAACTCAGCCGTAATGGGCAAACACATCTTAACTAAATAGCTAAGATTATTATTAATACAAATAATAATAATGATATCAAATAAGTTATCATGAATAATAAAATCTGCTCTCAAAACAATATAAAACATTTAATTTCTGTGATTGTCATGATTTTATTCCAGTATTTTGATATTGTAGTCATTTTAATAATATCTTCAGTAACTGGTAATAATAATAATTAATTAATTAATAATAATAATAATAATCATCATCATCATAATCATCATCATCATAACATTTGTACACATTCCCAGAGTTTTATTTGTTATTTTTTTCTATAGGTTTTATCATAAATATTATTTTTCCTCAGTGTTTTTTCTATGGACATGTGCTGAGGTGTCGATTCCCTTGACTAACATAACCTCAGACTTTTGACGGGTGGATGTGATTTTGTGGAATTATGGGCTGTTTTCTAACGAAAGATGGGGTTAAACAGAGGACAGCCTCCCTCCTCCTTTATGACCACAACCCTCTTGAGCTCCACCACCATCACCTTCTTCCCATTTCCAACCCTCCGCCCCACCACCACCCCACCTACCCACAGGCTCACAGCAAACTGCTACTTCAGAGGAAGTCCTGCTGATCCTATGTCGAAGGGCAACAAAACAGGCTCTTCCCTCAGCTGGTGAGTGTGCAGGGATGAATCTAAAGCCCCCCGGCCCCCCGTCTTCATCCGCATCTTTCTCTGTCTCTCCTCCGTCCTGCCGTCTCTGTTCATTCCCCTCCCCTGTTTGTTTTTCATTCAAAGGATATCTGAAACCTGTCAGGTTTGTTTTTTTCCCTCTCCTGGCCAAGTGCCTGCTTTCAAAGCCCAGGTGTTGGTGAACAGGGAGTCATCTTTCAGAAAAACATGAGGTAGATTGCTGGGTAATGGGGGAGGAGGGAAGGGAAGGCTGACACGGCTGGATTTTGACGTCTGTCATCTTTGGATGTTTTTGTCTTTTAAACCGGTCTGACAGTCTGTCAGCTGCCAGACAGACAACAACAAATTCTTCTTTGCTGACTTAATTTGTACCAAAAAGGAACAGCAGTTTGTTTTTCACACTCTGCTCATGACTGTGAACTTTTTTTTCTTTAAAGGAACTTTTTTCCTCAAGACTAGGACACCTTCCATTTTGGTTTTACGGCCTGCAGTTGTACCCTTATGGTTCATTCTTAATGCTCTCACCAAACCAATGTCCACATACATTATCTATCCACCAACAAATGGCAGACAAAGTTTGCAATTAGTTGGTGAACATAGTGGGGCATTTAGTGGGGCACGAAAACAAAACTATTGCTGCTGCTTTAAAAGAGCCAGCATGATTTCTCACCTTACTTCACAGGTAATAATTGTCTCCTTTTGCTGTATCATTAAAGGGGAATGTTATTCTCCTAATTTAAGCTCAAATGTTTTCAGATGTTAACAAGTTTTCTCTATAACATATCTATTTTCTTTATTGTCTTTAGATGAAATGGAGGCTTTTCCTGTAGTTCTTGGTGCTGACTTGACAAACAAGTTATATTATCAGGTTTTTTCCCTTCCTTTTTGTTTTAACCCTGTATGTGATTACTGTCATTAACATTTTTCCCAAACACTTGAGTGGACTTTTGTTAAAATTAAAAGAGACGTTAAAGAGTGTGACTAATCTAAAACACTCAGCACTAATTTTCGATCAGCATTACAGAAGCAGGTCAGAAAAGGTTTCCCAAACATATCAGGAACCAATTTTTCATCTAAATACCTGGATGATGTCACTGTTGAGGCACAATGTGTAAATTTGAGTTCCCCTTTAATTTCAGCTGCATGTTGCACCATAGTGACTGCATAGATGAATTAAGGGTGTTGGTGTGGTGTGTTTTCCTTATTAATAACTGTAGTCTGTAAATAAAAAATAACTATTGTTAGCATTTTTTTAGTGTGAGTATTTTAGAATAACACAAACCACAAACACATTGGACTGTTTTAGTTGAGGTCTCTAAGCATCTGGTACAAACTGTCACAGTAGGTCTGTGTCCTTGACAGTCAGGATCTTTCCCTCTGGAAAGAAAAAACTCAGTGGGGAGTCTTTTGGGGAAACAGAACTGGGAAAACAGATTCAACCCTTGATGTACCCCCTGACGCCCATCCACCAGATCCCCATGGGAAGCCGCAGTGCCTCCTTCTCGTCCTCTCTGCTCCCACAGCCAAAAGCCCAGCTGGGGAGTCATAAGGTCACTCAGCTGATTTAATCCCTGGTCCAGGTCACATAAATGTACAACACTGGGAAAAGGACCAATACTGTAGATGTTGACGCATGTTCTCAAGATTGTTATGAAGCAGAATTTAATCATTTTTTGCAAGAAAAATGTTGTTTTAATCCCGAAGCAGGAATCACAGACACAACAGATTCATAGATGACAGTGAAGTTCACAAATTTGAGCATTTGAACCATTTTTATTGAGACATCAGAGAGGTTTTTATTGAAACCACAGGCCTCTCTTGTTGTACCACTACAAAGTCCATGGTCAAAAAAAGAAAGCCACAACACTATTTTCATTCATTGCATCTCCAATCACCAAAATTACTAAAATCACATTAATTTCTATATATGTTTTTATGTTTTTCTCTATTGTTATTGTATTATTACCTTGTTATTGGCTGTAGCTTTCCTTTTTAAACATCACTCCTCCCTAAAGCTGCAGTCAACCTGCAGGGTGAGTGTGGTGTTTTTGCAGCTTTACATCTGTCCTACATTATACTCTGACCACACCTCACTCATTTTCTTGTCTGTCAAATGCAAAGAAACATGTACAGTGCATAAAACTTTGGAAAACAACTACAAGGGATTACGCAAGAAGTCTGGTCACGCAACACTATAACTCAAGACAGAAATGATGGTGGAGAGATAGTAGGAGGGACGACTGAGAGAAGATTGGAGAGAAGTGGAAAGAAAGAATTACAGACAAAGAAATTGACAGAGAGTGGGGCATGTAAACTAAATAAGACATGGATTAAATATTATAAAAATGACATTAAGTAATGAAAAGAAAATATGAGATGAAAGATTTAAAAACTACATAAGATAAAGAGAGCAGAGTTTGTTTTGTGTTCCTTGCTGTCCTCATCATGTTTCTCCATCTGTTTGAGTATGTGTGTCGTGATGAAAGCAGGACTGGGTAGATGATGCCATGCGTGGGACTGAAGCTCAAAGAGGACTCCCTGTAGCTGAGACCAGCGACGCGCAGGAATGCCTCTGACACAGAAGCCCTATTGTGCGTCATATCTGGTCTGAAATCAGCAAAACCGGCAACCAAATCAAAAGACTGGCTCCCTCTTGGATGGATAGAGGAATGAAGACAAACAGACAAACTTGGTGACCTGCAGTGAGAACACACTGTACCCGGCTGCCCAGCTCTGACAGGTGGATAAGCTGAGAGAACATCCTGTAAACAAACCCTCCACGTTAGCTGCTGCAGTCGCATTTGGCTTTATTAAAAATCAACATGAACAGCAAGGCTATGAGGTGAAATCAATATCAGAATCCATGAAATCAAGTGTAACATTAGAAAGATTGGAGGTAAGTATTTGCATATTTAAAGGGAACATATCATGCTTTGTGTGATTTTCTGTTATGATGTCGGATGTCTATGTTAAACATGGTCGAAGGTCCAAAACTTGAGGTGACCTTTGTTACCTCTACTTGCTCCTCATGATGACATCAGATTGTCCGCACATGCCCACAAATGGCCGTCTGTTCCGTAGCTTTTGTTGCTAAGGTTGTTGCTAAGGTTGTTACACTGTTTCTTTGCATTGTCCACTTGCATATTTCGCATCAGATTTGGGCTTGAACATTCACAGATGTATTTGAGACATTTCCATTTTGAGTAAAGAACACAAAAAATAAGAAAAATCCTTCTATTACTGTTTGCTTACGTAGCCTCTCAGGCTGCCGGAAGTCGGCTGAGGAGCAACTTCTGGGAGCTAACCAATCAGAACTGAGTGGGCTCATCAGGAGGGGGGGCCTTAGCCTACGTCCACACTAATACTGTCCGAAATCTGTCCACACCAGCATTTTAGCACCATTTCAGAAATAATCTCCATCCATACTAACACGCCTGAAAATGCATATCACATGGCCATTCACGTACATATTGGGCATGCATGTGCTGGTGTAAACAGGAAGCAGATCGTCTACTCTGTGGTTGGTAAAAGGCAGACACGTTGATGTGGCAGATCAAGAAAGTCTCTGTTTTAGGGGTTCAAAAATGCAGGAGTAGTGTGGATGCTAGGCGTAAACGTAGCAAAAATGCCGCATATACATATAGACCTGGAAATGTGCATTTTATGTCCCTTCAAACTGTTTTACTCCAGTTGGTCCTCTTGCTCCACACCTGCTATATTGAATTTGAATGTCTGTATGGATTAATGTGACATTCCACTATATTCATCTAGAATTGTTTGACAGGTAGGCTGGTATGAATCATTTTGAGCTGCCTTTTCTGATCTTTTGCTAATTAATACAGTGCCTCTCAGAGTACGAAGCAGTTATGACAGACTTAAGAATACCAGTTTAAACCTTTCACATAAGATTTTTACTTTTCAGAACACCCTATAAACTTTGAAGATTTACTTTAAACCTTTCAAATCTCAGTTTTGTTTCCATGAATTGTGGTTCCAATTTTACCATATACAAGATCCCTCTTAAAAATGTAATTGATTTAAGTAATAATGCATCATGAGGTTGCCTGAGTCATAGATTTTCCATATCAAGACACCATGGAGTGTATTATGGCATTTAAACCATTGGCACTGAATTCAGAAAACAAAGCTATGATGTGTTTTAATCAGCCAATCAGAAACCAGTATTTCCTGTTGCCATGCTATAAAATTGTGTATCTAGCTGGATGAACAAACGTCAATAACATTGTCAACACTCACTGGATGTTTTGTGATCAGATCTCAGAGGGAGCCAGGTGCAACAAACAATCTGCATAGTTTGTTCACATATATGAGGAAGTCACACACAAACAGGGTTGGGTCAAATTAGTTTAAAATGTAGTCAGTCACTGAATACAAATTACATGACAATTTTTGTAATTAGTAACATAATCCACTGGATTACAAAATATGTAATCTAATTTGAATATTTTTGAATTGCTTCAAAATCAAACATTTAAAATATTTCACCTTACACTAAAAAAATGGACACAGACAGAAAAATTTGAGTTCCACAAATATTCTTTTTTCTTTTTCAAAAATCTCAAAACATTTTCAATGCAAACAAAATGAATTTTGCATATTCAGCATTTACAGTTGGTCAAATCAAATTATCCTTACAAAAAAGTACTGGTCACAAACTACAGGTGTACTGTGTGTATTCTACAACATGTGGGATGCTGCTTCTTTTGTGTAAGTTTTTGTTGCTGCTGTTTTTTAATCAAAGGCCACATGGAGCACTTACTCAAAATGTTCATCTTCCAATTTAAATGTAAATAAAAAGGAATAAAAACTCCATTATCCATGAATCATCATTAAAAAACAAATATTAGTTTAAGTCACCATTAACAAAACTGACAACCTGGAAACTTGAGAGGAGTATCTTACTTTGATATACAGTAGAACATATTCGGCATTTAAAATTGGTCAAATCAAATTACCCTTTTGTTGCTGATGTTTTTTAATCAAAGGCCACAGGGAGGAGTTTGCTATTGTAAAGCAAGAGGAGCAATTGTTCAAAATATTCATCTGTCAAGTGGTTCCTCTGTGGCGTAAGGATGTTGCCACCATGGCTGAAGAGCCATTCGTGTTGGATCTAAGAAAGAGCCTCTTCACCTTCAGAAAGTCATTAAGGCAGTCCAGAGTCTTACTTGTCCCCTCTAGATACTTCCAGACTTCATCAGCAATACCACCTTTTGACACTGGCGTTTCCAGATCCATAACAGTAGAAACCCTCATCTGACCATGTAGAATTCACACTGCTGTTGTTGGACTCAGCATCATCACCTGGATCTAGGCGGGTTAACTCTGACACAAATATTTCACACATTTCCTCTCTTTCAGCTCCTGCGAGCCACAAAAAACAGAACTGTGACATAGTTGCTGTTGCAATTTTTGCATCCTGACTGTTAAACAACTGTGCAAAGCTTGTGTCTATTGCTGCCAGGATGGTGCCAATGACATCAGAGAAAAAGCATGTTGCAGCTCTCTTCTCGCATAGCTTCTCCTTCAGAGTAAGTAGTTTGGGTTTCAACAGTCCAAAGAAGCAATTCTTTTCTCCTTGCAGAAGGTCAAGAGTGACGGTGAGTGGCTTCAGCACATTCTTTCAAGAAGGCGATCACATGAGAAAGCATCCTGGCAATCTCCAGGCGGTCACAAACCTCCCCCAATTGTGCTTCACTGAAAGACACAACTTTTTGCACTGCATTATATCCTGAGTTCCAACGCAAGTAAATGCGTTGGCCCCTGCATCAAAGTTTTCACAAGATCCTTGGAGGCTATCAGATTCATTGCATGTGATGCACATCTCTGGTGGGGTGGTAGAAAGAGATGCAGGTCTTCATCTGTCTCTTCAGAAAGAATAGCATCCACATCCTGGAATTCACCTTGGTCATCTGCCTCATTGTGGTCATCACTTGCTGTTTAAAACTCTTCGAAAGCTTTTACAAAATTGCTACCATTATCTGTGACAGCAGCTTAGACTTTGTTTTCAATGTTGTAAGCCACGTGAATCTCATGTATCTTGGCAGCAACAATGTCATATGTGTCTGCCTTGAATCCTTGCTTGAATCCTTGATTTCCTCTCCCTTGATCCAATGGCAAGTCATCCCAAAAAAGCTCCTATTGGAAGCTGTTCAAATATCAGCTGTTGTGGACACTGAATGCACTTTGCCTAGCTTTGCTTGAAGTTCCTCTCTCATGTGCGTGTATGCCTTATCAAGCCTAGACATCAGTGTCTTTTGGGTCATTACAGTCTTTCCCCTGCTTATGCCCTCAATTAGTTTCCTGAATGCATGCTGTTCCTATAAAGAGAATGACTGGTCAGCATTCATAATGAAACTGAAGACAAGGGTATTTAGTCTGGTTTTGGAAATATTATCCACAAATTGTTCAAGCCTTGCTTGGTTTGCTTGTGGCTCTCCATGAGTCTGCTGATCTGCATTGCTAGGTCCTGTGTCAGCCCTCTGTGTGCTCTTCGTAAATTTCCCAGCATGTTTTCTCTGAAATACATACATGGATGGAAAAAATGTATAATAATATTGATAATGTCATAGGCCTGTCAACAGTAGTATAAAACTGAGTTCAAACTTATCTAACAGTGGAGAACTTGTCTGAGAAACCCCATATTTCAGATGCGCTTTTCATGAGTTAATAGAATATTGGTTATCATGAAAAGAAGTTTCGTTATTTTAAAACTGCCATATTTTGAAGACGTAATCAAAAATGTAATCAAGTAATCTTTGACTATAATCTAATTACACATTTTCTCAAATGTAATCTGGGTTGATTATAGTTACTTATTTTTTGTAATCTGATTACGTAATCTTGATTACATGTAAACTGTTACTACCAACCATGCACACAAAGATGACATGTTCGAGTCTAATGTGGTGTGACAATGATTATACTATTAGGCACAGACATCAGATGAAATAGAAACAGGTGAAGTCTCCTGGACCGAGTCCCTCCTGTAAGTCACTTCATTGAGCTTCAAATGCTATCTGTGCATGAATAAATATTAGCAAAGCAAAGCAGATGTAAACAGAAATGTGAACATATAGCATACTAATTTACAAACATGCAAACACACTGACACACAAACACTTGAATGCATGTGCAAAAATGTTCAATGCAAACATGTATGCATGAACAGAACAGGCACCAAATTAACAAATAATACACCAACACGTGCACAGTAGAACACACAGCAGACAGAGTGTCAACTGCTTTTCAAATACTAGGCATGTACTGTATAAGCCTGCACACACACACACACACACACACACACACACACACACACACACACACACACAGATACACACACAGGCTTCCTCTGTGCAGCACCAGCTGTGCTGAGGTTCCAGACATTTAAGTGTAATAACATATGGAGGATGTGCGTGCCTAACTGTGTGCTACTATGTGTGTGTGTCTTTTGTGTGGGTGGCCTTTCTGCATGTTTGGACTGGTGTGTGTGTGTGTGTGTGTGTGTGTGTGTGTGTGTGTGTGTGTGTGTGTGAATCCTGTGGCTGTATGAACATTATCAAATGCATACAACAGAAAAGAAAACAAAATAATTAAGAATGATTTACTATTATAATATGAGTAGAGCACAAATTGTAAACAGCATAAACATGGAAGCATGTTAAGTATAGCAAAGGTGTTTTTCCAGGCTGTGTAGGTGTTGATTGTGCAGAGCTCTGCAAACCTTCCCTGCAGAAATTCTCAAACCAAAGTTGCTTTATAGCCACGCGTGCCTGCATCAGTCAGCAACAAAAGAGCAGCTGTCTGTACCTGTAATAATTGCGATCAAGACATTTAAACTGTAAAACTTCCTGTTTAAATGCCTCACAGATGCACAGATGTGAATTGGATGCACAATTTGCGTCATTTAAAAAGCCACAGTTTCACATATGAGGCGTGCCGCTCTCAGATATGCTCTCACTTTCACTCACCACTGCAGCTCATATTGTTTTTTGCAAATGTTTGTATTGTTACTGCTGTTTTTGCACATTCAAAATCTATTTTACAGTTTGTATTCAGCATAAATTAGTAAAATGATGGCTCTGTTTTTAATAATTAGTCTTCCTGTTTTATTTATCTTATTATGTATCATAATTAGTTATATCATGCTTTCCTGATCTTTGTGGAAATTCCGTTTTGGTTATGTAAACATATGACAAAGTTTTTGACATGTGTTCACAAGACTGTTATGAAGCACAAAGCACAGAGCTGATGAACTTTGCAAAGCACCAGACAAACTTACTCTCAGCATCAGTCTCAACAACAAAAGGGGAAGTGAAACTAAAAACTCTGTGCATGTGTGTGTGTGTGGGTGTGTGTGTCTAAGGACACGGACAGCTGGGAACATCGGGCCCCGCCCACTGCTCTGCTCTCATTGGCTCCGCTGTCGTCAAGCGCATTTAATAAGAAAACAACTCTTCAGCCAATCAGGAAGGACAGCCTCAGAATTTCCCCTAACATGCCACAGCACCTTATCTGTGGTGACATCACATGGGCCTTTAAAGAGTAAAGCACATTTTAAATGGCCTGATGAGACAGAACACACCTCAAAAACAAACACCACAAAAGTTTCAGACTTGTATGTGTGTGTGTGTTTGCAGGCTGACTGACAGTTGGCCTACTTACAGGAAGGATTATGACAATTACAACTTGTTGCACTTCTGACCACAATGCATTGTTTTATTCTGAATATCTTTTTAAATCTATGTATTTCTTAAGGAAGCTTGCAATGTATAGTATGTTTGCTAGTTGTTAAATACACTTATTAATGATTCTTCATGTTTGTTTGTACTGTACTTATTGTGTAAAGGCTTTGATGATTATTGTGTTTTGGTCAAAACTGTCCTGGTGCACCAGATTTTGATCCCCCTGAAAACAGTTCAGAAACTGCTCTGACACAATAAATAGCTATCTTCTTTGGCATAATGCATGAGCCCCAGGTGTAGCATTCCCACTTTTTCACTAGATATTAAGTGTTGTTATCTCTGCACCCTGAATGTCATTATGCTTACATTCCTTTAAATTGTTAATATATTCATGAGGCAAATTAGACAAATTTGTGTGTTTATTGTACTTGGTGAGTAGCGGCTGTGATTTCGCTGTAACTTCTATTTAACCATTTTAGAGGTGGTTTCGTTTTGATTTACAATAAGAGTGCAATGAAGAAGTTGTGCTGTCCCCTTTTGCTCATAAAAAATGTCAAAAGTGTTTGGAACCTTTGGACCAGCACCTTTTTATTATTATGTGTTTGGGTTAACTGACCGTCCGTCCGTCTAATTCTCATGAACGCGATATCTCAGGAACACCTCATGGGAATTTCTTCAAATTTGGCACAAACGTCCACTTGGACTTAAGGATGAACTGATTAGAATTTGGTGGTTAAAGGTGAAAGGTCACTGTGACCTCACAAAATGTCTAATAGGATAAAAGTCTTCATTACAAATATTATATGAGTCTATAAACTACAACCTAACTGGTAGGCGGAGGCATACAACAATGAGTCGGTATTGTGAGTTTTCTTACTTTTCTGTTAATTCAAAATAAGAAAAACACATTTACTCTTTTAATGCCCAGGTTGGAAATTATCCTCTTCATTTGAACAATCCTAACAGGCAGTCACAGCACAACACCAAGGACCATCTTCAGTTTTGAGGCCAGTTACTTCAAAGGCAACAGCAGGAAGGTCCCAAATACCCAACATGTAGAAACATCCAGTAAACAGGAGGAGAGCATGGATTTGATTTACACAGTGACAGCGCTAACAGACAATAATGAAAGCCCTTATGATGAGGTACTGTAAACAGATCAAACAGATGTTTGTGTTTGTCTGCGTCAAGACAATGTTTCACACAAAACGTGCTTGTGAGAGGGGAATCCAGGTGAAGGGGCAGATGGTTTGTTTATGGCCTTGCAGAGGGGAAACTCTTTGGGGACTTGCAACCACTGGGTGAGAAGTCACAGCCAAGTGGGTGACTGACCAGCAGGACTGACTCTGTCTCCTGTATTTGTCTGAAGGGTTTCTGTTCCAAAATGCTATATATATCCATTCTGGAAAAAGAGCGGATACCTGGAATTCATCATAACAATAGTGTATTTCATGATTGTTTTTTCCTGCTTACAGCACAGTTCCAGGACATCTCAATTTAAAGTTAAACTGATTAAAATCAACATTCAATGGAGTTCAACAGTAGCCAAATGGTTACTACGCATGCCACATAATTACAATGTTCCTGGTTCAATTCAACAGGGGACTTTTGTTGCATGTCATACCTCTTTCCCCCTCTTTCCTGTTTGTCTATTCACTATTGAAAATACCAAAAATGTTTTTAAAAAAATGTAATTGATAAGAGGCGATTGTCTTTGATTTGGAGTGGTGCCAACAAATTAAGCTTTTGAACTTATTATAATTATGACAGAGTCATGTGTGTGTTATCATATAATGTAGTAGCTGCCCTTTCCATAGCATCACTAGGTGAAATCTGGATCTAAATGTCTTTCACAGCATGAATCTTTCTCTACTTACAGTCACACTTTGGATGATTTTCAAGACTGGCGAACACTACACAGTAAATTTTTCAATGTCATTAAGTGTTGATCTTTCAGTGACAGTTATTCAGAGTTGAAAAGTGTTGACAGCAGAGATGTGAAGGTTTCCATGGCTCTGTTTAAAACCATCCGAAAGTGTTAATCAACCCAGATGAGTGAGTGTTCATTTTAATAAATGGTCATTGTCAGTTTGAACACTGATTTGATGGTGTGTACAGTTTGCATTGCAAGTTCTATAACAACAGCCAATAACAGTTTCATGTCAGACGATTGTACTCTCTGACACACACACCTACTCGCTGCCTGTGTTTTGTGCAGGTGGAGATAAAATCAGCTGCACACGCCCCCATGCTGCTGGCAGGCACACACACACACTCCATAACAGAGAGATGTGCTGTGACTCACGTCGCGCATGGTGAGAGGAGAAAAGTGTTTCCTATGTTCTGCGGCTCTGAGCATGTGACTGATCAGCAAGTGTGTGTGACTGGACACCCCCCATATCCCCTCCCCAGCTGTTTCTACACTATATAGACTGCTGCTGTATATAAAACACTATTTTTTCTCTGTTATTTTATGCATTACTCATCCCTGTGAAGAAAGTATTTGCTCGCTGTATGTGTTGTATGAGACAGACTGCTTCTCTGTGTGATACGGATGTAAATGTTTTGATGTGTGTGTGTGTGCGTGTGAGACTAAAACAGCAGTGAGGCAAATGCAGCTTTACTATGGATTGATGGATGCTAATATTACACATGCAGGAAGAGAACAGAAATTTATACAAACTCCACTGAAACTTATTTGTAATTGTTGATTGACAACTGCAGCAAAATGTGCAACTCTCCATATTAGCCTTCTGCACGAACAGTAACACTGGGTCTCTCCACTCACTGCATGTATGACTCGTCAAACTTAGAGAGTGATGTTGATTGTTAATGGCAATATCAAGCTTTTATTTGTTAAATAATCTAGCTGCACTGGCATATAACTGGCATAGTGTAACTTTAAACCAGCAAATGTTATTTTTTCATATTTTTTGTCTACAATGATGGAAAATGTCTTAAAATTGACTTTTCCTACTGGTAGACATACAGTATGTATACAGCATATGAACAGTTGAATAGATACTGATGTGACAGTCGGCACCTTCTTGTAGCTTCCTTGTAAATGTGAGGCCAAAATAAATTGAAATGACATCTATAGTGATCCATCATAATTCATAAAACAATCTTTAATTAATTTGGGGCAGAGGAGTTTGTAAAAAGGTATTTGGAAATATTTTTTTTTTATCATGCCACAGTTGTAAAATGTTGTTGAACTTCACCTTCTGCATGCTCAAGTGTCAAAAGCTTGCTGTAAGTCAACAAAACAGTCTACATTAAAAACATTCACTTTTCAGGAAAGGAGTGTAGTTTGTGGAAATACCTAAAAAGTCTAGGGAATAAACACTGCATGTATTTTTATAGTGAGAGATCATTTGTGCTAATTCGAGGACGCTCTGTCACATTTTCCCCTTCAAACTCCAGAAAAAGAGTCAAGCTAAAAAAGCGTCCTTGAATGAGTGGGAAAGTAATGGGAAGTTGGCACACCAAAACCCCTAACAGCTCCCCAACAACAGGAAAAGGCCTTGTAAACTTGGACCGCTCTGGCTAAACTTTATGTTTGCTGCCAGAGAAACAAATTCTAACACTGTGGTTAAAATTATTACGACTGTAATTAAGAGATAGTCTGAAGTCTGTCCCTGACATGGCAACAACCAATCCCACTGAAGATGCTTCATTAATGAGAAAGAAAACAAAATCCTGTATGTGTGGAAGATTGAAAGTGTTGAACTGTTTGCAAGGAGAATCTCATTTTACTCCAACCACACTGAAACCATGTGAATCAGATTTTATTTTGCCCGGTTCCAAAAGCTTCGTCACAAAGAGTTATCCTATGTTCTGCCACTGAATATATGCAGCTAAAGATAGTCGGAGTTCAGAGCATGTCTGGAGGACAGAGGAGGAAGTGTGTGTGTGTGCATCTTCTTGCTTTTCTCTCTTTGTGAGTGCCAGTTTGAGTTTTAGACCTCCAGAGCAAGAACAATTTAAATGTTCTGAGGTTGTTTTTGACAGACCTTACATATACATAGAAGGGAGACTCATGGTCTGATTGAAAGAGATTAGACATAGATTAAAGGATTAGAATTAGGATTTGATTCAGATCAGGACTTTTGGCTAGACATTGCTAGAGGTTAGAGTTTGATTAAAGCTTGGTATCCTTTTTAAAAAGCTGTTTATATCATGTTGACAGTTTTACTCATTTACAACAAGGATTAAAATATCACCAGTCAAAGCTACTACAATGAAATTAAATCAAACTTCTAATCAAAAACTTGAATGCTCTTTTACCACTCAAGTAATCCATCTCAAATCAGAGACGGATGTTTAACTGCAGAGTAAATACAGACAATAGCAGCCCTCATAAGAACACTAATCCTAATGTGTGTGTGTGTGTGTGTGTGTATGCACATATGGGAGGAAGAAGTAGGAGGAAGGAGGAGGCGGGGGTGATGTAGCTCCCAGCACTGGCTCACGCCGGTTTGCGCTGCTTCTCACTGGCCCATCCCTGCAGCGAGGTTGCGAGGTTAGCGGAGGGGCGAATGGATTTGGGGTGGGTTAGAGAGGGGTGGGGGGGTGGGCTCAACTGCCCTTTGCAGCACTGAGAGCCTTGGCAGGGGCACTCGTGACATGATAGGTATCTGCATGTAGAGAATGCAAGCAGAAGCCATCACCCCTCCCCTGTGAAGAATCAAGTCTAAGATATTCAAGTGTGTCGTATGGAAACTGGTTAATGCATCACACTTTAGATGTACACGTGTACACAGATGTAGCAGAGGCATATAAAGACTGTCCTCATGTGCATGCACATGCCCTGCACGGTTATTGTCACCATGTAGTAATTTTTAATGGATTTCCACCTTTTCGTAAATTTACACAAAACAGAAGCAGCAGAACAGAAAGTTAAATGATTGTGACTTTTGATGATCAGATCAGAACTCTGATGAAATTGAAAAAAATCTTTTAACAAATCAATCAACAGATGCAGCAAAGATAAGACACTATGATCTTCCTTGTTTTTGGAACTTTGGAATTACCCAACCTACTCCGTCATAGATCATTTCAATGTACTGCATGTAATATACGTACAGTAAACAAGCGATAATCGGTGAAATAAGTGAGTATTTACAGAAACTTCCCCTAGAAGATCTGCACCACCAACATAAACAATCTCTATGTTTCATGTGAGCACGTGCACTTGTTGCAGTGAGCTGAAACGACTGTGCGGGGCACTTGCACAGCTGTTCAGCTCAAACAGCAGCAGCAGCAGCAGCAGCAGCAGAGTTACTGCTGTGTCTAGTCACTTTTAAAGGAAACAAGCAGCTGAGCTTTAAGAACACAGGGCAAGAGAGAACAAGGACATCTGAACCCCATAACTGCACCGAGGTGCCTGAAAATGTCATTAGGGACTCACACTCATATCAGCCTATTTCTATAAGTTTCCTTCACTAAATCTGATCACCGGAAAGGAAAACCTTAGACTGTCCATTGTTCTTAGTTAAAGTTACAGGAACAGGAATTACAGAACCTTGTTTTGACTCAATTTTCCTGCCTAAATTTCTGTCTCTGTCTTGGCAGGACAGTTAGTTTTCTGTCCAACTAACAGGCTGCTTGTGAGTTCTTGAGGCTTTAGTTTACAAGCTCTGGTTCACTTGTAATAGCAGCTTAAACAAGCCAAAAACATAAATGCAGCAGAGATTTGCACTGTTTTGCTGACTGCCAAAAATCAAGTGCAGGTGGTGTCGCATGTTAAGGCTCTGTTTAAATATAAATAGAGCATCTGTAATAATTGATCTGATTGTTAGTAGTCCTCTCAGGCAGATGTTATTTACCTTTGACTCTTTCTGTTGGTAAGATTTTTACTTAAACTGAATGTTTTGCCTGCACCTCTGAGAGGAAAAGTCACCTGTGAATGACTCTACAGTGTATTTACATATTCTGCAGGACCACTTCCTGTAGCTTTCCTAAAATGCTATGTGGAGAAACAGAGTCCATCTAAAGAAACACAGTGTTTTGACCAACTATTACTAGAAGGTTCCTTTTAAGGTCTGGCAGCTGAAAATAGAGAGAACCTATTTTTTCCAAACATTTCCTCTTGCAGAGGGAGCCAAAATACAGCATGCACTTTTAATGGATACATCTGTATAACCATTCATTGTAAAGGGAAGGGCCATGCCTTCAGCAAGGTTTTAACCCTCCAGAGGAATAAATAAAATGCAGCTAGAGAGTTATGCAATGGAAAAACTAAGTGGTCCCGCCTCGCCTCGGTCCAGGTGGAACTGATTTTCAGTTGTGGCTGATGGAGAGATTTTGCCCAAGTATGCTTGACTTGGACTATAACGCATGTTTTTCCAATCAATGAGGTGGTGAGGATTTGGATTTGGAGAAGAGACAGTCATTCGGGATTTGTGCTTTTATACTTTTTTTAACAACTATTTATCCACTGAGCTGTTTTCTGACAACGCCCTGCATATCCATATGCTTTCATACATTTAAATCTGGAAGTTTTTGACTGTTGGAAACTGAGGAGCTTCACGACAACTTACTTAATGAACCGTGAAGGTCATTGTTGAGCGATGTGAGAGAATTTTGATTTCAGTTTTCACCATCATAAGCCTCGCTGGGGTTTTGAACCAACAAGTTTCACATACTTGCTTCTCAAGCTTACCAGCTAAGTTTAATGCTTTAATTAAAAACATTAAAAGTGCTTTGTGACATATTTTAACTTTAATTAATTTTAACCACATCCATTTTGAAACAACAGCAGCATTTCCATAAACCAACGAGGCCATCACTGAGAAATTTAACAGCCTCATGTGGCCTAAACTCTCCAGCCTCCAGGTAGAATTTGGAGGAAGTGCTGTAACAGTCTGAAATTATTCTTTGTATATTACAATTTGCTTCATTAGGTCAAATAAATATGTAAAATCCCAAAGACCTGAATCAGTAAATTATTTTCTTCCCATCATCATCATTCATGTATGCAGAGAGTTAGTAGGAAGTCAGCAAGTTCAGGTAGAGAAAGAAGCATGAGAAACTTTAAATGAAACATCCAGCTCTGTTGATATATCCATGGAAAGAAGGCACTCTATCTCTGGAGCAGATACTGCTTAAGCTTACATCATTTCAAGTGTTTTGCAAAGAGTGGAAGGAGCAATAGGATGATGGTAATATAACTTCCAAAGTATCCTCTTAAGGGATGAACGGGCCTTATGGAAAAATAGTCCTAATCTTGCAAAACACTAGTGCTAGCAATACTAATGGTGTGAGGTAACCGGTTCATTGCATCATGGTCTTATTTCTTTGTGGTAATTAAAAAAGGTATCTCTAATAATTTGATTAGTATATTGTTTCAAACTCTGTATATAATACCTTTATGATTTCCTCCTGGTGCTGTGAAGGAGGCATACTGGACACACTGGACTTAGTTTACCAGAAGCAGAAAGGAAGAAGTGGTGCTGCTAGTGAAAATAACAAAGATGATCTTATTGCATTTAGGACAGCAGCTCTGGGCTACTCCAGCAGTGTTCAGCTGCCTTTGGTCATGCATTATAAAACCTGTGAGTCAGCACAGAGCAGCTACTATCTCACACTGTGGCGGATTGATAACCACTCTGCATGCAGAAAGGCTCCTGGCAGAGTTATGGGGTGAGGTCAGAGGTCAGGAGTCTGACCTCTGGCAGGGCCTCCTCCCCTGTTTCAGACATCCAATGAGTGAGTTTACCCCACAGTGCTGGAGATCCACAAACAAGACATAGGAGATAATGTGCAGTGTATATTCCTCTGCTTATCAGACCGTCACCCAGGCCTAATAACAACTAATACAAGTAATAATCAATTGTTTCCATCAATGTTGCTGCACTTTACTGTCTATTGCTGTGACACAATAATAATTCATGATATAGCATGTAAAAAAGTTTCTGACTTGGTGTGTGATGTGTGTGATACATATTTCCTTTTCTTAATTCCTATCAGGTAAGTTTGACGGCATCCAGCAAACTAATTTAGTTTTTTTTTTTGTTTTGTTTTTTGCAGATAGTCAACGTGTATTATCAATATGCACTAATTATTATTATTATATTATTACAGAGGCACGGTGGCTCAGTGGCTGATGGTGGTTAGCACTGTTACCTCACAGCAAGAACGTCCTGGGTTTGAACCCCAGCCGTCTCAGGTCCTTAATGTGTGGAGTTTGCATGTTCTTCACATGTTTACATGAGTGTACGCCGGGTGCTCCGGTTTCTTCCCACCATCAAAGACATGTATGTTAGGGTTAATACTCCTGTCAGTGCCCTTGCCCACTGGAACTTGCAAAAAGAAATGCAGTTGGTCCCTGTGTGCTGCAACACTGCGACACTAACTTATTTTTTCAGCCACTGAATGAGGAATTCCATTACATAGCAGATTTTTTTCAACATGAATGAAGAGAGTGACATGAAAAAGTAATGAACAATATGTTTATATGTAAGATATATTAACATAAAATATAAGGTTAATATTTATGTAAAATTTTACCAAACCCCTCAAATGGAAACCAAGTCAAACTGCCACTTAGCTGCAGTATGCTGTGATTCCATGTTTGCTCTGATGAGTGTAGATTACTGCGACTGTAATGTATATTAATAGATTGTGTCTGATCCGACAGTGAAGACAGCAGGCTGCATTCGCTGGTCCAGGAAAGTAAGTCTAGGACTTGCCAGCTGGCTGAGACCAGGAATAGTGTCAGTTCTCATGAGCTGTGTGACAGACAGCTAGGTAACATCAGGCTGAGCTTGTCCCAGAGACGGAGACACCGCTGCCTCTGACCTCGTTGCCCCTCTGTTATCAAGCTCTCACCTACTAAAAAACAAGAGCAAATGGCAGTTCAGTCAGGAGGCTGCAGCTCCCCTCAGACACACATTTATTATTTCTTCGTAGTGTTTTTACAGAGTAGTGTTTACTCTACATTCTTCCCATGATTCAGTCCAAACTAATCCAAACTTTTCCTTCTTTCTCTGTGGTTCTTCCAGAATCACTTAACTAACATGTTTGAGACGACAGTCATAACATTGCTGCCTAATATATACATCCTTTATCACATCCTTTATCCTTCTTCATCACATCATCTATCAACACATCATCATCATCAGTTAGCCTACTTCTCTCTGAAACACTGAATCACACCATGTTACAAATTAATAAGATATGTAAAAAACTACCCTTTTTGGTCTCTACTGCAAGTCCTGCAATGAACTTTTATTTTCATTATTGATTAATCTGCAGCTTATTTTCTCTTTTTTATCAAATTATTGCTGAGTCATCAGAAACAGTGAAAAATACCCGTCATAATATCTTGGAGCCTGTAATGTCATCAAATTATTGTTTTGTCCTACTAAGAGTTAAAAAACTCCCCTGAAATATTCAATTTACTCTAACTTAAGACTGAGAAAAGCAATTCTCACGTTTGAGGACCTGAAACCATCAAATGTTTAGGATTTTTGCTTGAAATGTTACTTAAGTGATTAATCAATTATCAATAAAATATATAATAAACTTTTCTGTTAAACAACTAATTGATTAATAAGTTAATTATTGCAGATCTACTCAATTTTTAGCCCTGTTTGAAATTTCCTACTAAATCCACCTTTTCTGGAGAAGGCCAGAATCAGCTGAAGGAGCTGGTTACCACTGGAAAGAAATGGAGAAGGCAGCCCAGAATAGAATAAGACTGATAACCTGTGATCTAGATAACCTGTGATCCACAAGGCGAGAAAGGGTTGAAATCAAGTCCCCCTTATACAAACAACCCAAATGAACTCTGTATCTACACAATACCTTGCAAAATAAAACAATTTAGCTGGTTTGAGAAGATAATTGTTTCTACCCTTGATGTTTTTCACATTTTACATTTCATTTTATTGTCTTTTTCAGTTCTACTGTAAGAAATTTCATCATATGGATTAATGACATATTTCATTTCTATGCTATAACCAGATTATCTGTAAAGATTTGTGTTTGTATAATGCTTTAAAAACTTTCCGCCTTCTCTTAATAACTTTCCTTATTCCCATGACTAGTATATAATGTAATTGTAACACTTGCTTGTTTCTTTTTGTCTAAAAGTATATTCTATTAATGAATATCCCAACTGGGGTAAAACAGATCTCTATATAAAAAATCCAACCAAATAAACAAGGCATAAATCATTCCTCATATGCAGTAAGGCTGAAAGAAGATCACCACTCTATTCCATTTTTATAGTATCTACATATAGATCCACAATGCACAGCCACAAATAGGTCCTGGATGATTACAGCCACTGTAGTACAGGAACAAACTGTCCCACCAGAGTTATGCGTGGATGTTCACTAATGTCAAGCATGTCTGCTTGATAATCAATACACCCAATTCGACTCTTCCAGCACACCTCCTGATTCCTTATGTAATGTGTGGGGAACACCTGCCCACCACTTAATGCCCTGGATCATCCCTACATCACCACCCCTGCCCTCACGCTGCCGTGGATCCTCTTACACTTCTGCGGAATGTGTATCCAAATTGTTCCTGGTGACAAGCAGCGCATGACGGAGCGGTAAAAGAAAAAGTTCAGCCAGTCTGAGTCAGAGGAAAGAGAAGAGGGGAGGAGGAGGAGGAGGGAAGTGAGGAGGGGTATACAACTCCAAGAGTCAGCCTACGCTGGTTCAGACCGGTTCCTGCCCCCTTCCCCTTCTCCTATCTTGCCTCTTCTCCTCCTCCTTCCCTCTAGTTTCCTCTCCTCATCTCATTGCCTCTCCTGTTTTTTCTTCCTCTCCTATTTCGGTCCAGTTATATTTTTCTGCCTAACTTCTTCCTCTTCTTTCCTCTTTTCTCATGTCTTCTATTCACCACTTTTATTCCTTCATTTCCTCTTATTTCCCTTCACAGATGTTTGGTTGTGTGTGCTGAATGGGAGAAGTAAAACCAGAGAGAATATAAAAGTGATGTGAAGTGTATGCATGAGATATGAAAAAAGATAGGAAGACCGAAAGATAAATATTACTCCCACAAAGTATGTATATACTCTGTTCTGAATGCAACATATTCTTTAAAAAATGTCACAATGTATTCTTTGTTGCATAACACCCTGATAAAATCATCTAAGGCTTACATTTACCAAATAACAGCCAGGTCTAAACATCTAAAATGTATGTTTTTCACTCGTAGTTTGAGAAAAGTAACTTAAATCAGAGGAACGAGCAACAGGAATGAAACAGTGTTGAGGGTTAAAACACTGGAAGGTGGGTCTGATTTGTACTGCTGGCTGTTGATATTCTAAACAGAGATGGATGGGCTTTGGTATTCCTCAGCAATACTGCAGACTCCTCCTTTCTTCACCAAGCTGCAGGGTTTGTTCACCCGGAGGAGGCTGGAGATGTAAACACTGTGATGCTGAACAATGTTTCCTCCTCCAAGCTGCCGGCCAGACGGATTAGAGACTGTCAGCGGTGACACAAAGCAACAGCTCAGCGAGCTGAGATGAAAGACTGATGGAAGATTCTTGAACCAAAGATGAACTGCATGTTCTGTTGTAAGTACAGTATGTTCAAACACTGTAGTTACACTGCACTAAAAGAATAAAGTTTGATTCTATATTCTATCCAGTTTTCCTATTTATTAATAGATGTTGCAGAAATACAGTAGCAACGTGCACCAAAAAAGGATAGAAAAACTTTTAGATTACTACTTAAAATGTTCTGGCACAGACATTGTTCAGTCAGGGTTTTGTGCCATGTTTTGATCCAGAGAGATTGGAGCAGTTGGTTGTCCATTTGACCCCAAAACCTTTCTTGCCCAGTTATCTTTGGCTCTTCTCATGTGCTTAACAGCTCTCTGAAAACACGTTCAATCCAAAAGATGTTTATGAAAGTTATTTGTGGGATCCCGTGCCCAAGTCCTGTGCACAAACAAGCAGCTCTGGTAACAGGGAGACATTCGATAGCTTGACTTTCTAATTAAGGCTTGTTTACAGTCTGTATGAGGTAGTGGGCAGACTTGCTGAGCATGTTGGTACCAGTAAGCACTGCGTCTGATCATTCCATTGATGTCTATCACTCATTAAAGCACCAGGTCTTCTTATAATGTCATGTCAGTTCTTTCTGTTTCCGTATTTTAATGTTTTTCATGCAACCTTTCCTTTCTGGCACAGGAATACATTCCCATGCACTCTGGCACGGACTCTGGCATTAACCTCTACAAGACTGGTTGAAGATGGTGCCTTTTCATGCCATTGCAGTCATTCTTAGTATCTCTGGGTGTTAGGAAAATGTAAAATGTTGAAAAATGTAAAATATGCAAACAATAGTTTTCTGCTTTACAAAGCTTAGCCCCTGTAACAGCAGTTGAATATTTACATTTCTTTTCCAGGTTTGATCTTTCAACAAAATATATACATGCTTTAAGGTTTTAACTATTTATTGCAACCTTGCAGTTTAGGGTGTGCTCCTGTGATCCAGAAACAAAGCTGAGGAAGTTTGAAACAGACTGACTGCCTGAGATAAACAACATTTAAATAAAGATTGGATAAATGTAAAAAGTGTACACACTAGTTCAGGAGGCAGGTTGGAAGGTTGAGGGAGTTCAATTTATTGGGAAGCATCGGTGTAGCAGCGAGAAAGCAGTGCTAAGCATTAGAATATGTGCAAAATGTGTTTATATGGACTTATTTGAGACAGGACATACTCATGTATGATTGGACGGTATATACCATTGCCTGAACTATTGTAAGCTGCCACAGTAAATGCAGCTTTTCAAGACTTCCAAGTTGTTCAGTATCTTATGTTGGACTTTAATGATTTGAATGGACCATAATGCATGCATCCAAAAAACAAAAATGATGGTGAACATTGTCTGGATCACCACCAGACAAAATCACAGGCAAAATTACTTATCTTGTTGTTTTACAAAAAATAAACAGAACAGATATGGTAAGTGACAAAGTTAAGTGAACACTCCAAAAGTTGCAGACATTTTATAGTACACATGGCAGTCGTCTCTTGTTTTGTAATACTACACATACAGTCTATGTGTTGCACTAGTAGAAACTGAACCTCTAAATCTTGGCAGTGCAGGACAACTAGCACTCTGCAGCTACATGTTTACTAGACAGACGCTGACCTTGTTCTTTGCCATGGCCATCTGTAATTTTAAATATTTGTCTAACCACGATACGAGTTAAAAATATTCTGTAGCTAACACCAGATATCAACTGTGATGACACACTGAAGGATAAAATGCGAAACAATTTTCTGTTTTTCAAGGTGAGTCATGGGCACCTGTCTGAGACAGAGACCACAGTCAAGTGACATCATCATGCGCTGGCTATCATAACAAATAAACATAATTAACTGTCTCATCACACCTGACAATTTAAATTCTCCACCCATAAACCGATTGAGAACAGTCACGTATAATAATAGTTATATTTGTGTAACAATTTCTTCACATGAAACATGTAAAATAAGACAGAAACAAAACATGTAAACAACATGTCATCAAACAACTACCTATAATAAAGTGAGCTCAGCAGATTATTGTGTGTAAATGGCCTTAACTGATTACAAAATTAGGCATTTGTTCTGGCTCATTGTGGAAGTGTAATCTGGAAAATTGCAATCTGAAGAAGACCGAGAAAATGAGGTGAGTTGAAGAAAAATAAACAACAGTGGAAGATGATCTAAGGGGAGATTTTTCCTTTAAATATGTTAAATCTACAAGCAACATCTAAATCTTAACCTACCTGGCTGTGTGAATCTTGGGACTGGCTATGGAAAGTCACACTCTCCCGTGTGAGGAGACAGACTCCCTGTAGCCTGCAGGGAAAACAGCAGAGTCAAGTTTAGCCATAATCCACACTGGGAGGGAAGAAGGGTCAGAGTGCATTAAACTGATGCTTTTACTCAGAGCTATATACAGTAAATACACAGGGAGAAGTTTCAATGTTTTGCTAAAGGACACTTTGTGAAGAATTGAACCTTAGACCTTTCAGTTGCATGGCAATCTGCCACGTACTGAGAAGGATTCAATTACTGTCACACATTTGTTTTAAACTGATCATCCAGGCAGAGCCATGTAATGATCTGCAGCAGTATACATACAGTAGAAGTCATCAAAACACCCTGAAAGTACAACTATCACTTCAGCAGAACAGGTTGTACTAGAACAAATAAAGTTCTATAAATGCACAATTAAGATTCCTGTGTCAGCACTTTCCATCCCCCAAAATATAAGTTTTGCAAATAGTTCCCTCCAGACATAAAGTCACACAGCAGCAAGAGGCTGCAGTAAAACATGCAGCAAGGAAAACACACAGTCATGCTGGTACCTGCAGCGGCACTCAGAGGAGACTTTTCCTTTCAGTCTTTAATCCTTAGACATAGGAAAACAGGACCTTGAAGAAACAGAAACCAAACTCAGTTCACAAGAAGTGCCTCATATTAACAGGAAATGAGGGCAGCTTTTTAATAGGCATTATGTTGCAGAATGGCAGTTTGTTATAACATAAACTATTTACCTCAAGGTCATTGGTGAGAATTGTGAGTCAAAAATGCTCTGATAAGTACTGCTTATTTTTCAGACTTTAATCTCACAAAGTTTGACAAATAATTTTAAGATGGTGTCTGGATTTCCTGCCTCTTTTTATCCTCTCATGTAACCTTACTGAGAGGATCACCAACAATTTAAAAAGTGTAATATCAAATTCTATGGAAAGCTGTGCACAAGGCTGCTGTGGTAGTTTTTGCGGTGGAAGAAGACATGAGCTGCTTGCTCTGCTTTCTTGACTCACATCAAACTTTTCTTATAGCCACCATAACTTCCAACCTTACAACCTCAAACCAAAAACCTCAAACTGACTTCGACATGAATCCTTGTAATTCATCTGTAAGGTCTTCATAAAAATGAATAAATTAGAAGCCCCACTTTACACTTAGCTAAGGTATAGTGATTACCCATACCCGACTGCTGTCTGCACGTGACACTGTGAATATGATCAGAGGCTGTCGGTGCCAGAACATCACGTCCTATATCTGTCAAAACCTAAAAGCCACTTCATCACCTCCATAGAAGTACAGTAGAGGAGTTCAGCTAGAGTGAAAAAACTCTTATTTACAAACAATCAATTCCATGTTTTTCATATTGTCTGCCTGATTCATGTATACCTGATGCAAAAAAATAAGACTGACTTAATTGTGGTCCATACAATGAAATCCAGGAGGATTTTGATCTCTGAGAGAAGATATAACTTTAATGTTAAAATAAAAAATAAATAAATAAAAATACACTAATTGTTCAAATGGAGGCTCTGTAATTAAAGGTCATAACTTGTTACTTTAACCAAATTTGGATATAGATGTGCGCTCTGGTGTGTTTTTAGCATAAAAAAAAACATTGATTAGTCTGTCTTGTATAATTATAAGACAAAATTTATACGGAAGAAATATAAACTGGCACACAATTTGTCACCCATATCCAGCTATTCCTTTAAAAAAAATCAGTCCTCATTTTACTGGACTACTATCCTGTACTATTCAACATTTTAAACTCAAGCATGGCATTAAAGGCAACGCTGCTCTGATTTTGACACAACTTGTGAAGAGTCTATGCATTTAATGTTTTTGCATTGCATTCTGCCATTTAAAACATTATACTACTTGGCATGAGGCATCTATTATTCAATAACTCAAACTTTTAGAGGCCATAACTCCTACACCACCTGTCCATCTTGCTCCTAATTGGCCTGAGGGATGCCTGCGTCATTTGAAGGGGGAAGCCATGTTTCAGTTGTTTTTATCAGATGAAAACATGGGCAATAAAACTAAACTAAACAAACGTTCAATAGACATTTCTGTAGATTTCAAATGATATATTATCCCTTTACTAATGTGCTCTTGATCTTGACGCAGATACATTTGACAAATGCTTAATTACCCATTTTGTCTAACTTTCACACTGACTATGATAATAAACCACATTTCAAAAGCACAGCCAATGTGTTATTAAGTTGCTATTTTAATTTGCCCTCTTTTCTATTCCGGACAGCCTCTTCTGGATCAATGCAGCGCTTTCATTTCAACATGTGCTTACTGCACTTTTGGTTAACAAGGCTACTGGCAAACTTACCAGCAGAGAGACAGAGTGCATGTGTGTCACCAAGTGTGGATGGATAGGGCGTTAGGGGAGGTTGGTCGGGGTCGGGGTGGGGGTGTTGCCTGTAAAACAGACTGCTGTGTCACACGGCTACATAGTCAGCATAGCTCCCTGTTTAGACGGCTCACCCTCATCCTCCCACCTGCGGCACTCCACTCCAGATATGAGCTGGAGCTGCTGAGTCAGAGCTGAAACTGTCTGAACTTCCTGGATTCAAAGCCCCAGATGATGAGGAGGGACTGCTGTGAAGGTGTTTATCGTCAATAATTTTATTACTGCCCTACATAGGAATCAGCAGTAGTAGGAAAGAGCAACCACACCTTTTAAGTCAAGACAGGAGTGAGGCAAGAATGCATGATGTCAGCATTGCCTTTCAGTATAATCGCAGACTGGATGTTGAAAAGAACGACTGAAGACCAACCTAGAGGAATCAGACGGACGCCCTTTTCAACACTTGAAGACCATGAATTCACAGACAACTTGTCACTAGTGTCCCACACCCACCATATGCAAGAAAAAACATCCCGTCTCAACAAATAGGACTGAAAATTAGCTTTAAGAGAATGAAGGTGATGACCTTGAATGCACAAAATCCCCCACAGATACAAGTAGATGGAACAAACCTACACACAACAGAAGAGTATATATCTCTGAAGCACTGTTAGATATGATGGGGGAACAGGCAGTGACATAAAAAGCTGACTCAGCAAGGCCAGTAACACCTTCAGAATGCTAAACAATGTGTGGAAGTCCCCCCAGTATGGCATCAACACCAAGCTAAAACTGTACCAGAGCTGTGTTCTTTCTATCTTTCTGTACAGCTCAGAATGCTGGAGAATGACAGAGAGTGACATTCTGCCAACGTTAGAAACAAGGAGCCTCAGAAAACTCCTGTGTGTCTTCTGGCCTAACACTATCTCCAACTGACAACTGCTTGCTCAGACCAATCAAGAGAGCACTGACACCATCATCATGAGAAGGCGGTGGAGATGGACACATCATGCGAAGAGAACAGGTTGACATCACAAGAATTTCCCTACAATGGACACCAGAAGGAAGGCCTAAGAGAGGAAGACCCAAAGACACCTGGTGTCAAACAGTGGAGTGAGAACTGAAAACCCCTTAAGCAGACCTGGGGTACCATCCAAAAGTTCGCCCTAAACAGACAGGAGTGGAGATCTTTTGTTGCTGACCTACATACCAGTAGGCATAAAGGGCAGTAAGACAGCTGATGAGACAGTCAGCCTCTAGGCGCCTCTGCACTGAAGTTTACACGACTGTTGGCTGGCAGGTTACATTTGGCGGGAAACCTCCTGGATTGTTTTACATACTTGACATTAGCACTTCTATTAGATGCATATTTGATGCTATCAGTAGCTGTCTTCATCTCTGTTCTGGCACTTCAGAACAAATGGAGTGATGCCAGGGAGAGAGGCAGCGATCCTCTTAATGACAGGAAGTGACAGTGTTTATGGAACATGTCTTCGTTTTTGGAAAGTACCCTTGTGTTGAGTGTATATCTGGTATTGTTTGCACCTGACATATTATTGAGTTCATTACTGTATAAACAAGTCTCACCACATTGTTTTCTAAATGTAGCAGCATTTAACAGCACTTAATATTGAAGTATTAAGGAGATAATATCCTTTAAAACACTCCAGGGTTCTTGATATTTGTGGGATGTGAGGATGTATAGGTGTATATGATGCATTTTTGTAACATTTACATGAAAAATGAGACTCATAAAAATAAGAAATTTTGTCACTTATAGTACATATAGTACATTTCTGGAAACGATCAAATAGTATAGCTGAACAGCTATTGATTAGTCATTTTTAATCAAACTAGTCAAAAACATTTTTTAGCTATACAAGCCACATACAGGATTTATGGCCTCAGCATTTCTTAAATCCTTGCAAAATCCCTGATACATTTACACAAACAAATGAATTATAGTGTACATATGAATCTTTTATTTAAGTGTTCACTTCACCTATTTATAAATACATTACACCTGTTTTCTGGTTACAGGGTAGATCAGTCTTGGCCAGCCTGCTGGTCATGTGGTCACTGTGTTTTCATTTGTGGGACTGCAGTTTTGACAGGAAACATCCTCCAAACACAGATAAGTGCCTATAAATAGTGTTTGCTGTAAAACCATCAACTCACTTTTAATGACACCCAGTCATGGCCTCAAGGCCACAGCATGTTGTATTTCTGCTTTTGGTGTTGTCCTCAGATAATTTAATGACCATAACACAAACTGGTGTGTCAGACTCCTTGAATGTTGTATTTTTTTTGTTTTGGAACATTGAGTACGACAGATTTTCCTACCAGTTTTGGATCTTCCAACCTAACCCCCATTTCTCCATCCCAGCAGTGACTCAGTGTCTCCCAGCCAGTCTACATGGGGCTCCAGAAATAAGAACTGAGGATCTATTATTTCTGCTGACACAGCAAAAGGTCATTCACGGCCACAAGGTCATAAACATAACTGTGCCTTGTTGTGGGCCTTTATTATGCCTGATCAGTCTGCTAGCCAACAGCCCAGATAAAATCAAGCTGAATGACAGATGACTGACCTGAAAGAACTTGCAAACTTTTTTTTTCATGTTCATTTAGCTTGGAGGGGTTTTGCTGAGTATACACGCTACACTAACTTCACTTTAATAAACTCCAATCCCAAGAGACCAACTGAAAAAAAGTGACTTTTCTTACTATTATAGATATGTTTATTTGTTATTGATAGTAAAATAAAAGTCTCCCATGATGCCATTGTCTTACCAAGTGAAGAGCTGGGATATATAGTCTGCTGCAGGGCTCCGGAAAAGCTCACTGAACCTGGAGGTGAATCACACTCAGCTGAAAAGAACAGTTTTAATGTCAATTAGAAATAAACACAAGACAAAGGGGAGAGGAGATAATCAATTAACAGTGGCTGTAGTGAAAAATGGGAACACCCAAACTGCTCATGGAGCTGAAAACATGGTAAATCTGCATAAATACGCATATGCATAAAATAGGGACAAAATGTGTGTATCATGTTCAGAAACGGTATAATGTTCTGTAAAGACCTCTTTGTAAATAACTAATTTATCTCATTTGATACCTCAGTTAAAAATTATCACCTCAGTTTCATTTTTTTTGGATACTTACAAGCTTGAAGCTTTGTCATGAAACATTATACAACATTTCCACTTCTCCCACCAAACTGCCCTTTAGAGAACTGGTTAAGGATGCAATACACTCCCATACCCATGTATCTGTGAGGTCTGCTTTTTAGGACATTGCACTGACTTCCATTCATTGTGAACAGCCTAACCCGAGCCCTGACCCTTAGCTTAACCTAACCTCAATTCACACCTTACCCCTAACCTTAACCAGGACCTCAGAAATGACGTTTTGCCTCATTAGGACCGGGCTTTGGTCCCCATGAGGACTACTGGTCCCGACAAGGTTGGTATTTATACCAGAAAAGGTCCCCAAGATGTAACAAAAATGCATGCAGACTCACACACACACACACACACACACACACACACACACACACACACACACACACACACACACACACACTTGTACACAAAGTGAGTTTCTTATCCAAGGAAAAGCAATCACCACCATCAACACCATCAATTACAGATCAGCATTCATATCAAAATATTATCTAATTATTAAAAGCTACTGAGTGACGACAGTGATTGAGTGTCAGGGCACATTTTCTTTCACTGCAGGAGGAAGTTTTGGAAGTGTGGCCACAGGTTGACCTCTGCTGACAGCCAGCAGGTAAGGTCTCTACAGCCTCAAATATATGAATATAGCTCCCTCTAGTGGACATAATGAGTAGAAACAATAGAAACAAGAAATTCGCATACAGTATGTGCCTGTGTGTGTTTATGTAAATGTCCATATGTAATTCAAGTCTGTATTTACACAATGTAGGTAAAGTAATGGACTTTTTTCACAGTAGGAATTTTACTTGTCATTACAGAAAAAGCACAGGTGGAACAAATAACATTAATGATAAATGCTCAGTTGCATTTAGGTGTGCCAGTAAGCCACATCAGTGAGTAAGCATGCACAATACAATAATTAATTCATCCATAATTGATATTACTAGTTACACCTGTTCTTTTCCTGCTATGACGTCAGTCAACAGTCGTCTGACGAGTCAGACTCGTCACATCAGACTTTGGTCAGACAATAATCACATTTATTCTGTGAGACCAAACATTCAGCTAGTTTTTATATTGTGCATAGAATAACATCAACACCTCAATCCATTCAAAATAGATTGAACAGTTGATTTTCTTGTTCATTTTGGCATGAATAATCCATCTCTAAAAAGAAGAAGCTCACCTTCACCTCCTCATGAAAACTAAAGACAGCTTTGTAGTTATTTGCAGCTCTATGCTGTTCGCTGCTGGACAACACTGACATGGAATAGAGTTGTGAAGTGGGAGGGGCCCCTGTGTGTCTCCACATTCTGTATTCCCCTTTCAAACTTCTCTTTAAATGAACCCCAACGCTTTCTTCTTAAGTCATTTTTCAACTTCCTGGCTGTATTATCTGGCGAGCAAGGTCACTAAAAACATATAGAATAAACAACGACACTAGATTGCTTTTTTCAGAAAACTGCTGTCCTTATCCAAACATATGAAGCAAGCCAAATGACAAACTGTTAAGAAAGGTTCTGTTCCACAACTGGATTTTAAGTTATTATCATAATAGTACTATAGCCTGTCATAGTTACAAATATCAATGGGATTTTTAATGAGGTTTTCCTACTTCTGGAGCAGAATCCGGAAGTTGCAGTTTGACTTCAGCTCTCCATGGCCGACATCTCTTTGTTTATTGTGTTGTGATTTGATTTTAATGTGTGAAATTTATGTCAAACTGAAAAACACTATATTCAATTATACATTATGATACATCAAATGCATACATAAAAAGGAAATACAAATAACAACATGTATTGTATTTCACTTTATTTCTTCGTTCAATTTGTTTTCATTTAGGCATTAAAAATCTTCCATAGACTTCAACCAACAGTAAGTTTCACTTTCCTCGTAAAGGCACCGCCTCCCTCTACTCCACACTTGTTCTGCTTTTGTTCGCCACGTCTAACAAACTACATACATCTGTCAGAGAACAGCAGAAACAAACTGGAGAAAAAATGAGGTAGGCTAATATTTCACGTAAAATAAAGTTACGCAGGTAAACCTCAGTTCACTTTAACAAAGGAGGACAAGTTGAACTTCTGAACTGTTCGAACTTTTGACTTGTTTTGACTATGAAAACGTTAATTAATGTTTGCAGCCAGGTGATAGAAGCACTAGTTAGCTCTCTTTTAACACCTGTTCATTTAGCTTCAGTCGGTTTTTACAAAAAACCCATGTGAAATCAACATTTTGTGTGTGTTTTTAGGAGAAAATGAACTGTGTCACTGTTGGACCTACTCTATCAAATAGCTGAAAATTGTGGAATTGATATTAGTGATAGTGATATTAAGCAGAAAACCTATGTCAAAACTTGTGTTTGCACAATTAAGGCTATAAATATATATGCCCTAGTCCTCTGGCTGATTTGTCAAAGCAGGAAAAGCACAGATAAATAGATAATGCCACGCCTCCATTCTGCTTATTGTTAGCAATGTCAGCGGGAGAGCATGCGCAATACAATAGACTGTATGCAGCCATCATTAATGTCATTTATTCTGGCTGCTGCCAATTAATTCCTGCTTTGACAAGTCAAAAATTTGCAAACGGTTTCTTTTTGGGGCCTATAAGGCTTAAATGTTGCCACGCTGATGTAGTCACATCTTTTGACATGGACAAATTGGAAATTACAGTTCCCCAACAAACAAGCCAATTGACTTAATGCGCATTGATTTTGTGCAACTTTTGGTGCACAAATTGAATATGACAGGCATCTCTTCTCACTTGTCATTAACATGTCATACACAACCATATAAGCCATTCTAGTAAGTGGATGGTGGTGAGAAACGTTCGTTTATGAATCAATGTTTGAAGTCAAAAGAGGAATTATTTTTTGTACTATTTAATTTACTATTTAACTATATTTAATATAATATTTGCACATTTGAGCTACCAAAGATGGAAAGTTATAAAATGTGTGTGTATAAAATCACAAGAACTGTCAAACAGCTTTAACCACCTAATTTTACTGTATTGTTTTGCTGATGGATATAAAATCATGGTGAAACATGTTTTAAAGTAAAGTATACATGCACACATGTTTATCTGACAGCACATTAGGGTTTTGAAAACATATATCATGACTTAACAAAGAGTAAAGTAATTAAGTATATACAGTATTTTTCAAGTTTAACCATTTTAACCATTGAATTTTATTTCTGTAGGGTATGCAGGTTATCACTGATATTATTTATTGCATCTGTGGTGAAAGAAATGTTTCTTATGTGTCTTGTTTGTCATGAAGACCAGTGTTGCTTACATTACTTTACCTTATAGTACTCCCTGCAGTCTGTAATGTGTCCTTGATCTGTGGAAAGAGGAGTTTGAGAGAAAGCTTTAGTGTTGCAGCAGCAACTACAGTATACCGTGGGATGTACATAATAATACAGCTTTTGTTGACCTTGTATCAACAATATTTTTTACTTAATCCAACAGTACAAAAAATATAGTTTTTTCAAGTTGTGTGAGGAGAAAGAAGACGCGGGAGAATAACAGCAGAGAGGGAAGGTAGGCCATCATTGGTTCACAATGATCTGAAGTGCTGCTTTAACTTCCTCTCATGGTTGTTGGTTTATGTGTATAACTTAACATTTTTAACATTTTTCCTCACATTGTAGAAACTACAGTTAATATTTTAAATCAGACATATAAATGAGATTACTAAAAATTAGCCTACAAAGTTGGTGTTGATGAGCTTTCAGAATCCTTCAAAGATATTTAGTATTCCTCATGGTGGATTTAGTTTTAATTAACACATGTAATAAAGATAATATAGAGTTAGACTGCAGGAGACAGGAGAGGAATATGTGATAATAGCATCAGTTTACTAATTGTTACAAGTAGATAAAAAACTCATCATACAGCACTTATTGCTCAGAATCACAACATTTTATGCCACACCACATGTTATAAGGCACAGGCATTAGCCTGCACTCTGACAATATTGTCCTACATCTAAGAAGATGTTCAGAAAAGGCAGAGTCGGATGCTATGTTTGGGTCAAATTTCAGATTTCATCACAAAACTCGTTTGGGTTGAGTCTTTGCCTTATTTGACTTTGGGAAACTCACTTATATTTCTTTGTCCATTTCAACAGCTGCAGCTAATTTTTGTTCACATTTTTAGGTTGCATATAGTATTTTAAGTGTAAATTTTAAACCAGGAACATTCAAGTTAATTACTGCTCCTTTGCTTTATTTGTGCTCTTCTGATGCATGTGATTGTTTTCCTCATCAGTTTTACCAGCTTTAGTTTGGGGAATCCCATAACCACAACTCCTTTATCCCAAGTTTTACTGGCCAAGGAAGTGCACAAGGCAGATACTCTCAGCACAGTTACAAACATCAGTTCAACAGAGAGTGAGGAGAGCAAACCTTCATTTACATTCTCAGGTAAGCTATTTAACAGTTCCATGCAAATACGTTTGTTAAAAACCAGCAATGCTACTAAATATGTCCTACAAAAGATTGGAAGCATTACCTTCCAGCTAAGTTTTTGTACATTTTTTGGATGCACCAAAGACTATTTGAATACATGCATACATACATACATATATGTAAATAATATTTGAAATGGCAACTGTTGCCCCTGTTCCTTTTTTACATACAGTAAGTAACCAACCTAGTGTGTTCCTTTACATAATGGCTTCATATTTACGGGTGTAAAAAGTTCAGTACCTCTGCATATTCATATGCAGTAAATGAACTGAGATTTCCCTTCATTAAGAAAAAGCTTGAGAATATTGTGAGCAGATGAGTTTCAGGAGAAGTCTATGTGAAATGTTAAAATCATTAAAAGTAGAGTTAATGTATTCTGATCTATAAGCACTGCATTGCTGCATTTGCAATCTCAACGTAGTTGCCAACAATTTTACAGAAATCTTTTCATTACTCAGCTGATACCTGTTTTCTGACTCTGGACACATCCCTGAGCCAACCTGTCTAATGGCTGCATTGCCCACTGGTCAAAGAGACTGATTTTAGTGTTAAGCTTGCTGAATGTGCTTCTAATAAACTTCCTTGTAGCTTCTGGAAATATCTGGATGTGACATCACTTTTGGTTTGGCCACATATCCATAGAGCATGGACTAAGAAAAATACAATGAGTAACATGCAAATGAAACATATATTAAAATAGTCAGTTTTTTTATCATTTCTTTCACTTTTCAGAGGAGGTGAATCATTCCAAATACTGGATATTTCATTAAAACTCATCAATTCTTAAACTCTCTTCAGCAGTTCAGCCAAAGTTGGAATCTCAATGGAGAGAAGTGGATTGGACAGAAGAGTGAGTAGAGCTGGGTTGGCAACTATTTACTAATTACTAGCAGTCAAACTAATTCATTTTAAAGAGAAAAAACTTATTTTAAACACTATTACCTTCATTCCACCAACTCATATACATAAATACACTTAAACTGAAACTACACTATTGCTATTTACTTATTTTATTTATTCTGAACAGCAAGATAAATATATATAATATCAAATCTACTTCTCTGTTTCTCTCTCCCTCTATATAAATATTTTTTTCAATCAACTTATTTAATATGCTTTTTTTCTTTTGTTTTATTTAGTTTTGGTTGGTCTTTTCTGCTGCGCTTACTTCTATACCATGAGCTGTTGGCTACTTTGAAAAAAAAGTATTAAATTGAAAGTATTATAATATATATTGAAAGTATTAAAAATAATTCAAACCTAGGCAAAGGACGAGCCTGATGAAGACGATCAGCTCCCACAGACCGAGCTGTGAGGAGGTGACTCAGACTCGGGTTCTCCTCCTGGGCCCGGTCAGTTCTGGAAAGTCCAGCTTCATCAGTTCAGTCCAGTCTGTGTTTAATGGAAGAGTCACCAACCGGGCCATGGTGGGCTGCTCCTCAACCAGCTTCACCAAGAAGGTAGAAGCGGAGCAGTAACATGTAACAAATGACTAAAGCTATCCATCTTTTTAAATTCAAAGTTATTTACGGAGTGATAATTTAGTTTATTTGTAGTTTATTCTTTCAAATTCAAATTTACACTCCCAAGTCTGTTTACAGATCTTATGGATTTAATTTGTGAAAAAGTTGAATGAAGCCTCCAGAGAAAGCAGTGTGAAATCTCATAAATTGCGTCAAATGATGTCACAGCTTTAGTGACCGTGTCATTGACTTTCTTTTTGTTTGCGTCAGCTACAGTCCTTCAACATCCGTGGTCAGAAGGGAGAGGATCCTATTGGACTGGTGCTGTGTGATATTATGGGCCTGGGTGATGGAGAAATGACTGGACTGACTCTCCATGACATCCTGTCTGTCATTAAAGGCCATGTACCTGAGGGACACAAGGTTAACAGGATCAATACTGTATTATTTTTATTATTATTGTAGTTTTTAGCAATGCTAGTAGTGTGGCTCTAAAGATGTCTGTTGTTCGGTCCATCGCTTTGGTCCCGACTGAAATATCTCAACATTTACTAGATGGATTAGTACAAAATATTGTATATTCATGTTTCTCAGAAGATGAATCCTAAAGGCTCTGACTTTTCTTCTAGCGCCACCATAAGGTTAACACTTGTGGTTTTAGGTGAAATGTGTCACCCACTATTGGTTGGATTACCATGATATTTTGGTAGAGATATTCATGTCCCCCTCAGGACTTTTCATCCAGCACCATCATCTGGTCAAAATTTTAATTCACCCAGTATTTGGTTTTTGAATAAATACTTGCAAAACTAATGACAGTCCCGTCAGCCTCATCAGTACTTTGTGTATAGTAATAATTAGCAATCACACGCATCATGAGTTGTTATACTTTTTGAAAATTGAATCTCTTCATTTTGCTCTCCCAGTTTAGCCCAGATCAGCCAGTGAGGTCAGAGACTTCTGGCTATGTGAAGAGGCCAAGTCTTAAAGACAAGATCCAATGTGTGGCCTTTGTGGTGGATGCCTCCAAAATCTCGACCTACCCCAAAGGCCTCAGCACCACTTTCCAACAGCTCCGAGAGCACATCAGTGACCTGGGTGAGCACAAGACAAACAACAAACCTACACAAAGATATTTTCAGACACACATTGATGACACATTCATTCCTGCAATGTAACCGGGCACTTGCCACATACAAGCCATTATGTAATATAGTTTGTTACTGTCACATCAAAAGCATTTTTCATTGTGTATATTTTTTGTTGTGACATTACAGAACACAACCCAAGCCATTCGTGAAATATACTTGTGTCAATTTAAGCATATAGAGGTCCTATGGATTCTGCTATTTTCTCTTAAATGTTGTTTTAATTGTTCTCAATTAGTTTTTTTGATTTACATATTAACCCTTCTATAGTGATCAGCTGAAAAAAAGTACTGTTGAAATCTTTACTGTCTGTACTTTATTTCTCTAAAATGTAACAATTAACTGAGAAACTGCTGTTTCTCTGATTCTTTTTGCGGTGACACCTTTATGACAGTATTTTATTTTATGTTTTAGGTGTTCACCAGGTGGCTCTGCTGACCCACGTAGACAAGATTTGTTCAGAAACGGCCAAAGATGTCACCCAGGTTTACGAGAGCCGCATCATTCGGGACATGGTAGGTTGAAATATGTTAATGAAAATCCAGTAAATAAAATCCAGACTCAGAGGCATTTCCTCTAAATTGTCTATAAAAGAGAAATTAACGTACACTACACACATTACCATGAATGTAGTGCATGATACAGACACTAAGAAAGAATAATTTAGTCAACATGTCTTATAAAGTGCCTGTGACTGTTCACCATGCAGACTACAGACATTTTACTCAAATTTGTTTGTCTCTTAACCAGAATGGGAAAAGCTGACTTTGGTGTGTTTTATTATTTTTCTTATTACCAACCGCTATGAACTATAGCGGTTGGTAACTGCTGAGCTATTGTATCATTAAACGAGAGTTAACTTTTGTAAGAACCTTTATTCTAACTCCTTACAGATCAAACTATTTGAGATCTGCATTTTCAAGTGTGCCATCTAGTTTGGCATGGCATTGTTCTCAACCAGCTGAAGAAAATAAAAGCAGATGGTGTGGAAATCTCTTACCGTCACATGTGTTTGTTTTTGTAGATGGGTAAAGCTGCAGCTCTATTGGGTATGTCCACCTCCTACATCGTCCCGGTGAAGAACTACTCATCAGAGTTGGACCTGGATGTGAACACTGATGTGCTTCTGCTTAGTGCTGTCGACCACATCCTGCAGTATGCTGACCTGTATTTCCAGGACAATACACAAAACACAGGGCTAAAGCCAGATTTTTACTGACTTTAGCCTTTCACAATTGATTAATCATCTTCAATGAATTAATTTTAAAGTCCATGTGTGTAGGATCTGAAAATGTCTGTCCTCAGTGACTCCGAGTTATAATATTAAAGCTAGAATCACATATTACATGTAGGGGATTTAAGCTGCCTTGTAAAACTGTACTTTTTCATAATGTTTTTAATTCTAATCAACACATTTTTATAACTCAGAATAAAATCAGCTGTCTGTAACATCTTATTGAGCAATCTGTTCTTTGTATCAAGAGTATCAGGCCTCATACAAGAATCATTCAAAGGAATTGTTCTTGAGTGGCACATACAGGTAGTTTAAGAAAACTTGCACATTCACCAATTTTCCTGTAATTAGAATTTTCTCTCAGGTAGGAATGAAATTTCCTAGTGGTCCAGACTGTCATAGTCATCATGTAGAGACAGTCTGTCTTTCTCCACAGGGGGAAAACACCTTATTTGATTTAGGAATCCAATGAATTTAAAGTTAACACATTTTCGAAATCAACTAAAAGTATAAATGACTTGTAAAATTAATAGAAGATTAATATTGTAATCATACATCACCATCATCATTGTTGTCAATTTACTGTGAGGTTCAAAAACTTCTTTTTAGATGATCTTGTTATATTTTTACTTGGTAACCGTATAGTTTCTATATGTAGAATTGTGAAGCACTTTACATGTATTAATAGTTTTTTATTGCCAATGAGCGAATGGGTAGTAATGTAACGTAAAAAATTAGACCTTCCCCAACTTTCTCGGTTGTCTGTAACACCCTGAGGACTGATTTCTATGTGAAGGACCCGGGCTGGATTTTCTGCAAAATCCAACAGAAGTGACATTTTTGCAGGCTCCTGAGTGCCTTGCCTCTCTCCCGCTAACGTCAAAAAACGACTAACATAACCAACACAACACAACAAAAACGGTGCTATCCGACTAGAAACACCCTGCAGATATAAGTTCTCCAGCTAATGAAACAGCTAGCTGCCTCCATCAACCACTGCACATTTCACAACAAAACACCCCTGCAATGACAAGTCGCAGCTAAAACAACATTATTTCCTCAACAAAAGAGCAGAAAAGAAGCTGAACGGCCACAGATGTAACTGATGAGAAGGAATTTCTGATTCCTACATACAGAACCTTTAAATAGCTGGTATAGTATATCCAGTCAAGCACAGCAGCATTGCAGATCATGGCATGTGGAACACATTCATTATTACATGCAAACCATTAAATCACTTTACTATTTTTTCAATCATGAATTTGTGTCATATTGTATATAGTATAGTACATTGCACTACAGTAAAGCATAGTAATAGCATTATGTGCAGGATGGTGGCTGTATCCAGCTTACTCAGATTCCCAGACTTTCATCCTCCACGGCTTCTCAAGTATGGTACTTTCTTTTGAAGAGAAAAAACTTTTATAAGACAATGATCTTATCCAGTTTGATAAAAATATTACTTTTTTTTCTTTGTGGTGGGTTTAAATTAAAAAAAAAAAACTTGGTATCATTAATAGCCTATCATACAACATTTTTTATAATACTAATAATAATCCTATTTATTGCCTTTTGTTTGGGTTGATTTATACATATATTAGATTAACCCAATGAAATTTAACAAGTTCAACAAAACTACCTAAAAGTAGCAGTGATGATGGACAGTAAAGGCAGTTTTGCACAATAACATTATTTTGAGATACTGGGGAAAGGGTCTGTGTGTTTTTTCTCCAGTATTTGTGAGGGTCCAAATATATATATATATATATATATATATATATATATATATATATATATATATATAGCCAAAAAGATATATATCTAAACATAGCACAAAAAGTGAGGAAATTTGTGTCTTCTCGCATTGGCAGAGAAGATTTGGCATATTTTTCATGAGCGCAACCCACATACTCAGCTCTGCTGCTCATCCCACAAATGCATGTTCCTTACAAATGTGACACCAAGGGAAATAAACAGGCTCTCCAACGGTATAAGATTTATTGCCAAGAAGCATTGTTACAACAAAGAAATAATCTACCAAACACAAATTTCCTTACTTTCTGTGCTATGTTTATATATATATATATATATATATATATGTAGCTAAAAAAAAATTACATTTAATTTTTTATAAAATGAAATGTAAGATTCAGCCCCCCTGCCCCAGTTAGCTAGTTTATTTGGTTTAGTCTTAAAAATCCAATCATGATACATCATGAAATATATCATAGACCTTGTATGTATTTCCCACAGCAAGACATCAAATATGATTATTTAAAGTTAACTCACCCTCGACTTCATCGACTTCATAGACTTCATAGACTTTATACTCAGCTTTAGGTTGTTGCCATGCATGTCTGCAGCATTAAAATTGTAATCATTTCCTGGGGCCTGTTTCAGAGAGCGGGTTTAGTGAAAACTCTGAATTTGTTAACCATGAGATGAGGGAAACTCTGGGTTTTCAGTTTCAGAGAGAGAACTAATTTAAACTTGGGGTCAGTTACCGCAGTAACTGACTCTGTGAAGCAGGTTTTCTTCAACAAACCCTGAGTTTCTCTCTGTCTCCTCCCTCTTACAGAGCCAGACACGCTGTTTCATTTCCTCATTCATTCAGTCCATATCAAAGTGCATTCATTAGAGGAGGTTCACTATCTGTAAGAATCTAAATCCTGGTTGGATATTAGTTTGTTTAAGTTACTCATTAAGAGGCTCATTAAGTTACCACTTTAATGAGCCTCAGTCATTTCTTTGAACAGCGTTTTTTTCTCTCACATTCAGATATTACACAACGTGAATTCATCCTCAGCTCAGAATAAAACCTCTGAATGTCCTTCTGTTATAACACTGTGAATCTGTCAGTTTGTTGGAGCAGCTCCTGACCTGAAATCTTTATTGCACATAATGTGTAATCTTGTAATGTGTAATAAAGTTTAAATTTGTAATATCGGTATGAAGCTTTAGACATGTGGGATCAATGAATAATTATCTCTATCACTCATGATGTGATTGGTCGCACCGATGGGACATCATTCCTATAATATTGTAGATTATATGTTAATATGCTGAGTGAGCAGGATTGTCGTGCAGCTGCAGAATGTAGTTTGAAAGTAAGATTTTTAAATAGGGTGCATAATCTTAACATTTTTAACAGCATTTCAGTGACAATGTTTAAATTTACTGCACTTGTTGAAGTAGCTGAAATAAAGTCACTGAATGTTGTTGAGCTGAGATACAAATAGATGTCTAAAAATTTAGAATATTCTGTATTTTAACCTCAATGCCTGTTCAAGTGCAAATCACGAAACAAATTATTACTGGATCAGACTGCGAGTTTACAGTCATGTCTCTATGTCTTTGATCCATATGTGTTTTAAATCTTTAACTTCATCTTCAGTTGTTGTCTCCTGTGTTTTGTCCATCAGATAAAAGCTGAACAAATATATTGAAAATGTAATGTGGCTGCAGCCTGATACACAGTCAGATTCCACTTTATCATCATTAAGGAAATGTAAGACTGGTAAATGATGAATTAATGGACAACACTGAATAAAACTTTATTGTGTTAACTTATTGACACTTTTCCCGTTTATCTTTTTTAAAGATAAATGTGCAGCGTCCACACACACATGCATTAATATCTCTACGTCCACTGGATTAAAATGGAGGATCTGCCTTTTATTTACCTGTTGCCATGGTGACTCATAGTATCGGGGCTTCATTGATGATGGCTTTTTTTATTCATCACACACGCGCTTAACTCAGAGTGAACATACTCAGAGTTGATTGAACAAACTCTGATCAGCTGTTCTGAAACCGAAAAATCTGAGTTTCCCATCTTGAGGTTCATCAACTCAGCATTCAGGGTTAGACTCAGAGTTTGCTGAACCTGCTTTCTGAAACAGGCCCCTGGATTCCTGGACTTCTGTTGACAAGAACCAATGATTCTCCAAAACACTGAACCAGAGTTACTGCTAGATGCCACTAAATTCTACACACTGCACCTTTAAAGTTGGCTATAAAGTAGGGATGCACGATATTGGATTTTTTGCCAGATCCAAAACGTCGTTATTTCCAACTCATTGTGGCCGATTGCCAATGTCAATACCGATATATATGCACTTTTTTTCTCCCAGCTGGCTGAGGAGACTATTATGCATGCAAGCATAGATTGTACTAAGTATGATCAAGGAAGACAATATATGACGGAAGAACTTAGGAAGGCTAAAGTTCAGGAGCTCAGCAATAAAACTTTAATGAACTTGCCAAGTGGGTGGAGCAGTAGAGTTTTCATTGAGCTTATTAGACAGACAGGATTAATGTGTAGGATTTAATCTCTGGTCCACACTCCGGAGCAGAAGGTGGTGGTAATTCACCTAATACGCTGTTATAAACCAAAAAGAAATGAAGGGATCTTCTAATGGTCAGTATGAACAGGAAGAATGATTACAGCAAGAAAAACCTATTTCAATATTCATTTGGGTACCTGACTGCTGTTTTAAGACAGACGTGAAAAATTGTGAACCTGTCCTTTAAACTGAGCACATACTTTAAAACAGGAGGGATTTTTACATCAGAGACAAACAGTTTTATTCAGAAGGCAAAATTATCATTCTATGGTGACTTGCTGCCAGCTGTGGTAGATGGTGCATGAACGCCGGATGTATATGGCATGAACTGTCTGCCAGGCAGCATCCTGTTTAAACCAGAACACGTGTCTACAGGAAACACTGTGAATGCTACTTTCTCTCAATTCAACCATCAAGAAGAGAAGGAGGTAAGACTGAAAATATATATGGGTTGCTTATTTTGCCAAACTTTTTTTAACACTTTGATTTTTATTATTGATGGTATGTGGTGCTGATGTGACATTCAACACATAAACTGTACTAGATAATTCAAAAGTTTGTAGTGCTTTATACTTTAAAAGAAGTCTCAGTCCAGAAATAATAAAATAAAGATAAATAATCCACCCCTAGAGCTGGGCCTTTATCAACTGATTGATTTGAACCTGGACTGAACAGACTAAACCAGGAGATGTTAAATAGCTTGCGATGTGGGGAAAAAGCATTCGGTCTTGGTGTCCTTGCTGCAGCAATATGTAGGTGTGGTAGACCATTTCTTTGTCTGAGAGGAAATGGAAAGTTAAGTGTTCTGCTTTAACATGTGCCAAGCTGTGGCAGACCATTTCTTCTTCGTCTGAATAAATCTGAAGTAGAAAATATATAATATAAATAATATATAATGTAAGAAATCTGATTATAGTTTCAGTCTGAATCTGCCACGGTATCTAAAAATGTGTAGATGAAAAATCAAAAGAAAACTTAGTTTTGCATGTTTCAAGAAATAAATGTGTTGAAAATGAGAAATCAGAAAGAACACTTAATTAGTTTTACTTTATACATTGTATTATTCAAGATCGGACTTTTAAAGGACCAATGTCCTTTATTTAATTTACACCTGTATTTTAAAATAATTTTTATTGTTGAATGTATGTCATTGGTTTTATATCATTGGTGTTTATCTCTTATGTTCTGTAATCAGCATTGGTTGATTAGAATGGGAGTACTCTTTGAACTTTGATCATTGGTTATAACCCAGATAGCAAAATTGCTGTGCCCATATCCGGCCCAAACCTGACACTTTCATGTGGCCCACATACCGTATGGAATGATGGCACTTGGGTGGTCCGCTCCTGTTTGCCAGATCCAGGCCACAAGCAAACCATAGCAATGCTACATGTAAACCAAAAACTAAACAAATAAACCAGATCTGGCCCACATCTGGACCACAGTTCATTTTTTATTCTGGCTCTGATCCGGCATACATTCCATATCCTCATTTGGCTCAAATACTGCATGGAATGATGGCATTTTGGTACTGCACTCCTGTTTGCCAGCAACAGGCTTAGCAACGTTGTTTTTGCAGTCACCACAGTCAACATGGTTTGCAAATTCCGGGACCTGTGGATAAAGCATTTTTGTGTCACTGGAAAGACAGCTGCCTTAAGCTGTGCAGTCCCCAACAAGGTGCTATCAGTTAATCCGTTCAATTGGGTACATGTGGGGTTCAACCCTAATTGCACCAAACAAGGCAGTGGAAACCAGTTTTTAGACTAGAGGTGGGGACTGTGGCTGGACTGTTAGGACAATGATCCCTGGACTAACATAGAACAGTAAATTCCATGTTTGTAAGAGGAGGAGGCTAGGGCACACTTTGCTGTAGAAAAATAATCTTCTGGGAGCATTTCTAGAGAATCTTACCTTCCCAGTTGTAAACATTATCGGTGTGTATGCACTTACACTGAGCTTCACCTCTAAAATTTTATGATTAATTTAGAACCACAGTAAATCATATCTCATATCATATCATATCATATCCAGATTAGCCAGTTCTGAGTGTGCCGTATCTTGGCCAAAACTGGCCCAGATATGTTTTAAGATAAACGGGCCACATTGGCTGCATCATATGTTGGCCACCTCAGGCTCATTCTCAGATTAGCCAGTACTAATTGTGCCGCATCTTTACCTATAGTGGCCCAATACTGTTCAGCAATGTATGGGCCATTTTTACTATTTCAAATGTTGGCCACATTAGGCTCACACTATGACAACCAGTGCTGACTGTGCCATACAATTGCCAATTGTTGTATAGTGTTTAGGCCATATTTGCCATATCGTATGTTGGCCACTTTAGGTTCACATCAAGTCACTCCAGTGCTTATTGTGCCGTATCTTTGTCGGAACTGGCCTAGGTATGTTTTAAGATAACTGGGCCACATTTGCTGCACCATATATGGGCCACTTTTGGTTTACACCCACATTAACTATTGTCGACTGTGCCAGATCTTTGCCAAAGGTGGCCCACATTTGTTTTGTGATATTTGGGTCATATTCACTATGTATCACATGAGCGACTTTAGGGTCACATCCAATTTACACATCGCCGAGAACACCGCATCTTTGCCAAAAATGGCCCACATTTGTTTTGGGATATTTGGGCCATATTTGTAATTTTACATGTAGGCCATATTTGTAATTTTACATGTAGGCCACTTCAAGCTCACATCCATTTTGTGCAGGCCAGAGGAAGGCCAACAGTGCCACATCATTGCCTGAAGTGGCCCACTTCCGTATGCTATCTGGGAACCTGTATGATGCATAAATGTAGTTTATCCTGGGGGATTAACCAAGCTACAGTAAATTAGGATAGATATCCTGCAATTTTAATGCATTTGTGTGTTTTTTTTGGTTTGTTTTTTTGTATTTAGACACCAAAGTGAGAAAACGTCAAAGGTTCATTCAGCATCCTTGAGAAACTTCAGAAGACCAACTGTCCACTATGAACTTCATGCTAACCAGGAACCAGCAGAAAACAATCTGCTCACAGCTGGGAAATGTGAAGCTACAGCTGCTGTACAAGGCCAGCGTCCATGGTTTCACCGGAGCAGCCTTCCACCAACGATGTGACAACCGCTGTCCCACAGTGTCTGTGGGCTATAATGCCTCTGGTTATGTGTTTGGAGGCTACACCAAACAACCTTTCTGTCAGTCTGGACAGTATGTGCATGATGACCAGGCCTTTCTCTTCACATTCAATGGAGAAAAGCTCAATAAATATCCAGTCACTGGTCCTGGAAATGCAGTAAGAATGATGGGTAACTCCGGTCCATATTTTGGAGAAGCACTGGTTCTTGTCAATGGAAATCAAGCAGTAGTTCATAGCAATCCAGGAAATTACTACAACTTCATTGCTGCAGACATGCATGGCAACGACCTCCAGCTGACTGAGTGTGAAGTCTATCAAGTCGAGGGTGAGTTAACTTTAAATAACCGTATTTGATGCCTTGCTGTGGGAAATACTTACAAGGTTTATGATATATTTCATGATGTATCATGATCTGAGCACCACCGGTATTTAATTCCATCATATTATTGTCCACTCTTGTTCATTGTTCAAATCATTTTTTAAGACTAAACCAAATAAACTAGCTAACAAATAACTAATATGTGTTAGGGAGAGCACGGTAGTTATCGAAGTGGGAAGGAGGACTGAATTTTATATTTCATGTCATGCTTATTACTTATTAATGCCCCCATGCTCCCCATGACTGAAAAAAACAGTATCTCAAAATAATGTAATCGTAAACTGCCTTTACTGTCCATCATCAGTGCTACTTTTAGGTATTATTGTTGAATTTGTTAAATTTCATTGGGTTAATTCAGTATCTGCATAAATGAACCCAAGCAATAAAAGGATTATTATTAGTATCATAAAATATGGTGTATGATATTAATGATACCAAGTTTTGTTAATGTGTCATGTAATCCCATCACAAAGAAAAAAAGTTGTCTAATTTTTATTTTTTTATCAAACTGAATAAGATCATTGTTTTATATGGTTTTAATTTCTCTTCAACAGAAAGCACTGAACTTGAGAAGCCTTGGAGGACGATAGTCTGGGAATCTGAGTAAGCTGGATACAGCCACCATCCTGCACATAATGCAATTAATATGCTTTACTGTAGTGCAGTGTACTATACTATATACAGTATGACACAAATTGATGACTGAAAACATAGTAAAGTGAGTGTGTTCCACATGCCATGATATGCAATGCTGCTGTGCTTGATTTATCTATTTAAAATTATGATGAACTCCATGTCTATACAACATATTGTTTCTCATGTTTACTGTGCTTTACAGTTTTTAATGTACAATTCTTCACAAACTGTCACAAATTAACCTGCTACCATCATGGAAGTCAACTAGCTATGATCAAAAAATCTCTGTCACAACCCATAGCCCAAAATCAACCAGCAATCTTTTCACCAAAGGAAAAAGTTTTTTATCCTCTACTGTTTTTACAGGAAGAGGAAGGAGCTGATGGACAGTATTAGGAGCTACAAACCAGTGGTCAGCTCTGTGTCCCAGGTTCAGGTCTTGCTCATAGGAGCAGTTGGAGCTGGAAAGTCCAGTTTCTTCAATTCTCTTAATTCTGTATTCAGAGGCCACGTGACCAGTCAGGCCATCGCTGGCTCTTCTACCACCAGCCTCACCACACAAGTCAGTTCTTTACATTTATTAATGACTAAATGATTTCAGTTTACGGTGATTGATTTCAAAATGGAAATCCTGCCCAGTCCCCATTCTATGGTCTGTTACTCATCACCTTGTACCCGACAGTTTCGTACCTACTCTGTGAAATCGGGACGAGAAGGAAAACCTCTGCCAATCATCCTGTGTGACACCATGGGATTGGAGGAAAGCACAGGGGCAGGGCTTGATATAGATGATATCAGCAGTATCCTCAAAGGTCACCTGCCTGACCGTTATCAGGTATAGCTTTTTATACATTCAGCAGGATAGTGAATGTTTGAACCATTGACTCAGTTGTAGTTAACTCAAACTGTCCTTGTCTTTCCCTCCAACTGTATCACTCAGTTCAACCCCTCTGCTCCTCTGCAAGTGGAGGCCAGCAGCTATCGAAAGTCTCCAGGTCTCAAGGACAAGATCCACTGTGTGGCTTATGTCATGGATGCCTGCAAGATTTCTATCATGGCCACAAAGCTGCAGGAAAAACTGGATGCTATTCGCAGAAAGGTCAACTTAATGGGTCAGTAAAATCAAGTCCTGCTTCATTTTACTGATGACATGTATGCACACTCTTAGAAAATATCAATAAAAGTGTCTGTTTTCAAAATCTCAACATCGAACAATATGCATATAGAGCGACTGAGCCTTGATTTACACACAAGGGGCCCCATAGAGGTAAATACTGAATTTCACGTCTTTATCTCATATCTTTAAATGGATTATATCTTTATTCTATTTTAAAAAGTATACTACTTTGTGACATTCTGTAGGCCAATCATCAGATTAATTGTCTTCCGTGTTAACATTAATTGAGGTGTACAGTGCAAACAGGAACTGCTAGTTGCCAAAGCAGCATGACCTTTGATGACATAGATGTGACACAATGTAAACAAATAGGCTAAAAACACAAGGTGTACTTTTGGTTTAAGTTCAATACTCATTCAATAATAACAATATAACTTTTCATCAGTCTTCAGCAAACCAGTTGTGCAGTGCAGGATAAAGCTTGACATTCGTGATGCTTGATGTTCCGCAGGTGTTATTTTCACCTCATGATGTGATATTGAAGCCTGGCACAAGGAACTGACCAGCTGAACTTATGGACTATCAAATGTCCATGCAAATCGAAGAAGGGAGTTTGCCAAAAAAAATTTAAATAGCGTTATATATTTTTTTACACTTCAAACTGACTTTACTTTCATCCTCTCATGATTGCATGAACACTTTCCAGTTCATCTTACTTTATTTTCACTATTGACTTCCACCCAGACCTTTTTAATAGTAACACATTTAATTTAGGCTCAGATTAGACTTTTTTTTATTTTTGGAAGGTGAGGTTTAAAACATCTCATGTTTTATCATTTGATTAATTGAGGTACATGGTTAAGATATACATTTTTGGGCAGCTTAACTTATGGATATGTGTATGAGGAGTATACATTTCAATAGAAAACAATTTATTGCAGACAATGAAGCAGACTTGACCATTTTTAACAACTTCTAAGTTATGCAAAAATTTGTTGTGACACTATACCTGCAGAGTAGGGGTTTCCAGCACAACTTCACCTACTTCCAAGGTGCACGGAAAAGGGAAAGTCTAAAGCGATCAGAACTCCATCAAACTTGTAGTATAAAGAACAACTTTATTGTTTGACTGATGCATTTTAGCTTGTGGCCTTCATCAGGGTCATCATAAAACACATTACAGACAACATTTAAATAGAGTAAGTTAGGTTTGAAAAAAGGTTGAAAAAAAAAGACACCCAAACATGTACATATCAGCCAATGGGGCAACTACAAAGATGGGTTGGATATATCGTCATGTGGCTTCAGGCCAATCGTTGTCCCAGGTTAACAGAGAGGCAAGGGGAGTGTCCAAGGAGGGACATGAGTGACACCATATTTGGTCCATTAACTAGAAAAGTGCAACTAAGGGGTGGTACTTGGGTTTCTGCAGAAGGTGTGTTAATCCAAAAATGTGCTTATTTGATATGGCATACATTAAAAACACTTTGATTAGAATAATGATAATAATAATAATAGTATAGATAAAAAGCTTTATAAAGTGCTGTGTATAGAAAGAGCAAAAAGATACATCTTACAATGAAAACCTCTACAGAAACTCATTAATTAAGAAATCCTCATTCATGCCCCCCAGAGATAAACTTTGAAAATAGAAGATCCAAAATGCTTCTCTCTTTTTCCTGAGAAAACTGACATTACCACCTCTTGGGCTTTTATGCCTATGAAAAATATAAATGAAATGTGATGTTGCTTTTCATTGAAATGTCTTGCGACAGGGCTGATTACATCATTTCTCTTAATGGAGCTCCTGTGTTCAGTGAGATGCTCTGTCAGGGAACGAGATATCTCACCTATATATATTTTACCACATGGACACTGTATCATATAGACAACATTTTTTGTTTTACAGGTAATTAAGTCCTTAATATTAATTGTCTCTCCTGTGAGTCAACTCAATAGATTGAAAAGAATATACGATGTTCCTGAAGTAGAGTAGTTAGAGTAAACTACTGAATACAGGGAAAAGTGAATTACTAAATGAGTGAGTGTTTTATACAGTCAGTTTTCCCTTGAAAAATTAATGTTTCAAGAAAAGTTAGTTCAAGAAATCAATGTTGTTTAGAATTGTTCTTCACATATAAAAGAGGCTTTTAAATTGCAACGAAAACTTATTTTAGAAGTTTAGAAGTGATACTTCAATATTTTGACTGCCTGATACCCAAAAATCCACAGCATTTCTTCTTCTCTGGTGTTTTCAGGGATTCCTCAGCTGGTCCTGCTCACTAAAGTAGATGAAGCCTGCCCTTTGGTGATGGAGGATGTGAGAAACATTTATAAGAGTGGCTACATTAAGGAAATGGTAAGGATTTTATATAGAAAACGATTTCTAGGAGATTTGTTGTAATGTTTTTTTTTTCCTTTAGTTTTTGCTTCTTGGAAAGACATGAGCTGAACAACCACAAAGTCTCTCAAAATTTCAAGTTATTTTTAGGTTCAGATAGACTCAAATCTACTTGACTGTGTAGGATTGAAGACACTCTTAACACAAATCTGAGTGACCTCATTTTACTTTACTTTTTTTTACATTTTACTTTGCCAGTACTTCACACCAGGAAGTCACATGAGAAAATGAAGTTGCATATTAAATCAGACTTTAATGGCTCACATGTAACAGCTCTGGTGGTGAACAACCTGGGAAGTTTAAATTCCTGGGACTCCTGTGATTGTGAAGTGTTTTGGATGAGTGGCGAAACATAAGTTACATCAGTCCAGTCAATAGTTTATTCTAACTTTCATTTGTTCAGTTTTTTCTCTCCTGTTTTTCTTCAGCAGGCAGTGTTGTAATAGCAGTGCTTGAGCATTAGTACATGAGTGGAATAGCTGGTTATCAAAACAATATATTCGATATTTATTAGTCATGTGTTTTATTTGGCTTGCAATGAGTAGCCATAACCAAAGTACTAATACCATTTTTCAATAGTTGACACAATTCTGTGTGGTTTTCAGAAAAAATATTTTAAATCTTTTGTGCTTTGTGATGCAGATGCAGGAAGCGAGTGCTCGGCTCGGTGTGCCTTTGTCTTGTGTTGTTCCCCTGAAGAACTACAGTGAAGAGTTGGAGTTGGACCCAAACACCGACATCCTGCTGCTCAGCGCCATCATCCAGATGCTTCGCTTCGCTGATAATTACTTTGATGAAATCAGTGACAAATTGAGCAGCAGCGTCACTGATAATTCCCTTGATGACATCGGTAACAAATTCCGCAACATTTACACCAAAGAATAAGTATGTGTGCAGCAGACACAATAACCTGAGCAACTGTAATGAAATGTCCCTCAAAATGATCCATGCGTGTGATTCTGTCTAGTGCTAGTTCACTGTTAACCGTTCTTATAATACATCCATGGTGTTAACAGAGTGAGCAGTGAATCCCAGAATTCTTCAGGAACTTGGTGCGCCTCCTCCTGGAGATTTCTCAAGTGTCCCTTGCAATGCTGGGAGATATAGTTCTTTAAGCGTCCTGCGACTGCACTGCACCTCCAGTTTCTGGCTGATATGATCCTCATTTTGATTGTGTCACTCAGATGCAAAATATTAAATTTCCTTTTTGATTATGTAGCAAATTTTTACATTAATCGAAAATTATTACATTATAATGTTTTTACATGATCACATGACTACATGATGGCTTTTGGTGGGACATTTCATCACAAGTATACAAATGTTCTTTACTGCATTATATTAACTTGTGCATCTTCATCTTTTTGTTCTTTGTTTCATGTGATTGAGGCTTCAGTCAGTTAAGTTTATTAGTGCTCATCTGCATCGAAAACTGTGCATACGTTTTTCATTTGCCCTGTTCTCCTCATGTAATCTTTCATACAGTTTTGCTTTTACAGTAGATGTTGTCAAGTTATATGTATAAACTGTACTGCCACATACCTTTCATTTGGACAAGTTTTTATCTAATTTCCACTTTGCTTTTTGAGTTTTCCTTACATATTATACAAAGTACATATCTAATGCTATGTATAAATTAAATGTGATTTAGGACTACTGTACACAAAAACATTTCATATTTATGTTGCCCAAATTTCACAACAGCTAAAAACATTGTGCTTCCTGAATAAAGTCTTGGGAGAACCATCACTGTACCGATAGTTTCAAGACTAAGAAAACACAGTATTTAGTCTGTATATACTCCACTGCCACCGAAACATTCATGACATTTTGGTTTTTAAGTCATTCCAGCTCTGTTCTTTTTCATGAGGTTTTGTTGTAATAATTCATTTTCTTTACAGTTTTTGTCTTTTTGCTGCCAGAAAAACAACTTTCCAGTTATTCAGATGTTTGCAATAATTAAATGTTTGTTATGTTGCATGTTATTTACATTCAGCTTGTGTTTGGAGTCGTGTCAATGACAATCAAAGCTCTTGCTGATGTCACAAACTGGCTTAGTGCATGTGACAAAGAGGGCAGACAAGTCAGGCTAATGTGACGATTGAATTTTTTATTGGAAATAAAGACATAACTATTTACAAAAGGCATGAGGAGAGATGTGGAGTCTAGGAGAGAGAGAGACAATGAGAATGGTGTTCATTATTTGATTTAGGAATTACAATGAAATTTAAAGTTCACATGTTTCTGAAAACACCTTATTTGAAATAAATAATAAAACTAAATACATAAATAAACTAAATAATTGCAATGCCTTGATCTGAATTACTTTAAAGTTGACATGTTTCTGAAATCAACTAAAAATATAAATAACTTATAAAATTAATGCAAGATTATTATTGTATTCATACTGTCATCATCATCATTATTGTCAATTTACTGTGAGGTTCGACAACTTTTTTTTAGATTGTATGATCTTTGTATATTTATATATTTTGACTTGGTAACTTTAATGGTTCAATCATTGGTAGGAAAACTCTCACTGTGAAAGCTGCTTCAGTACCTTTATGCAAGTTCTCCAACGTCCTCCTTAATAACACCTGGAAATACACCTATTGTATAATATTCTCTCGTCCATCTTTGTAACTGTTACGTCGCCCACCTTTATTTTAGATGCAGGCTCTGCTCTGTTGACACGTTGTTGGCAGCTGTATAAATATTCTCTAATTGTTTCCTCCTACCACTACCGACACTGCTACAATTTTTATGTGATCGACTGCTGATTTTTGAAGGCTGGACTTTTTTCTCTTTGGTAACATTTTTTGAAAAATGGCCTCAAACGCAACAGGTAACTATAAATTAAAAACAAACAGTTTTATTCAGAAGGCAAAATTACTCTTGTCTGGTGACCTTCAGTTTCATTTCTCCCAGCTTTGGTAGGTGGTACATGAACCACAGACATATAAAGTATGAACTGTTTGCCAGTGTAAGGCAGCATCCTGTTTAAACCTAAACACGTGTCTACAGGAAACACCATGAACATTACCTTCTCTCAACTCAACTATCAAGAAGAGAAGGAGGTAAGACTGAAAATATATATGCTTATTGTTGCTTATTTTGCCAAATTTTTTTGAACACTTGGATTTTTATGATCGATGCTATGTGGCACTGATGTGACATTCAACATACAAACTGTACTAGATAATTCAAAAGGTTGTAATGCTTTATAGTTTAAAAGAACTCTCAGTCCTGGCCCACCCCTAGAGCTGGGCCTTGATCACCTAGTTGATTTGAACCTGGACTGAAAGGACTAAATCAATAGTTAATTGATTTAATCGAGTGGATGCAATAATACAATTTTAAAATGATTTCTTTTAAGAAACTAGACACCGGTGTGATGATGTTGAATTGCTTGTGATGTGGGGGTCTTAGTATCCTTGCAACAATATGTAAGTGGGGCAAACCATTTCGTTGTCTATCTGAGAGGAAATCGAAAGTTAAGTGTTCTGCTTTAACATGTACCGAGCTGTGGCAGACCATTTCTTTGTCAGTCTGAGAAGAAATATATAGAAATATATAAGATGCAGTATATTTGAAGACAGCAGCTTGTGGACTAATCACTGTGTTATCACAATTTATCATTCACAAGATTACAGGCATATAAAGACATTTCATGTTTCTTCTGATCCACCCAGTTCAACCCCGAAAATATGCAAAGACCATGTGAACTCTAATTTTAACTTTATTTAATTTGCACCTCTCTTTTTATTAGTGGTTTCTGGCAGCACATGTGGTTTCTTGAAACAAAGTGAAGCAAAGTGTGCAAAGCTAGATTTTAAACCTCTTAACTGTGTGGGTCTCTGTTCAAGGCCAATTGATGTAGGATAAAGGTGTCAGGTTAGGAAGATGTTAGTTGCATGCAAGTTGCTGGATGTAACATTTGTGAACCATGCTAACATCAACTAGTGGTGTGGCTATTCAATAACCTGACTATAAACAGGCATCACAAAAATGGAGCCTAATTAACAACCTTAAATCAAATCAATACATATACATTGACACTGATTAAATTAAGTAGTCCTGTGCTTTAGCCATGTGCCGTTCTATGCTATGCCCAGTGCGTTACCAAGTCCATGGAGAGGAGATGCTTTGGTTTGCTGCTTTGTTGAGTCCAGCAAAGAGTTGTGGTTCCGATGCTGGATGATGCTGGCTTTGCTGGGTAGTTGGTGCTCCAGTCGTGCAGGTCAGAGGGCCCAGGTCGCTGATTGTCCGTTTGTTGTCAGAGTTAGCAGCCCAATGCTAACTTGCCTTTGTTGCTGAATTCTAAGCAGGCTCTTGCACCGCTGCTTGTTCAGGAGAGTACTGTGTGTGTCTGCTTGGAGCAGTTCACACTGGGTCAAAGAGCTATAGGCTGCAGGAGTAGCTCCTGCTGGTAGGAGCATGGGCAGAGAGAGAGGAGGGTTGCGGCCCTGCTGCAACGACTCTGCTGCAGGCTGAGCTGTGAGGAAAAAAAAAAAAGAAGAGGTGAACCTCTAGTTTTGTTAGCCCGGGTCCAAGGGTGGAGTTCACATATGGGTACGAACAACCACTGACTTTGGGAATTTGAGTTTCTTAAGGTGTCTGTGTCTCTTGTTGAAACATGTCGGCCTTTGAGATCCACCAGGTATTTATCTCTTAGGTTCTGATTGGTTGATTAGAATGGGAGCACTTTACTTTCAATGATTTTATAAACAAATTGAACTTTGATCATTGGTTGCAGCCTGTATAATGTGCTGGGCCTCATACTCCATGTGCATGAGACAAAGACAGGTCTGCATGCAGTCACAAAGCCTGATAACAAGTAAGAGCGCCTGTCAAACAAAGGGAGTCCAAAACAGACTCCATCTCCCAACATGCTCTTCTCAGTTAACACCTTGGTGTTAAATCCAGACACTCTCATCTCTCATTGGCAGAGACGCTCCAACACCAGAAGAAGTCATGGTTACACAGCTGTGACATCACCACCCCTTTAAGTACAGGCTGCACCAAGAAATCTCTGCCTATCCATTGTACCTGCTCTGGGGGGGGGAGCTCTGTCCCTCCATGAGCCAGTTTACTAAAGGAGGTAACCCAAACCTAACCAAGACACTGTGGTCATTTGGTCCATTTGGTTCTTGCATGATGTGACTTCCTCCCATTGTCACATTGGCCAATCCAAACTCTCACCCGACATCATCACACCAGATCACGTCGCCATCTTGTCTCCCACACACCACCTTCCATATGTTTGCACTGTACATAGCTGTTGTATTATGTATGTTATTGCTCAAGTAGAATTAGATTTTAGGACAGTGGTTTATTGATCAAAGCGTCTGCTCTTTATTAACTCTGCTAATGTTTAATAAACACTGTTATATCTTTAAAGAGAAGTCTTTTGTAATTACTGTGTTTATATATTGTGAAAAGTGGCTGATTGAGAGAGTCAGAGTTTGAATTAAAACCTTCCTCATTCACCTGTGAATGTTGGTATTCCTCAGATATTAGCATTCTAGGTGAACTCTTTTATGAGACTACCTTATTGTTTGGTTATTGGTCCTGGTGTCTAGGTGGTGCCCCGTAATTATTCATTCATATTAATAATTTGATTAATTTTATAATTAATAATTATCTCTAATCATTATTATTTATTGCTAATAACCAACTGTGCTCCTCATAGATCTAACAGTCGATGTCCCTGTGTGAGGCTTTCTAACAGTTGGTGCCCTGCATTATTAATTAATATTAATAATTTCTTGATTTTATCATTCATAATCATCTCTGATAATTATGAATTATTACTAATAACCAAATGCGCTCCTGCCAAATCCAGCAGATGTATATATGTAGTTTATCCTGGGGGATTAACCAAGCTATAGTAAGTTAGGATAGATATCCTGCAATTTTAATGCATTTGTGTTTTCATTTTATTTTTCTATGTTTAGACCCCGAAGTGAGAAAACGTCAAGGGTTCAGTCAGCATCCTTGAGAAACTTCAGAAGACCAGCTGTCCACTATGAACTTCATGCTAACCAGGAACCAGCAGAAAACAATCTGCTCACAGCTGGGAAATGTGAAGCTACAGCTGCGGTACAAGGGCAGCATCCATGGTTTCACCGGAGCAGCCTTCCACCAACGATGTGACTATATCTGTCCCACAGTGTCTGTGGGCTATAATGCCTCTGGTTATGTGTTTGGAGGCTACACCAAACAACCTTTCTGTCAGTCTGGACAGTTTGTGCATGATGACCAGGCCTTTCTCTTCACCTTCAATGGAGAAAAGCTCAATAAATATCCAGTCACCGATCCAAGATATGCAGTGAACATGATGGAGGACTCCGGTCCATATTTTGGAGAAGCATTGGTTCTTGTCAATGAAAATGAAGCAGTAGTTCATAGCGATCCAGGAAATTACTACAACTTCAATGCTGCAGACATGCATGGCAACGACCTCAAGCTGACTGAGTGTGAAGTCTATCAAGTTGAGGGTGAGTTAACTTTAAATAACTATTTGATGCCTTGCTGTGGGAAATACATACATAGTCTATGATATATTTCATGATGTGTCATGATCTGAGCATCCCGACAAACTATAGTCCACAGGAATTTAATTCTCTCATATTATTGTCCATTGTTTTTCATTGTTCAAATCATTTTTAAGACTAAACCAAATAAACAAGCTAACAAATAACTAATATGTCTTAGGGAGAACAGAAGTTATCGGAGTAGACAGGGGCACTGATTTTTACATTTCATGTCATAAGAAAGCAAGGGCCCTCCCAGCTTATTAAAACTGTCTTTTCTGTCTATACATATAAATCAACCCAAGCAAAAGGCAATACAAAGGATTATTATTAGTATCATAAAATATGGTGTATGATATTAATAAAATAAAATAATAAAAACCCTCACAAAGACAAAAAGTTAGGTAATATTTTTATCAAATTGGATAAGATCATTGTTTTATAAAAGTTTTTTCTCTTCACCAGAAAGCACCATACTTGAGAAGCCGTGGAGAACTATAGTCTGGGAATCTGAGTAAGCTGGATACAGCCACCATCCTGCACATAATGCTATTACTACGCTCTACTGTAGTGCAGTGTATTACTATACTATACTATACTATACTATATACAGTATGACACAAACTGATAATTAAATGATGCTATGCTTGACTGGACATATTATACCAGCTATTTTAGATGATGGACTTGGTGCCTATACAACATATTATTTGCCATGTTTACTGTTTTTTTACTGTTTTTAATGTGCAATACTTCACAAACTGTCATAAATTTACCTGCTTCCATCATGGAAGTTAACAAGTTATGTCCAAAAAATCTCTGTCACAACCCATAGCCCAAAATCAACTAACAATCTTTTCACCAAAGGAAAAAGTTTTTTATATTCTAATGTTTCACAACAGGAAGAAGAAGAAGCTGAAGCGTAGAATTTGGTCTTACATACCGCTCAGCTCTGTGTCCCAGGTTAAGGTCTTGCTCATAGGAGCAGTTGGAGCTGGAAAGTCCAGTTTCTTCAATTCTGTCAACTCTGTATTCAGAGGCCACGTCATCAACCAAGCCATCACTGGTTCCTCTACCACCAGCCTCACCACACAGGTCAGTTCTTTACATTTATTAGTGACTTAATTATTTCTGTTTGAAGTGATTGATTTTTAAATGGAAATCCTGCCCAGTCCCCATTCTATGGTCTGTTAACCATCTCTTTGTACCCGACAGTTTCGTACCTACTCTTTGAAAGAGGGACGAGGAGATCATCTGCCAATCATCCTGTGTGACACCATGGGATTGGAGGAAAGTCCAGGGGCGGGGCTTCATATAAATGACATCCGCAGTATCTTCAAAGGTCATCTGCGTGACGGTTATCAGGTACATCTTTTTATACATCCAACATGATAGTGAATGTTTGAACCAGGGATGCATGATAATATCGCCCACGTCATTGGTATTGGCCGATAAAAGCTCTAAAATGAAATATCGGCATCGGCCCGAAATTAACATGTCTACCGATTTTGATAGGGCAATTTGTTACCTTCTCCTCCGCTGCCTGACTGTGCTTCCTTCCGTGGACTGTTTCACCTTGACGTCCCGGTGCTTCCTCCGCAGGCTCCACTTCACTCAAGCTGCCTGTCAGGGTGAAACAGTCCTCGGAGAAGCTGCTATGTTTGGCAGCACAAATAGGAAACATCCCAGCTGACAGGATGTACCACTCTGGGGAAAAAAATCTTCTTTTTGGTTTATAATGGCGGTTGGCAACCAGCGTATTAGGTACATTACCACCACCCTCTGCTCTGTGGAGTGTGGACCGGACATTAAATCCTACACATTAATTCTGTCTAATAAACTCAAAGAAAACTAGACTGCTTCATCCACTTGGCAGGTTCATTAAACACTGAGCTCCTGAACTCCAGTCTTCCTAGGTTCTTCCTTCATATATTTTCTTTCTTGATCATACTTAGTACAATCTATGCTTGCATGCATAATGGTCTCCTCAG